>NC_140486.1:107203599-108403599 GCF_964271855.1 Acomys minous | reverse complement strand
TTTCATGGTTTATACATTTTACTACAGCTAAAATAAACAGAATTTAATGAGACTAATCCTAGGATTAGAGAAGGAAAGACACACACACTGCCTCATGTAACTCAGGGTATCACAAGGAATCTGGAAGGCATACAGTGGAAACACAGTTCCACATTTGTGGCTCGGTGAACAATAGAACAAACTAGGAAATGAATGAATGAATGAACGAATGAATGAAAAGGCAGCTTTGTCTTATTGAATGAACTTGCTGTGAGCTAGTATAAATGACAGCTGGGCTTTGAGAAATAATGAGCTTGGCTCCTAGAGCTCTAAAATTATGTTCTTTAATGCATTTCCAACAGAGATAATGGCAAGATTTTAGAGCTTTCCTCTTACAAATTAATTTGAGTTACTAGGACATTATAAAGGTCTACCAGCATTTCTTTGTATGAATGGAAGTTCCTGCTGAATAGGAAGCTCTCGGCACCATAGAAACAAATTCAAAGGCACTGAAATATATAATTGAGCACCTGCATGGAGGATATTAAAGAATGATTAGCACTATCAGGGACTTCCTTAAAGATAGGCCTTCAAAATGCAATTCAACATTATTCTTCAGGTGTGACTATTAAGTACCAGATAAGGTACAAATACTCCAGATGGAATTTCCTCTCACTAGTTAATTTTTATCTCTGAATCCATGGTGTCTCTATTATATGTGATTTATCTATTATCTATCTATCTATCTATCTATCTATCTATCTATCTATCTATCTATCTATCCTCTTCCTCTCCTTCTCCCTCCCCCCTCTCATTTATCTATTTACAAAGAAAAGAAAAGGTCTGGTTTTACTTTTCATAAAATGAGAGCCATACAACATCTCAAAGCTTAGTATTCTGTAAATTGACCACTTTGTTTTACCTGGAATAACTGAGGTTTTAATTTAGCCATATATGAGATCTTTAAAACCATCACAATATCTATCTTAAAAGGCTCTCTTATACTTTCAAAAGTGTTTGGAAACACATTCTGGAAATGTGCTCGTAGGGCTCTATCAGGCGCATGACCATTGGCCCTCTCAATTATTCTTTCTTCTAGTTAGGCCACAGACAATGCAGTGTCCTCTGAGGCTGAAATCGCAATCTATTTACTTTGTAAAGTATTTTTAAAAGAGGCACTTGCCATTTCTACTAGGAAAACTTTGGGAGTGCAAGGATGCAAAGGGTAAGAGAAAATTTCTGGATTAATAAAAGCAAACTTCAATTCTGTTGTTTTCAGTGTTCAGACAACTCTTTTCCCACTGCCTTGCCTGAACCTCCAAATCTGCTGTTTTTCTATTCTGGAAATAGACTGAGTGAAACATCAAGTTTCAATGACATTTTACTTTTCTCTTGCTATTTCACTTCTCATTTTATTTTTATTGTATTTGCTCACTGTACATGCTACTGTGTCACATGACGCCTTCATATGTTGTGCACGTTGAATGATGAGCGTGCTATCATCTATTTCTTACCTTCCCCGTTCTCCCTGTACTCTCCCACTAAATGCCATAATTTCTCTGAATAGTCTTAAATTTCCCTTTATATCATATTTACATGAAAAATTTTACATGTTTTTTAATGAAATCTAAGTACCACAAATGAGGAGAAGCACAATATTTGTCTTCCGGAGACATCTCCATTCCTGTGCTTATTTTCTGATTCCTAAAAGGGAGATTTTCATCCCATTCATGTTGCATCATATTGACTGGCAATGTGTCAATAGCTAAAAGGCAAAATGATTTTTAAAATGTGTTTTTTTTTTTCAGGATAGGCCAGGTGTCTGTCCCAGTGTTCACCGGTTCTCTGCCTGGGGAGCGCCTCAGGCTTGCTTCTTCCATTTTCTTCCCCGGATTAACCCATCATGTTCCTGGTGAAGAGTTACAGGGCTAGGATCAGGCAAATTTCAGTACACCTCGAGGGTTTTGTACTGTGTGAATGTTTCTTGGACTGTGAAATAATTTACTGATGCATCTGAAACAGGAATGCCTCGCATGAAATCCTATGAATATGACATGAAACATTATCAGCTTTCAGGAACCATGAATTTCTGCTCTAGGCGATTTTATTTTCTTACTCTGTCAGTCAGTAATCGTTGCTCAAGAAAACCAACCCCAGCATATTGGTGTTTAGGTTCAAAATGTCCCACTAAACCAATGTATTCATCTATAACTCCAAGTTCAATAATTTGAAATAAAGAAAAGAAAGAAATGTTACATTTATTGAACAGTTCTTCTGTGCTGAACCTTGCATGGATTCGATGCAATAGTGATTAACTCTGAGATATCAATCATACATCTGTGTCACATCATGGAGAGAAAAAAAACACTTCCCCTTGGAGTCACTTAACCAAGAGTGATGTCTCTGCTTTGGGCTTCTTGTGCCTCCAGCTCTCTGTCTGCTGTATGAGTCCAAGTCTGTTCCTGCTCTGCAAATGCTGTCTTGTGAATCTGTCTATCCCTGCGGGTGACTGTGTGTGCGATTGTGTCTTCTGTGTATTTGGTGTGTCTCTCCGTGTGTATTTTGTTACTTCATGTGTCTGTCACTCGCAAAGGGCTTCACCCTGTCTTTATTGAATGGCACAGACAGCAAAACAAGTGGCAAGAGTAGGGTACATTTTACAGAAACCTCCCAGAGAGTTCTGTAAAGGAGTCAGTCGCTGGTTACAACTGATCCCACCTGACTCAGAGGACAAACAGCACTACAAATTCCATTGTTTCTTAACCCATATTTTTAACTTCTACACCAGATGTTAGAAGGTTATTTTCAACCTCTGTATATGCTGCTCTCAGCAAATGCTACACATGCCCAGGGGCATGGGGGTGGGTATGAAACTTAAGAATGCACCTATGCTTCAACTTAGGTTGTAAAAGTTGATGTCATGGGAGCTTCTAGGTGGGAAAGGTTGGTTTTTATGTAGTATTTCAAAAGGCAGGTTAAACAAACAGGCTGAGTGCACAGTAGGATAGCAGTTTTAAGTCTTAAGTGACCTCAAGATGTATTATTAATTAACTCTGGCTGTGTGGTCCAGCACAATTCCAATCTCTTAAAACAGAAGAGATGTTTTCAGAATATTTTATTTCTACAGAGCACTCTGTTAGGTGCTTGTATTTCTCTCAATATTCTCATTTTGCTGGTGACGTCGTAAGGGGCTTGAAGAGGATCAGCCACTTGCCAAGTTCAAATTAGAGCCTGAAGCATAAGCTCTCCCTGTAACCTGCTGAGTGGAGCTGTTGAAAGTATTGATTTTGCTACAAAATTACAGGTTAATATGGTAATCACTTTAAGAAAGAATAAACAAATTCATAATTATTTAACCACATTTTTTTTCAGGGTATGTCCTGGGCAGTTTCACATTTGCTAGCTAGATCTGTGTTAACTTGACAGAAACTATAGTCATCTGGGAGGTGGAAACCTCTATTGAGAAAATGCTTCCGTAAGACCAGACTCTGGGCCACCCTATAGAAAATTTTAATTAGTGATTGATGGGGGAGGGTCCAGACCATTGTGGGTGGTGCCACTCCTGGTCTGGTGGTCCTGGGTTCTATAGCAGGCTGAGCAAGGCAGGTGGAGCAAGCCAGTAAGCAGCATCCCTCCATGGCCTCTGCACCAGCTCCTGCCTGCAGGATCCTGCCATGCTTTCATTTCTGTCTTGGATTCCTTCAATGATGGACTACAGTGTGGCAGTGTAAGCCTAATAAGTTCCTTTCTTCCCAGCTTGTGTTTTTTGGTCATAGTGTTTCATCACAGCAATAGAAACCCTAACGAGAACATACCTCCAGCATCTTATTTTTCTGTAAGAAGGAAGTAGAAGTTTGAGGAATTAGATAGAAAGTTCAAGATAAAAATGATAGAGATTAGTTAAAACCTGTCATTTCGGACTTCCCTTCACCAAAATGTGTAAAGGCCACTCTCTCCCTCCCTCTCTCTCTCTCTCTCTCTCTCTCTCTCTCTCTCTCTCTCACACACACACACACACACACACACACACACACACACACACACACACACCTTGGATACGCATGCATGAAAGCACACATGCCATTGTTATAGTAGCAAGCTTGGGTTTTTATTTGAAAATGCCAAATACTAAGAACCTAAGATCAATTAATTACAAGGTCACAGAATTCATCACCTATCACTACCCCTATCTCCATAAGCTGAGAAACACCGGAGTCCTTCTCTTTCCATGTCTCTACTTACAAACTATTAAGAGTGAGGTTTGAGTTCGTAGAAGGTGAGTTAGAAAATGGCCCCAAGCTTTTGTTCATAAGGTCGGTATGGTTCGAGTAAAATCTTATTCCCATGGAAGAATTCATTTTCCTTTTTGCGTGCTTCCTTATCTTCTCCTACATCAGGTCATTGTCACTTTGAAATAACATTTATAAATGAATTTGTAAGATCTTTCTTGCTCTGTGTTAAGCTGTTTGTTTTCCTTCACATTATTATATAAATAGAACGGGAATGTCTTTAAAACCCATTAGCATCTTTCAACTGGGAAGCCTGTTGTTTAGCAAGGTCTGAAATCTACATGAATATATTTCTATGCTAATAGCTATTATCAAGGTGAATAGCTTTAATTATCCTACAGATTGTCTTTCAGCTTATTTCAGCCCACCAAGTATTTATTTGCTTGCACGTCTATTGTACTTTGGGTACTGGGCTGATGGCTAGAAATGTTTAGATGGACAAAATAGTGTCTGCTCAGCTTCTGTTGTGTGACAGATGGATAAGCAGATGGCTCTCACTTGTTGGAAGAGACCAGGTTGGGGAGGGCACATAGAAATAAAACCACACAGGTGCCAGACTTCCTGGAAAATTCAGTCCAGACTCCCAATTCACAGTTGCTCATGGCTCCCCCTCTAGGTGGCCATTAGGCCCTAATAAATGTGCAGGAACATCACACATTGATGTTATTTCCACGTTTAGTAGTCCCTACATGTCTTGGTAAGCTAGTTCTAAGAGGAAAGAGAATTCTTTTCTAGTAATTTATTATTTATTTAAAGGAATTTTAAAAATGTATTCTAAACATGGGAGAGTATGTCAGACAGAGATCTAATATTTCCTTGGAATGAGCAGGTCTGCTAAATCCATGTTATATAATATTTGAGGCATATTTCATGCTGCTGCTTTTCAAAGTGCTACTTGCAGGAACTCACGTCAATTTGTTCAATTTTTGTTCTTCAATAACAGGATGTTCAAGTCTTAAAGTAGATGACTATTCTTTTTAAAGCCAATCGATAGTCCCCACTAAGAAGAAAAAGTCACTGGGAGGGTAGGGGCATAAGGAATTTAATAAGCAGGGCAAATGTTTGGAAGCTGTCACTATGACACAATCCTGTAGACAATCATTGTCTAAGAAGAAAAGCTTTAACTCTGTGTTTCGGGGCGTTGAATGGTTGCTTGGGTTTGTTGTTTCAGACCTCTGGCAGTACACGTGTCATGGTGTGTGATGGTAACTTCATGGCAACAGGACAGCACCAAGAAGAAAGGAGCCAGACTGTCATCTTCAAGGACAGTCCTCTATCATCTACAGATCCTTTTTCTGTGGCATGCCGGCACAGATGGCATCACAAGCTGCCAACAAAACCTTTAACACACAGCCTTTGTGGGACATTTCAAATCCAAACTCAGGCACCAACCTTAAAGACTTAAGGTTAATAGTATTGCTTTGGTAGGCATCTTCTGATAGCATACTCAGGGTTACAGGAAGGTACATTTATTGGTGAGTCACAACAGGGGCTGCGTAGGCAGCACTGAACTCTATTACTAGTAGCAGATACAAAGCAGACCAACATTCATACTGCTTTTTACTGTTTTTATTAGAGAAATTCCAAAGCTTTGATGATATTGTGTAGCAGAGAAGACATAGTTTTGCTCATGTGTTGCTGCTGTTGTCATTGTAAAATGGTGATACCCTAACGGCAGAGAAGTTGGCAGTTTCAAATTATTTTTCACTAGGTTAACAGTTTCGTTACGACAAAACTTAGTAAGTTATGGGAAGAGCCAGCGGCATATTTATTTGGCTTGTAACTCTATGCGTCAGTTTAGGGTGTGCCCAGCTGAGCTGTTCATCCAGTTATGCCTGAGTGCCCATACGTCCTTAGGGTAGCCTTGCTAAGCCGTCTGAGTCTCCCTTACATACCCGGGACATTATCTGTAACCAGACTGAGTGTTCAGCTGGTCGTGGTACTGACTCTGGGCTTGTGGTCAAAAGTGTGCAAGACCTTTTGATGCCTGGGATCAGACCTGTACACGTTCTGTTCAGAGCAAGTAAAACGGGCAGTCTTTATACAAAAGGGGGGGCGGGGTGAGGCCCCTTTATCCAATGTCTCAGTTAGGTGAATAATGCAATTCTGTCTCCCACACTATTTGGCAATTTCATTTAGATCACTTTCATATATGTATCCATGGAAGCTTCTATTAAATTAGGTTTCTACAATACCCCTCAAATGACCCTTAATTTTAGCTGTCTGTCTCCACATTCCCTCCCTTTCTGCCCACTTTTCCTCACTTGATCTTTTTGTTTTAGCCCCTATCCATGAACAAGTATCCTTTCTATTCTTGTTTTCTAATGAGAGCTATCAATTTCGTCTAGTCCCTTACCCTATATCTACTCTCTGGTTCTATGGATCCTAGCTTGGTTACCACTGACTTAAAAGCTAATAGCCACATATAAGTGACTACATATCATATTTGTCCTTTTGAGTCTAGAACACCTCACTCAGGATATTTTTTTTTCTAGTCCCATCCATTGGCCTGCAATTTTCAAGTTATCATTTAAAGATTTCTGAATAATAATTGTGTAAATGTGCTACATTTTCATTATTCATTTTTTTCTTCATTGAGGGATATCTAGTTTTTTTTTTTTTAAATTCTGGATACTATAAAATCAGGAGCAATGAACATGGTTGAGCAAGTGTCTCTGTAGTCCGATGCAGCATCCTTCCGGTATGGGCAAGGGGCACAGCTGGCTCTGGAGGTAGATTGATTCCCAATTTTATGAAGAGCCACCATATTGATTTCCATAGTGGTTGTCCAAGTTTGCACTCCCACCAGCAATGGAAAATTATTGCCCTTGCCCCACATCCTCACCAGCATGAGCTGTTGCTTGTTTTTATTGATCTTAGCCATTCTGACACATGTAAGAGTAAATCTCAAAGTAGTTTTGATTTGCATTTCCCTGGTGGCTAAGGATGTTGAACATTCCTTTAAATGTTTTCTCAGCCATTTGAGTTTCCTCTTTTGAGAATTCTCTCGTTAGGTATGTATCCAGTTTTTAAATTGGCCTATGTGTTTTCCTGATTAGTCGATATTTATATATTCTAGCTGTTTAAATATTTTGGGTGTGAGGCCTGTATTGGATGTAGAGTTGGTGAAAATCTTCTCCCATTCTGAAACCTGCCACTTTGCCTGAATGACAGGGTCCTTTGTGGTGCAGAAGATTTTCAATTTCATGAGTCCCCATTTATTAATTGCTGATCTCAGTGCTTGTGCCAACAGGGTTCTGTTCAAAAAGTTTTGTGACAATAAGTTCAGGGTATCCCCCACTCTTCCTTCTATCAGGTTCAGCATATCTGGTTTTACATTGAGGTTTTTGATTTATTTGCAGTTGCATTTTGTGTGGGTGGGGTGGTAAATATGCATCTATTTGCATTCTTACATGCAGACATCCAGTTTGCCCAGCACCATTTGTTGAAGATACTATCTTTTTCCAATGTGTGTTCTGGCTCCTTGATTAAAAAAAAAGAATCAGGTGTCCATAGATGTGCGGCTTTATGTCTGGGTCTTCAATTTTATTCCATTGATCAACATACCTGTTTTGTGCCAATACCATGCTAATTTTATTACTAAAGCTGTACAATTTGAAACCAGGGATAGTGTCTACTCCAGCAATTCTCTTATTATTCAGGATTTTTTTTAGCTATTACAGTGTGTGTGTGTGTATGTGTGTGCATATGTGTGTGTGTGTACATATGTGTGTGTGTACATATGTGTGTGTGTGTGTGTGTTTGTGTTTCCATGCAAATCGGAGGATTATCCTGCCAAGATCAGTGAAGAATTGTCTTTGATATTTATGTGTTTTGTGTATCAGGGTAATTGTGGTCTTGTAAAATGAATTGGACAATGTTCCAACTGGTCTAGTTTGTGGAATACTTTGAGGAGTGTTGGCATTAACTAACTCTTCTTTGAAATTCTGGTTTTAAAAAACCCACCTACTCTTTGTTTCTTTGTATTGTTTGTTTATTTTATTGATTTTAGACCTGTCCTGTCTACTTTTTGGGAGTGTGATTTTTTCTTTTTGTTGTATAGCTTTCTGTTAAATTACTAGTCTGAAATCTCCCCATTAAAAAAAATTAGGCACATAGTGTTATGAATTTGCCCCCCTCAGAACTGCCTTCATATGTTTGGATATGGTGTGTACTAATTTTCACTCTAATTCTAGAAAATCTTTAATTTCTCTCTTAGTTTCTGCCTTAACCCATTTTTTAAAAATTCAGTAGTGAACTTCCCAGTTTCCATGAATTTGTAAGCCTTCTGCTTTGCACTGGAGTCAGGGGCCAGGGTTTGACAACTTTTGTCTGACTATACAAACAGTTATAAGACCTAGCCTGTTGACAGATCTCCTTTCTCAAGTCTCACTGCTCCTGTCTATTTTCGACCTAACAGTGTACTAAAAAAGTACTCATAGAAGCAAAAGAAAATACACCATTCAGTCCACTAACAGTGAATTGATTGCATACACTATTGTGTATCCACATATGGGCAAACTAGTTCAGAGTTGATGAATGCAATGTGACAAACAGTCTTGAAGACACATCTTGGTTCACTATGTTTTCTCTCTGCTTCAAGTATCATAAATTTTTCACAATAAGCAGGAAAACAAATAAACTCAATATCCCCTTTTCATAACTATGTAGAACTAAAACTGAGAAATAAAGTGAGATAGAGAATGATCTAAACTTTCTACTCTGTGTCAGAGGGTAAGAGATGTACCTTCCAAGTGCTGCAAACAGTTTGGCAGCATTAAAAAACAGTCATCAAAAGCCTAGTTTTCTTGGCTGAGGGAGATTTCTTTAAGTGAGCAAGGCTGACAGCATCTCTCTGGAGGTATAAACGTTACAGGGAGGAAATAATTGCATGTTCAGAATAAGCAGTCTCCAACTTTCTTTACCCTGAATCTTGTTAAATAAACTACTTGAGTTGAGCTTTGGAAAAAAAGACAACTGATACAAGAATAGTTTCTCTCTTTTGACACATTCTTCTGCTCTGCCTTTGCTTTGTCAGCATTTTACAACAAGTGAACTGGTGGTTGGGAGCTGTAGCAGCCAGAGGTTCGTATTTTACCCTGAACATGTTAATAAATTGTCCATAGATTCCCCTTTGATTTTCCTAGTGTCTCATGTTTCATGACAAACTCCCCTTGTCCAACCCCTTCACAAACATTTCTGACATAAGTGACTTGAAAATGGCAGAGCCATTGCAGATTTAGGAAGGAAAACATTTTGCTTCAAAGCTCTCTGTTTTGCTGAAGAGAGGGAGGGACCATGCCTCTACCTCAAATTTACATGACAATCTATTGAATTACCCTTTGGTCCCCCAGTGCTTCAGGTTAGAGCCTTGGCCATTCTGTAATTGGACTCCATGTTGTTTGCCCTGGTTTTGAGGTTGGCTGTGCACAAGTAGCAGTATTTGTGTTTGTGTTGAAGTAACCTTGAGTCTTCTCATCCACTCACAATTGATTTTTTAAAAATCATTATACAGTTGAAACTTTTAATAATTATCAGCTGTATAGCTTCTTCATAATGATTATTTTCAGTTGCTCTACGCTTTGCTGTTTGCTGTTGCTGGATTGCTAGATATCCTGACGACTGAGATTGGTATTGCCCCAAAGAACCCAACGACCGTAACCAGCCAGAACTAAATCTCATTCCTATTCACACTCTGATGGTGTGCCCTCCTTACCCTTATTCATACTCTAATGGTGTACCTTCCTCATCCTTCTTTACACTCTGATGGTGTGCACTCCCTTGTCCTTATTCACACTCTCATGGTGTGTCCTCCTCATCCTTATTCACATTCTGATGTTGAGTCTTCCTCATCCTGAGTCACTCTTATGGTGTGCCTTCCTTATCCTAATTCACACTCTGATGGTGTGTCCTCTTCATCTTTACTCACACCCTAAGGGTGTTCCCTTTTCATCCTTATTCACATCGTGATGGTATACCCTCTTCATCTTTAGGCTACTTTTTATTTTGAGAATTATTTTTTTCCTGGAGAAATTGCAAATGAGAAATAATTTAAAAATTTCGACCAAAAATATCCTTGCTTACTTGTATTTTTGTTTAAATTGTGATTTAAGTCTTAAAGTTATTTTTTCTTTTCATCTTGGAGGAACATTCTTACCACCTGTATTTTGCCTTACGGCACTGGAAGAATTCAGTTAGACTATCATTTCATCACATATATTTTCTATTTTCCACATTATTATGGACGATGAGTTGACTGGGTTCTCTGCTGAGAGGGAACTGTATGACGCTTTGAGAGTAAACCCCCATGTTGCAATGGAGACCCCCAACATATTGGTGATTCCAGGCTCATGGGAAATCTTATGAGAGAAGCTACACATATGGAGAGGAGCCAGCCCAACAGGAAATTGAATTTTTAATCACAACCTTCACACAAAGGAAATTCCAAACCACACGAATTTTATGTAAATAATACCTTTAGAAAGTAGTTGAGGACTGCATCTAGTGAGGTGTGTTTCCAAGTCTACCACACCATATTTGATGAGGCAAGTGTAGCCTAATGTAATAGTGACACTTCTGAATATGTTAATCTTCAGGGAAACATCAGCAAATCAAAGCCAGCGGCATATAAGAATGACAATGTGCCGTGACCAAGCAGGTCATGGATAAGTCCTACGTGCAACGAAGGACCCTGCAATGAGAGGTTAATTCCAATCAGAATGACTATAATTCATCACTATAAAAAATAAAGAGAAACATGTGATTATCTCACAAAATAAAAAAGACCCATTTAATTTATGTATGAATAATTGTCAGCCAAACAGGCACAGAAATAAGTTTCTCATACCTTATGTAGGAAAAAAAAATATAGGAAACACTATCTTAGGGTTAATGATAACTTTCTCCCAAGAGTGTAATACAGCAATATTCTGTCTGTGTCAATTTGTACTATTTAGTAGAAGCAGAGAATGAGTTATCAATAGGTTTTAATGAAAACTAACAACCGAAGAGACTACAGGTTTCCCACGTTCGGCTGTATTTCATGTTTCAGTTGGGGACTGTGATGGGTATTCTTGGCTGTCAACTTGACTATATCGGAAATGAACTAAAACCCAAATGGCTGGGTATACCTGTGAGGGATTTCCCCCCTTAATTTAATCATTTCAAATGGGAAGAAGCACTTCTAACCAAGATCTCTGAGGTGGGAAAATATACTTTTAATCCAGATCTTTTGAGATGGGACTCTCCACCTTTAATCTGAGCTCCACCTTCGCCTGGCAGCCTGTATAAAGGACAGGGAAGAAGGAAGCTCTCTTGCTTCCTTGATCTTGCTCTCACCAGTAAGTCTACTCCTTCACTGGCATCAGAGCCCACTTCTTTGTGATTCTGGCGTCTACTGAAGACCAGCTGAAACACAGCCTCTTTTTTTTATTTATTATTTATTTATTTTTATTAATTTATTCTTGTTACATCTCAATGGTTATCCCATCCCTTGTATCTTCCCTTTCTTCCCTCCCTCCCATTTCCCCCTTATTCCCCTCCCCTATGGAAACATAGCCTCTTAAACTGAATGATTACTGGACTCTTGGACCTTTGGTTGGTAGACAGCCATTGCTTGACTAGCTGGACCACTGCCTTTAAGCCAGTCTAATTAATCTCCTTTATACATGTTCCCATGTGTACATACACATGTACACACACACACACACACACACACACACACTCATTCTACAAGTTTTGTTCCTCTACAGAACCTTGACTAGTACAGTGATCATGTGACAAAAATGAATGTTGTCTACTACTGTGTATTGCTTCTTGCCCAGGCAATCACTTTCTAAGGACATTGCATTGATTTCAACCTTCTTTGAAGTTACTCTCAGTGGGGGAAAAGCAACCAATGGGTATTAGTCACTGTTCTTCCAGGGTTTTTTTTTTTCCCCTCTACCTTCACAAGGTTATTTCTAATATTGTGAGCAGTTTGTGGGGTTTCCTGAGATATCTGTCCTCTTATTTATCTGGACAGTTTCCATGCCCTGAGCTACTCAGCTTTCAGTCATAGAGATAAGGTACTTGGTTTGTTTCTGCTGAGCTATGCTCACAGGCTTTTAATCCAAAGATCTCAGGAGCTTTTCATGTTGTAGTTTATGATTCTGTACTCACACACCTGCATAGACTGTTCTTCCTATTCTCCCTGGGATCACATTTCCCAGTCTGTGTGTTTAGCAAATGGTTCTTTTTTTTAATTAAACATTTTTTACATTTATATTATTACACATCTATACAATAAACTACCTATAGCAAGAAGAACCATGACACAATCAGGAATTATATAAATGTTACATTCTTGGTGTTTTGGCTATTTGTATTTGACAGCCTTGAAGAAAACATCTTTCCTATCTTGGTGCATCTAAAATTCTGAATGTAAATCATTCTCCATTACATCTTGTCACTATCAACTTAAAACCTCTATCTAGACCTAAAACCATCTTAACTCCTAAACAACTAAGCTTCATTGTAAAACTAAGCTACCTGGTCTTCAACCCATCAAAGACTTGAGAAGGAATAAACTTGATTACCTGAATATGCTTGGAGTGCAGGTTAGTAGCTTTCAAAATGAGAAGATGACAGAGACAGTTTGCTGCCTGAACAGTCACCCAAAACTCTCTATAATATTGGAGCATCTTCATTAGCTTTCTGGCCCAATATATCTGAGACATATTTGTGAGGCAGGAACTATTGAGGACATGTTTACCCTGTCTTGGCAGAGTTTGGCTATCGACTCTGCCTGCATCCAACCTTGTTGCCTTTTAGGCAGAATTTTGTCTGTGGTAGAAATGCCCAGTAGCTTGTTTGCCACATTTGGGGCCATCTTCATAAGGAAGTTCTTTGATGCTCATCATCCTCTTTGAGGTAGGCTGGGTGTTGCCAGGAGTTAACCTGTGTCATTGTCACTGAATCTTTAAAATAATAAAAACATTTTAAAATGCCATATTCTGTATGTCTCTGAGGTTTTTAAAGACCTTATCTAACTATTTTACCTCATCTTTCTATAGAATTGTATCTATCTGTTGCACCTAAGATGTATTGTTCTGTGCATCACGCACAACTTATATACTTGTAATTTTAGGACTGTATAATGCTTGTGAGAAATTATATGCTTTCAGAACAAAAGAACTCCACACTGACATGGGATCACACCTGAAAGGATGAATTCTTCTCAGCATGCTGGACACTGACATCCTGTATCCTTCATGTTCCAGCACCAAGTGCTTCAATTGTTGTTGTTCCTCATCAGAACAAGACAGCTCCCAGGACACTTTCAAAGAAAGCTTCCAATTCCAATTGGTCCAGCACTTCAGACTATCCCACACAGGACTCTAATTAAGCCTGGAGTTTCTCAACATTTAGAAACTAGACCACAAATGTTATTCCTAGCTTGTTTAAGCAAATGGTTCTTACCATTGCTTTCATGTTCATTTTTCATAAATATTATGATAATGTATGAAAGGACATAAAGTGCTTCTATTCATATTAAAGATTTTAAAATTTTTGCACTATTCTACTTTTCAAATTTTTTTTGTGACAGAAATAAAAACAAGAACAACCTCCCTTTTACCTTCCTGATTTATTTGATCCATTTTTGACTACTTCCATTATAGTCATGTATGTTTTATCAACCAGAAATTTGAGCAACTTTAGTCATGTGTGAACAACAACTTTTACATAGTTTTTAATTCATTGAATTTACTGTTGCTGAATATACTTGGTTGCTTACAGATAACTAATTGTTCAAGGCAAGATTATGAAACATGTTCTCAAGACTATTTCCATAAATATAAGAGATTTATTTTTTCACATTTAACTGTTAAAATTCAAAATATTAATCTCAATATGTTTACTTTCTCTAGTGCAGAAAAATATTTCCACTGGAGAGTAGCCATCAGCACAAAGCTCTTTTGGAATTAGGGATGACATATTACATAAAACAGAATATTTCTATTAAAATCACTGGAAACTCAACTTTCTTCCTATCTGACCTTCAATTGTCAAATATGCATCTATACAAACAATAGTATAAAATGACATCTGCTTACTAGCAAATCAAAGACATGAAATTTACCAGGTTGATGAAGTAGACTGTGTTAAAGTCAGACTTAGTTTTATTAGCTTTGATTGGAGCTGAATTTTTCTACTTCCTGTCTGAGTCAGGAACATTCTCTACTCCTTGTAGGATATATGTTAAAGAGAAAGGATAAAAGCAAATAAATAAATGGCTACATTAAGAAAGCAAGCCACATTGTAGATTTACCAAGGATTGTCTGTCAATGCACCACAGAACCTCTGCAGAGCAGAATTTTTTTGACTTTTCTCCTCTTCTAACTTTCTTGAAGGAGACTATAATGGAAGATTCATAGCTATGTTTTAGATTACACCTGTAAATGACCCAATTTACCTTAGCTGAAGCAAAGCAAGGGACTTATTTTCATGTTAGTGAAAAGTTCGAAGGGTGCAGCACACTCTACCTGCCTTCACCTTTTGGCTTTGCTTCACCTGTGCTAATGTCATTCTCAGCCAGGGTCTAACCAAAGTGGCAGAGAAAACCTTCATGGCTTCAGGATCCACACTAAACATTTAGTAAATGTACTTTTGATTCCAATCACTGACAGAAAATACAACCAAACTTGTGTTTGGCTGGATGGTTTTATGTTCAAACTTGTGCTTAGGACAAAGTCACCCAGCCTAGGTACTTAACAACCTTCAAGACAGAGTCTGTCACTAATAGAAAGGAAAAGGAATCAAGTGGATATGGAGCCAAGACTATGTCTTGGTGGATGAAATGCTACTTTGTCTTTACTTTTGAGCTGCTGTTTGAACAACTGAAGCCACCACACACATCCAAATGGGATACATAATTGCTGTGCTTGTAACAAAGGCACATTGGACAAGAGCCTCCTTGACATTCTTCCTGCCTCTCAGTAATGTCTGAGTGGATGTTTCTTTCCTGCTGTCTGTTAACTATGCCTTCATCATTTTTTCTCAACTTCACAGCTTACTACTGTAAATATATGGATACAAAATTAAATAATTTATAAGATATAATATTTATCATCATTATCATTAGAATTATTGTGTTAAAGCAAGAGCTTAATGGTGAAAAAAAGCAGGATGACAGTTTTTGTTATTCATAGGTTATATTTCTGCCCATAGAAAGAGAGAGCCTACTAATTTGGTCAAAACTGTAGAATTTTCCAAGACTTTATACTACTATAACCATGTTTGAACTTACAATAACCATGCCAGTGTCTTAGGACTGTTATTAAAATCCTTGTATTACAGAAGAGGCAAAGTGAGTTTAGGGTGAATTTTTACATGTTTGCAATCAGTAACAACTAAGCTGTTACAAAAAGCTAAATATTATAAAAGTTCAAGTTTATCCTATGCATATTTACTGTGGATAGTACAAGGGAGCATGAGATCCCAGGACAGTGGAAAATAAAGACAACTGAGAAGATGGAGAAATGAGAAAACATGTTCTCTCTATATATGTCCCTGAACCCAGACTTAATTGTGAGTGGCCGCCAGCCACATAAGGGTGGGAAAACCATTTATGGATTGATAAATTCATGTCTAGGATCTTCCAGGTGCTGGTGTATTGTGCGCTTGATCACACTTCTGTAGTGTTCAGCCTAAGCCACTTTACTGTGGAAAGGGAAGCCAGATTAGTTAATTGTGCGTTGCTGAAGGCAAAATACATGAAAGAACAACAACTTTAAATCAAGAATGGCTTTTTTTTCGGTGTTGGCAAAAGGTTATTGTGTAACAAATTCAAATGCTGATTTCTGTATCCCCCCCCCCCCCCCAATTCTGGTTGCAAGCCTTGTTCTGAGGATTTCCTGTCTAAATGTATAAACTCTGCTTCCCAATTGTCCCCCTGGTATGTCAATAAAGCATCTTACAGCCAATTGATGAGCAGGGGGAGAGAATAGGGCTGGACTTCCTGCCAGCCAAGGGAGAAAGAGTTAGAAGAGGAAATGTGGGGTTCACAGGGGGGATTCAGCCACAAGCAGAGGCACAGGAAAGATGAAGATTCAGCTGGAGTAAAGAAAGAACTAAAAAGTAAGTCACTTGGGGGTTTGGACAAAGATGAAGTCAGGATAACATAGAGAGTTAAGAACAGACTTAAACTGCTCAAGATTGTGTTGTAAAACCTTATAAACAAATACAAAGGAGTCTGAATTATTTGTGTGATACCCAGGTTAAGAAAACAAACTAAGAGAAACAAACACAGTTATATGAAATTAACAGTAACATTTGGGCTCATGGTCTTGTAAGGGCAAAATTAATGCCATATTCTATATGAAATGCATATTCTGCAGTTACTGATGTTCTGTATGAGAACTTGTCCTCTAGATGACCCTTCATTCTGGGAATAACACCTCCCAGCAGTCCCCAGAAACTCCACCGGAGTGATTACATACAATTAGCTCCCAATGTTTCTCTGAGATAAAAAGACTTCCCTTCCAGACTCAGCCTCCACCCAGCCTGCCTGAAGGTTGACGTTCCTGTGACCTACAACTTCCCTTGAGATCCAACCTCCACCCAACCTGCCTAAGGGTTGACATTCCTGTGACCCACAACCCCTGCTTCCCTTTATAAGGCCATTGCCCTTGAAGCTTGGGGTCGCTATCCTATCCTACTGTGTCAGGAAGGGTTGTGATCCGAAGCTCTGAGCTTGTAATAGAGGACCCTGTGTATGTTGCATCGGTAATGGAGTCCTGGTGGTCTTTTTTTTGGGGGGGGCGGGGGTCTCGCCATTTGGATGATCTTGGTATTACACTGAGCGATCTCGGTATAACAGTCTTATATAGTTCAGCCCATAGTTGTTGGTCTCATATCTTGGGTAGACCACTGTGATGGCATGCACATTTGGTGTAAGAGAGTCATTTACTTCATAGTGGGCAGGAGTGAGAGTTAGATTAGATTAGATTAGATAGATAGATACATAGATAGATAGATAATAGATAAATGATGGATAGATTACTTAGATGATAGATAAGTAGCTATCTAGCTAGCTACATAAGAATAGGGAGAGGCAGAGGCCCAGTTACATCAATCGCATGTCCTGAGTGATCCCCTTCCCCCAGCTAAGTTCTATCTCTTTAAGTTTCTACTAGCCAGAACTAAGGCCTAACCCATGAGCCATGGAGGCATTTCACACCCAACCACAAATGAATAAAATAGGTCCACAGACTAAAACCCTGTTCACTTCAGAATACATGCCAAGTAGAGCTATTATCTATTTAAAGAGCCACCTGGCTAGAAATACAATCAAGATGGTTTAAATAAAGTTTATTGTTATAAGTGAAGTTCATACTTTATTAATAAAACTGCAATGTCAAATGTTCATTATCTCACGGTGCCCTTCATAACAGCTCCTGAACATTTAACTAGTAAAGGCATACGTGAGATGGCAGTGGACACGTTTTAGTCACCAGAAATGAAAGCACAGCTGCGGAGTGCCAGAGGTAGTATTGTTACCCATGCCACCTGACAAGAATCTCTCTTTAGAAGATAGGTCTATAAATAGCTTAACAATAAAACCTTTCAGGTTGGAATGTGAAGAAGATGTCTGGTGGCTTTCCCCGTCCCTCTTCTCAACACAATACAAAGCGGGGTTTGAATTCCCGACATGCAATAGTCCACGTAGAATTCTGTGGTGATGGATGGTAAGAAGAGCTTCCTATTGTTGAATGTGGGTGTGAACCTCAGAGAACGCTTGGACACCACAGATGGGGGCGGGGAAATGTGGGCCTGAGCTGGGAAACAAAAGTTCTCCTTCAGGTACCAAAGATGTTTTTGACAATATGATGAATGAAACAAACAAACAAACAAAAGCTGTGAGCCAGAGCTGCTAAGATCACTTGTTGTCAGCAGTTAAGATCACTTGTGGCTCTTACAGAGGACTTGGGTTTGATTCTGACACCCACACAGTGGCTCAAAACCATCAGAAACTCCAGCTCCAAAGGGTCCAATGTTCTCTTCTACCCTCTGGGTATCAGACACACTTGGTACACATACACACTTACAGGCAAAATATTCATACACATAAAGTAACGTAAATAAATAAAAGCCCCAAATTAACAAAACAAAACAAAACAAAACAAAACCCAGCTACAATTTACTGTTGCTCAGCCTGAAAGATGTGTTCAGCAACATGTCTCTTACAAAGTTATTCTAAGCAGTGCATTCTTAAACTCCAAGATACTTATTATTTACCTTTTATTTTCTAGGTTTCACTGCCCTGCCTAATATTTCAGATGCTAATTTAGCATTAAACATTAGGTGTATAGGAGTATTGTTTTTTAATGTGACTGAGTGTTTCTTTACAGAACCTCACATCCATCCTAAATTTTTGTGGACTATTTAAATAATGTCTGGCTTTCATATACTCTTTTTCTATCTATCTGGGATAAATTACTACCAACCTCTAGGTGTGTTCCTATTTACCTTCTAGAAACCTAAGAATATAGTAAATAAATATAATTATTCTCTACTCCTAAATGATTACTCTCTTCCTACTCAGAATATAGCCTCAATATTGAGAAAGCCAGCTGCCATTTATTTGTTTTCTTTTTTTATAAATTTATTTTTTTATTTATTCACTTTACATCCTGAATGCACCCCTCTCTCCTCTCCTCCGGGTCCCACTGTCCCATCATCTTCCCCCTTTTCTTTCTCCCCTTCTCTTGAGAAAAGGGGAACTTCCTCCCCAACCCACCCTTGCACATCCAGTCCCATCAGGCCTAAACAAATCTTCTTCTACTGAGGCCAGCTAAGGGCAAGTGAGCTAAAAGCAGGCAACTGAGTCCATTTCAGAGAAAGCCTCTGCTCCACTTGCTAGGGGGAGCCACACGAAGATCAAGCTGCCCATTGGTTGCCTGTGTCGGGGGCCTAGGTTAAGCTCATGCATGCTCTTTGGTTGGTGCTTCAGTCTTTGTGAGCCCTCATGGCCCTAAGTTAGTTGACTCTGTGGAGTTCCTGTCTCCTCTGGTTCCTTCCATTCTTTCCCCCATCTCTTCCACAAGACTCCCCCTAGCTCCTCCTAATGTTTG
Organism: Acomys minous; assembly: GCF_964271855.1. Classification (NCBI taxonomy): domain Eukaryota; kingdom Metazoa; phylum Chordata; class Mammalia; order Rodentia; family Muridae; genus Acomys; species Acomys minous. The sequence goes on along the minus strand of NC_140486.1, from coordinate 108,384,218 downwards.
GCTGTGGGTCTCAACATCTGTTTAGATCCACTGCTGGGTGAGGCCTCTCAGAGGGCAGCTTTGTTACGCTCCTGTCTGTAAGCATATCAGTGTATCAATAATGGTGTCAGGAGTTGAGTTTCTTCTATGGGGTGGGTCTCAAGTTGGGCCAGTATTGGTTGGCCATTTCCTCAGGCTCTGCTCTGTCTTTATCCTTGCATTTATTGTAGGTAGGACACATTTTGGTTTGAAGTTTTTGTACATGTCCATGTCCCCCATACTAGGAGTCTTAACTAGAGTCACCCCCATATCCTCCCAGGGGCGTATCCTGTCACAGGTATCCATCTTGCTCCAGAGATGGCCACCTTGGTTTCCTTTTTTCTCTCCTAGACCTGGTGGTACATTTACACAATGAAATACTATTTAGCTATTTACAACAAGGGAATTATGAAATTTGCAGGCATAGAAAATACTATTCCAAGTAAGGTAGCCCAGACCTAGAAAGACACACTTGGTATGTACTCATTTAAAATATACATGGTTATTAGCCATATAGTACAGAATAATCATACTGCATAACACAGACCCAAAGAAGCTAAGTAATATGGAAGACCAAAGGGAGGATGCTTGAATCCCGTTCAAAAGGAGAAATAGAATAGACATCAGAAGTGGATGAAGTGTGGGGACTGGGAGGGAGAGGGTTGTGAGGAGGGGAATGAGGGTGGGGGCCAGATGTGGGGCCAGCTGCCTTTTGTAGCTATGCGCTTTACTTGGTTTGACTTTGCTTGAAGCAGCCTCCAGCCCACATCTCTCATAAGTACTTAAAACACTTTTACTCCATTCCAGCTGGCAGCTGCTCAGTTGCTTGCTTTTATTCTCCATGTGTTATGGTTAATTTAGAAGTATCGCTTAACAAATATTTACTGTTAGGGTAATTATTATTGCACTGGTATTTTCTAACCTGCTAGCAATCAGTGAAAACATAGATACCTGATGTGTTTCAGAATAAGCCAGTACCTGGGGCAAGTCAGATGTTACCTCCTAAGCTGTTCTCCAATAACTCCCTGTCTCCATCCCAGTCTATCTGCTTCTAATAATTTCTGTTTGTGCTACTTTCCATCCATAATCCACAAATCTTGCTAATGTTCTCCATCTCTTTCCATGAGGAACTTCAGAGTTTCTTCTCTGGGCCACATGGCTCCATTCGCAGGTGTGTCAGTTAGCTCTGTTTGTCTCCTGTCTGCCCGCAGGAGGTTCTAAGCATGGATTATCTCTCTGGCAGATATTCCCCACCACTAAACTATGAGAAAACATGATTTTTAAGGGTGTGGATACATTAAGCACGTTGGGCACCAATATGTTGTAAAATTATTAATATTTAATATTATTATTTTAGTGAAAGCAGCGGTTGCTCCTTAACTAGCTTTATACCGAAATAACCACAGAGAGAGACTAGGATCTCTTTAATTAGCCTGTGGCACAATGCTCCACAATAATTACTCCATCCTAAACCTCCATGCTAGTATAGTTCCCGCCCATTCTGATTTCCCACTTTATGCTTGGTTTTTACTCATATCCTAGGTGCGGCTCATTCTTCCTGGTGCTTCCTGGTCTTCTCCTCATGGCTCCATCCTGTTTTTCCTTCTCTTTCTCCTTCCCTCACTCACCAGGATGTCCCACCCTATTCTCTGTTATTGTTCAGCATTGGCTAGTTGGTTTTTGTTGGTAATACAGAGAACAAATGATGACATGTTTACACAAACTTGAGGCAGGAGATACTTAGAATAAACATCACAATGCACTGTCTGGATTGAGACCAGGTAATGGGGTAGAGAAGTCAGCATTTGAATGGACAAGACAAGGATAAACTGTACACAGTCCACAAGGACATTATGCCAACACCAATGATATGCCTTTTGAAAAAAATTATTGCTATATATGTGTTTTTTCCCAGTGGTTTGCAATGTTTCATACCCCCAACAGAATTTCTCTGCTCGTAAGTTACAAACTATCAAAGTGAGTCATAACTCCTACTACTTTTTATCATACGGTGCTGGCTGGTTTTTGTCAACTTGACCTAAACCAAGACATATCTGGGAAGGGAGGAATCTTAATTGAGGAAGTCTCTCTGTATCATTGGCCTATAGGTGAGTCTGTAGGGCAATTTTTTTTATTAATGACTTATTTCAGATAGCCATGTTCACTGCAGGCAGTGCCACCCCTAGGCAGGTGGTCTTGGGAGGGGGTATAAGAAAGCTGGCTTGGGGAGAAAGTCAATAAGCCATGTTTCTCTGTGGCTTCCCGAGTGTACAATCGGAAAAGTCTTGTGAAAGAACAGGTGAGGTTAATCCACTAGAAGACCAATCACCTAGTACAGGAGCTTAATTGTTGCCAGCTGAAAAGATTCCCTGAACAGACTCTGGGAGGAGATATGTAAATGAGCCCAGAACTGGAGGCAGGGCTTTTTGGAGACTTGGCATAGTCTCACTGCTCCACTTCGAGACACTCCTAGAGAGAACCGCTCCAGGGAAGACTTTGGGGCTCCAGCTCCTGCTGAGGTTCTGGGTTCTGGTTACTCCAGGTTCCATCAGAAGAAATCCTGCTGATTACACCAGGAGAATCACTCCTCGGGACTGATATTCTTGGGGTTTTGTTATTGTGTTCTTTAATCTTCTTTTCCTATTGTTTAGGTTAGTCGGGTTATAAATTACACATGCTCAGTTAATAAGTTGTAGTAAAATATATTGATTAAGAAAACTGACCATGTCCCCTGGAGGGGGAGACCTGGTGGCACTCAGAGGAAGGACAGCAGGTTACCAAGAAGAGACTTGATACCCTATGAGCATATACAGGGGGAGGTAATCCTCCTCAGGAACAGTCATAGGGGAGGGGAATAAGAGGAAAATGGGAGGGAGGGAAGAATGGGAGGGTACAAGGGATGGGATAACCATTGAGATGTAACAAGAATAAATTAATAAAGAAAAAAAAAAGAAGGCCAAAATAAAGAGAAAAAAATAAAAAAGAAGCTAAAAAAAAAAAAAAGAAAGAAAACTGAGCCTACACAAGACAATAATACTCACTAGATAATTACTTTTATTTAATTACTCAAATGAGCTATGCCACTTCTTATGGCTTTTTATCATAACTCTTCCCAAGAGAAGAATATTTGCTATTAATCACAATTTGGTTTCATATCTGCTACAAACAAAAGCTCAAAAACTCTAATTGAGTAATCTTCCGTCTCTCTCATTATTATCTTTAAATGCTAAGTCTCAACTTTAAATACCTACAGAGGTCAAACAGGGATGCCTGTATGCAAGTGGTAAAGCTTTTTAGCAATTTCCAGGATACTAAAGGCTATCAGAACACGAAAAAGCTTGAAAAACGAACTCTGCCATGTGTGTAAGAAACTGGACAATATGTTCTTTCAAGGGAGAAGAATAGCTGTTACTTGTCTCAATTAGGTCAGCCCATTAATTTCACGGTGTCAGCTCCACAGTGGAAGCCAAAAGAAAGAACTATCACAGATATTTACAGGACTTCCTGAGTCCAGAGGTGGTGGGTTATCATTAGGTGTTTTCTGGCCCATTAAATAATCACTGTGACTTCAGGGGTGCATCAGAGAGGAAAGTAATCGCAGGAAGATAGGAGCTACAGCCTAATTGGGTATTCATCGTGATGGATGAACGCCTCCTTTGAGTGCCAAACACAAAGACACAGCTGAATCAAGCAGCAGCAGAGCTATGGGAGTAAGACTCCAATGGAGACTGTATTGGCATAGAACAATCTAAGGGGAAATTTAGATCACTTGGAATGCCCTGCAGATCTTCCCAGATTTATGCCTGCCTTCTTTCACCCAAGTAGATAAAAACAAGAGACTGAGTCCAGTGACATTAGACACTCTCTGAGAAGCAATACTTGTGATGCTTGTTTTCTTTATACTTTTCTGTACTCATAAGCATGTTTATATGTATGATAGAAAGCATGAGCTTTGTGTTTTCTATGTGGTGTGGCATGCAAAGAGATCTTTCTTTTTAGAGTTTTAAAGACACCATGGGCCCCTCATGTGGCAGTCACCTGTTCCACCGTCTTTAAGTAGAGTTTTGTAATGATCAGACACTGGTGAAAAAGTGCTGTCTCCCTTGTGACGTTAGCCCTGGAAAATAACAACAGTATTGCTTTCTGAAGCACGGATGGAGTGTGTGCTGTCCATGATTAACAATTAGGGTGTTCAGCGGTCCAAATTTTTCTATCAGATCACATATTGTGTATGCAGCTGCCATCTGAGAGAGTCCCTTCATTTGAGGGGTGCAAATTGAGCTCAAGAAATCAGTAACAAGAGGCTGGTAATTGGGCTTTTGTTAGTGCTCTGTGTGGTAAATTGTTCTTTGGTCCAGGCCAAAAGTTTTGTATCTTCTATGGTTATCCATAAAATTTCTATTTTTTTAAAATTTATTTTTAATTTATATGTTCACTTCACATCCTGATCATAACCCCCTCTCTCCACTCTTTAGGTCCCCCCCTCTCATGCTTTTCTCTCTCTCCCCCACCCCTTCTCCTCAGAATAGGGGATCCCCCCTCAACCCACCCCAGCCCACCAAGTCACATCAAGGCTGACTGAACTCATCCTCATCCGCTGAGGCCAGGCAAAGCAGCCCCATTAGGAGGAAGTGATTGAAAGCGGGCAACAGAGTCCATGTCACAGACAGCAACCACTCAGCTTACAAGGGGACCCATGAAGATCAAATTGCCCATCAGTTATGTATGTGTAGCAGCCTAGGTCCAGGCCACGTCTGCTCTTTGGTTGGTGCTTCCATCTCCATTTGCGCCCATGGGTCTAGGTTAGCTGACCCTGTTGGTCTTCTTGTGGCATTCTTGTCCCTTCCAGGTCCTTCTGTCCCCTCCCACCTCACTCTTTCACAAGACTCCCTGAGCTCCGCCTAATGCTTGGTTGTGAGTTTCTATTTTTTAAGGCCACTTACAGTTCTTATAGAGTTTACTTCTTACTGTATACATTAGCAATTTATTTATTATATTGGTTTATAGGCAGGATCTTATTATGTAGTCCTAGCTGGTCTGCAACTCACTAAGTAGACTAGAGAGACCTTGAACTCACAGAGATCTGCTTGCCTTTGTTTTCTGAGTCCCTAGATTATCATTTTATTTAATAGTCAACAAAGCACAAGCTATGTGCAGCCCATACTTTATACTTTCATTAAAGCAAAATTGCCCCATGTCTCTTTTTTTGTGTTTTATTCTATTCTGATTTCTTGTTTGTGATGTACACTAAACTCTATTTTTGGTCCATTTTTCGTGGCAGGTAGTCAATTATCTAGACTTGTTTTCTTAGGGAGACATTATTCTGGAATGTTGGCACAGTTTAATTATATTTAAACGTGTCTTGCTTAATTAACTAGGCTTCTAGTTAATTTCAAATCCAAGGCTGAGACAGTGTGTACCATTTTTGCATATGATTTGGGTGGCTGTTTTATCCATAACTTTTATTACTTACTTTATTTTTTGAGATTATGATATAATTACATCATTTCCCCTTTCTTGTTCCTCACTGCAAACTCTCATATATCCTTTTTTGCTCTCTTTCATGGCTTCTTTTTTCATTAATTGTTATATTCATATATGTATATACACATAAATATGTATGTATGTGCATATATATATATATATATATATATATATATATATATATATATATCCCTAAATACAATCTGTTCAGTCTATGTATATTTTAGACCTCACCATTTGATACTGAATTACAAACTGCTTTTCTGTGAGGCAGGCCAGCTTTTCTCTCTATCTCCTTTAGTTGCCTAGTACAGTTCTTTGGGTTGAAGCCTCACAGGACTTTCTCAATCCACTCTCCCAAGTCTACCATTCTTGTCCCTGTTCAGGTCACATTTAGGCAGTCCGTGGGTGAGACCTTATGAGTGACATTCATAGGAGACACAATCTCATGGCAAACTGTCTGATCTTTGGTCTTTTACACTCATTCTGCTCCCTTATGCGATGCTCTCTGAGCCTTATGTGTAGGAGTTCCTTCGTAGATGTATCCATTGGGACTGATATCCCCAACTCTGCATTTTGATGGGTTGGGGGCTGCTTTTTTCAAATGGTTTCTATCTGTTGCAAAAAGAAGTTTCCTTGATGAGGGATGAGGACTACACTTACCTGTAGGCACAAGGAAAAATACATGGAATATATTTTAATCACTTGGATTTTATACAGTAACAGGTTGCCTTTTTGCATGCCCAGAATTCTTTGAATGAAATCTGGATAGAAGCTTCAAGAATTGTCACTCTAAATCAGAATTTTCTGAAAAGTCAAAAGTGAAAAAGAAACAAGGCGTTTTGAAAAAGAAGCATGGCAATCCAAACGAGTCATGGAAAAGAGGGGTAAAAAACCACCCCAGCTTGGAGGGCAAATGTCTGCTTTCCTACTAAAAACCCATTAGCTGTGTTCAACTTCAGTCGTAGTTGATTTTTCCTTACCTGTAAGTATTCTGTAGTCCTCTTCGTAAGACCAGTCAGATGTCTGGAGGGTATAGGCAGATGCTTGCCCTGCAAACAAGAGGATCTGAGTTTGGGTCCCTAGCGCCAGTGTGAAAGGCTGGGCATGGCTGAGTGTGCTTGTAGCTCCAGCATTGCAGGGAAACAAGGCAGACACAAACATCACTGGCACTTGCTGCTCAGCCATCCAGTGCAACTGGTGAGCTCCAAGTTCACTGAGAAACATTGTCTCAAAAATAAGGTGGAGAGTCATTGAGGAAGATACCTGTCAACCACTGGTATCTACACTCACAGACACACACAGACACACACAGACACACACAGACACTATTCACATATGAACATGTACACACACACTAGTAACATATGCACACATATACACACACACACTAGTAACACATGCACACGTATACACACACACACACACACACACACACACACACACACACACACACGTGTATCAAAATCACAGTTCATCTTTTTTGTTTGTTGTTTGTTTGAGTGACAGGGCTTTTATTCAGGATTTTTTTCCATGAAAAACTAAAACATTCTGAATAAGCTGGGTGCATGTTATTATTCTTATATTTTTCTTTTCCTTTATTCTCTTCTCTTGTACAATATGACCACCATCTCCCCTCCTTTCACTCACACCCCCCAACCTCCTTTCTTGCCTTGATGTGCTCCCTCTTTCTTAATTTCCGGAAAAGTGGAGGCCTCCAAGTGATGTCAATAGAACACGGCAGAACAAGACGCAACAAAACTGGGCACAAACCCTCATATCAAGTCTGGATGAGGAAGCTAGTAGAAGGAAAAGGGTTTTATGAGCAGGCCACCCCCACTGTTAGGAGTCCCACAGAAACTCCAAGCTAAACAACCACAGCATGCATGCAGAGGACCTAATGCAGACCCAGGCAGGTTCTGTGACGGCCTCTTCCGTCTCTGTGAGTCCTGCTTAGTCAAGTTTTAAAATAAGAAAATCCAAGCATATATCTAATTTTTTTTATTAACCCAGCAAGAACAAACTTTCCAGAAGATTCTAATCTTGTGTCATATTTATCAGTTGGTCCTTGGGAACTCATAATACATGTTCATATTTATTAGCACTCTAATATGCTCAGAGTATACTTTCAAGTGAAAATCCTGGATACAAAATTAACCATAATTCCTTTTACTGGCAATAGAAGAGAATAAAACTATGTTTGAAAAAATTGAATGTTTTTAGAGAAATTTCTTGTTTTTGAGTCTTTGTTCTTCAAGCAACTAACTCTACATTCCTGGCTATTTTGTTTCAGTTTATAAAAGCTTAATGTCTTGAGTTCTTTGTTGTGTCCTTTTTTTTATAACTTGATACCTGACATATAGGAAGAAAACCCTTCAATCACACATATACCATTACTGATGTCAGCTGCTGAACCCTGGACAAAATATTATGACAAAACAAGTAAATGAATGGATGTTACAGAGCTAGGGATAATTAGCATAGTCATCCAAAGAAAACTGTACATTGAATGCTTTATATTAATTTACTCAAAAACATTATTTATTCATCATTTTAACTGATTCATAATATTATACGTACCATGCTGTATACTCTATAAATTTACATGCCAATAGCATCTTAATACATAATGTACATAATAACTCCCACAACGTTTAAGAAAGCATTGCATTAAACCACAGAGTCGAAGTCAAAACCCAGTTACCTGGGGCATCTTCCTTAACAATACTCTAAGATTCAGAGAATAATTATGCTTGCCCTGTGGGTTTGTTACAGGGATTATATAAACTAAAGTAAGTACAGTGTTTGGAATAAGTCCTAGCACATAGAAAATGAAAACTTTCAAAAATGCTCTTTTTTTTAAAAACCATTTTTTCCATTTTGGGTGTTTCAGCGGGATATCTGAACCTATGCTCCTTCCAGCTGCAGGCTTGCTTGTCCACTGTCAGTCTTTGTTAACTCTCTGTTGCATTGCAGCGGTTCTCAACATGTGGGCTGTGGTCAAACCTCTCCCCAAGGGTCGCATATCAGATATCCTGCATAGCAGATATTTACATTGCTATTCATGAGTAGGAAGTTACAGTCGTGGTGTAGCAGCAAAAATAATTTCTTAGACTAGTGCGATAAGTTATACTGGCCATTTAATGCATAAACGTCTTTTCAAATGGTGGAGTGGCTCTGAGATTTGACCTACTTGTCACATGTAAGACACTCCAACAACTTGTCTAGCATATGGGATGTTTTGTCAAGATTCTGTGTTGTCCGGAAAACAGTATCATTTTATTGATACACTTTGTATAATACTTTAGGTGTAAGTAGAAAACAAAGTGACACAAAGAAGGTTTAAAAGCACACACCTGCCACTTCTGATATTTTGAATCATACCCAAAGCTTAGGTATCTTGTCATCTGTGGCCTCTCATCTAACTAACCTCTGGCCTAACAGACTAACACCAGCGGGTGAATTAGTGACTTTTTCTGTTGTTTTGGCAAAAGCAACTTTTTGAAGGGTTTACTTATGTTGGCTCACAGTTTGAGGGTACACTCTTCTGTTGTAGGAAAAGCGTGGTGAGCGTGGGCAGCCCAGTTAAGATGTGGAGGGCGGTGCTTGGACTCAGTGCTCTCTCCTTTTTTCTAGCCTGGGAACCTAGCCCATGGTGCCAGTCACATTTAGGGCAAGTTTCTCCATCTAAAATCTAGAAAAGCCTTTGGTCTTGCAGGTGATTTTAGAGCCTTTCATGTTGACGATCACAACTAACCGCCGCTGCTGCCCTGGCCTGTGGGTCTGTGATTTTCAGAGCAAAGTTTTTTTTTCTTCCCTCCCCAAGCATTCCTCAGTGTCCATGGTAACACTGTGGGCATCTCCTTAAGATATTACTCACCCTGACTTACTCAAGCATCATTCATTTTTCTGATCACTGTGCTGATTTACCCTCATAGGTTTTAAAAGAATGAGACACTTGTAGATGCCCAGGAAGATCTTTTGTCCTTTCAAGAGAATTGCACCATAAAATAAAGTGACATCTAGTGGTTCCCATCAACCTTCACTTTGCCCGCAGCAACAGTCATTCAGTCTTTCTGAGCTGACAAGGGAAATGGTGTCTGTTCAGTTGAATGTGCACCGGCAGTTACCCAGGTCAGAAGCTGTCTGTAAAAGTGAATATTGTATGATTTAAATGTAGAGAAAATTATAGGGAATTTTTTTTTTTTTAGCAAATCAGCCGTCTGTTTTCAGTTCCTTCTCTCCACCATGATAGAAAAATGACATCAATTGTACTTTCTTACAGAAAGATCACAATCATAAGTGTATTATAAGGAGAAGTGCATAGAGATACAGACCCTTATGGAGACGGCAGTCTGTAGCTATTTTATCTTATGTACTGGATGTGCTGCTGGGAGGGAGCTCCTGAGGACCTGCTTACTTCAGTGCTTTGCTTCTGACAGCAAAGCCACCTATGAGGAATTATTATGTTTTAATCTCTAAAAAGTAGGAACAAAAGGGCAGCAATTTGAGTCACAATGACATTGCTTAATGTGTATTGTAAAATACAGCATTTTTCAGCCTAGGGCTTTGAAAAGGTGGATCCTAAGCACATTGTGTGTCCTAATTCTTTTCAATTTTAAAAAGCAAACTACCTCTGCTGTCAAAATAATAAAAATTTGTAAGTTTCTTTTTTTTTTTTTTTTTTTTTTTTTTTTTTAGAAAATCACTGGTTTCATTTATTCAGTTGACAGAACTTAGGGCGTACAGGGTGGAAGGATCTTGTTTTGTTGCTGTCACTCAAGGCTACACTCACTGTGTTCATCATGGTATGTCCTCACAGCAATGAGGACTTGGTGTTTCTAATGGTATTGCTTTACCTGGCCTTCTGCCGCAGCTCTATTTTTACATATGATAAAATTTATTCTTCAACATACAGTTACATTAACTGAGTACTGAAATAACTTTCCAGGTTGCTCTAATAAGGTGCTACCGACTGGAATGTGTCAGCTAACGGAAATCAATTGTCTCCCACTTCTGCGCTTGGTATCAGTTTAAAAGCAGAAACAGAAGCCAGGAAGCTGTCAGCCATTTGATAACTTTTTATCACCCTGGCCTGGGCCAACTGTTACAGAAAACGAGCACTTGGCCTCTCAGACTGATTGCTGCAGCAGATGCGAGCCAGAGTTCTGTGTGTGGGCACGGTCCTACGACTGCTGGCTTGCATCCCTATGACTCTTTGACTATGTTAAATCATTTTCCTTTAGAAGGGAATTAGGCATATTTATCTTTGTGATTATAAAAGGTGTAACTATTTCAACCTGATAAAAATACTTAAGTCAGTAGACATCCACCCGTCTCGTGTCAATACATAGCTGACTTTCTCTCACAGCCATGACTCTAGTCTATATGTTGTGATTCTTCACAGACAAGTGACTTTGTAACTGCTCCTTTCTAAAATACTCGTTGATGGAAACCAAGCTGGACTTATTATAAAGTCATATTAAAATCTAGTGGGGGCAATTTATGAGCAAATAAAGCAGAAAGTGCTCAGAGCAGCCATGGTTCTGATGAATGGATAAAAGCAGTTCGGTACTTTCTATGTGGAGTCTTCGTTCATATGTCAAGAAGGAAAAGCTTTGACAGTTAGAGACTTCACAAAACCCATTAAAATAACACAAATACCTTTTTAAAAAGTACAAAGTGAAATAGTGGCCAAACAAGAAAAAGATACTTTAAGCACAATGAGAGTTAGAGGAAAAGAGAAAGGAGACACAGGCAAGAGATAAAATGGGCTTTGAAGTACAAAAAAAAAAAAAAAAAAAAAAAAAAAAAAAAAGGACAATTGGAGTGAAGCAGAGTGTGAAAACTGAAAACAATGAAGGCGCTTTTTAAGTGTTAAAATTCAAAAATGTCTTAGAGGGCCCACTTATGAGACACTGTGAGCTCTGTGAGGTCTTAAGAAAATGGCAAACCACAAGTTCTCAGACAGAATAAATACTCAGAAGAGTCTCTCCTCGAAATGCCTGCATAAACATGACTGGAACAACAGCAATACAATATCAGGGAAGATGCTGGTTCTGAAGGGGGATAATTTCATGGAGTCCCACCCTAGACAAAGAATTACAGGTAACTAATGACTGATGGAGAAGGGTGTTAGTCACTTCCAGAGATGTGTCTCCATATTGGCTGTAAAGTATAAAGTGATTAGTCTGGAAGCCACATGTAGGAGGAACATCTTGTATACTGTATGGGTGTAGCACCTGCCAATAGCAAATCTGATGGCCTATAGCTTAGATGAGAAATGGGAGATGGAACATCCGGTAGGCCAAAAGGATTCTGGGATAGAATCAGGTACATGAGATTCAGCAAGCAAAATACGAAGAGGATGGACGTATGGTGCCTGAGCTTGCGTAACCAGCTATGTGGCAGAATGTAGATTAGAATAAATGGATTATTTTAAGTTATGTGCTAGTCAAAGCAAAGCGTAGCTATATAGCCCAGGTATTTGTAAAATAATAATTGAGTTTCATGATCCATTATTCCGGGAGCCAAGGGACTGGAAGAAAACCCTCCTACAATAGCCACAGCAAACATAGATTCAATGGTGTGTGTGTGTGTGTGTGTGTGTGTGTGTGTGTGTGTGTGTGTGTGTGTTTGTGTGTGTACATGCATGTAACAATAATGATAAAAGAAGTATGAATTTGAGGCTTGGGGGCGCACACAAGGGGTTTGAGGGAAAAATGGGAAGGGGAAGTGATGTAATTCTATTTCAGTTAAAGACATTAACTAAAAACATTGAAGCTGGGAGATGGGCTAGTTGGTAAAGCTCCCGCCATGCAAAGTGACGATGTGAGTTTGGATCCTAGGACCCATGTTAAAACTGAGCAGGGTAGAGGATGCCTGTAACTCTAGTACTGATGGGGTTTGGACTGGGGCAGAGACAAGAAGAATCCTAGAGTTCACTGACCAGAGAACTCAGTAGGCTTTGAGTCCAGTGAGAGGCCTTGTCTCAAAACCAAACCAAACCAAACCAAACCAAACCAATAACAAAGAATAAAGTATCGAGAAGGAGAAGCCCAAATCTGAGATCAAAACCCTTACCTCCATAGACCCACACGTGTGTGCGCACATGCATGCGTACACACACACACAAACACACACAACAAACACACACACACACAAACACACACCACACACACAAACACACATCCCAAACACACATGCACTCACACCAACACATGTTTACTCACTTATATGACCAGGAAGTTTAAGGGCAAAGCAAGCTTCAGGGTAGTGTGACGTAGTGGCTTGCCAACTTTGACCATCTGACTGTGTTTATTGTTTTCTCTCTACTGTACCTCCCAGAGACTCATCTCTTTTCAGGATTTCCTTCCTCGTGGTCAGCTTGTATTTCTCTCAGTAACTCAAAAAACCTTGTGTTATTTTCTGTAGCTACTGTACAAACACCTGATTTTTAGCTTCATGGATCAACAGTTAGTTTATATGCTGATCATAAGTCAGTTACTTGGGTAAAGGGAGTGTGGATATAATAATTATGTTTTTCAGACAGATTACATCAAAAGTTCTTGAGTCAAGACTATCTCAACCAAATACGATGGTGACACAATGGGGGAAATCTGGTTTCTGTCAATAAGATGAAGAGACTATTAGTTCTAGTACTTGGTTGACGAGAATGAAAAATTCACTGTATAATCCTCACCAAGAGAACCAATAAAGAACACACATAATTTTGAAAGAAGGAAATATATAGCAAGCCCTGAAAAAATTAGGTGTGCAATTCTTATGTAAAATTATTTTGGTCTAATTTTATTAAAGAATGCCTTCATGGTCTTTGTGTTATTTTAGTGTTTTACTACTGTTATAGACAATTTTTGAAACAGGTCATATTCAGGTATGAAAATTAATGTAAGTTGAATATTTTATTTACCTTATTGTGGAGGAATTTTAATCTAGCAACATGGCTGCTCTGGGAAGTGATCATATTCAAATATCTAGGTCTATGTGACCTGACTGTAACGACCACACCCTTAATCCTTCCGGTTGTAATACAGGCATGCCCTTAGTACACGCCTTTAATCCCAAACAATGAAGGTAAAGTTGGTTTGCAGAAGGAAGCACCCATGTTTCAAAATGACATCTAATTGAGGGTCAGACAAAGCGACAAATCGGAGAAAGATTTGACAAAATGAGTCAGAGATAGGATATGCCCAACTCTCAGGAGAACAGATTGGGAAGAGAAGCTACTTAAAAGCAGCACAGAGAGAGTCAGTTCAGCTGAGCAAGTGCAGGGCAGGGGAGTTGAGTTCCTTCCTGAGTTTGTGCAGAAGGAGTTGAAACCAGAGACTTAGAAGATCCCATGAGATTAGAACAATTTGACAGAGTTAGTTTAAGGCCAAGCAGAGCAATTCTGTCAGAAGTAGAGAAGTCAGTTTCAATCAGCCAGCTTGGAGAGGAGTTTGAGCCAGAACAGCTGAGTTGAATCAGACATCCGGAATTCAGAAAGGACTAGAAAGGGTGAGCTTATTCAGCAGTTAAGTCTCAGAGGCTGAAACACTTTAGGCCTAGATTAGATTGTACAGAGGCTAGAAGCTTCCAGGACTAGGCCTAGGTTAGCAGATGCAGGCAGTAAGCCTTCGCCAATTACGTCAGGCGAATAAAAGTGACATTTACACCTTATTAATGAGGAAATCACTGGTGTGTTACAACCAATTTAAGGGAGACTCCCCAAGCAGAAATGTCAAAGCTAATGTACACAGCAAAGCAATAGATAGAGTAATCAATTGAGCCCGAGAGCATAGAATTTGCATTTCTACGTATTATTCCCTATTGCTATCAGTTATTCCAGCTCACAGGAGTTTCAGAATAATCCCCACAGGCTCACAGTGGGTGAAGGAGAAGGGTGAGCAACAGAAGAGCACCAATTTTCTCCTAAAGCACACACTCACATCATAGCCAAAGCCAGATCTTACATAGCCAAGTCAAGCAAGCAGAAATAATTGATTTCTTGAAAGAATGTGGAATATGATGAATGTCTCTTTTGGCTGTCCCAATTTTGGATGTCAACTTTATGTAAATTTTTAGAATTAAAGTTTTGCATATTTTTCCCTACAGGACATACATTTCTTTATGACACAGTTTAAAAAAGCAACCGTTTGCTTCAATTACTTTGTGTGCATTCAGGTGTGTGTGTGGTGTGTGTGTGTGTGTGTGTGTGTGTGTGTGTGTGTGTGTGTGTGTGTACATGCAGAGGCCAGAGGCCAACTTGGATATTTTTTTCTGCAAGGTGTCATCATTTTTTTGAATCAGGGTCTCTCATTGAGATGGAACTCACCAAGTAGGCTGGGCTGACTGGATCCAGCAGGACAGCAGGATCCACCTGTCTCCACATTCCCTGAGCTAGGATTATATATGTGTATATATGGGTGCCACCATGCTCTTCTTTTCTTTCCTTTTTCCTTCTTTCCTTCTTTCCTTCCTTCCTTTCTTTTTAAATTTGGGTTGCAGGTATTGAACACAGGTCTTTAAGCTTGCTGAGCTTAAGCTTAATCTGGCTGAACCAATTCCTCAGCTGCTCTTTGGTTTAATTTTAAAATAGCATTTTTATGTCTTTTTAAAATTTTCTCTCACTTGAGAGCTTATAGCAAATAATTTAGCATTAGTTTACTGATTGTTTATACCCCACTGACAGGGGAAGTGGCATACACATTGAAGGCATTTGGAATACTCTTTGAAAGACAACTCCGCTTAGAGAGAGGAAACTAGATTTGACTCAGGGATGTATCTCTTTTCCTTTATCTTTCTTTTGTAGGTAAGGAGATAGGAGCTGAAAAGAAGGAAAGGGGGATACAGAAATATAGAGGGAGGATCGAACCAAAGGGAGATTATTGAATCTACTCCTCATCTCAAGACCCTAATTGTTACTCACATGTAAGGTTATTTTTAATTAAATGATATTGAATTTGTTATATTGATGTAAGTCATGCTCATGTCAAAAACTAATCTAATTTTACCATAAGAATATATATTTTAGGTCTAATAGATAGATATGATTCTATAGATATATGAGGTAAAATAGTTAAATAAGGTCTGTGAAAACCTCAGAGACCTACAGAATATGACATTTAAAGATGTTTCTATTATTCTAAAGATTCTCTGACAACAAGACAAGTTAACTCCTGGCAACACCCAGCCTGCCTCAAAGAAAAAGATGAGCATCAAAAAATCTCCTTATGGAGTTGGCTTCAAATGTGGCAAACAAGTCACTGGGAAAAATGTCCTCATTTTTGCCACAGACAGAACTCTGCCTAAAAACAGGCAAGTTTAGATGCAAGCAGAGTCGACGGCCAAACTCTGCCAAGACAGGGTAAGCAAGTCCTCAATAGCTCCTGCCTCGCAAATATGTCTGTCAGATATATTGGGATAGAAGGCTGAAGATGATGCTCCAACATCATACAGAGTGTTGGGTGATTGTCCAGGCAGTAAACTGTCTCTATCATTTTTTTTTTCATTTTTGAAGCATTAAGCTGCATTTCTGGTTCACTCAGATATTTAAGTTTTATCCCTTCTCAAGTCTTTGATGGGTCTGAAGACCAGATAGTTCAGTCTTTCAATTAAGCTTAGTAGGTTAGAGGTTAAGATGTTTTTAGATCAAGATAGATGTTTTAAGTTAATAGAGATGAGATATGATAGATATTAGTCTCCATTCAGAAATTTAGACCCAACAAAATAGGAAAGATGTTTACTTCAAGTTTGCCAAACACAAATAGCCAAATCCTATGAATGTAACATTTATATAAATCCTGATTGTCTCGTGGCTCTTCTAGCTGTCTGTAGTTTATTTTACTCATGTATAATAATATAAATGTATATGTTAAAAAAAGAAACAATATTTTTTTAAAAAGAGAGAAGGACAATAACTCAGAATAATGGCAGAATTCAGACAAATAATTACTAGCAATATTATGATTAATGTTTTGAAACACATAAAAATAAAAAAAATCACAAACAAAAAGACATTCCTACAATTTTAATGTTGAATTGATGAAAGGAACAGAATGACAGCAAAAGAGTCCAGACTTCAGAAATGTTAATAAGCTTTTCTGTAGAAAGGCTATTATTAAGGACTTTAAGATAGGAGCATTATGGAAGAAAGATAACATCTATTTAAAGCTACCTGGGAGCATCCTTCCTCATGACTGTATACAAACATCTTCCCTCTCTTTCAGAAAGACTCCAGGACCCTGCCCTTCTTTGCTCCTTTGTCTGTGATCTTTGACAAAGGTAAAGCAGAACTATGTTTTATTTCTCAAAAATGGCACAACAAAACTAAGTATCCTGACTTAAAGGATGATATTAAAAAGTGGTTGAAAGAAAAAAAAAAGAATCATAATGGGACAATAGAATCTGGATTAATTTTCCTCCAAGTAGATACCACCTCTTCACAGTTTCCTTTTGCTGAGGACCCAAATGTTAATGCTTCCTTTCCATTCTCCAAGGCCAAACACTCCCTCACACACTCAAAGAAATTAAAAAATAAATGCCAGAAAAATCCTGGCTTCCCATTTCATGATAACTCAGCCATTTAGGCACCTGGAAGAGAAAGAGGGGATTCCAAACCCAGGTTTCAGTTAGATTATTTTCTTTCTTAAGACAGTGCTATGTTTTTTTTAAAAAAGTGAATGTTAATGTTTCCTGAACATTAAGATTTATTTTTTTTCATCTACCATTTCAGTTCAAATGTGCTCTATATGGTAGAGTGTGGTCTTCACTAATCGTCAAACGGGCTGGGCAAGTGAAAAGAGGACTGGCCACTGGTCCTCTCCACACCCACTCTAGGGAGAAAATTCCCCAAATGTAAGTCAGAGCCATTGGAAAGTTGAGCAAGCCTGTATCTAAAACGCTGCCGGTTTCTCCCCTCTGACTCATTTCTGTAAATTTCTCAAACTGCGTGAAAAGCAGCCGTAGAACATAGGATCTCACCGGCATCAGAGGAAGTGTACTATTACACTGGGGAATGATGCTCCAAGCCTCTTTTCTGTGGAAAATGTTTTGAGATGTTCCTAGGGCACAACTTGTTCTGTTATTCTTCAGTGTACCAAAGACTCCGAAGAAAGGGTGAGCTGAAATGGTCTTTATAGTTCATTTGCCTCCCAAGTCGGAAGCAGTGCTTGCCTTCCCTTCAACATCGGGTAGGTCAATACATTCAGCCAGGGTTGTTCTCTAACATGTGATAGTGATCAATACTGTGGCTACATGATCCCATTCAGATTACATGTGTGAAGAACATCATCATTAAGGTAAAGTAAGTGAAATGATTAAATAGGATATGCTATTTTTTCTCAGCAATAGAGTCTATCATTTAGCTTTGTAATACTATTCTTTTCATACTTTCCCTCAAATGTACCCATTTGTCCTTTGAACCTTAAGGTGTGTGTGTGTGTTGGAGGGAGATACACATTTTTGAAATAATAGATGAGCAATGAAGATTTCAATACAATTATCACTATTCCCAAATTAGAAAAATAATTTTTCTTAGTGCTTCTACGATCATAACACTTGGAGGAAGAGGAAATGCACTTTGGCTTACCAATATACTTAGAAATATTTATATGAGTCACACAAATGTATTTATTAAACAGGTATATTTATTAATTTTCCAATTTTATTAAAAGGAATGCTTATAGAGAATTTCTTTTGTAGATTGTTTTAGGATTAATAGCAGTTCATTAGCAATTAATTCTAATATTCTAGACTACAGACTACACAGTTTGATGAAAAACTCCTCCCTTAAGTACTTCCTCTAACAGAGTAATCACTTCCACCAGATTAATTGCTCTCCACACTGAAATAGAATATTTACACTTTGACAAAGTAAAAGCAATACCCCACTCCAGTTATATACATTCTCTACACAGCCAGGAAGCTGGCATCAAATTTGTCCTGTCTTGGTGTTTCGTGTAGCTGGAAATGGAGTATCTCGATTAATTGTTGTTTGTGGAAAATTAGCCTACGATATATAAAATAAAACTTGTTAGTAATGAGGTATGTCCTCTCAAATCTTTCTCTTTTCTCTCAAACTACTTATCCATGCCTTTGACCTCTGGGACTTATGTCTTTTATTCAACTTCTTCTTTTCTGTTTCACTGGTGACTTTCTCTCTCTGTAACTTGTATTAGGATCTTCTATATATTTTGTCAACATTTTCACGTATTTTCTTTGGGCTTTGCGATGCAGCCCAAAGGTGGTAAATCTCTTATCTCACTATAATAACCTGAAATATACCAGCTACTCAGGAATTCTTATTCTTCACCCCTGGCAGCCTGTTATGATCCCTCTCTAAGATTTAAATGAGTTTAACATCTTTAACTTCTTTCACAGCCTCCAACTTAGCTGCTCTTACTGCTCTTATCTAGCTTAGGGATGATTTTATAAGAACAAGTTTCTTTGTTTTTGTTTTTATTTTTGTTTGGTTTGGTTTCTGGTTTTTTGAGACAGCGTTTCTCTGTGTAACAGCCCTGGCTGTCTTGAAACTCTCTGTAGACCAGGCTGACCTCAAGCTCACAGAGATCCACACGCCTCTGCCTCCCGAGTGCTGGGATTAAAAATCACGTGCCACCATGCCCGGCTAAGAACAGGTTTCTTATTTGAGCAACAATACAGTATCCATGACAGCAATGGGAGAATGTAGTTCGTATTAATAAACCATCACCATTTTAACAGCTACAAATTTTCACTGCATTTGTGTGTGATAGGACTTTGTGTCAGTCTTGAAGGAAAGGTGAAAGAGTTATTTCAATTCCAGGTGTAAGAACACTCTTTAGTTATTTCAGGTCTTTGGTTTGTAATATTTACTATTGAATAATATATACATATATACACACAATTGGTATATAATTTCAAATTAACAATAGGAAAAGGAGATATTTCTTTTTAAAATATATTTTATTAATTTATTCTTATTACATCTCAATGGTTATCTCATCCCTTGTATCCTCCCACTCCTCCCTCCCTCCCTCCCATTTTCCCCTTATTCCCCTCCCCTATGACTGTGACTGAGGGGGATTACCTCCCCCTGTATATGCTCATAGGGTATCAAGTCTCTTCTTGGTAACCTGCTGTCCTTCCTCTGAGTGCCACCAGGTCTCCCCATTCAGGGGACGTGGTCACATATAGGGCACCATATAATGAGATTATCATGTGATTTTTTTTTTGGTTTCAGTTTGTTTATATAGCAGACTATGTTGATGGATTTTCATATATTGAACCACCTTTGCTTCCCTGGGGTGAAGCTTACTTGATCCCATGACAGTTTTGATATGCTTTTGGATTCAGTTTGCAAGTATTTTATTGAGTAATGTTGCATCAATGTTCATGAGAAAGATTGGTTTGAAATTCTTTTTGTTGTTGTTGTTGTTGTTGTTGAGTCTCTGTGTGATTTAGGTATCAGAGTGACTGTGGCCTTCTAGAATGAGCTTGGCGATGTTCTTTCTGTTTCTGTTTTGTGGAATAGTTTGAGGAGTATTGGTATCAGCTCTTCTTTGAAGGTCTGGTAGAATTCTGTACTGAAACCATCTGGTCCTGAGATTTTTATCCTTGTGAGACTTTTCAATTATTTATTTATTTATTTATTTATTTATTTATTCATTCATTCATTCATTCATTCACTCTCTTTACATCCTAGTCATAGCCCAATCCGTCCTTACCTCCCAGTCCTGCCTTCCCTTCTTCTCCCCCTCCCCTATTCCTTAGAAAAGGGGTGTCCCCTCTTCCCATCCATCCCAGCTCATCAAGTCCTATCAGGACTGAGAGTGTCCTCTTCCCTTACGGCCTGGCAAGGCAGTCCCATCAGAGGGATGTAATTTAAAAGCTGACAAGAGAGTCCATGTCAGAGAGACTCCCCCGCCCCCCCCCCCCACCGCACCACTTGGCTTACTAGAGGACCCACATGAAGCCTGAGCTTCCCATTGGCTGTGTCTTTGTAGGGGGCCTAGGTCCAGTCTATGCATGGTCCTTGGTTGGTGCTTCAGTCTCAACTGGCACCTCTGGGCCCTGGTTAGTTGGCTCTGTTGGTTTTCTTGTGAAGCTCCTGTTCACCTCCAGGTCTTTTTCTCTTTCCCTCCACTTTTCTACAAGGCTGGCCAACACATCACCCAGTGTTTGGCTGTGAGTCTCAGTGAGACTTTATTTGACTGCTTCTATTTCCTTGAGGGTTATAGGACTATTTAAATTGTTTGCTGATGGCAGCTCGTGAAACAGCTTCTGAGAGAAGGCTTCAATGATTTCTAGGAACTTGAGCAGACTGTCACATCTGCACCTTCTGCTTTCCTTCGGCCATACTAGGTAAATTTAAATAAATAACAACTTCCTCTGTCTCTCTGAGGGCAGACTGTTTTTCAGTTTCCTACCTTGACCAGGCATTTTAAGGATCCTTTGACCATGCTGGTTTCCTGAGGTTCTTAGCCATCCATCAGACCCTTTTCCAGGCTCCACTAATGGTCCTTCCATTGGACTCATGTGCTACATTGTGCAGGGAGCAGAGTGGCTGCTGGAGACATCCTGTGACAGATTTTGATAAAAGCTTGCTTCTTTCTTATTCACAGTTTCTTCGTTCCCCTCTGCAGATATAAATCCCTTGGGTTCACATGAGACAATTCTCAGAGAACAGCTAGACATTATTTTTATAACAGCCTCTCCCCTCTGGCACATATAGTCAGTCTTTTACCTTGGCCAATTACTTACTCTTATAAGGAAGAGTTCATTCCAAAGAAGCCTCTTGGCCATCCCTACAAATACATTCTTGCCTGGACTCTTTAAAATACACACACACACACACACACACACACACACACACACACACACACACGCGCGTACTTCAAATCATACCACTTGGAGTTTCATTTTACCCTCCTACATACTGCAAAAAGTAAATTCTTTTATAAGTAACTTCTCTTCTTTTACATGTGACTATTATACTCACTGCCTACAAATGAATATGTTGTGCATACAATTGTCTTAATGCTATTATTTCCCTTACTCCAAAAACATGGGGCTTTTAGTTTCCTTTTCTCCTTCTTTTTCTCCAACAGTGTTTTATATTTCCAAGGCTGCCCTCTGTATGCAAGAAAGACCTTGAGTTTTGGATTCTCTTGCTTGTATGTCACTTCACCTGACACTGGTCTGTCTGTCTGTCTGTCTGTCTTTCTAGCTCCCCACCCCAATTGGCGTGTGTCATATATAAGGCACAACCTCCCACACCACATACGCATATACATATATATGCCTATGTTATGTATATGTACTTAGGGGATGAGGGCGTATGGCTTCCTGCTCTATCACTCTCTGCTTTATTCCTCTGAGACAGGTTCTATCATTAAACCTAGAGCTGGTCTGGCACCCAGCAAGCCCAAGTGATCCTCTTGTTTGTGCTCTTCTCTCCTTCCTGTGCAGGGTTATAAACACACATGGGCCATGTGTGGCCTTGTATATGATTGCTGGAACTTTGAACTCAGATCCTTAAAATTCCATGGCAAGGGATTTTCCTAACTGAAATGTCTTCTGGTACTTGATTTTTCTTTTTTCTTTTGAGTGAGATAATATCTGCCTTAAATAAAAGACTAAACAACAAGGTTGCCTCTAGGACTGCAAAGAGAAGCCACAAAAGCAGCAGTCTCCTGCATAGTTCTGCTCCTTCTTCCTGTCCATGCTGTCCCCCTCTCTCATTAGGGTCTTGCGTATTACAAGCTGCCCTGCAACCCTGGAACTTGTTTTGAGATTGAGGATAACTGAGGTTCTGATCCTACTGCTCTGTTTCCCCAAGAGTATGGGGGTTTCTGGGCATGGGTGCTGCCAAGCCCGGTTTATGCAGTTCTAGAGACTAATCCCAATGCATGCTTGGTAAGCACTCTTCCAACTGAGCTACTCTCCCAGCCCCTGAGCTTTTCTTCCTTTTTACTGTGGTTTATACCTTCACCTCTACTAAGTATTTTTCCTTTGATAGGAGGTGATTATGTGTAGAAGGCATTGACTCATAGGGATCTAGATTTATGGAGAAATGTAGAGAGAAGAAATCTACTGCCCTGTCTCAACTGCTCTAATTTTATTCTGTGCATGCTCTGTCTTTCTTCTCCTTATTGGCACACTCGTTCATGGCCTTCCTGGATGAAATTCTTCCTAATGGGCTCCCAAGTGTCTACTGAAGAATGAATTAGTAAGAGGACTCTGTGACTCCTTAATGCTGATGTGGGTGAAGATGCCTGATGATGGTGGTACATGGGACCTAATGCTGGCTTCTATAAGCAGCTGGAAACACCCTTCATATTAAACAGTAGCAGCTTGGGGGGAAGGATGAATGGGAAAGGGAAGAGTTTTAGGAACATTTACAGCTCTGGGAAGACAATTTGCATAGCTGTCATCTTTTTATTATTACATTCTCTCTAGCAAAAGAAAACTTCCTCTTTTTCTACAGTTCTGAAAGAAGTGGATTTTGAATTTCAAACATATAGCCCCTGTAGCAAGGCCCTCGTGTGAAATGATACCAGTGTAGTTAAAAATCATCACTCTATTTGTGATCCCAAAGCAGAAACAAGTTCTTCGTGTAGAACCATGAACCGCCGATGCACGTTAGTGTATGTGGCACACGTGCGGTTTCTCATCTCCAGAGGTGCTGTCATTCACAGGTAATGTGATGAATAATCTTCATTATCCATGTGGCAGGCTTTAGAATTGCCATGGAAACACACCTTTGGGTTTATCTCCGAGAATGTATTCAGAAAGCTTTAACTGAACAGGGAAGACCTACCCTGATGTGGGCAGCACTGTTCTGTGATCTGGGGCCCTGAACTCAATTATATATAGAGGAAAGAAGCTGAGAGGCAGTGCTCATCTCTTTCTGCCTCCTGATTATGGACACAGCAGTGACATAGCAGCTTCATGATCTGTGCCACCTTATCCTCCTCACTATGGTGGGACATTCCTTCAATCTGTGGCCCAAGCAAACCACTACCTCTTTAAGGTGCTTTCATCAGATATTTTTTTTTGTCACAGTAGTGAGAAAAGTAACTAATAGAGATAGATAATAAGAGAGAAAATCCTGAATTCTTTGTTTTTTTTAAAACTTTTTATTATTTCTTCCCGAATTTCACATCACGCACCCCAATCCCACTCATCTCTCCCTCCCCTTGTAGTTGCCCTCCACCCTTGAAACTTCCCCAAAAAACACCAAGGAAAAAAATCACTGTGGAAGCTGTAGTGGGTCACAGTGTGACCACAGTATACTCTTTTGTCCACACTTCTTTGCTTGAAAATGTTTATTCCAAAGACTCATTGCTTTGGTCCGAAGCCTCAGACTTCTACTGCTTTGTCGATACTGGAACCTCACGGGGACTCCTATAAGATATCCAATAGTTTTGGATCTGTAGGACAAACAATCTCTTTTACGCACATCTATGAGGTAGATGGCGGGGTGAGACAATTTAAAGTCCAGGATCTGGGCATGAGAGATATCTCAGCTGGTCAGCTCACTGGCTCTCCCGCTCTTGCTCTCATGACCTTGGGGTCAGCTCACCAGCAATCCCCCCACCCCTGCCTTGCTGCTGAGGTCAGGTGCAGAGTTCGCACTCCTGAGGTGAGGGACATGGCTAGTTCTCCCATCTCATTAGCTGGAGTCCAGCTCTCCTGCCTGTCATAGATGGTGAGGGATGAGGGTGGGTAGGGGGGTGTCTCTCTCTTATATGATACCACTCAGGAGACAAGAGGCAGGGCTAGCTCTCTCTCACACACACTCACAGCCTCAAGGCAGGCTTACCTGCAACCTTCAATTACCTGATGAGCTCTACTGTGCTGCTCAGGTAAGGTACAGAGGGCCTGCTTTCCCGCATGCAGCAGCAGGTGAGGGCCAGGGCCAGCTATCCCACTCTGATGACCTTGGGGGCAGCTCTTCTGCAAGCCATAGGTGGCAAGGAGCAAGGGGGAGGGTCATTTTTTCCTTGCCCATGTTACTGCTCTGCAGAAAAGTGGCAGGGCCAACTCTCCCACACTCATGGCCTCAGAGCCAGCCTCTGCCCCCACCAGAAGGGGTAGCTCTTCTGCTCTGTCCAGCAGAAATACCCCCAATGTGTGGTGTCCACTCTTTTGAGTACTGCATTTGGTTAGAGGTGGGGTCAGCTTTCCTGCTCTTATGCCCTTCAAGGGCCAGCTCTTCCAGGATATACAGGTCTAGGGTGGGGCCAGTTCTGTAGAGCCCTTAGATATCAACATGTCCCTGGGCAGCAGCCCAGACCAGGATCATCTGCCTGGCCTTTGGTGGTAACAGGTACAGAGCCACAGACCCAGATATGACTCCTGGTAGGAGGATAGGCCAGCACCCCACCATGGTTCTGCATGGCAGCATCACTGACTACTCACATCAGGCTGTTCCTCACTACTCTCATGTCTCCAGTTCTGCCTCTCTTCATTGTGTCCACATCCTTTTGTTTTCTTTCTCTTTGATTTCTCTACCACTTATTTGCCACTCTGAGTGGGGCCCAGGGTCTCTGAGTGTCTGGGGTCATTTTAGGAGTGGTCTCAGGAGTGCTATGATCTGCATTATGGTGCCAAGCAGGGGTCATCTCAGGCATGGTCTTCGCTGTCCCCCAGGCCTGTGTTTTGCCCAACACCAGTTGATTGTCTCAGGCTAGCTCCCTGGCCAGGCCTCATGGTGCTGGTCTGGTGGTCATCTCAAGTTCGCTCTTCACACAGCCCACCTGAGTGGCCCCATGTGAGGGTAGACTGTATGGTGCTCACACCCATCCAGGGCCCTCAGCTCCAGGTTGTTCTAGTCTTCAGCTTGCTCCTTGTCCCGGGAGTCCATCTGGGCCTACCCAGCACAGGACTGGTGGGCATCTCAGGCTTGCCTTTTTCAGGGAATGTTAGGCTACTCATCATTCAGATGTCCACAGGTCAGAACACTGACAGACACAGACTTAGCTTCTCTCCACTCTGCCACCTAATGACGCAATGTGGCACAGCAGCCACACATGTAAGAATGAGGAAGATTGTTTAGGTTGTTGAGCCAAAGACTTCTGTTTACAGAAGCTCATTATCAATGTCACATAAACTTAAAAGACGTTGTTAGGCAAAAATCTAGCTCTGTTTTACTTTGCTCTGTCTCAATTCTTTTTTGTTTTTTTTTTTTCACTTTTTTTTCTTTTGTAAAAATAACATAAAGCAGAAAAGAAAATTTTCTAGAAATAAATATCTGAGAGTGGGGACAATTCTTCGCCACCATAAGACGTGACATCATACCTGGTGAAGCTGTTGAGTGACCATTGTCATATGCTATGAGTTTCTTTGAAACTGTCACATCTTTCAGATTTCTTTTTTTAGTGTTTTCGGTTTTAAGGAGAAAATGTCCTCTTAGTGTTTTGAGTGTTGAGACTTCCTGGTTTCCTGGGTTTTATTTCTTTGTTTTCATTTAAGTCCTTTTCTGATTTCTTATGAAAGGCTTGACTCTATTTGCTCACAGGCAAGGAAAATAGATTGTTCTATTATCTCTTGCTTGGAGGTTGAATTTCTCTCTTAAATATCACAGACATCACAGACCCAGTAAAACACTCCATTTTATCCATCTCATAAACTGTAGTTTAAAACTGGTTTTATCACTAAATAAAGTTCAAGTAAGTGTTTGCTGTTTTAATTATCTGTATTTCTTAGATAATTTTTTGCTTTTTCTTTTTGGCTCACTTAGGTTTTAAACAAACTTTATCAGAAGCAATTATCAGAATGGATTTCTTCAATCTAGAAAATAGCATACTAACCAGAATTCAATGGGAAACTAAAATAATAAGTGACTTAAACATATTTTAATTTTTTCAATGTTGATCATTTTCTTTAACTGAATTCATTATTGCCTTAAGGTGTAGTACAATTACATTACTTAGATCTTTTAGGCAGGTGAATTTTCTACAATTTAGAGTACAGAAATAGATTTCCCTATCCATTAGTCATGGCACTTAACAAATATTTAAAGGCAATAATTAAGTGAAAATAACCAGTTACCTCCCTGCATTAGATCTAGAAACCACATACCGTGTTCGCCAGATAAAGAATAAGAAGCTGGAGCCCAGCTGTGGGTTTCTTTTCTACTAGTTAGCATTCACAGTGTCAGAATTTGCTATGTGTGATGCTGGAAGAGATTAGGCATCAGTAGCCTCATCCAGCTGTAAACCCTGAAAACGGTGGTGCTAACCTGCTAAGCAAGATGAGCCACTAAGCAATAATGGCATGGACTGGTACAAGGGGACCAACTCTCCTTGCCTTGGATTTGCCCCACAGGAAGAAATATATGTTCAGTAGTACGAGCACAGCCAAAAACCATGGTTGGGAGCTCATAGGTCCTGGGGGCAGGGTGGCATTAGTGATATTTAGCTAAGCTAAGATAGCACCAAATTTCAGTGTAACTATATTTATATTTATACTCATAGGCTACTCTCATCCTTAATAACAGAAGCAGTAAGCAGTGGTAATTGCGTACACTCATGGCTACTCAAGACGCTTATTGTAAATGGCAGCGGAATGATCAGTTCTAAACAGGACATTTCTGTTTAGATATGTATATATAATATATATATATATTATTAGATATGTATATATTATTAGATATGTATATATATTAGATATGTATATATATTAGATATGTATATATTATTAGATATGTATATATAATATATATATGTATATATAATATATATATATAATATATATATTATATAAAATATATATAATATATATATTATAATATGTGTGTATATATATGTATATAATATACATATATAATATATGTGTGTGTATATAGTGTGCATATATAGTGAAAATTATATATTAATATGTTATATATAACTATATAGAATATATATGTGAAATTATCAAAGAACCAATTGAATTAGTCAAATAAAACCTAGAATCCCAATATCAAACTCACTAAAAATGAGCTCAAAGTGATTTATATATTTAAATGTAAGCATAGAACTGTAAAGCCTGTAAGAGAGCACATGTGTGAAGCTTGGTTAGGGCATGAATCTTCAACAGCTTTGGGATGCTCCCTGTGTCAAGTTTGTGTATATCAGTAACACTGGAATTAAACCACCCAGATTTCCAGACTTGTCCTTACAGAGTGGCTGTATTTTTCCATTGTGTAGTTCCTGGCAATCCTTCAAAGACTATTTGCAGATGCATGTCCTTTCTCTGTACCACTGCCAGTGTGTGTCTGCTTTTGCACTAATACTATACTGCCTAAACTGCTGTTTTAAATACAGATTTGAAATATAATGTGATGTCATAGGAATGGAACCTCTGGCTCTATTACTTTTTCTCGCTTTGGTTATTTGAAATATTTTATGGTTTCATAATATATTAAAAGTGTTTTCATGTTTGTAAAAATTATTATTTGTATTTTGATATAGAATGCATTGACTCTGTAGTTAGCTTTTGTACAAATATTTTGATCATATTAATTTTTCCATATCGTGGACATTATTATATTTTTTCATTTATTTGTTTATCATTGGATTTATTTCTCTGATATTTTTATAGTTACTGAATGCACAAGTCTTCAACTCCTTTGCTTTATTGGTTTAAACATTTTAATAAGTTTGTATGTTTATATAAATATTTCTTTTATTCCTAAATGCTATCTATGCTATTGTTTCCTTAGTTTTCTTTTCATATACTTTCTTATTAGCTTGGAAAATACTGAACTTTTATGTTTTTTTGTGTCTTACAACTTTAAGTAATTGATATTATGAATTTGATTTTTGTGTGTGTGTGTAGTCTGTAGAGTTTTTCAAATAGAGGACCATGCCACCTACAGACTGAGACATTTACCTCATTTTATTGGATTCATTTTATATGTTTTCTTACCTAGTGTATCTGGGTTGAATTTATACTAGCAATCAACAGAAAGTCTCTCTGAGAAGCAAACCGTCTGTCTACTAAAATTGCTGTTAAGAATTTGGATCACTAAATATGGAGATTTTTTTATTTTCTTTAAATTTCCCTCAAATTAAATATTTTCATTTTATGTAAGTAATAAAAGTATGTATGTAGAATGAATAGACCTTAGACATTTCAAATAGAAACCAACAGTGGCTTAACATGAGAGTAAAATAAATTGATTCAATTAAAGTATAGTCTTGTGAATATAGCAAAGCTTAAGACATTGAAATTTACATTGAAATTAATTTAGCACTTTCTCAGATAATTGAGAATAATTCTACCTGAAGATCAAGCTATACCACTTCTGGGCATATACCCGATAGATGCTTCACCACACAACAAGGACACCTGCTCAACTATGTTCATAGCAGCTTTATTTGTAATATCTCGAATCTGGAAACCACCTAGATGTCCCTCAACTGAAGAATGGATAAAGAAACTGTGGTACATTTACACAGTGGAACACTACTCAGCTATTAAAAACAAGGAAATCTTTAAGTTTGTAGGCAAATGGATGGAACTAGAAAGATCATCCTGAGGGAGGTAAACCAGACTCAGAAAGATATGCCTGGTATATACTCACTTATAAGTGGATATTAGCCAAATAATACAGGATAATCACACTACAATACACAGACCTAAAGAAACTAAATAACAAGGAGGGGCCTAGGGAGAATGCTTAACTGTCATTCAGAAGGGCAAGTAGAATAGACACTGGAAGCTGTTGAAGAGAAGGAACAGGATGGGAGCCTACCATAGAAGTCCTTTGAAAGACTCCACCCAGCAGGGGATCCAAGCAGATGCTGAGACACACAGCCAAACTCCGGGGTGGAGCACAGGGAGTCTTACGGAAGAATTGGGGAACAGAGGGACCTGGAGGGGTCAGGAGCTCCACAAGGAGACCAATGGAGCCAACAAATCCAGATGGAGGAGGGGGTGCTGTTGTAAAGGGGAATATAGGTGAAGTCGGACTCTACAGATGGTAAAGTGTCACAAGGATGTAAACTACATCCTTTCCTAGCATTCTAGAAGGGGGACAGGTAAACATCTCCTTCCTTTGAAAAGATAAGCCTGTGTGTTAAACTTTTCCTGGCTTCTCCAAAGCTTATCTGTAAGCCTAATGACCTCTTGCCCTCTATAGAAAGTTCATAATATTCAGCTAAAAAGCTCAACCAAAGGATCTATATAATACACAGTTTTTTTTTTCATGCAAAGACTGGATGTTTTCTGCTAAGTCTTATTAAATGCTTGCCAACTTTAAACATAAAATCCCCTCTAAAACAACTTGTCATGCAACAGTCATTATCAACCAACTGAAAGGCCAGAATGTGTGACATCATTTGTATTATAAAACTGACTTTGAGAAATTCAAGAAAAACATACTGTTCTAATTTTTATCTTCATTTTGTATGTAATGAAATTGGTAATGATTTGTTTATGTCTTAGAATCTGGGAAGAAACCAAATAATTCGTTTTGGGAATGACTCACCTTAAAGCAATAAATATCATCCAGGAGACTCAGAACTAAGACTGGATAACTAAAGGACTAATATGATGAATTATCATCACAGTAGTTTTGTGGCTGAAGTGGAAGAGCATCTGTGACGGGTGAAACAGAAAAGAAATGATTCAATGGTTTTGAATAACATATGGGGAAAATACAGCATAGAAATTGATAAAAAAATAATAAAATGTTGTTAATATAAAAAATTTAAAGATATTTTTAATATTTACACCTATACTTTTATGGGGATTATTGTACATAAAAGTATGAAATAAGACCAACTAAGTAAGTATATTAGGTTATTAATGACAATAAAACCCAAAAGGAGATGAAATTGGGAGAGAGTTGGAGTTGGGAGACTAAAGGTAGTTAAGGAGAGATAGTGGTGGAAGGATATGGTCAATATATATTATAAACATTTATAAAACAATCAAAAAATGGAAACATTTGGAAAAGATATGCCTAGTTTATTCTGTGAAAATAGCTGTGGTGGATTGGTGAGGGGCTCCCTTTCTCTGAGTAACAGGGGAGGGGAGATAGGGGGAAGAGGAAAGGAGGGGGGACCATGAGGAGAGGAGGGAGGGGCTATGATTGGGATGTAAAGTGAATAAATAAATTAATGAATTTAAAAAAAGGGTTGCCTTCATCATAGTGTCTCTTCACAGCAATAGCAACTAAGACAGGCACATATCATCGATGTTTCCAAGGTTTCTTTTAAGAGAGGAAACACCAGTGTATACGTCACTTCCTGCAGAAATAACCCCAGGCATGACGCATATCTTCACAGTGCTGTCACTTAGGAGAAAGCAAAGGCACGAGTTAAAGGGCAGCCCGCAGTGCAGGGTGGCACTCTGCTTCTAAAAGTGTTGTCGGGAGATTTTTAAACCCCTTCTCCCCACAATGTATTGCCGGTGCCTTTGGCATCCATCAAATAAGAGGATCTGAACCGAGTCACAAGGCAAATCATTGAATTCTTTCTAGCGTGACTTGGTTTTCTTTCATGTGTTTTATTACCTTATGTTTTTGTCTTTAAGTTAGCAATTTCTATAATTTTTGTGTCTGTGCATGCATGTGAGCATACTTGTTTGTAATCACGCATAGGCAAGTATGTCTAGATCATTATCTAAGTCCTCTTGGTTTCAAATTCCTTACCTGAGAAATGGGTATGATTAGAAGTAGAAAACCATAGCAAGTGACACAGTGACAGTTTTCACATTACAAACCTGCACATGTTTAGTGCATACAATCTGATGAGTGTGGTCTTATTCACACACCAGTGGCACAATCAGGACGATGAAATAGTTACAAAATCCTTCATCTCTAGGCATTTACTTATGTTCTTTTTGGTGTATGTTTTGGCAGCAGAAAATTTCTTAAATATATATTTAAAAATAGTTAACATTAAAACTTTTCTGTTTTGAAAGTTAGCATGGATTTTGAGATTTCTGTCCACGGGCACAACACTGTAATGGGTCTCTAGTCTATTCACTATGACTAACAAACCTCTACGTGCATCAAACACTAACTCCAATTTTCCTTCCTCTAGACCCTCACAGCCACCCTTCTATTACCTTCTATTATGAATTTAAGTATTTTAGAGACCTCTTGCCAGTGGAATAATGCAGCCTGTTTTCTGTTATAAGTTTGCTTCACTTGGCACAGTGTTCTCCTGGTTCATCCACGTAGGAAATGGCAAGGCACATGTTGAGTACATTTTCCTTAAAATGAGTGAGAAGAGGAGACATAAGAGACCAACAAGCAGATGTGCTTTTTGAGTTATTGGATCTCAAATATGAGGCTCTTTAGGTGAAATGAGTCAATGAAACTGAACTGCAGTGCACACTTCAGTGCAATGCACACTAACAGTGATGAGGTTGGTTTTCCCACATAAGGGTTTTATGCACCTATGCAGCCAGACTAGAGAAAAGGAAGCTCTGTTTCCCGTAATAGAGCTCGCTGATTGGATAGAAAGGCTATCTACCAAGGAAGGCCGGGGAGGGGTGTGTGATGACCGCCACTTCTGTAGATGACTCTCAGATTCGTTCAGATTCCTCTGAATGAGTGTATCTGAAGCAGTAGTGTCACAACCCAAGCGTTGTCATTAATGTCTTACCTGGTCTCAGACATACATACTCTGGAAGGGGTCCCATACTGTTGGCTCTGTTTATTAACAATTAAACTTTATTATACAACCCAACTAGCATATACAAGAAGGAAAAAAAGGTTAAAGGGACAGAAGATTAAAACCTCCTGGAATCCGTTCGGCAGGACGGGTCCTTAGGTATCTCAGTCCCACGAGCTGGTCCGGTCCCTTCCTCTCTCTCCGCGCCTTCTCCTTCCTCCTCTCTACCTCTTGTTTTTTCTCCTCACCACCTTCCCAGTCACATGCAAAGGGTGGTCTCCTCCTCCCTTCGAGGGTCAATTAGGAAAACAATAGCCACGGTGGGGTTCCCAGGTAGGCTTCCTGAATTCCAAGCCCAGGAAGGCTCCAAACAGTCTCTCACGAGGTATTCATGGTGTGCCCCAAGGGTAAAGCCCGCCAAGACTGCTTCCACCTGTGACAAAGCTTAATCTTTCCCACACCATACCCTGGAGAGGATGATAAGCCTAAGGGCAAATAGTGAAGAACACGGACAAGGATAGAGAAGGCAAAGGTGCTTCTTCTGTTCCTCTCTTCCTGCAGCTCACCAATAAGCCTTCTCATCTATTTTTTTAAGTGAATGGTGTAATTGTGTGTCCAAATTAACCAAAGCAGGATGAAACAAAGACAGAGTTGTGAGTAGGTAGCCAGAGCATTTAGAAACGTTCTACTAATTAGGAACAGTTTCTGAACCAGGAACTTCAGTATAACTTTAGTCTCTGTTCAGAATGGCGAATGTTTTGCAGCTCAAGGCAACATTTATGTTGCATCAACTCTGAGTCATCACTGAGAATCAAAATATAAATAATGTAGCTATAAACCAGAGTGAAGAAGCAAGCAGAGTGTTTGTTTACTGTACCGAACATTTTTCTCCAATATTATTTTTCTGTCTTTTATAGACATGTCACTTCATGAAAGACAATTTGACAAGTTGGAAGTGTTTGACTGACATCAACTTATTTTTTCTCTGCTCAGATTGGGAGACAAAATGAACAATGCATAGCACATAATATTTCAAATGCACTTGTCTTTATATACTGTGGGAAGATTGCATTACAGTGAAAGCACAGCTCACAGAGTCCCCAAACCATGCATTATAGATCACTCAAAAAAGGTCAGCCGCTAAGCTATAATCTACATGTTTATACACAAGGACCAGAGCTTTGAGTGAAGGAAAGGTTAAAAAAAAAAAAAACAACCCTGTACTTTGAGAAGGTGTTTCTACTATTCTATGGTTGAGTTCATCAGGTCACTAAGAACCTTGAGTCTGCCTGTTGGTGTTCGTGTTCCTTTTCTTCTGGATGACATGCTTCAAGGACTCCACATCAGAGGGCCTCGAATCTCAGCTCAAGGCCAGCTGTCACCACTGCACACTCGGTAGAAATGAGATTTCAAGGCCTCACCCCATCCCCGAGTCAGCAACTCTGGGGATAAGGCCTGGGAATCTGTGTTTTATCCAGCCACTGAGGAAGGCATTCTAATATAAACTCAAGCACGGGAGTTGCTGCCTTGGACACATTGTATTAACCGATGTGGAAAGTGAGTACCTGGGCCTGGAAAGATGGCTCAGTGGTTAAGAGCACCATGCTGCTCTTCCAAAGGACCTGGGTTCAGTTCCCAGGACCTACAAGGGGCAGCTCACAGCCATCGGCAACTCCATTTTCAGGATGCCATCTTCTGGACTCAGCAGATGCTGCATATGCATACTGAGGCACACACACACACACACACACACACACATACAAAGCAAGTTAAGAAGATACGGATTTTAAAAGGAAGTGAACACTTTTCTAGCTTCTTTCGTATTAGAGAAATTCTCTCTCCCTTTTATTAAGACTTCGGTGGCAATATTGAAAGATTGTTTCTAAGTGTTTCCAATTTAGTAGGCCATCTTTGTCATTTCACACCTGACAGAAAATGCATGACACATTGGCTCATTAAGACCCTATTTACTCATCCGTAGCCAAGAAACTGTGCAACGCTAATGACTACATTTGCTTTCCTGTCCCTCCAACCTGTTAATTCTTCTATTTCTCTTAATTTATGTAGGAAGACTTCTCTGCTGACGGTTGCCGGTTCCTTTTAATTTTAACCGATGATGCCCATTTGCAATGTGGAAGAGAAATCTTTCTGTGTTAAAAAGGAGGAAGATGCTTTAGGTCCCTTGAAGGGTTTCAGACTGTGGGAAAAGTGATATTTCCGGCCTCTGTGCTGTGTCTTCACCTGTACTAATAGTCTCTAAAGTTTACCTTCTTTTTTTCATTTCTGGCATCTCATTGGTCATTTGCTTTACCATGTATATTAATTTCTTTTACTTTTTCTTATTAAAATTAGTCAAGTTTACATCTGTCAGTTGCAAATATAGCACACATAAACTAATAGATGTAAATTGATTTATTATAAATGGCATAAAACTTAGTGCATAGGACATGTTTCTCTTATTTCTAGTATTTTAATGTCCTAAGCACACTGCACTGTCATATTTTACTACTTTAAAAAGACAATTGTAAGTGCTCTTTATGGCTACATGATTACCCTGGGTTTGAGCTATAGCCTTAATGTCTCTCTAAAAATAAGTGCCCAGACATTAAAACATAGAGACTCACTGCCATCTGTAGATACCTTTATAGTAAGCTCAGGAGTCACAAAGACATCCTTCCTTTAAAAAAATTAAGTTCATAAGCAATATGATGACTTTCCCAGTTTTATAATCTTGAGTCGGACAAGCCAGATTCATTTTAAGGATAAGACCAACAGTAAGAGACCAACCCTGCCTCTTTTGCATATAGTCTGATAATATTGGCTCCAATGTAATTATTTGTACTAATGAAAAGAATGATTTGAAATGTAGGGTTAATATTTATATTAAAAACATGGAGAACTTGTATTTCACTAGGAAATAAAAAAATTTGAAGTAACTCATAGTAAGGCGAGGCAGCTAGAACACAATTTTTTTTCCTGTATAGCTAATAAAGTTTTCTGTGTTTTCATTTAATCTTTAAATATAAATACTATAGCTATTAGTTAGTTAGTAAGGTTGTTGTGATAATGAAATAACAGAGAACAGATCCAGAGGTCTCCAATGTCACCACAAACTGTCAATACTCAATCAGTGGCAGATGTTTTAAACACCTCTGTGTCTGCAAAACAATAAAAATCACAAATGGCCTTATCATTGCATGCTTTCAAGAAATATCTAGCTTTGCCAGACTTTGCATGCATGCATGTGCATGTGTGTGTGTGTGTGTGTGTGTGTGTGTGTGTGTGTGCGCGCGTGCGTGCGTGCATGCGTGCGCGGGCAATGAGGCTTAGTTGTTTAGAGGTTAAGGTGTTTTTAGGTCTAGATAGATATTTTAAGTTGATAATGACAAGATGTGATGGAGGTTGATTTACATTCAAAATTATAAGATTCCTGATTGTGTCATGGTTATTATTGCTATAGATAGTTTATCGTATAGATGTAGAATAATATAAATGTATATGTAAAAAATAAAATAGAAAATAAATAGAAATAAAGAAGTATACAAAAGTATGAACAAAAATGCAAGAGGCAAAGCTGTGGAGATATGACAACGGGGAGAGTGTCTGGAGTTGGTGAGAAGAGTTTACTAGCAACCATGAGCAGGACGTTTGATTGCTGGGCTGAGGCTGTGGCTCCTCTCTCTAGAGACAACAGTGAAGAACTTAGGCTGTATGGGAATTGGCTGCGATGCTACTTTCATTCTTTACTATGGGTGAAAAACCATTTTCATTCACTGGAGCTACATTAAAAAAAAAAAACCTGACAGACAGCAAAGAACCAGTTTTCCATTATTAAAGACAGAGTTAAATGGCCATGCCAAATTTCTATCTGAGTTTTACTTACGACATTGTGAAAACGATCATGCTAAAATGGGAAATTTAAACTAAATTCTATGTATCTGCAGCTTAAAAAAAATAGTCAGATGTATGTATATGACCTAAAAATCAAAGGTCAACACTTGTGCATTATTTATAATTGCTCCCTAAATCTCAAAATGAGCACAGGGTTTTCAAAACTATTTTTATCTGATCTGATGCACTTTATTCATACAGTAGTAGAAAATTCCAATGTTCCTTTGTGACTCATGCATTGGAAATAGAAACAGAAGGAATAGGATGTTTTCAACACGGCACCTTATTAGTTTCCTTCTCTAAGTTCGGAACTCCCTTCATCATATGGATACAGGTGTGATTAGTTGATGTAGGGGTGCTTGTTTGGAGACTTTTAAATCACAGCTTATTGTTTAAAAGATCAGGACAGATGGGAAGTAGATAAGAATTTTATAACCTTAGAGCAGAAGATACTGGAACCACTGCTTTAGCCCAGCCCTGCGAAATCAAGAGGAAGCGCAACACAAACAATTTGTCCAGAAATCAGGAGTCTATATCATCCATATGAAGTTACATTTCTAAAATACACTAATAGTCCTAAGGGATGTGCTGCTCTTGCAAAGGTTTTCTACCACGTCAAATGAGGTTTTTAAGGTCTGTAAAAATTAACAGGATAAGCAAGTGAAGCCCGCCTTTCCTATTTGCTAGCAATAGAGGACATGAGTACAAGGATGCCGGGTACTAAGTACACAGGTGTCTGATAATTGTCAGTGAAAGAGAACAAAAGAGAGACAGAGGGATGTCCACCTTCCAATAGGGCTGAGGCTTTGTGTTGGAGGCTATGATTGATACTGTGTGTGCCTTAATTCTAAAATGACTGCTGAAGTGGGTATTAATTCCATTTTAAATGGAGGCAGCTAGGTTCTGAGAATGAGCACGGTTGTTCTAAGGTCATAGATCTGAGACATTCAGTTCCTGTAAAAGACACTATAAATGGAAGCATACTGAGTGTGCTCTTTTGTGTCCTTTTTTTTTTCATTCATCATAATTTTATTCTCATAATGTCATAGGAAACAAAAGTGATTTCATGCTATAAAAATCAGTGCCGAGATTATAACCCAAACTTGTTACATTTCCAGCGTTACACCATTTTCTTTTATTACAGAGACAGGAAGCTAATGTGAGTCTGATCTTAGCCCCTATAAGAAATATAAAAAGGGGGGGGGGGGAAAGGCGCCATAGCATAACCAGGCAAAGAAAATTGCAGCCAGAGAGAGCAGCTCCTCCAGAAAAAAAAAAAAAAAAAAAGGAAACAGGACTAGAAGAAGAGTCCTAAAAAGTCGGGTTTCAGCAAGCCCACTGAGAAGGGAACCCTCACACGATAAGGGGACTATGAATGGATAGAGTAGTCTGGAAAGCAGCTTTCATTATATGGTTCATTAGAGTGTCTCCATAGTCTACAAACCAGCTCTTCCACTCGTAGGGATATGAGTGTGTGTGCCTTAGAATAAAGCCTGTTTAAGACTACCGAAATATAGCTGGGCGTGGTGGTGCACGCCTTTAATCCCAGCACTCGGGAGGCAGAGGCAGGTGGATCACTGTGAGTTCGAGGCCAGCCTGGACTACAAAGTGAGTCCAGGACAGTCAAGGCTACACAGAGAAACCCTGTCTCAAAAAACCAAAAAAAAAAAAAAAAAAAAAAAAAAAAGCAACAACAAAAACCAAACCAAACCAAACCAAAACAAAAAGACTACCGAAATACACAAAAGAATGCCAGAAACCATTGTGGGATGCTGGCCTCTGATGAGATGGCTCAGTGAGAAGAGGCTTGCCACCAAGCCTAATGACGTGGCTTCATGACCCAGGTCCCACGTGGTAGAACTTCTTCTCTGACTTACATTTAAAAATACCATGGCATACACACATCACAGCACATGTAATAAGTAAAGAAATGTAACGAGGCTTTTAAAAAATATTGCATATCATTTGTAATCATTTTAAACTAAAGTTTACCCTCAGTTATTGTGGCCCAGAACTGAATTAACTTGAGTATATATGAAAAGAAGCGCCACACGAATATGCATGATCATCCCGAAAGTGCTGACTTAGTGAGAGCCAAACTAGTTAGCATGTTCTGTTCTGACGTCTATTATTACCAGAATAGTGAATTGTAATGCTGGAAGAAGTGTTAGCATACAGTTAGCTGAACGGAAAAACTATAAAGACAGTAGTCATAAAAATCAGGGAGACATAGGAATAGAGAAAGAAATGGAGAAAGAAACAGTGACTAAGAATGAATTTGGAAACCTCATCCTAGGTATTTCTAAATTCATATGCTTTAACTAGT
Source organism: Acomys minous (assembly GCF_964271855.1). Lineage (NCBI taxonomy): Eukaryota > Metazoa > Chordata > Mammalia > Rodentia > Muridae > Acomys > Acomys minous. Next base: position 108,345,902 of record NC_140486.1, on the reverse strand, counting down.
TGTATACATGTGTGTGTGCACACATGCACACACACATATACAAACACATGCATGCACATGCATTTATACACATGCATACATGCACATATACATGTATACACATAACATATAAGCACATGCATTCAAGCACATACACACACATACAGACATGCACATATACCTATATAAACATATATAAATATGATAAGCACATACATGTAAACATACATGTGTAACACACACATGCACATATATACACAATATGACTGGTTGTCACTTTAATCCATTTGAATGATTATTAAAGTTTGTTTTGGGGTTGAGGGGTTTTGTAATATGAACATTTTCCCTCTAGCCAATTTCCAAAGAGAAAACTAAGTTGAACATGAGAAAAAAATTCTATTATTGGATAAGAAATAAAATGAAAATGAGAAAGAAAGCCCCAATTAAAACTTTAAGCAAATGGATATTCGAACCTCACTTGGCCTTCTAGATCAGACCAAACTAATACTGGACAAGTCAATAAATACGAATAATGTGAAGTAGTTTATGAAATTGAATATAAATTATAGATTACTGACATTGTAGTTTCCATCCAGTTAAATGTGAAGGGTTTTAAATTGGATATATCAACGGTGAAAGAGGAAATCTATCATCATGTTTTTCTAGAAAATTTAAGTGAAACAGATTAAAAACCATCTTTAAGGAGCTGAGGGAATGGCTCAGTGGGTACATCACTTGCTGTGTGAACCCGATGATTGGAGTTTGGGTCTCCAGAACCTGCTTCTGACGGAGGAGGCAATCTCCTATAGAAGAGGGCACTCTGAGGTCAGCTGGCTAGCTAGAGTAGTGAATTCCTGGTCATCCTGGGTTACAAAGTGAGATCCTCTCAGAAAACAAAATAAAAAAAAAACAACAAACAAAACCATAAGTAACGTATATTGAGACATTGCATTGTATCCATGATTTTGTCATTTATCATATGTAAATTTAAAAATAAAACATTTTAATATAGTTTATGAGAGCAGTGAGATAGCTACCAGGTAAAGGCTCCTATAACCAAGCTTGATCACCCAAGTTTGGTTCCCAGGACCCATATGATGGATGGAGAGAACCAAGCCCCTCATGTGGTCCTCTGACCACCTCCACCCACCACTGCACACACTATAATACATCAAGTCTCTTTTGGGGATGAAAGCTCTGATTGGTTATCCAATACAAAATGTTCAGGCCTAAAGTCATGTACACACAAGGCCACACTAAATGAACTCAGAAGAATGTTTTGGTATATTTATGAATATATATATGTGATTATGATTACTGCTATAATAATAATAATTAAAAAGAGGCTAATAGCTTGAGAGGGAGTTGGGGGAGACATGTGAGGATTTGGAAAGAGAAAAGGGAATGGGTGAGGTAATGTTTATGGGTTTTCATCCCTCTACAAAGTGCTACAGGCAAGTAATGGCTGCTTGAAGAAAAATTAGGCCCTTCCAGAAATGATCCACTTATTGATTGTTGGAAGGGTGTTCAGCATAAAATCATTTATGTGTAAACAAAATATAAACTTAACATGTGTTTATATATCTGTGAACACTATATATGTAAAAATAAAAAAAGAGGTGGTAATTAGAGAGATAGGGCATGGGAGATGTTGGAGGGAGGGTATGGGGGTGTTGAAGAGAGGAAATAGGTAAAGTGATGTAATTCTATTTTAATAAAGCACTTTTAGAAACCTTAAATCTGCTGCACACCCCATTCTGGGTTCAGTGCCCCATCCCTGGAGGCCCTCCATGGCCACCTGAGGAAGACAGATGATATTTCTATGAACCAGCCCCCTGCTTGCATCAGGTCACTGGGCAAACACAGCAGAGGTGAGCTACACCCAGCCCTCTGCACCCTCCATTTACTGGACCTCACACCTACACACATTCCCCAATACCAGAAACAACCAGATGGCTAAAGGCTCATGCAAAAACACAAATAAACAGGAGCTTGGGCAATATGTAAACATCAGAACCCAAGTATCGTACTACAGCAAGCCCAGGGTATTTTCATACAGTTGAGGAACAAGAAAACAGTCTCATGAAGATGATAGAGGTCTTTACAGAAGAAATGAACAAATTCCTTAAAGAAACACAGGAAAACATAATTAAACAGGTGAAAAAAATGAGGAAAACTGAGACCTGAAAATGGAAGTAAGAAAGTAGGAATAAAGAAGGAATCCTGAAGATGGGAAACCTAGGGAAGAGAACAGGAATATCAGACAAAAACATCTCCAACAGAATAGAAGAGATGGAAGAGAGAATCTAAGGTGTATAAGATATGATAGAAGAAATCGATACATCAGTCAAAGAAAATGTTAAAGCTAAAATGTTCCTGGCATAAAATGTCCAAGAAATATGGGATATTATGAAAAAACCTAACCTATGAATAACAGGAATATAAGAAGGTAAAGAGTTCCAGCTCCAAGGACCAAAAATATTTTCTTTTTTTTTTTAATTTTTAAATTTTATTTTATTAATTTATTCTTATTACATCTCAATGGTTATCCCCTCCCTTGTATCCTCCCATTCCTCCCTCCCTCCCATTTTCCCCTTACTCCCCTCCCCTATGACTGTGACTGAGGGGGATTTCCTCCCCCTGTACATGCTCATAGGGTATCAATAAAATCATAGAAGAAAAATTTCCCAACCTAAAGAAAGAAATGACTATAAACCTAAAAGAAGCATACAGAACACCAATTAGACTGAATAAGAAAAGAAAATCTTCTTAGCACATAATAATAAAAATCACTAAATTATAGGACAAAGAAAGAATATTTAAAGCTCTAAGGGGAAAATGCCAAGTATATAAAGGAAGACCTATCAGAATTATACCTGACTTCTCACCTGAGACTGTAAAGGCCAGAAAGGCTTGGGCAGATGTCGGCTCATACTTCTATACCCAGCAAAAACTCAGTCACCACAGATGGAGAATATAATATATTCCAAGACAAAAACAAAATTTAAACAATATCTATTCATAAATCCAGCCCTACAGAAACATCCCACCTCAATGATGATAATTACATCCAAGGAAACACAGGAAACAAAAAATTTCACACCAGAAAAAGAAAAAGAAGGGAAGTATAGACACACACACATAAACACACACACACACAAACGCCACCAACATCAAAGTAACAGGAATTAACAATCTCTGGTTATTAAAATCTCACAACATCAATGGTCTCAATTTGCCAATAAAAAGAAACAAGCTAACAGAATGGTTGCAAAAAACAGGATCCATCATTCTGTTGCATACAAGAAACACACTTCATCAACAAAGATAAATGTTACCACAGAATAAAGGGCTGGAAAAAAGTTTTCCAAGCAAATGGACACAAGAAGCAAGCTGGAGTAGATATACTAATATCTAATAAAACAGATTCTTAACCAAGATTACTCAAAAGAGATGGAGAAGAGCGCTTCATACTCATCTAAGGAAAATCCAAGATGATGTCTCAATTCTGAACATATATGGCCCAAATGCAAGGGCACCCACATTTGTAAAAGAAACATTACTAAAGCTTAAATCACACATCAAACCCCGCACATTAGTAGTAGGAGACTTCAGTGTACCTCACTTACCAGTGGACAGATCATTGAGATACAAAAACTAAACAGAGAAACAATGAAACTAAGTGGCGTTATCAGTCAATTGGACCTAACAGATATCTACAGGACATTCCATCCAAACACAAAAGAATATAACTTCTAGCACCTTACAGAACCTTCTCCAAAACTGACCACATACTCAGCCACAAAGCAAGCCTCAACAGATAAAAGAAAATTGAAACAACACTTTGCAAACACCATGGATTAAAGCTAGACTTCAACAACCGAAAGCCTACAAACTCATGGAAACGGAACAACTCTCTACTCCTTGACCACTGGGTCAGGGAGGAAATAAAGAAAAATTAAAGACTTTCCAGAATTTAATTAAAATGAAGGCACACCATACCCAAACTTATGGGACACAATAAAAGCAGCACTAAGAGGAAAGATCATAGCACTAGAAGCCTTCATAATGAAATTCAAGAGATCCCATAGAAGCCATTTAAAAACATACCTGAAAGCTCTAGAACACAAAGAAGCAACAATTTTCCCCTGGTGGGGCTACCTCACGAGGCCACAGGGGAGGAGGATGTGCTCAGTCCTCATGTGACTTGATCTGCTGAGGTGGATGGGTATGGGGCAGGCTCGCCTTCGCTGAGGAGTAGGGGGAGGGGGATAAGGGGGATAGGGAGGGAGGGCGGGACTGGGAGGAGAGGAGGCCGAGGGCTATGACTGGGATATAAAGTGAAGAGTTAATTTTTAAAAAGAAGCAAACACATCAAAGGAGTAGATAGCAGGAAGTAATCAAAATCAAGGCTGATATCAATAAAGTAGAAGTAAAGAGAATAATACAAAGAATCAACAAAACCGAGGGCTGGTTCCTTAACAAAATCAATGATAAACAAGCTCTTAGCCAAACTAATTAAAAGGCACAGGTAGAGTATCCAAATTAATAAAATTAGAAGTGTAAAGGGGGACATAATACAACAGGCATCGAGGAAATCCGAAGAATCATTAGATCATGCTTCAAAAGTCTGTATGCCACAAATTTGGAAAATCTAAACAGAATGGATGGTTTTCTTGATACATACCACTTATCAACATTAAATCAAGATTATGTAAATAATTTAAATAGACCTATAACCTCTAAGGAAATAGAAGTAGTCATTAAAAGTCTAAAAAAAGAAAAAAGAAAAAAGAAAAAAAAAAGCCCAGGGCTAGGTGGTTTCAGCACAGAATTCTAATACCAATACTCCTCAAAGGATTCCACAAAATAGAAGCAGAAGGGACATTGCTAAAACTCATTCTATGAGATCTCAGTTACACTGATACCTAAACCACACAAAGACCCAAAAAGAAATAGAAATTCAGACTTATGAACACTGATACAAAAATGCTCATTAAAAAACTCACAAACCAAATCTAGGAACACATAAAAAAATATCCACTATGATCAAGTAGGCTCCATTCCAGGACTGTGAGGATAGTTCAACATATGAAAGTCCATCAACGTAATCCTCCATATAAACAAACTGAAAAAAAAAAAACAAACTGAAAGAAAAAACCCCACCATGATCATCTCATTAGATGCTGAAAAAGGTTTTGACAAAGTTCAGTACCCCTTCAAGCCAGATTGTCAGGCCACCATGGTATAGGATGCGGTCAGGCCTGATGCCTCTTGATGCCCTGGGATGGGTAGGTGGGTGGCGGTGGAACTTCCTTTTTCTGAGAGGCAAGGGAGGAAGGATACAGGGAAGAGTGAGGGAGGGTGGCACCAGAAAGAGAGGAGGGAGGGGGCTACTCCTGGGATATAAAGTGAATAAATAAATAATTTTTTTAAAAACTAGACCCCCATAATAGAAAATATGTCATAAGAAAACAAAAAAGAAAAAATAGTAATACAAATGTTACAAAAAAAGTTGTATAATTATTTTCTCCTGACATATTACTTTCATCCAGTACTGCAGAGACAATACAAGTAGTATCATGATATTTTGGTAATAATCACATTTGGATAATTAATTATTTTAATGCCAGGATTTTATGTGACCTTAGTATTTGTGGTTCAAACGTTTTGCCAAAATGTCTATCTTGTTGTGAGTTCTCATTCTTGTTTAAAAGTCTGAAAATCAGAGGAATAGAGGAATGGGCTCAGTAGTTAAGCGCATCAGATGCTCTTTGAGAGGACCTGGGTTTGAACTGAGTATGCGGGCGACCCTCCAGTTCCATGAAATATGACACTCTCTTTGGCCTCTGATGGCACGGCAGCACACATGTAGTACAAAGGTGCATGCAGACAGAAAGCCCACTAATTAAAAGGCACAGGTAGAGTATCCAAATTAATAAAATTAGAAGTGTAAAAGGGGACATAATACAACAGACATCGAGGAAATCCAAAGAATCATTAGATCATATTTCAAAAGTCTGTATGCCACAAATTTGGAAAATCTAAACAGAATGGATGGTTTTCTTGATACATACCACTTATCAACATTAAATCAAGATTATGTAAATAATTTAAATAGACCTATAACCTCTAAGGAAATAGAAGTAGTCATTAAAAGTCTAAAAAGAGAAAAAAAAAAAAAAAGGAAAAAATCTTCCCCCTTTTATTGAATATAAATTCTTTTCTCATGCAATATATCCTGGTTACAGTTTCTCTTCCCTGTGCTCCTCCCAGCTCCACAACACCTCCCCTTCCATCTGGATCCACCCCCTTTCTCTTTCCCATTAGAAAAAGCCAGGCTTCTAAGAGATAACAACAAAACATACCAAAATAAAGTAGAAAAACAAAACCCATCGCACTGAAGTTGGACGAGGCAAACTAACAAAAGAAAATGAGCCAAGGGAAGGAATAAGAAATCAGAGACTCTCTCATTTGCACACTCAAGAATCCCTTAAAAACACTAAACTGGAGGATATTATACACGCAGAGGACCTGGGGCAGACTCGTACATGTCCTGTGCTTTCTACTCCAGTCTCTGTGCATTCAAATGAGCTTTGCTCACTTGATGTAGAGGCTCCAAAACGTAATGATAAAATGACTCCTAATAATATTCTGCTATACTCATAGATATGTCCCTTATTCAGTCATTATCAGAGAGGCTTCCTCCTGCCTCAGATGGAAACAAATGCAGAGAACCACAGCCAGACATTACCCCCTCTGCTTCTGAGAGACAAAGAGACAGAGAGACAGAGGGAAGAGAGAGAGAGAGAGAGAGAGAGAGAGAGAGAGAGAGAGAGAGGGAGGGAGGGAGGGAGGGAGGGAGGGAGGGAGGGAGGGAGGGAGGGAGGGAGGAACCCAGCTCATCTCAAATGTCTTCTCGCAGAGCTCAGGGATCACATAGAAGAGGAGGTGGAAAGAGTCTAAGAGCCAGAGGGGTGATGCACACCAGGAGAATAAACCTCTTTTTTAAAAAGTCAAATTCAGTTTAGAGGCACAAATGTCACTTACCTCACTTTGAGTCTATAGATTATTTGAAATTTGCTTATTTTTTACTCACTCTTTTTTCATATTAAACATTTTATTCTTTTATTATTATAATTTATTTCCAGGTTTTTAAAAGCTGCTATATCACTTTCTTATTTTTGCTAGGAAAATGTTTTGGTCCTTCCTACTTTTGAGCTGATTTCTTATCCACTTCTGATTTTGTATATTTTATGTTTCTCCTCTTGCATTTCAGGGATTTTTTTGTTCTTTTATTTCAGATCCAAGATGGTTTGATTTCACTGGGAATTTTCTAGACATCGTCCCATCATTCTCATTTTTGTAGTTGCATTTATTTAACCACTTTTGTTTGTACTCCGTTTCCAAGCATGTGGGTTGGTGTAGGTTGCCTGCTGGCCCCCGTGTAGATTGACCTGTGTCTGTTTCTGTCTATATGACTGAGGCTTATGTTTCAAGCTAGTGCAGTAACTACTGCCTTTTGCTATTATGCTTTTATCTTCAGCTTGGCTACTTCAAAAAGTGTTCAGTACCAGACTCACTTGTCCTGAGGCAATAGAATAAATGACAATGTAAAAACCGTAGCGCTCCATTCTCTGGGCATCGTAGTAAACACAGAGGAGGTGAGTTTAGTCTGAGGGAGAAGGGGAGCAGCAGTCAGGACTTCGTTTCTCGCCACACTGTACAATGCAGCATTTCAAGGTTACCCATCGCGTTCAGGATATTTACCAAAAGCTGCATTAACGTTGCTGCCTTCGTATCTGATTGGAGTTGAAGCTCGTGAAGATTCTTAAACATACCAAAGGACTACACGTGATACACGTCAAGAAAGTTGAGGAAGGTCTGGTATTTAGAGTGGATGGCACCCAATCTGTGTTAGTCAAATGTATGTTTATTCATGGCTTTTTCTCCCCAAGGGAAACTTTAGGTTTTTGTTCATGAAAGATTCTCTAATGCTTTGATGAAATAAACGTCAATGTTATCTTAAACAATGGGGAATACGTTTCTAATTTGTTGTTAGAAATTCTAGCACATTTCCTCTAAGGGCCAGGGAACGTAGAGAAGAGGCAGGTGGAGAGAACACTGGGGCCACAGATTGGGGGGTAGTGCTGATTACATGGTCACACCGGAAAGGCAACTGTAGCTGTGGTCATCTTTTCAAGACTCGCGCAAGGTCGGACCTGTCACCATTCATTATGTAGGGGGAACGGCTCACAAGACCTCAGCCTTCACTGAGGGATTGGGGGGAATTGATGGGTGCTAGCAGGAAGGACGTATCCTTGTCTTTAGTGATGTAACAACTGATGTTGCTCATGTTCCAGGAAATTAATTACAGTAGTGAAGGCAGGTGGTGAAAATTAAATTCTCTCCCCTCCCTCTTGTCCCCCCATCTCTCTCTCTGTCTCTCTGTCTCTATCTGTCTGTCTGTCTGTCTGTCTGTCTGTCTGTCTGTCTCTCTCTCTCTCTCTCTCTCTCTCTCTCTCTCTCTCTCTCTCTCTCTTTCTCTCTCTCTCTCACACACACACAGAGTAAAGAGAAATTTTCTTTGGAAACAGAAAGTTTCACCAGGAGAGGGAGAGGCATGGGAAATGCTAATGAGGGTTTTAAATCACAAACCATCAGTGTGAATAGGTATGATATGGTCAAAGAGAAGATTGCAAATGCTGCAGAATTTAGGAATAATGATGCGCTTTGTTCTTTCTGGTGGATTAAACAACAGTCTACCATATGATCACTTTTGCAACTCATCCCTTCCATTCCTTTAAATCACTTGTCCCTTGTGGGCATTCGTGTTTATTATTCCTGAGGTATTTTTTGCTTAGCAAACAATATAATTTCTACTAAACTGTGTTTGAGATTCTGTTTTTATTTGAAGATTTGTTTTTATTCCAATGCTTAGATATTATGCCTACATATGCTAAAAGTTCTATAGATTTAAAATATTCCATAATCAGTTTTCTATATAAATAAAATATGTTGTAACTAATGTAACTAATGAAAATGTAATTTTTTGCTTTTATATTTGTATGTGAAAACTATGTAACATGCCATTCTTGCCTTTAATTTATAGTATTTGCTTATTAACTCAGAATATTTACAGGAAAATCTTTTATGTTTCTTGCTACTTGTTTGCTCCTGATACCTTCCTGGTTATATCATCTTTAATTATCTATTGGAAAACAATTTGTAGCAGCATCCTGTTGTCAGCTCTTCCAGATGTTGAGGAATTGCATTTTTCTCTTTTGTGGTTAGCCTTTAAATGGCGACTGTTTGTAACTTGGCACAGGCCAGGTGCTTCTGGTTCTGTGATCTTTAAACTTGCACTCCTCTCTTCTTCTTCTTAGTCTTGTGGTGTCCTTAATAAGGATAATTTATAACAACACAGACTTTTTCCTGAACATATCACAGCCTAGTGGTGATTTTATGTTTTTGAAACCAATGAGGGCAGAGATAACATGTAGATGTTATAGGGTACATAATTCCAACAACACACACACACATATACTATACATATTACATATATATTGTTGAAATGTATACTATATTATATATTACATATTTTATATAGTATACAATAGTTTATAGCATATATATGTTATATATTTGCAGATGCACATATATTGTTGTGATAAACTTCACCAAGAGTTTTTATTTGGGATATTCCTTAAATATCTATGTCCTCCCATTTATCATTTTTATGAAGCTTATGATATTTGAAGATGATAATGTCATTTACATGTCAGAATTAGAGAGATGATACACATTGAAAATAACTTTGGAAGGTGCATATATCCTGGGTGAAAGGCATTACACATATCATTTCAGTTGCTTCTCTAACTACTGTCTATAAAATGACTTGTTATCTAAAACAAGACACATTTTTTCTAAAGTTCTAGAATACTGTGATGCTCTTTGTCCTGTAGTTAAAGCCAGTGTTTTGTTCAGAAGAAGTAAATAGATGTGGCTTAAAGAGAGCTTTGTCAAAATAAGGTACTCTTCAACAGGAATCATTCATCAGGTAATGACTTTCCAAATAAAACCAAGAAACGATTGCGTCTTGAGGACCAAATTTGTTCCATAAAAGATGTGAATAAACCCTGTGAAGACTCATGCGTCATTCTTGTTTGCTCTAGGTCTCTGCTACCTCTCCAGGAGGCAGGAAATTTCAGCTTTTAGAAAGAATGGAGGGAAAAAATGAGAGGCAAAGTTGTACAAGTGCTCTTGAAATCGCTATCAACGTTCCATTGTTCATTAAACTGGAGGCTGGGAAACCAAAGTCCTTGTAGATTTTAATAACTCTATTTTCCTTCTTTAGGCACAGTTTTCCAGCTCCTTTAAAAATATCCTTTCTTATAGTAATTTTAGAAATGACTAGAACATCTCTAAGTGAAGTTTACTGAGGTATGGTTACTATAGCTGAAACTTTTTCTTTCAAATATATATTTGAATATTTGACAAAATTGTATACTCAGGCAATTACCAGCATAATGAAGACACCAGGTGTTTCCATCACTAAAAAAAAAATCCCCCTGTGTACCATCCTTGGCAATTATAATCAAGCTGTTATAGATGTTTCTGTACAGATTTTTGTATAAATGCAAGCTATATTTTAGTTGGACAAAAACTTAGTAATGAGCTTGATAGGTGATATTTAAATGGATGATTAAATATATAAAACCTATTGAGTCATCCACTTCAATGGCTATGCAGTTTTGACATTACCATATATATATAATTCATATATCTGAATATGAATATGGGATATATATGAATTCTAGGCATTCTGTTACCAAAAATATTGGATTGTTAGTATTTCATATAAACAGTAGTTATAATAATGGGTAAAATGTAGGATCCTACTGTAGTTTTAATGGCTGCATTTACCTAATGGCTGCAAATCATGTTGAACATCTTTTCATGTGTTTATTTAGTGTCTAAGTATCTTTTTAGTGAAACATGTGTTAAATATGATCTCTATTTTAAGATCTGACTTTTGTTAATTCTACTATTGAAATTGAAAAATATAAATAACAAAATATAATAAGTAAAACTATATAAAATATAAATACATAAGTATAAAGGCAACACCATCATCTATAAACATGAAATATCCAGAACATGCACAATTTTTTAAAAACACTGCAGAGAGGAATCAGATACTCAATAATAAACAACTGATGAATGAAAAATATAACATCTTTATGAGTCAACCAAGTCACTATTGTTTAGACAGCATTTGCCCCAATTAAAGAATCATATTAAATTTAATTTCAATTAGAATTCTAGCAGAACTCTTGTTGAAGCTAAAAAAAAAGTTCATTCTAAGCCTTATTAAAAATGGAAAGTTTTTAGACTTTCCAGACACATTTGATTTTATCATAAAATAAAATGTACATAGTCAAATGTACAGTTCCCTTTATATGTTGCTAGTTTTATTTGCTAATAAAAACAAGTTTGTCCCTATAGTTATTTGTCATTAGCCTGCAATGCCTTTTCTTTGTGCTCATTGTCCGTGTCTTGGTTACTTTTCTGTGCTGTGATAAGATACCACGATCAAAGCAACGTTTAGAACAAAGGAGTTTAGGTGATATTCATAGTTTCAGAAGGCTGGAGTCCATAGCCTCTACGGTGGTCAGAGTGGGTAGCAGGCAGGCAGGCATGGAGCTAGAGCAGAGGTTGAGAGCTTACAAAGGGAGTCAAAACCGTGAGTCATGGAGATAGAAGGGAAGAGAGACAGAGATGGAGACAGAGAGGAAGAGAAAGAGAGAGACAGAGAGACAGAGAGACAGAGACAGAGACAGAGAGACAGAGACAGAGAGAGACAGAGAGACAGAGACAGAGACAGAGAGACAGAGAGACAGAGAGACAGAGACAGAGACAGAGAGACAGAGAGACAGAGAGACAGAGACAGAGACAGAGACAGAGAGAGACAGAGAGACAGAGACAGAGACTGGGAGTGGTGTGAGTCTTTGTAAACTTTAAACCCCACCCCAGTGACACACCTCCTCCAATAGGGCCACACTTCTTCATCCTTCCCAAACAACTCTACCAACTGGGGACAAAGCAATCGAATATATGTGCCTGTGGGAGCCCTTCTTATTCAAACCATCACAGTCTCGTTTTAAGTTACGAGTAATTCTGGCTTTGTGCCATATATTGGGAAAATGTTTTTATTTATTTATTTATTTATTTATTTATTTATTTATTTAATGTTTGGAGATAACAAGAACCAAGGAGTTACTGTGTAGGATTTCTAAGACTTTCTATAAAACTACAGTAATTAGGACAGTACACCATGGAACTGGACCTAAAGTTATATTAATGTATGCACAGGCCAGAAACTGGTCATTTCTGGGAGTTAAGTATTAATACAAGGAGTGTTCAGAAAAATGTAAATTTGAAATGATAGATTAAGCTATGGAAAGGCAACATGCTGCTGTCCTAAAATGTTCATTCCCGCATTATGTCTTCAAACTTCATGCCCCTCTAGTGGTTATTTGTGAAAATGCTAGCAAAAGCTGACTAAATTTGGGCATATACGGGTCTGGATATCCAGAAAGAATCCTGAAAACTCACTTTAAGGCTGCAACCAAATGATATTTTGTGGGCCTTTCCCCCTCATAACCTCAGTTTAAGGTTATTCTTGTAGGCGTCCATCCATCTGCTTATTACATTGCACTAGAATGTTTTGTTTTTTCCTTACATCATTTTAGGCTGCACTCTCCAGTGCCCGTGGTTCCAAGTCTCAGACCCTAAATCCGGCCCAAAGCCTGGGTGCTCCCAGGAGCACTCATTTTATTCCTTCCTGAAAACATTCCTCACAAATGGTGCTCTTTTTTTTTTTTTACTTCACATTTCTGGAAGAACCAGAGCTGCTTCAAAAACAAACAAGCAACCAAATAAATGATATGAGAGTGCAAGTGGATCGGTTGTGCACGCTGATAACCTATTTTACCTCTGGAGGGGATGTTCTGCGACCTTCCTCATGGTTGTGGAAGAATTCCCTTGTTAGTTTACAAGTATGAAACACTAGCGATGCTTTCATTTAAAAAACATTGTTTAGTCTGATTATGCCGAATTATGTATGACTTTAGTGGATTTTTTTTTTGCATTGGTTGGTTGCTTTTTGTAATTTCAGCAGATTTCCCATATGTCTTTATTTAATGTAAGCAACTACAAACGTCCCTGAGTGGTAAGATTTAGATTTGTTTCCCAGTTCTTAATACTTTATGTGTCAGTCTTTACTGTATCGTGTTTTCTTGGGAATCACTGACATTTATTTTTCATCTATTATTCATATTATAAGTAAACATTTTAGGAAAATTTATTTCCCTGAGCCCCTTTTATGACATTGCCAGCATGGGCATTACCCCGAAGATATTACAGAATAGCTATTAACATCATTTTTATCAACGCTGTCAAATAACAAGGCGGATGAAGTAGTAAAAGTAAGCATCGGTTATAATTATACAATTATCATAAACATAGCAAATATTATCTGTTCCTAAATATTATAAATATTATAATAGTATAAATAACATATCTAAATAATATAAATATTATAAAAGCCACATTTGAGACTGGATGTAGAAATATAGAATGTAGCTAGTAAATACAGAGTGTAGCTAGTAAAGTCCCTACCACATATGGTTTAAGTTTTTCATTTCTGCTTTTAGAGAGTTATATTATTATGGTGTAGAGAGATAGCCCAGTGGGATAGCCTTTGCCACACAAGTCTGATGATTTGAGTTTGATTCCCAGAACCTATGTGAAAAAGTTGGATATTGTTGCACGTATCTGTAATTCAATAGTCCTACAGCAAGATGAGAGGCAGAGACAGAATTACTTGAAAGTTCACTGGGCAGCTGTCCTGAGTATTACAGCACAGTTGAAACATCACGAGAGATCCTTCCTCAACAAAGTTAAAGGAGAGACCCGACTTTGGAAAGTTATTTTCTGACCTCCACATGGATACCATGCTGCTCTCAGTAATCTTACTGCAAGTTGATGGGAGTGTTATTGCAGATATAACTGGGATCTTAGAAATGTGCACAGTTAGGTTGAGCTGTAAATAGTGCTTCTTTTATTGGCACAGGACTCCTCTAAGCCCTTTGGATTCTTCAACACAGGGGTTCCTGGGTATTTCTGGTCCATACATTCAGTTTTATCTAGATGGTCATGTGATATCCTTCATTTCTGGTGGTGCACTGGGTTTCAATCCAGCAGTACCACTCCAAATGCCAAAAGATGACACAAGGATGCTCCTAAAAGACTCCTTAGCAATGTCGGTGCCCTGTGGTATACCTTGTGAACCCCTTGGTGACTCTTCATTCACATCTTCTGTTGGGTGGTACCATCTCTGTGGTTCAGGGCCTCTGCTGTTTCTTGTCTGTGGATGTCTAAGCTAAGCTAAGCAGACATCGCAGCAGATTTGCTGGCCACACAGCAGAATCCATCGCCACTGCCATTACATTAAGAACTGAGTGCAAGTGTAACTGGCAAAAGAAGTTGGGTGAAGTTATCTCTTCAAATCTGATCTCTGTAGATCCAGGGAGAAAACTCGGTCAGAGTTTTCAGTGTTGATCGGAGACTGAGTGCTGCCCTTTGTGCTACGCCTTGTCTCCACGCAAGCTCAGGGCTTTGGTTGCTGCTATTTCTTAGTTTGCTATGTCTCTTTCTTCCTTGTTCATTACAAAATTTCATGATGATCTGCATAATATCCAACATTTGCTTTATTCACAATAATCTATTTTTGTGTCACTAATTGCTTGTACAAAGGTCAATTGTAATCTTTACTTCATTCACAGAAAAGATCCAAAAACTAAAGAATACATTAATATTATCCACCATTTAAGTTTATTTGCTTATCTAGGCAATCAAATAGAGAAGTAAAAATATCTTAGGCTACTTTTATTGGTACTATAAAAATGAAAGGCATTATTTAGAGTTCTAAAGGCATTTACAGATGAGTGAAGGCAATGAGTCCATGCAACCCCCTGAAAAAAAAAACACCCAGCACAAACTCTAGGGTGACAAGTCACAGAAGTGCATTTGCTTGACAGGGATCCCTTCTTATTGTTTTCTAACAAGAAATGCTCATTCACAAGTGAAAAATATTTTTTAATTTAAAGAACTTCATGGTGTAGTTGACTTCTAAAATATTTTTTTTCCATTTTGAGAAAGATGTTTCTTAGAAAAATATGATTTCTAAGAAGTGAACAATGGACTTTCAAATCAACAATGGTATTTAAACTAATGAATATTATGCTTTAACAAATGTTAAAGTAACTAATTTAATTACTTACAAAGAGAAGTTTTTGTATAAATGCTATGAAATGCTTATGTTATGGTTTCCAGAATTTCTTATATTGTACAAAAGTATGTTAATTAATCAGCCAAAAAACAAAAGTGGAATACTATAATATTAACTGTATAGTCTTCAGTGTAGATGTAACAGTCCTGAAATAACCAATAGGCAGGTAGGTAGACAGATACATAAAGATAATCCCCTTTTAAATAGCACACACTCTTTAAGGAAAATAAATAAGTTAACCTGACTTCTCAGCGCTAGGATTATAGGTATGAACAGCAACTTCTGGTTCTTATGTGGGTGCTGGGAATTCAAACCTCAGTCCTCAGGCTTGCTCTGCAGGGACTTTCCCACTCAGCCATCTCTGCAGTCCCCGTTTTAAATACTTCCTTTTTTTCATGATTGAGCATAGCTTGATTGTTGTAGGAAAAAAAAAAACTCCATAAACCTAAGGGGACTTAGTAACCTAGAATCTAATGTGAAAAATTTTAGTAACACCCTACTTAAATACTAATGAAATGTACCGTGAAAGCAAAAACTTCCTTAAAAAGCCAAATGTTTTTTAATGATTTAGTAATATAATATATAACACGTAGCTTTACACCATTATACAAAAGACAAATCTATGAAATATTAAGCTCCGTAGTAGCCTGTGATGCCTGTGACCTTGTTAGTTTTCTTTTCATTGTGTTTTATTATGTGATTTGATCTTAATGGAAAGCACTGGTTAACCTACGTCTTCAACCTTCTATATACGTTTATTAAACCAGCAGCCTATGAGGTGGTGGTCTGGTTTGCAAAACCCATTGCATGCAGAATGCTGACTACATGATAGTCACTCATATCATAGCCTCCATTTTGCTACATTAGGGCTTCAGAGGGGAAGGAAGGGGCACAGAATCCGAGGCACTGATACCAACAGTATAAAAAATAAGCAAGCTTTTCCTTAATTAAAATAATTAAAATAGAACAAATGCAAGAAGCAAAATCTGGCTTCTGAGGAATGCTATACAAATACCCAGCAGATCACAAGGGTCTCCATAGTAACTAGAATGGTTTCAAATGCTGATTCATCTTTCCAAGGCCCAAGCTGATGTTTGGGTTTTCCACCTTCCTTGTGTTCAGATAATAAATGCCTAACCGTTCATCTGAGCCATGTTCAGGTCTCCATAAAGATGTCTAGTCTATTAGCTGGGCATTATTATATTAATATGAACAGGTGCTCTACTGCTACATCCTGAAATCACATTATCTGCATAGCTTTATACAGTTTTTTAGTATTTTCCCACCAGGGATGCTTATGATTTTTAAAAGTAACGTGAACACCGCTTTGTTCAAGTATACTGCTTGAAATCCTGAATTTCTTTATGCATGCCAGTCATGTTAAAATATGTTAAGATGCATTAAAAGGAGACCAATCTGTTATGCTCAGAAATGATTTGAAAATACAGATTTCCTTAGAGTAGTTAGAACATCTGTTGCGATTTCAAATGAATTTATTACAAAATAAAGTTACAGAGTTAAATATATGATTTTTCATGAGATGAGACTTGGGGTAATTGGAAATTAAATCTTTGTAAAAACTTGTTTAAATCACTTAAGATTTTATGTTTTCACATGAATTAGTCAATAGAAAAATTCATAATATTTAAATTCATTTTGGAGGCATCTATGAGAATTTAGCTTCTATTTGGGGGCACTCATTCCCCAAGCCACAAAGGCAATTAAGTGGCTATTAATATAAGAGGCAAACCCTTACGTGAATCATCTCTTTAATGTTCCACTGTGTGGCAAAGCATGTACTTTGGCATTTTCATGTTTTCTAGGCCAGTGCCTTGATCATATTAATGTTTAATTAGTGTGGGTCCTGTTTAATTTATTTTAAGCTCCCCTTGGCTTTTTCCTATAGCCTGTGCTCCTACTCCCGCAAGCAATCTTTACAGAATCCTTTGTTCAGAAAACGGATCCTATGCTTTGTCAAAGGACAATGAGAAGTGTTTGCTATCAACTCCTAATAATGCTAATAGAGATGGTGTCATTATTATCTGCTCAAGGAAACCTCAGCCTCAGATTAAAATGGAGAAAAGAGTTACTCAATTACTCAGCTATTTGGAGTCATAGAACTGGTGGCCATTTGTGGCATGCTGACTGACTAGACCTGTCACATATATTGTCTGAATCACTGTTTTGAATAACAGGCATCACTAACCAGCTCAGGCTAGTGTTTTGTTCTTAAACAAAACTACCTTTTCAGTTCTTGAAGATAGAAATGAGTTTTTTTTTTAAAACTCACAGTACTTATGCACTTCAAAGCCTTTAGCAAATATAACTTCAACTCCTAAACACAGCACTGTCATATATAGGCTGTGATGGAAAAAAAAAGCCACATTAACTTACAAAGTTCATGACATTTACATTCTAAGTTCACAAATTAAACAAAGATGTTTGGTTACAGAAACAATTGGAAAGTAGAGAAAATGGCTGACTGTTGATTCTTTCAGATAAATATTGTACTGGTAACATACAGCACTGCCTATACTATGGTTACGACACTGTGGACTTTTTAAACTAATTTTTTTTAAAGATTTATTTATTATTATGTATACACTGCTCTGTCTGCATGTACACCTGCAGGCCAGAAGAGGGAATCAGATCTCATTATAGATGGTTGTGAGCCACCATGTGGTTGCTGGGAATTGAACTCAGGACCTTTGGAAGAGCAGGCGGTGCTCTTAACCACTGAGCCATCTCTCCAGCCTAAACAAATTTTTATTAGTTTCCCTTTCCCCTTTCTTTTCCCACAGCCTTCCTGTTCTTGCTTCCTTTTTTGAGCCATGTAGTTAATAGACCTTAATATATTCAAAGTCGTGTTTTCCATTTTAATACTTCCAGGGAAAAGGTTTGTTTCACAAACTAGTGACAGCAATGCTCTCTCACATAGAAGTAAAACCCATACAGTATCTCAGTGACATGGTCTAAAAGACCATGTTTGGATTTATCTAGGTTTTCATGGTTAAATAGGAGATTAAGCTCAAAAAAGAAAAACCTTATCTGCATGTGTTAGCCATTATTTTCCCTTTCCATCGAGAAAAGAATAGCAATGGAAGAGAAAAAGATCCCGTGGGGAAACCAACATTTCTTCTAACAGTTTGTCAACTTCAAGGATTGTAAATTTGTGTTGAACCAATGATAAATGCTGTGTTTTCCATCAGTATCAGTCAAAGCATACATTTCAGTGAAATTTTATGTGTATCACAGCTTAATGAGAAAAAAAAAAACTAAAACAAACACCTCTCACACTCAAGAACCACCAAATATATGATTCTGTTCTGTAGGATATACAATTATAATATTCAGTTACTTAAAATATTGCACAAATTCATATAGTTGTTTTCTGAAAAGGAAGTTATATTGATTTTTAAACAAGAGAATAGAAATAAGACTTCCTTGAGCATTTTTGTTCCCATAAACTCTCACTGCACAGTTTAAATAATTATAAGACTTCAGCATGGTAAGAGATAGCTTATTGTATAAAATGACAATTTTCAACAGTATAAGCAACATATAAATGCACATAAAAATATAAATGATCAAAATCATGCTGCTTCTTTTTGGAGCCTTTAGCAATGTGCAATTCACATGAATCCAAGGAGTGTATTGCATTTCATTTACCCATGGGATGACTACTACAGCTTGTGTGAGCACAAAGAGGGAAACAGGGAAAGAGAAACACACATAGTAGGGACTCAAGAAGACATCTTATGACTGCAAATGAAGTGAATAATTATTAATTAATTCAGCTTTCATCCTATATTTTCTCCAGTTAATCAGCATAAAGAATCACAGCTAAATTGCCCACAGGAAAGGTGCTTATTACATAGAAAACTATTAAAATTCAAAATAATAAAGGCAAATGTTTGTGAGGGCAAACAGAAAAGACTCTGTGCATTCTAATATTTAGAAATATTAGATGTATAGTTGATATATGTATAGTAATTAGATGATTGATAATAGAAAATATTGATTAAATATCCTTTGTATGAAATTTCTAGTGATCTGCCTTTGGTGTGGTGAGAATTCGAAGGATAATGGGATGATCTCCAAGCAATTTCCCCTTCTCATTGGCCTTTACAATGTTGCTTATACTAGCTATGCAATTTTGGACATGTTTCATGCCAGCTCTGAGCTCCAGATTTACTTGCTAATTTAAAGGTGTTTCTGAAGATTAAAAGGGTATGCAATCTTGACTTTGCTCGCTAGAGGCTCCCAATAATTGTGACTTATTTCAATGAGCTCCTATTTAGTGTCACAGCGTAGCTGAAAAAAACCTACAGGAGACACAGAATGGAGTGGCTAACTTGCAAGGTATTTTAAGGTGAATCATAATGCCTTACATTTATAAGTTATAATATAATTTACAAAGTGCTTTTATCTCATCTCTTATTTCAGATAAATTCCCTGTGAATCTGACAACATTGGTATAATGTGTCTAATTTTAAAAAATTGTGCCTTGTGGGACCAGAGTATACAGATTCTATATAAATTCCCACTGCCTTGATGTCCCTGGTGAAATTTACCCCATTCACAGGCAATGCTTCCCCTAAACAGACCCAACTTCCTTTAAGACTCCTTTATTCTTGTACCTCTCAAAGGGAATGTGTGAAATATATGGCTTAGAACTGAAGCCATCTACCTAAGTTTTATGATGGAATGAAACTAAAATGCAAAACCGAAAGCTACTAAGAGCCCATCTTCTCTCTCTCTCTGGTGGAGAGCTGTGTAGAACTCAATCTAGTTGGCATAAGGCTGAACCTCCGGTTTCATTTAACCCGCAGGATAACGACTGTTTCCCATTCTGATGGAATGAAACTAAAATGCAAAACCGAAAGCTACTAAGAGCCCATCTTCTCTCTCTCTCTGGTGGAGAGCTGTGTAGAACTCAATCTAGTTGGCATAAGGCTGAACCTCCGGTTTCATTTAACCCGCAGGATAACGACTGTTTCCCATTCTGCCTCAGTCCAATGTTTATCACTCAGGTGGCTTTACATAGTGGCAGGAAAAAAAAATCATATTAATTCTGTTCCCCTAAAGATTCAAATATCATTTTAAAAATTGAACAAAAATAAAACCAAGGGCAAAAGAGTCTGAATGACTGGGTCAAAGAGGCAATGAATATGTAAGGGAATCAAGAAACAAGTCTGCAACTTCAGACTCAAAGTCTGAATTTCCATTGGCCACCGCTTATCATCTTTTTTATTATCTCTTTTTGACATCTAAGAAATTTTACTTATTGGGTCAGAGCTCACATGTGCTCTGATTGTCAAAAGTCCTGAAAGTTTTCTCTGCCTTTATGCACTCATGTCTAAAATAGAGTGGTAATACCTTACTGGGTATTTTGAGAAGTAATAACAATAAAAACAATGAACATACAGCATATACAAGCGTCACATCTACTACCTACTACGGGTTTCAAAAAGTTCACTTTTCAAATTTTTCTTTATTTTCACTAATGGCACAGTGGGAATCAGATGGAAAAAAACTGCATTGTTTTCCTTTGGGGTTTTGAGACAGGACCTCCCTCTGTTGACCTTGACCTCTCCACGATCCTTCTACACAACTTCTGGAGAGTGTCTGACTGTTCAAAAGGCTGTTTGTTTGTTTGTGTGTTTGTTTTATTGACAGAAGTTTTGTGAGATAGTTGACTCCTATCACTGAATAATTAGAAAAGTTGACATTTGATGATAGTTTTTGTGTAGGACCTGGGTCCAGTTCCCAGCACCCACATGGTGGTTCCTTACCACTTGACACTCCAGTTTAAGGGGATCTGGTGCTTTCTGTGGGCACCAGGGATGTGCAGAGTTCATATACATATCAGTAGAAAAGCCCTGGTACATATAAAAGAAAAATAAACATTTAAAACTGTGTAGTTTTCTCAAAGAACAAAAGTACATTGTTATCTTTTAATTAATCAATTAACTTTACATCCTAACTAGAGCTTCCCCTCCTCTCTGTCCTCTGAGCCCCTCCCATTAACCCCCTTCCCCAGCTTACCCTTCCCTTTCTCCTCAGAGAAGGGAAGACCTCCCATGTATATCAACCCATCTGGTCGTATCAAATTGCAATAGGACTAGGTGCATCTTCTATTGAGGCTGGACAAGGCAGCCTAGTTAGAGCAAAGGGATCCAAAGGCAGGCAACAGAGTCCGAAACAACCCCTGTACCTGCTGTTAGGGGCCCCACACCAAGACCTAGCTACATATCTTTTATATATGTGTAGGGGACCTAGGTCCCTCCAGTGCATGCTTCCTGGTTGGTGGTTAAGTCTCAGTGAGCAACTATGGGCCCACGTTAGTTGATTCTGTAGGTTTCTTATGATGTCTTTGACCCCTGCGCAAGCTTCAATCCTTCCACAAGATTACCTGAGCTCTGCCTAATGTTTGCCTCTGGGCTTTTGTATCTGTTTCTATCAACTGCTGGGTGAAGCCTCTCAGAGGACAGTTATGCTAAGCTCCTCTCTGAAAGTATAGCAGAATATCACCAGTAGTGTCAGGCATAGGCTCTCTCTGTCTCTCATGGTATGGGTCTCAAGTTGGTCCAGTCATTGGTTGATGATTCCCTCAATTTCTGCTCCCTTTTTTATCCCTGCATACTTTATAGGCTGGACAAATGTGAGTCAAGGTTTTGTTGCTGGGTTGTTGTTCCCATCTTTCCCACCGGAAGACTTGCTTGGTTACAGAAGGTGGCCATTTCAGGTCCCATAATCCTTCTTGCTAGGTGTCTCAGCTAGGGCTACCATCATAGATTTCCTGTGTGTTTCCCTTGTCCTAGGTTTCTAGCTTTTCTAAGAGATGCCCTGGCACACTGATTCCAGATCTCTCCCCCTCCATCCTCTCAACACTTGATCACTCCTGTTCAACTCTCCACTCTTTCCTTCTCACAGCTCCTTTCCTCTATCCACCCCTTATATTTATTTTATTTCTCTTTCTCTGTGAGATTCAAGCATCTTTCCTTGGGCTTCTTTGTTAGTTTCTTTCAGTCAGTGGTTATCCTGTGCTTTATACCTAATATCCACATATAAGTGAGTACATACTATGTGTGTCTTTCTGGGTCTATGTTACCTCACTTATGATGATCTTTTCTAGTTCCAACCATTTGCCAGCAAATTTCATGATGTCTTTGTTTTTAATAGTGGAGTGGTATCTCATTGTGTAAATATATGACATTTTCTTAATCCATTCTTTGGTTGAGGGACACCTAGTTTGTTTCCAGTTTCAGGCTATTACAAATAAAATGATTATGAACATAGTTGAGCAAATGTCTTTGTTGTATAATTGGATATATTCCCAGGAGTGGTATAGCTGGGTCTTGAGGTAGAACTATTCCCAATTTTCTAAGAAAGGACCAGATTGACTTCCAAAGTGGTTATACAAATTTGCACTCCCACAAGCAATTGAGGAGTGTTCCTCTTTTTCCACATCCTTGCCAACATGTGCTGTCACTTGAGTTTCTGATCTTAGCCATTGTAACAGGTATAAGATGGAATCTCAGAGTGGTTTTGATTTGCATTTCCTTGATAGCTGAGCATGTTGAACATTTCTTTAAGTGATTCTCATTAGAGATTTCTCTGCCAAGAATTCTTTGCACCCCATCTGTTAATTGGGGCACCATGATATGCCTGTCTCTGCCTCTCAGAGTGCACTACCATGAGTAGCTTGATTACATTCTTATGCTGTCGGAAGTGGAAGTTCCTAGTTTCTTTGAAGACTTGGTTGTGTCATGTTGTGTTTTGCTGGAAGATGTCTTGTGGGAGGTCATGTGATGTTTTGTTGGAAGCAGACATGTGAGAGGGCACTCCATGTTGGGAAGGGGTATAAATAGAACCCCACAAGCCATGGGAGGATGCTTTTGCATTGCTAGACTGCTGTGCATCTCTTCGCTTGTCTTTGCTTAGCAGAGAGAAACATTCCAAAGAACTTTTCATGGTACTGCAGCTGCTTCTGGCTGCTTCTGTTGGCTCATGCTAATTTGATGGAGCCTTGCTGTTTCTGCTGGATTGTGCCACCTCTACAGATTCATGTTGCTGGTTGGTGTTGGCTGTTATTGGACCAGACGGCTCATATCCTGACAACACAGAGTGGAATTGGTCCGAGGAACCACAGAATGGAATTGGTCCAAGGAACTACATCTAAACAGGCCCACAACCCTTTTCTCCTATTAACATTCTTTCTCCCCTTCCTCTAGTTGGTGGCTTAGAAGTGAGGGTTGAAGTGTTTAAGAACCCTAAATAAAGTAGGCTTTGAAAACCGTGAGCCTACAACTGGCCTTTCGCCATCTGGTTGTCACTGGTGCCCGGCAGGCCTCTGAGAATTCAGGCAGAGTTGTGAGCCAAAAAAATGGAGCTCAGGGAAAAAGGTGCAGCTTGCAGCTGTTGCCTGTGCTTTAGGGGGACTTGGCAGGCAGGGCATTGAGGGGAATGGGTCTCACCTGGTTGTCCCTGGCGCCATCCGGCCTCCGTGAGTGCAGGCAGAGTTGTGGGCTGGAGAATGGAGCGCTGCTGTATATTCTTATTTTGAAAGTAGTATTGTATCCACTAGTTAAGTCCCCATAGAGTTATGCTTCTTAAAACTGTTTTTTTCCCTGTTCAGGGATTATTTATACACTGGAGAGCATCTGTGCCAGTTCCCTTGTTAGTGCTGCCAGTTAATGGCTTTTTCTTGTTATGACTAATAGCTAGACAGGAAGAAGCCCTACAGACGATCATTGTAGTAGCAGAAGCTTAGTCTTTAAGTCTTTTGGTTTCTAAGCTATTGATACATTGCAATATCTATTTCAGCATCTTTAGATATCAGCTATGAGGTCTGAGATGCCCTTGCTTCTTTTAAGGTGGAATGGCATGCTTTGGGATAACAGCATCGGTTGCTAGTATCTCATGTTGTTTTTCTATCCAATGTAATGTTTTATTGTTATTACTTTGATGTAACTCGACTCTGCATTTTAAAAGATTTGTTCAGTTGTTATGACTCTTCACATATATGGGAGCATTTATGCCTGAAGAATGTTCTGAGCCAATCCCTATGAAATCGATACCTTTAATTAGTATTGAGTCCTGTCCTTTTGTACCTTCCTCATGCCATGAACACGCCAAGACTTTTCAATACGTGTAAACTGGAGCCTCTAGATGTCACTCTTTCTTTAGTAAAGCATTCTATAAATAGGGACTCCAAATCTTTGATTCTTGTTCAGCATCTATGTGAACATTTAGTCACTTCACATACTAACAAGTGTAGCTCACTTGACGATGTACTGAGTGTGCTTGTGCTATTTTATAGAGTGTTATTTCTTCCTTAGCAGCTCTCCAGACAGTCTTATGGCAGGTCTGCATTCACTCCCCTAGGGCAGCATGGAGGCAGAGTCCATCAGTTCATGCAGCAAAGATTATTTAGTGTTTAAAATCTATCTATTTTATATCCCAGATTTTAAATTGGCTATTACAAATGTTATGCCTGTCAATAATAGATCTTAATTTTTATCACAGTGATCCTAAGATATTTTTATTTGGTTCCTAATAGCGTTTTTATTTATACAATGATATTGATATCACATTACATTCTATGATGTTAATTATTAGCCAGTTTCAGATGGGAGTGTTCTGAAGCCCTCTCAGCTAGTCCCCCTTTAAAAGGAGATTCCCTCATAATGAAGAGAGAAATGGAGCTGGGTGTCATAGCACAGTCCTGTAATCCCAGGGCTCTGAAGGATAAGACAGGATAATTGCTGGAAGCTGGAGGCAATTTTAGACTAGAAGAGGAGTAATAGCATTTCCAGGGCTGCGTAGTGATACTGAGTCTGATATATATACAGAGAGAGAGAGAGAGGGAAAGAGAGAGAAAGAGAGAGAGAGAGAGAGAGAGAGAGAGAGAGAGAGAGAGAGAGAGAGAGAGAGAGAAAGAGAGAGAAAGAGAGAGAGAGAGAGAAAGAGACAGAGACAGAGACACACACACAGACAGAGAGGAAGAAGGAGGGAAGGGAAAGAAAACCATGCACTATAGAGAAATGCATTGCAAGTGAGATTTGAGTCTTCTCTACTGCTGTGAGCAAGCTGTATTAATGTGAGTGCTATATTCTGACAAATAGGTTCTTGTTTATAACTACGTTTCATAAAGATCTTCTTGGGTTTCATCATCTCTCCTATGATGTTACAACTGTTTAACCAGTAAACCATTTTTCCCTGGGAAATGTAATTTTATGTTAAGTAATAAAGAAGTTAAGTAGGCCATGAAATGTGTCTTTAAATTGAGATTGTATGATGGAAATAGAATGATTAATAAATAAAATTATTTAAATTGTGAAAATTATGAAGGCCTAGGGCTGGGGAAACAGCTTAGTAGGTAAAATGCTTGATGCTCAAAAATGGAGACCAGAGTTTGGACCTACAGTATTCACTTAAAAGCCAGGCCTAGTGGCAAGCCTCCATAATCCCAGTGAACAGCAGGAAAGAGAAGACTCCTATGGCTTGGTAGCCAGCAAGCCTACCAGAAACGCTAGGTTAGGGGTTCAATTTGATACCCTGTCTGAAAAACATTTAAGGTAGATAGAAAAAGATAGCTAACATAGACCTTAGGCTTCCATGTGAGCACATACATGTGAGCACATCCATGCATGTGTGTATCCTCCCACCTCACAGACATGTACATGTATATGTACATTACACTCACAAATAACAGAGGCTTTTGTAATGAGTTTCAAAATGATATATTACTTTAGTTAATCATTGTGACCAACAAAATAAGGCTAGATAATAAGTAAGATTAGTCATGAACACCTAGAATTACAAAAGGCTATTTTTTTTAACAGTTGTGATGATTTATGTTTAGCTGTACTTAATACCAAAGGCTACTCATATAAAGTGGGCATTTAAGACAGACACAGTTCAATAATTCAGAGAGTAAGGTTTAGCCCTGGACTTCCATACCACAGTAGCACATGCCATGGAAGTGATCAGTCAGTCATGTTCCCTTACTCTGCAAGCTTCAGAAATCATAAAGTGCATTAGCAGACAAAAATTGACACTGAAAGTTGACATACAAACTGCAATGCTTCAGCGCTTGCTTCTCAATACTGGTAAAACATGTTTCCCTTGGAATCTTCTTAGCGATCTGTCTGAGGGTTTCTATTGATTTGAAAAAAACCACTATGACCAAAAGTAACTTGGGCGGGGGGAGGATTTATCTCACAGCTTCATATAACACATTGTTAAAAGTAGAGAGGGCAGGACCTCACACAGGGTAGGAGCCTGGAGGCAGGAGCTGATGCAGTGGCCATGGAGGGTGCTGCTTACTGGCTTGCTCCCATCCCTTGCTCAGCCTGATTTCTAGTAGAACCTGTGACCACCTGCCCATGGGTTGCACTACTACAAACTGTGTCCCATAAATCACTAATTAAGAAAATGCCTTAATATAGTCCCATAACCAAGTTTAGCTGGTTAGGGGACAAGATCCTTTTAGATCAAGATAAAGAAGTTAAGCTATTAGAGTTGAGATAAGATAGATATTGAATCTCATTCGGGATCTAGACCCAACAAGACAGGAAAAACACTTACTTCAAACGAGACAAATGCAGGTGGCCAAGTCACTATGAATATAACATATATAGAACTCAGTATTCTCATGATTGTCACATGGTTCTCCCTGCTGTATATAGTTTGTTTTATACATGTGTAATAAAATAAAAGTATATATTAAAAAAATAAAAAAGAAAATGCCTTACAACCATATATTTTTTTCATATACGTTTATTTTATTACACATGCATAATACAAACTACATACAATAGGGAGAACCATGTGACAATCATGAGTTTTATAAATGTTACATTCATAGTGATTTGGCTATTTGTATTTGTCAAACTTAAAGTAAACATCTTCCCTAAATTGTTGGGTGTAAATTTCTGAATGAAATTCAACATTTACCATATCTCATCTCTATTGACTTAAATCCTTTATCTTGATCTAAAATGATCTAAACCCCTAACCAACTAAACTTGATTGTGAAACTGAACTATCCCCCTCAGAGACTTGAGAAGGAATAAAACTTAAATGCCCAAGTTAACCAGTAGTGCAGGTTATCAGCTTCTAAAATTAAAAAATGACTGAGACAGTCACCCAAGACTCTCTATAATGTTGGAGCCTTATCTTTGGAGTTCTAGACCAATATCTCTGCCAGAGGCAGGAACTACTGAGGACTTGCTTACCCTGTCTTGGCAGAGTTCAACTGGCTACTCTGCTGCCCATTTTTAGGCAGAATTTTGTTTGTGCCAGAAATGAAGACATTTTGCCCAGTGGATGGTTTGCCACATTTGAAGCCAGCTCCATAAGGAGGTTCTCTGATGCACAATATCTTCTTTGAGGCCAGCTGGGTGTTGTCAGGAGTTAATTTGTCTTGTTGTCAAAGAAACTTTAGAATA
This sequence comes from Acomys minous, assembly GCF_964271855.1. NCBI lineage: Eukaryota > Metazoa > Chordata > Mammalia > Rodentia > Muridae > Acomys > Acomys minous. The sequence continues at coordinate 108,318,110 of NC_140486.1, read as the reverse complement.
ATGAAAACATCTTTAAATGCCATATTCTGTGGGTCTCTGAGGCTTTTGGAGACCTTATTTAACTATTTTACCTCATATATCTATAGATTAATATCTATCTGTTAGACTTAGGATATATATTCTTGGGCTAAAATGTGACTAGAATTTGACGTGCTCATGCTTTTCTTCAATATACAAAATTCTATACCAATGACTTAGAAATAACCTTCATTATGAGTAACAATTAAGGCCTTGAGTAAAGGAGTAGGTTCAATCATCTACCTTTTGTTCTATCCTCCCTCTATATTTTTATGTCATCCTTTCTATCTTTTCAGCTCCTATCTCCTTACTTATGGATGAAAGATAAAGGAAAAAAATGATGTTCCTGAGTTCAGCCTAGTTTTCTCTCTGTATAAGACCAATAATAACTTATAACCACCTCCCAATGAAATTAATCATTTATAGACCAAGCAAGCAAACAGAAACCTACCAGACTCCCCTTAGAAAGAATAGGATGCCATTCTCTTAAGGTTTCTTCAGCTCAATTGGAGTGAATAATACCTTTGAGGATTAGAAGAGGCCCCCAAAATTGGGGCAAATGGTTTAGCAAGCCAGGGATAGCATTTGTGGTCCAATCTCTAAATGTTGAAATATTCCAGGCTTATTAATAGTCCTGTGTGGGACATATTGAAATGTTGGTATCAGAAGCTCTCTGCAACACTGTCTGAGAAGCTGTCAAATTCTGAGGGTTAACAGCGACAGCAGCATCCAGGGATGCAGGATGTCAGTGTCCAGCATGCTGAGAGGAAAGAATCCTGTCAGGTCTGATCCAGCATCATTGTCTGGTTCTTTTGTTCTGAAAACATACTTTCTCACAAGCCTTATCTAGTTCTAATATTATAATTGTAGTAGGTGTGCGGAAGTACATAGCAATTAAGGCTGATTCTCTGCTCCTTGTATGAGCAGAAGTAAGACATCTGCAAATCTTCCTTCATACCATACTAAGGATGGTTACAATGAGATCTTATGGAGACATTTTCTCAGTTGGACCCCCATCCACTCTGATGACTCAAGTTTGCATCAAGTTGAACACCAAACTAGCCAGGACCCTATCCATACTCATGTCAACTATCATCTTTGCTTTGCAAGCTTGTCTTTACCAGGTCCTTTCAGACTTTGGTGTATCATATGTTAGGCTAATAAAACAATTTAAGAAATATTCTTCCTCTGTTTTCAGCAAAATTTCTGACAGAAGATGCTAGACTATTTTTGATTAAATATTTGAAATAATTTCTGTGAATGTGAAACTTAGGCTCCAGAAAGCTTCTTTATGGAAAAGGTTTAAATTCGTTGGCTTAACTCTAACTCTCATACAAACCCATAGAGACTATGACAGCACACACAACGCCTGCACAGGCTCAAGCCAGACCACATCCTGGCATTGAGAACAGGAGGTAGACGAGAAATCGCAAGCCTAACCAAGAAGCTGTTTGCAACTGATGCTTTCCAGGAAAGGGAAAAATTATTTCTCTACCAGAGTGTTCTTTGCTTTACCAATTACATTTCCAAGGCAGGCTTCATGACCAGAAGGAGCTGATCTGAAATATTCACTCAAATGTTGTTACTTTTGTCGGTCTTGATATGTTCACTTCTATTATTAATTTTTAAATCATTTGAAAATAATCACACAAATATATACTGTACTTTGAGATTACCTCAGCCTCTCTTTACCTCCCTTGAATTTCCTGCATAGTTTCACTGACTTTCACATCATAAATACATGTGATTTTGTTTCTCTACAAAAATCTAGAAATACAATGCAGAGAAATAGAGTATTTGTCTTCTTGAGACTGCCTCAATTCATTTCATATGAATATATTCAACTGCAAGATAAGTTCTAAAAATTTTGATAGTCTTCAGAGTTTGATTTACTAATTTGTAGATTTTGAGATGATAGACCGACCTAGTGATTTTAAATGTTTTTTATTTCCTAATATGTTTATTATGAATCTAAAAAACAACTTATTCATTGTTTAGCGGAATGTTAATTTTATATCACAGTTCTGTTTCTATTAGTTTAACCTATATCATAAATTATATCATAATTGATTCTTCAATCCAATAATTACATAAACGTATGAAGCTTAATTCAATTCTTCATAAAATTTTATCATTCCAATTGTTTAATTAAAAATTATTCATTTGGTCTGTAAATTCCAAAGCTATTTTTTTCTCTCAGAAAGCATTTCCTACTCTTAATGGTTGTAGTGATAATTTCTAATTTTATAATTTTTGAACAGGTTTCAACACTCTCTGAGAGATGTCTCACAGCCATGCCACAGGCAGCTCATTGAACTTGTGGACTTCTGGCTACAGTGTTTAGGATGTATCTCCTTTTCCTCCTTTTCTTGTGTCAGTAGAGAATGAAAGTCATTAATAATAACAAATTTCTACATTGATAACAGTGGTCTTTCATTACAAAAAGAATTTGCCAAATATGAAAACTAATTTTCTATTTCCATAAGGCTGTAACAATAGTGAAATCTTGATTTGACTTTCATTTCATTGCTTCTTGGTTAGGCTTTGGACTTCTTGTCTACCTCCTATTCTCAATGCCAGAACATTGTGTGGCTTGAGCCTGTGCAGGTCCTGTGTGTGCTGCCGCAGTCTCTGTGGGGTCATACAAGCATACGAATAAGTCAATTAATTTAAAACTTTTCCATAAAAATCATGTTAGATAAATTTTCTATTTCAATTAAAAAATTTCAGGGCATCACTGAGCAAAGTGATTTTTTCTGTTTATTTTTATTAATAATTCCATTAACAAAATCATAGGACGTAGGAGAGAGAGAGAGTTTGGAATGCTGGGGTTTAAGTGAGAGTTATGTTTCTGGTTAAGACTCTGAAAGCTTTGAGTTACTCAGAGCCATGGCAAGACCAATCTGCTTGTCTCTCTCCTGATCTGGCTACGCTCTAGCTTTGTAACCTGGAAATCCCATTTATGCTTAGAAATAAGTGATACAAGACTGACATCATGCAGCATGCACTTCAACTAAAATGGGATTTAGAATTGTTGTTGTTGTTGTTTTTAAACTCAGGACATCAGATCTTGTGACTTCATTGGATTTTCTTAGTGCCCAAAGAATAATAATTTTACAAGAAGATAGAAAATGTCTTCATTCAATTCTTAACTGAATTTATCTGTTTTGAAAATTTCACAACACATAATTAAAATGAAAGCAAAGACCAAAGAAGGAAATGGAGACAAAAATGAGAGAGAAGAAAAGGAGAAGAAAAAGGAGAAAGAGTTTATGTTACAGTTGTAGATTGGTTCTTTAGTCTTGGGAACTCCATGGAATATACTTGCCATAAAATGAGGTCATCAAGAGATCAATATGACATATTTGAACACATCTAACCTAACCAGTGTCAAAAGTTAAATGTTGATAATATGAATCAGTAACATAAGCCACTAGGATTATAATAGTTATCCAAAATTAATTTTGTTATTGTGTTTACATATAGAAATATATTTCAATTGACTATGGTTTTTAAAATATAATTTATTAATTTATTCATATTACATCTAAATTGTTATCCCATCCCTTGTATCCTCCCATTTCTCCCTCACTCCCATTTTCCCCTTACTCCTTTCCCTTATGACTGTGACTGAGGGGACCTCCTCCCCCTGTATATGCTTATAGGGTATCAACTCTCTTTTTGGTAGCCTGCTACCCTTCTTTTGAGTGCCACCAGGTCTCCCCCATCCAGGGGATGTGGTCAAATATGGGGCACCAGAGTTCGTGTGAAAGTGGAGGTCCTCTTCAGTTACAGTCATAGGGGAAGGGAGTAAGGGAAAATGGGAGGGAGGGAGAAATCGGAGGATACAAGGGATGGGATAACAATTGAGATGTAATATGAATAAATCAAAGACTATTAATTAGCTAATTAGTTTCTATATATTTAATCCAGAAATAATTATTATGGTGGTTAAGTAGTAAACATTTATAATAACATACAGGTGTATAGGTACGTTTTGGAACAGAGGGCTTCAGAATCATACCTGCATCACTGGTTGAGAGGTAAGCATTTAGTCAGCTCTTGACTTTGTTCTGCACAAGCCTTTTTGTATCTTAAGGAAATGCTCTATGAAAAATTATTTTTAAAAAATCCACACAATAGAAAGAAAATGGAGAAAATGATGGGTCCAGGTGGCTGCATGGCTGTTGATTGACACACAGAATCCCTTCATCTTTGCCATGTCCAAATGATAATTATGCAGTACCACAAATAATGACATTGGTGTATGTTAAATGATGGGACCATGTTAAAGTAGCCACAGATGGACATCGTATTAGCAACTCAGCAATTTAAAGCTCAGTGCTTATAATTCGTCAGTGGTTTGGTGAAGGACCTCTGAATGCTCTATCACAACATTCATGTTTCTAAGCAACAATTTCTATAGCAGTGTGCCACCAACCTATGATTAAATAAATTACACATGGGATTGAGTAACTACCTTTTGGAGGATCTGAAACCCATGGCAAATTCTGCATCCCGGTTTGTATTTCAGTATTTCATTAGTTTTATTCACCTTCCATTGAAGACATTAAAATGCCAGGTGTGTTACACAGAATGAGAAAACATGCATTTCAATGAAAACAATAATGAAAATAATAATGAAAGGGTCAGAAATGAGATGAGATGGCTGGCTGTACACGGATGACGGTTTAATTCCACCTGCTAATGACAGCACCCATCCAGGCAGTGAGCACAGGGGGGAGCAGCCAGTCTTCAGAGGTGAGCATGAGGTTAGAGAGCTCATTTACTTCTTCATCGTTCTCAGGAAAGTTGGGAAGGGAATGTTCAGATGCTTACTAATAGCTGTATTGGTGTGAGTGATAACCAGGGAATAAACGACGAAGGAACAAGACATGATCAACATAGGATTAAGCATAAGACTCCTCAGTTTTGCTTTGTTTATTATCTTTATGTGCCCCTATGTGATGCATACATGGAAGTCAGAGGACAAACATGGACATTAGTCACAGCTTCCCTTCTTGTTTGAGACAGGTCACCTTGCTTATCATTGTATATATAGGTCCTCAAATTTGGGGGGGAGGGCATTCTCCCGCCTCTGCCTTTTACCTTAACCCAGGAGTCTGGGATTACTGATGTGTGCCAATATGGCCTTACATGAGCTCCGTGGATGTGAATGCTAAATCCTAACTCAGGTCCTCACGGACACTTTATCCTCCATGTCATCTTCCCAGCCTGACTTGTCAGTTGTGAAAAGGAGTTTGTAAGTCAGTCAGGAAGATTGGATTGAACTCCAAATCAATAGCAGGATTGCTGTATTTTAAATTAAAATAACAACGGGGGATCAAGGAGAAGCTTAAGATTATGGCTTGACTTCAGTTTCTGGACCCATACAGTAGAAGGTGAGAATTACCTCTAGTAAGAAGCTCTCTGAGCACCACACATGCCCTGTGATACACATGACATATACGTTCTCACCACAATAGATACTTGTAGTTTAACATGTTTTGTTGTTTCTTTTTTTTAAAGAAGAGATGCTAGAAAGGCAAATGCCCACCATGTGGCACAACAACTTTCTTCCCTATGATCATGTCCTCCCGTGAAAGGCTGAGGAAGACACTGGAGAATTCTCAGGGATCCCTGAACACTGCTTCAGTCAGTGTTAGAAACCGCCCCATTCTTAACAGTTTAGCAAAGAGCTACAGCAGCGACTGCAATACAGTTGTAGTTTAATAACATGCTCAGTGGGTCAACCTACATTTTTCTAAAAACATCGGCTTATAGATGAGAATAAAGGTGTCACTTTGAAGTGACGACTAGAACAAATTTCCTTGCTACTCTATTTCCTTATGGTTAGAATGGAGTTAGCTAATATATATCAGAATCCCTGGATAAAACTAAGCCATACCTGAGTATAATGTGATAATACATTTTTTTACCTTTTTTTTCTTTTTAAAAAAATATATTTAAGTAATTTATTCATATTACACCTTCAATTGTTTTCCCCTTACTTGTATCTTCCCATTTCCCCTCCCTCCTTCCTCCATCCTATTCCCCTCCCCTAGGTCTGTAACAGAAGGGGACCTTGTCCCCCACTGTAAGATCACAGCCTGTCAGGTCTCTTCCCGGTAGCCTGCTTTCTCTTCCTCTGAGTGTCGACAGGTCCTTCCCACCAAGGGGAAGTGGCCAAATAGGGGGCACCACAGTTCATGTCTGAGTCAGTCTCTGCTCTTCACACAATTGTGGAGAATGTGGTGTCCATCGGCTAGATCTGGATAGGGGGGTCTAGGTTTACTGCATGCATTGTCCTTGGTTGGTACAGTAGTTTGCGCTGACCCACCTGGGTCCAGATTCTCCAGCCTTAATGGTCTTCATGTCGGTTTCTAGGACCCTTGGGATCCTTCTGTTTCTCCATTCTCCATTACCTCTCCCACCTGGACTCCCAATAGAAAGTCCCAGTACCTATCCCACTCTCCAGCTAAGTGAAGACTTTCTGGGGGCATCTCTGTTAGGCTAGTATCCAATTTTATTTTTTAAAAAGTCATGGGTGTGTGTGCGGGTGGGGGGGGTAATATGTGGAGCATATTCTCTATACTTGCATTAGACTCTGGTGGTTTGTTGCTATGTGAAATGCCACCCAAGGCTAGTAGAGGTAGCTGTTTTAGCAACTTGGGATCACTGAAACTCTCTCATGCCTGGAAACCATCTCTGGGGTTGGATGGTACTGAGACATGGAAGTCCCACCCACCCACCTGCAGGGAATTCAGTACTTATGGATTCATTTAGGCAGTTGGGCATTGTTTACCTCTTCCTGTGTGCGCTCCACTCTGATAAGGATGTTGAGAGAACTGGACACTGTGTCTGCCTCGCCTGGGCTCTGGTTCCTGTGCTCTCTAAGCTATCCATTGGTGATACTGGAGAAAAGCAAGCGAGACAAAGAGGTCATATCTCCAGAAGCACAGAAAGAAAACTAAAAAACTTCCTCAGGCACCAGATTCAACTCCCCCCTCTCATGCATCAATTATGTTTCCCTTCCTGGTATCACGCTGCATGCAAAAAGAACCACCTCCCCCCCACCCCCACCCCAACACTGCTTAGATCTCCCCCGGAGCTTGAGGACTGGCACCATGCCCTTTACCGTGTATGTGTACTTTTTACACATATATATCACTTCCTAAAAGGTTAATGAAACACATAAAGTAGTCAGCCTGTGTTCACCTACTGAACTCTCGACTACTTTTGTGTGAGATTTAATAAAAAACCATTTCCTATTTTTCTTCCTTTCCTCTACCCCCTCCTCTCATTCTCTTTCTCCCTCCTCTTTTGTGTCTACTCTCTCCTTTCTCCCCCCCCCCACTCCTCTCATTTGAGGTATTAATTTTTCTCAGTTTCTTGAGTCTTTTTTGTTTTTAAGCAGAAAGGGAACAGTAACCCTCCCCTGGCTAACACCTTAATAGAGGTGAAAAATTACTAAAATATTTTTTTAAGTGTGGAAAGTTGTGCAGGAGAGAAAATTTGATAGGTTATGGAGAAAATGATCCACAAGCCAGATAAGAAAAATACATAGAAGGAAGGCTATGAAGGGGAGCAGGACTGTTAGCCACAGCAAGCGTCTCCCACTTAATATAGCCTCCTGGCTAAATTAATATGAACTTAGCAGCTCAAATGGCTTATTTGAGCCCGAGTTTGGCTCTGGTGGCCATAGCTTCTGACATCAAAACACAAGGGGAAAAAAAGCAAAACACTTAGATGCCTGAGATCTGAACTCAGGTTCTTATCTTCGCGTAGCGAGCACTTGATCCATTAAGTCATCTCTCTAGCCAGCTCCTGTTCTTACAGACAGTTGGCTGCGGAATTGTAGCATTATTAAGCATGAGCAATTTTAATGAACATCCACAGCAGGGCTTTTATTTAACTACAGTTTGTTTTTGTGTAGTGGTCCAATACCGAGCCAAATTCCAGATAGACAAATATGAGGTCTGAACAGAAGAGAAAGAGATGCACTCCAGAGGGGAAGGACACAGTTCTGTGTGGTCCCTTTTTTGACAGAGCTAGTATACCTGCTCAGGAGCCATAGCCTCATAGAAAGTGAAATACAACTTTCATTAGCTTTGTTCTTTTAAAGTTCTTTCACCTTCTCTCTCTTCATCAGTGAATCATAAAAATTTAGTAGTTTACTTGCAAGAATAGTATTAAAAAGAAAGGAAATAATAAAAAATCCACCTCTTTACTACCATTGCTGACTATTTCAAACTCAAAACAAAGGTGTCTCCAAACTCAAAGAGCTGTTTAAACAGACCCTTTTTGTAACTATTATATACCAATTATGATGCTTAAAAATATGGCAAGTCTTTTATTTTCAGACTGAATGGATTAGTTGGAACAAGTTCTACTGCAACATATTTAAAGTAAGTGTTTGACTTTCCCAATATTTCAAGGCATAGGAAGGCAGGAGGCTCAATGGGGACCAGGTAGGCGAAGGGCTGCATGCTTGGCCCTGCTGGTGGCACAGCTGTGTCTGGAGTGGGGCATCTTCGAGAGTGCGAGCTGTGGAAGGCCAGCACAGCTGCAGGTTTGGAGATGTGAATAAACCTGACTCAATCTGCACAAACCACAATTAGAGAATTTCTCTGATGACAGCTCAGCCTTAATTGCATGATTTTTATTACGGGAGTGAAGATCAATGAAAGAAATGACAGCGATCAAAGCGACTTCCTTGTTAGTTATTAGTGCTCCCATAGAATCTGGCTGGGCTAATTCATTGCTGAAGACTTTATACTCTCTGGTCAATGGTACTTACACACTGAAGAACTGAAGTCCATCACCAGCGAACTTTGATTTCTAAGAATGTGGAAGCTCTGTGAGTTGTTAAAGTTTAAGTTTCTAACCCTGCAGGAGATTCTTACTTTTGTGTTTGTTTATCCTTAAGAACTGCTCTGTTCCCCAGTAAGGAAACCATACTCTAACATTCTATTCTATTTGAACGTCTACACCACGTTTACCCTAGAAATTACACAAATACCAGTGCCTGCAATAGCCAAGCTGAGGAGAGAAATAAACTGTCAATGATTTTTGGTTTAGAACAGATAGGTAAGTGCAGAAGACTGGATAAACCAAACCAAACCAACCAACCAACCAAACAAACAAAAAAACCCAACCAGCCAAACAAACAAAAACAATGGCCAACACTTAGTGTGATGCTTAATTCTATCTCCTTGTTTACTGCCAAGCCAGCCAGGAATGAACAGTGAAATAAGTGGTGTGTATGTTGTGATGCGTCTGGAGAAGGCAGTCCCATTGGAATACCCTTAAACTTATAAATCTAACCTTGTTCAAATATTCATTCAGTTTAGATGCCATCTCACCCCCTTAAAATACCATAAGTCATCATCTTCACAAAAACCATCTACATAATTATAACCTTTTTGTCATGAAACCTTAATGTAATATGAGGCAATAACCTTGCAAGATGGTCTGAGCCACACAGGAAGTACAGTTTTTCGGCAGCATCATGCTAATGTTAGGCACAATAAACACATGTAAGTCATATGCCTTAATATGTCCGTCCACCAAGAAATGGAACCAGGACCTTTAGTTTTGGAGTGTAACATCCCGGTTACCACATTCCATTATAATATCATTTGTGTGAAATCACGCATGAGCTGAATACTTATGCTGATCACAAAATATGTCACTGTAATAAGAAAGGGCAGATTATTGTATGTAATCTCTGAAGACATATAGACACTGGTCTACTTTAACCACTGAGGTAAATTGTTAGGCTAAAATGACTGCATGAGAAGCAATTAACTAGAATAAACAAACAAACAGATCACCACATGAAGCTGACAGAAAATTAGCATGGGTGTTTACTATTCCTCAGTAGCTCTTGTAGACTGTTCTTTTTCATAGATGTGATAGCGTACAGTAAAATATTTAACCAAGTTTTAAAAATAAAATTATGTACTCACCTATTTATACATTTTATATGTAATAAGCAATTTTTAAATTCCTTTAAATTTTAACTAGTAAGAAAATCACTCGCATCAATGCAAGTCTTAAAGGCTAGAAGAATGTAACTGAGATAAAGAAAAAAATCTATACAACGATGGAAGTATAGTTTTACATAGATGAAAAACATTCTAGGTCTAGATACTGCATCTATTATACGAACCTGATCTTTTTGTGATGAAATTTTCACAAGCACTTAGAAACTGCTGCAAACCACTGACTTCTAGCCTGTGCTCCTAATGCAAGCAAAACCATGACAAAGACCTGGGACCACAGCCCTCGTTTACTTCTGCTCACAATAACGATATCAGGTAGCTGTTGGCGATTAGTGGGCCTGGACACACTGCTGATGGATCATTTTCATGATCAACTGTTTGGTAAGCCAAGGACTGGAAATGCAGCATTCTGGTTATTGGTCTGGAAAATGGAATCTGAGTCATAGCTCCAGGAGGAGTCATGATGTTCTGAACTGACTGGAAAGTCATTATATCAGTAGTGTGGAGGACAGAGACATGGCTCAATACTGTTACTCTCAGCAGCCCAAGGTGTTCCCCTAATCTTTCAGGGACATCCACAAGGGCCAAACCAGGATTTATGGCTTTGATTACTAAAAAGAGTTTTAGGGTTAGCTGCTTTTATGAAGAGTAGCTAAAGATGCTATCAAAGATGTTGAGAGAGAAAGTCACTCAAGAGGAGAACAAAAGCACATTGAAAAGCACGTATGTGCACTTCTCCAAGGAAGTCTGATTATAAGTGTCTGGTTTTAACTCTATGTAGGATTTTGGAAGCATTTCAAAGTGTATTATTGTTCAATTGGTTTCTGGAGGCCTTTATTATTCTGATTTTTTTCTTTCTTTTTTTGATAGTTGGCTCTGCCATGCCCTGGGTGTTATTGCAATTTGACAAAATAAAAATGAGGAATTATTTGCACAAAAGGTTTAGGATATGATTTTCCCTGTAAATGAGGGTTTGTGGTGAGAATCGTAGAAAACTGCAGATTTACAATGAGGGAGGGTATAAGGTCATAAGCAGTTATTAATTGTGTAGACTTCTTCCTTCAATGCTGGTCAGAGGCTGTGCAGAGATTCCAGAAGTATGGCATCTCTACTCTTCTCCCAATGGAAAACGCAGATCTCACCTCAAAGGGATGAAAGATGATTTATTCTGAAGCCAAATAGGAATGACCAAGGCCAAGGAGAAGGAATAAAAATTAACTCATATTACTTCAACTTCCATGTTCCAAGGTAGAAGCAGTTTCAAAAAGCATTTTGATAACAGACAAACCAACAAACAAATCAATATACTTTAAAAACACATTGGAGACATTAGTCAGATTAAAGCAAAGTAGAGAAATCGCTGTTGTAATTGCCAGCTGTTATCTGATTACATTCTCAGACTTTTCATTGTTAGAAGCTAGGTGACTGTTAGTGTGTGCCAAGGGATTTCCCTGATGGTCACAAGATACTGGCTCATGCACAAAGGAGGACAATGAATGACTATTAAGAAGGCTAAACATGCACCAAGATAATTTGCCCCTGGACATGTATTATTTCAAACTCCCCATGATCAGTTAATCATCTCTGCAGAAGGAAGGCTCAGTGGAAATTGGAGCTTCTTTCCGAGAACTTTTATTCACACCTCTCATGTCATGCAAATATTTTCTGTCTTTATATTCTGCTTCAATTTGTAAATAGCTGTTTAAATCTTAAAAGATTTCCATCTAGCCTGGGGCTTTATAATGAAGAACAAAGACAGACTTAATTATCAATCATATGGACAGGAAAAAGCCCTTCTTTAGAGATAGTCTAAAACCTGCCTGAAATGCAGATCAAGACAGAGCTTTGATCCATTGTCCAATCTCATCCTGTGAGTGTGTTCAACTTTACTCTTCAATAAATTGTACCTTTCTTCTATACTATGTTGTGTGCCTTATTATAGACCCCCAAGAATATGTCCATAATTGTCTCATCACTTTTTTTAAAGACTAAAGTCACCTTAGATTCCTTATAGATCAGTGGTTCTCAACCTTCCTAATGCTGCAGTCCTTTCATCCAGTTCCTCGTGTTGTGGTGACCTCAACCATAAAATTATTTTTGTTGATACTTCATAGCTAATTTTGCTACTTTTATCAATCATAATGTAAATATATATTTTTCTGATGGTCTTAGGTAACCCAAGGTGGGTCACAAAGCCACAAGTTGAGAACCACTGTTATAGACAGGTCACTCAATCAATCATCCTCAAATAGGAATAGTCATCCATAGTCAATCAGGTAACTGGATCATCTTGTAACAAGTCACTAGGACTGTTTGGGCTTACTTTGCAGAGCCAGAGTTGACACATGATCAACTGGATCACAAATTGAGCACAACTGTTTGTGTATATACAACTACCCAGTTCTTCCTTTCTTTGAACCTAAATTTCTTGTCAGCCTTGCAAATGCTTTGACTGAAATGTCTGAAATGCTTGAAAACCATTTTCTTAAAATGACCATATTGATTAAAATAATCTCCTATGAGTGGGAGAGCCGGCCCTGAGGGTGTGAGCATAGGAGAGCTGGCCCTGCAACTTGTCTGTCCTGTGGCAGTGTGGGTGAGGGAGAGATGCCCTCTTACTCTCCCATGTCCCTCACCACCTATGGTAGGTGGGAAAGTTGGCCTGGGGTCACGAGAGTGGGAAAACTGGTCATGTCCCTTACCAGCTGGAACAATCAGGAAAGTGAGCCCAGCACTTTGCCTGGGAAGCAGAGCAGAGATGGCCCTGGTTGCTGGAATTGCTGCTGAGCCAGCCCTGAAGGCATGAGGGTAAGATAGCTGGCAGGCTGACCAGCTCAGCTACCCCTCAGGCCAACATCCAGGGATCTGAATTGGCCCACCCCAACATCTACCCAATCAATGAACTTCTGGAGTGCATGAAGGGGCCAGTCCTACAGTCCAAAGCTACAGGATCTCCATGACACAGAGTATGCAAATGGAGTCCCAGTGAGGTTCCAGTACTGATAGAGTAGCATAAGCCGGAAGCCTCCCTTGTACTAAACCCATGAATGATTGCAAGGAACATTTGCAAGCAAATGTGGACAAAGGCTATACTGTGAGACATACCATGACTCAACCACAGCTTCCACATGATATTTTTGTTTTCCTCAGTGAGTAGGAAGTTGCAAGGGTAGAGGGCAGGTATGAGGGAAGGGAGAGATGAGTAGGATTGGGGTGCATGATGTGAAATTCACAAAGAACCAATAAAAAGTTAAAAATATTCTTGCCCTTTTCACTACTATAGAAACAAAAACAAACAGCAAACATTCTAGGTTTGTAGTCATTGTAGAAGACAGTGTTTCATAATGACGTTTTCATTCAAGTGTATTACATACTTTGATCATATTTCCTCTCATTACCATCTCCAGTTTGTAGCTTCATCCTCCCACAAGCCTTATTCCTCTTCGTGCCACCTACAAGGCTGAGAGCACAGTGAAAGGACTTTAAGTCACCAATTACTCTTTTCCTTTTTGACATGTTAGAACCCCTGGAGTTGGTGTTGGTTACAAAATTAGAAGTCCATTTTATGGTCTTACTCAGAGAAGGACATATAATTCATTATCCAATGCCAAAAGGTCATCCCTGAAGACACGCACATAGAAGTAAAAGTATACATATTATGTTATACTTATATATTTAGGAAACTTTGCACACACTCACATGTCATACACGTATCTAACAACAATTGAAGAGAAGAGATCGTGAATTTGAAAGAGAACTGAAATGGGTACATGGGAGAGTTTAGAGGGAGCCAAAAAGGGAAAAGTGAGGGAATTATGCTATAATCTCAAAAAAAAAACTTCTTAAAAGTACATTAAAATTAAAAAAATCAATTTGTTCACTTTACACCCTAATTGTAGCCTCTCTTTCATCTCTGGGTCCTACCCTTTCTCCCACATTTCTCCCTGCCTCCCCTGGTCCTCAGAAAGTGAGAGCCCTTCTCCTCTCTCATCTGACCCTAGCCTGTCAAGTCTCATCTGGACTGCCTACATCTTCTTCCTCTGTGGTCTGGTAAGGCATCCCTGTCAGGGGGAAGTGATCAACAGGTGGGCACCAGAGTCCATGTCCCAGATAGCCTCTACTCCTCATATTATGGGGCCCATAAAGAGACTGTGCTGCTTAACAACTACATCTGAGCAGGGGGTCTAGGTTCTCACCGTGCATGGTCCTTGGCTGGTGCATCAGTCTCTGGAGGCCACCCTCCAGGGTGCAGATTTGGTGGCTCCATTGCTCTCCATGTGGAGGTCCTGTCCTCTCCAGTTCCTTCTATCTCCCAACTCTAACGTAAGATTCCCTGCACTCTATCCCAAAGTTGGCTGTGAGTCTTAGCATCAGCTTCAATCACCCACTGGGTGGAGTTTTTCAGAGGACCCTCTATGGTAGTCTCCTATCCTGTTCCTTCTCGTTGATTGCTTCTGGTATCTATTCTATTTGCCCTTATGAATGAGAATTAAGCATGCTCCCTAGAGTCTTCTTTGTGATTTATCTTCTTTAGGGAAAAGAGTACCAAGAACAGGCACAAGAATCAGAGACTCACTCATTCTCGCAGTCAGGAGTTTCATAAAAATACTAAGCTAAAAGCTATAAAATATATGTAGTGGGCCTGGTGCAGACCCATGTAGGCTCTGTTCTTGCTGCTTCAGTCTTAGTGAGCTCATGTGTTACTTGCTTAGTTTTTCTTTTTGGTGTCCTTCATCACCCTTGGTTCTTACAATCTTTCTGTGTCCTCTTATATGGGCTTCCCTGAGGTCTGAGGGAAAGGATTTGATGGAGACCTCCCATTTAGATGCTCTCACTTTCTGCCTAATGTCTGGCAATAACATCTGTTCCCGGCTGTTGCTGGAGGAAGCATCTCTGATGATGACTGAATAAGGCGCTGATGTATGAGTATACAAGAATGTCGTTTGGAGTCATTTTACTGGTACTTTCTTTTTTAGACCAGTAGTGTTTGGTTTTACTCTATGTCTCTAGTTCTTATAGAGTGGGCTTACTTCAAACCAGACATTGGATTGCTACTCTCACAAGTTCTGTACCATCATTGCCATAGCGTATTTTACAGGCAGGACAGACTGTAGGTCAAAGGTTTTGTGGATGAGTTGATGTCCACATTTCTCATTCAGTAGCCTGCAGACACTTGGAAATGTTCTAAAGTTCAATGCACTAAGAAATTGAAGTGAAAAGTTTGCACCAAACATAAGTTGGGAACAGGAAGCCTGCTCAACTTTAGTCCTACTGTCTTGGTCATAGGTGTGATGGTTGTTTATTTCTTGAGCTCAAATTATCACTAGGGCCTAGTATAAGATCTCTATGTGCATAGTCTAACAGAGGACTCAACTACTACAGGGTTTTACGTTGACAGCCCTCTGTAGAACATTTCAAAGCTTCTGGCACATCCAATTTTTTTTTTGAAAAATTTGAATTAACATTATCTTGAGTTCACGCTCAAGAACCATACCATCAAATTAGAAAAAGAACTGCAAAAAATTCATAATATTTAAATGAGTTTATGACCTTTTGGGTTTTTTGTTTGTTTGTTTTGGAGACAGGGTTTCATTATGTAGTCCTGGTTGTCTTAGAACTCACTTTGAACTCCCAGAGATCTCTCCTCTGAGTGCTGGGACTAAAGGCATGCACCACTTTGCCAGGCAGCTTAGTTTATGGTTTTGTGTTCTGCATTCATCTTTGGACACATGCTGCAGCTCACAGGCTTCAAATTGGACATATCTGACATCCTTCCTTTTTGAAATGGATTATCAGTCTGTGAACTTTCTATGATGACATTTTTTCCATATTCAAATGTCTTCTTTTGACTATTTGCTTAAATTTTTTCTTCATCATATGTTTGCTCACATTCAATGCATTGCCTGACAATTTCTTTTTAATGACTCTATCTAAAAAGTCATTATTAAAACCAAATTCAAAGTTCTCCCACTGGCAAAGGAAAGCTATGAATAACTCAGGGTTAATGCTCATAGACCAAACCTTGGCAGAATAGTCCACATGAAGACATCATCCATTACAATATAAATATACATCAGCTATTACTCATGTCTTATGACAGTATTATGATTGTTTCAATAATTCTAGGCATTTGAATTTTAAGGATTATGCTTTTGCATTTTGTAGATAACAGAATTTAAATGGTAGAAAATGATATAAACAACCGTGAGCCACCCTTTTTTTGCAGTTGGAAAGTACAAATTATAAACAAGGTAAATCTATTTCTGCTGCTTTGGAAGAAAACAAATTATGTTTGGTGCAAAGAAAATAAATCATCATTCAGCTCACATTTCAAGATGGCTTCTCAAGGTTAGGGGTAATTATGCTGACGATTGAGGGAAAAGCATCACCTGCATGTTAGCTTTCAGAAGAAGTGTCAACTAATACGTGGTTATTATTAGGATCGTCCAAAGAGTAAACCATTGTACCATACATTTAAGAAATACAACATTTAAAACATAGAAACTCATCAAGAACGGTAACTACAAAGTGAGTCTTGGCTATATTTCATGGATCAAAGAGCCAGTAAAGGATCTTTTTAATAGTAAGCATGCTGCAGCCTGACTTGTTTTATGTATTGCCTTTTAACTTACAAACCTGATGGTTCTGAGTATTGACTTCACATTGTGTTAATCTGGCATAATAATTTATATAAAGTTCTGTTATATGTACTTCCCTATGTTTTTATCTGTAAAAATTAAATATGTTTAAATGTTTTCCTGTATTTTTCATGTACAGCTTTCAAAGCAAATATCTCTCATAAACATGGTGGCAATTTCTTGAACATTGACTCAAAGTTATACCCATCCTATCGGTAATACGTGTTATTAATTGAAATATTTAAATCCCTCAACTTCTAAATAAATGATTAAGTTGTGTTATTTGGGGGAGGGCTGTACACACAGCTTGGAACTGTCAATGGAGTGCTTTATGATAACCCAACAGAGATATCATTAATTTCTGGTATCCAAATGGTAAATATAACTGATAGAGGCTGAAATTTAGGGTACCTCCAAAGGGGTTTCATGTTTTCATGTATATGAACAGAAAATTGAGCAGAGACACATTGTTGCTGCAGCAGCATCAGATAACTTATCAAAAGATAGTACAATAAAGGAAAAGGCTGAGCAGGAGCCAAGATAAATTTAGCAGATAAGACAGCCCCCAGTGCCTGAGGTATGGGGGATTTTACGCCACACAGTATGGTTTTTCTGCCTCACTTGTATATCATAGGCTCTTTTGCACTGCATACTTTGAGTGTAGAACTACATCCAACTCCACGTATCACACGTCTCACTGGCATTTTAACTCTCCACCCAGACTGAGCCATGAGTCATCTCCCAACACTGAAGTGCCCACGTGCCTACTTCAGGTGTCAGTTTATACCAGTTTTTCTCTGGCAACTCCTTTTCTCACACATTCATCTTGTAAAGATTCTGCACTAGGCCATTCTTCCCGACCTCACTTTCTACCCCATGCTTATACCTCAGAGGTAAAAATAAAGTTGTATTTATTGACTTCATTTTGATTCTCAGTTCCTGAAAAAATAGGTTTCATCCTAGAATGGTTATAGTTGAATTTTTAATTTGGAAAAAAATTAAAAATAGTAAAAGAACACTATATTCAGAAGATATCCCTGCTGGTTTTGGTAGCACCTGCTTTGCATGATTAGGAAATGCATGATATCTAACAGCATTTCCAACACTCTCAATCTTGAGTTGTATTTTGTTTAATGATTGATTTGTACAAATATTGATTATACTTCTTACCAGTCTTTCTTTTTAATTCCTGGTGGGTTGGCCCTGTGTGGTATACCTCCATATTCTTCCCCTAGACTCTGCTCTGGACTTCCTGAAACCCAAAACTTTGTCAGATTTATTCAAGAAATAAGTAGACCATTGTTTTTCTGCTGTTTGGCCTTAGTTGCTAGCTTGACAAGATTAAGAGCTACCTAGGACTACTATGTCTATGAGGAATTCCCACTTGGGGCCTTGGGACAGTGGGATTAGGTATGAGTGGAACTTCTACCTTCCAATGGCCTCTAGGCCTTCGTGAAAAAGGCGTCACTGAGAAGGCTGTATTTATACCTGGAAGCCCTTTTCCTTTCTCAGTTGGCATCTTCTACTGCTCCACTGCCCTCTGATGGCGTGAAGCCAATATCGGGGTCTCATCACAGTGCTTCTGCGCCTTCAAGAAGGTGTTGAGTCTATTAAATGTTCTAAACTTGCAACTACTAGTTTCTCTGCCTCTCCAGCCATTATTGAATACTTTTCCCCTGTAAAACAATCCAGGAATTTTGCTTCCTAACACATATGCACACATTCTCCTGCCTGTGTTACTCTGGAGACCCTTGTGTGACACATTGTCTGTAGACAAGAAGCAGAATTAGCACTATAGGCAATCTAGTTTCCCCATTAGTGCTTATTCTTTTGGACTTCAAATAAGACTGCTGTAAAAGTATGGAAATGTATATAAGAAAGGATTTTTAGTCAGAATATCGAGATTAGAGTGAATGAGCAAAGCTGTTATAATATCACCTTATTTTACCTGCAAGATAACAAATTAGCCACACCTTGCTTCCGGTCAGAAAGGAAAGGCACTCAAGCCTCCTTAGCACTTTGGCAGATCTTCAAAGTCAACAGCAGCTGCAAAGTCCCTGAGTATGTAAGGTTCCCTCACCAAATGACTGGTGTACTACTTATCCTAGCAAGGGAAGATTTAAGAGGAATTTGGTCCTATTGAAATGTAGCACAGCTCCAAATCAATAACCATGCATGCATTCAAGCATTTATATGACTGTCTATATAATTCTAGTGTAACTGTTCCTTTGAGCTGGACATGGCCAATCGCATTTTGAATCAGAACAGTTGTGATGACCTCTAGGAAATTCTCACAAAATCAGAGGCCCATTAATATTCCCTCGTGGATAGGTCACAGGCTCAAGAGACTAATGAGGCCTTCACAACACCCTAATGGAGTCATCTCCCATGCTTAGGATTCAACCAGTACACAAGAAGTGAACAAACAAGTACTGTGGAACTTCACAGTGGTGTAAGTCACTTATTGGCTGTCCTGGTGATAATCTCCTATGAGTCACCCATGTTCTTGTAAGTAGTCCCAGTATACTCACTGGTTCAAAGATGGAGTTGGACAGGGTCTTTATCCTGGAAATGCCCTCTCTGAGATGAACAAACTTTTCTTTATGTCTTTGAAGGAAAAATTCCTGTAGCAATAACTTAATTATCACAAAAGAGCTAGTTAAACTCTGAAGTCATCTGTATTTATGAGCCCCATAATTGCCAATATTCAACTATCCCCATTGTGGGTCCCTACTCATAGTGTCACCCATGTTTTTACATGATGTGTATGATTTCACTTCTCCAAATACTTATTCTTCTAAGTAAAATTTTTGTCTACTGGTCTTTAATGTCAATTCTTAACCTTGTATCATTGAGAACATAAACTGGACTAATGGGGCCTGATCTGAATAGTTAACCTCTAGGACATTATCACAGTGAACTAATTATGTGTTGAGAAATTTCCTTAGTCAACTGGCATAAAACCTTGAGTACTCTTCCCTGCCTTAAAATGAGTGTCCAGGGATACTCTAAAAGTGATAATAATTTAGGTATAAATTACTCTGACAGCAAAAGTGCTTTTTGGATGTTTGCTTCCTTTTCAATTCACACACTGAAATTTGATCTACAGTATTATAATCTTTTACATTAGAAACCAGGGCCTTTAGACAGTCTTTACTGACTACAGTCGAACTAATCTCATTAAAAGATGTGAACAGTATTATTGTAAAAGAGATGCAGAAAGTGACAAAACTAGAAAAGTTCCATTAATATATCAAAGAACAAGAATTTGTTAGCCATGAATCTGCCAGCACCTTGGTTTTGATTTTTTCCCATCCTCTAGCATGGTGAGCAATAAATTTCTGTTGTTTAGAAGTCTATCACTTCATGATAAATTTCCAATAACTAACTCAACAGACTAAGTAATGAGACTTTTTATTGATGCAGTTAGTCAGTTCCTTCAGCGTCCATCTAAAGGAAAAAAAAAACCCAACCAATAGTCCTATCCAGCTATAATACCTATAGTTCATGGCAATGATTACAACAGCAAAATGAACACAAAGGTATAATAGTGACACTTAAATATTGGTGGTAACCAATAGCCATCTAACTCTACTTAAGGACCACTCACTAGGAAAGACTTCATTCCTGGCATAGTAAGCCTAGCCAATTACCCATGTCTTATAAGATCATGGACTCTAGAGGAGAACCTACTATTGCAACTTCCTAAACCAGAATAATTCCCAACCATGTTCTAAATACACATCCCTATAAACACATCAAAGTTTAGTCCTCATCTATAATCAAAGAATCTTCATTTTTCTGGAGATAGAGACCAAGGGAGAAGTCTACAACTGGTCAAGACACAGAGAATAACTGACTATGGGGTACCAAACTGCAACTGATAAGTCTATGACACAGGCCCTACACCTAAGAGCACAACTCAGAAGAGGGGCAAAAACCTTGCTAAGACCAGGACACTTGCTGTGAGACAGTGTCTTTTGCATAGGACAAGAGCTGTTCCCATGAAATCTCAGCAAAATAGTCACCCAAGCGCTGTTGTGATGCAAGGATGGATGGGGGTATCTCACAAGGCCCTAGAGCTACAGTGTGTGTGTTTGTGTGTGTGTGCATGTGTGCGTGTGTGTGTGTGATGTGTGATGTGTGATGTGTTTGAGTGTAACAATAATAATTGAAGAAGAGTTTATGAATTTGAATGGGAGTAAGACATAGGAAGAGTTGAAAGGAGGAAAGGTGGGAAGAAGAAACTATATAAATATTTCATGTATAAAGTTCTCAAAAATGAAATAAAAGAAGATGTAGCCAAGCTCCACTAATGTATGTGATTCACCATGAGTTTTCTTAAAAACTGATTGCTTGCTTCATGTTTATCTCAAAAAAGGTTTTTAACCACAGAAGCATTAAATTGGTTCCAAGGGTAAAGACCATAATGCAGAAAGCTGATTCATACATGATCTGAAAAAATACAGCAAAAAAAAAAATCAGTCTTGATTATATCAGCGCTCAAGTCAAACACAAACTAAGATTTTCCCAACATCAGTAATAACCAGTGTTTCAGGGGGTTCTACGGTGAAGCTGTTTTTTTTTCTCCCTGCATTTCTCTGTATTCCAGGTACTGATACAGTGCCTCTCAGCTGTAAATTCATCTCTCAGGACCTGTTCTGAGATAGTGGACTAGCCTCCTAAAGCATTTTTCCTTTTGAGGAACAAAATCTACCAGCCACTAAGAAAAGCGTTGAAGAAGAAAGTACATCTCATTCTGGTCCTGAGCACTAAGCTTTGTTCGTGCTTTTGCTTCTGCTTCATTAGCAGAGGGATGCATATAGAATCATCCGGCCTTGCTCCACTTAGTCATAAGCCCATGCAGACCTTCAATAACCTCAGCGCAGCTTTGGTATTAACATGGTGCCTTCCACACTGGTGCTCAAAATCCCTCTGCACACCCATTCTCAAGTATTATCTCAGTTATAGTTGACGGTGTTGCTTCTTGTTTCTCAGTGACTGTGGGTGGGTGATGATTCACACAGTGGAAAGGTTTCCAGACATGCTATAGGTTATAACTTACATCATCTCAAACAAAGTTTGATATTCTACCTTAGGAAATATCATTTCAACTTTCGTGTCTTTAGAAGTCCTAGAGCAACTCTGTAGTCATTGTAATGTTACAGTTAATTGTTATTTATACTAAACTTACCATGCTTTAATATAGTGTGGTTTCTGTCCCCCAAAGTTCCACAACCACACGACTTTAATTATAAGCAGAATTCGTGTAATCTTTTCTTCCTTCCTCAAAATATCTTGAACATCTTTAGTCAATACAGAATCCTTAATGCAATTGTACCTACTTTATTTTTTTTTTTACCTTTTGTACCACATGAAACAAACATTTGAACCCTACTCTCCTATAGGTCTATAGTCTTAGTGTAAGGCAATATGTCGGGAACACAAAGATCCTCATGCCCACAAAATCACCAGGGAAACCAGGAATGTTAAGCACACAGGGATGCCTTTTCAAAGAAAACTATGTATAGACTATTTTTCTACCAAGAAGGCTGGGAATTGCAAGTGATTAATAGTCTGGTGATTTGAGTTATTTGAACGGCCAGTCCATATTAAGCTCTCACAATTAGGACTAGAGATACTTAATCATCTAAATGACCCTTACACTATCTGTATAGCCAGGTGCTCCTCAAAGCTCTCACAACCATGCCCAGAGGTGCCTAATAGCCCAATTGACCTCTATGCTATCTGTCTGACCAAGGACTTGATTATGACAGTTAATCTTCATTATCATCTTTGATGGATACAGAAGTACCCGGGAAGAAGAGCATTCTTCTACAGGGGTCTATGAAGAATTTTGAGTGAGATTTACAGTGACAAAAGGCTATCTAAAACACATAGTGAATATACAAAGTTTACACATCTAAACCACACACCATGGGATATTAATACATGCACACATAACATGATATTCACCATTTATTTATGATGAAGCAGTAAAAATGCTTTCCTCTTGTTTGTGAGGTGTGTCTACATGGTGATGTATAGTCCCCCTGCTTTTCTATAGTACATCATAGATTCTCACTACTGATGACCCTCCCCATCCATCCCTCTGCCCTCCACTTTCCAGGGTCTGGTACCCACCGTTTTAACTTTCTATGAAATCAACTTTTAAATCCCCTGTACAGGAGTCCATGTGCTGTTTGCCTTTCTGTGTTCAGCTTATTTTACTGATATTGAGTCTTTGTAAATTTCTTTTGTGAAGAATTATTCACTAAAATAGTGTCCCAAGAAGTGGAATATAGATTGTATAAATATAAATACTTGAAATTTTCATTTGATAGAGAATTTTATAACAAGGTGTTTAAATAGTTACAATTTGTGTTGCTGTCTAATGCATGTTAAAACATCATGTTCAGTTCTACAGCTGGTTAACCAGGGACATCAAAATCAGTAATGATCAATTCTTTGGGAAATATCTTTTATTTATTCAAAACAATTTTTCTTATATAATTTTCTTATTTAGGTGTGTGTGTGTGTATGTGTGTGTGTGTGTGTGTGTGTGTGTGTGTGTGTGAACACACTTGTGCCATACAACATGCCCCTTGAGGTCAGAGGACAACACAAGAAAGTCAATTCTCTCCCCGCCCCCCATGTAGGTCCTGTGTACTGGACCTAGGTAGTCAGACAGCAAGGGCCTTTATCTGCTAACTCATCACAGGCTTACTTTTTTTTTAAAACTGTATTTCATTCTTTAAATGTGCTTTAAAAATAGATTGTATTAAAAACCAAACATATAATAATTTTGTTAAGTGTCAATCTCCTATACACAGATAATATTTTTAAAAACCCATATCTTCATGTATTTTAGAAAGTCTTATGGCTTTTATGTAAACATCAAAATTGAAAACCTGCTGTTTTATACCTACGCACTGAAAAGATATTGTGCTTCTAAGGCCTTTTTCCAAATCCCCATCTAGAAGAATATAATGATTTTCATTGTAATTGCTTGTAGTGACTTTTGAATTCATAGTAAAACTGGTTTCATCCTTTGTCCAAGGACATAATTTATTGGCCTCATTATAGAAAAAATTTTACTTGAGACTTCAATGCTTCATGCCTAACTTAGACATTTTTAACAGCTCTGTCCAGGTAGGAAAATTCTCAGAACTTTATTTCTCAGAGTGGTTCTCTATTTATTCCTAATTATCAGATTGAATGTAAAGGCAATGACATGATTATAGAATTCATACTGTGTCTGACTTTCAGTGTGTTTCCTGAATTAAAGTAAAATAGAAAAAATATGTTTTCTTCTGTATTTTTATTATACAACAAATTTTAAAATAAATAGACATATGGCCAAACAAAAATGATGGCTATATATTTCTTTCCTTCCAAAAATGGTATTGTTCTTTTTTTATTTTTTATTTTTCTACCACTGTACCAATCAACTCAACAACTTAAACCTCTGCTTCCACATTTTCCTTTCATATTTTTATTATTAGGAACATAGTTCAGACTATTCATTCTTGCTGAAGTGCGTACAGTTTGGATGGGAAGTGTTGTCTGGAGAAGTTCATGTAATTCAAACCTTGATCACTAACTTAGAAAATGTTCCCCTCAAAAAAAAAAAAACCCAAAAAACCCCAAATCAATAAACAGCAACCTGGCATGACGACACACACTTTTAAAACCAGCACTTGGGTAGCAGAAGCAGGACGGTTGCTGAGTTTGAGGCCAGCTTAGTCTACAAAGTGAGTTCCAGGACAGCCAGTGCTACACAGAGAAACCATGATTCAGGGAATGGGTACCCTCCACAGCTATGTTAAATGGCTAATATGATAAAGTAAAACCCCAAGTGAGAGCCCTTTAGGGAGCTCTGATCTGTGTCAAGTTGAACCCTAAAGCTATCTAGGAAAGGGTGTGATAGGCTCATTCTGGTTCTGGTCTTCGTAAGTGGGTGAATTTGTTCATAGCTTCAAAGTTTAAAAATATTTTTTGTAAAAGGCGAACGATTTATGCGATCTGAAGAGAAATAATACAGGCCGTAAACTTCAAGCCCCTACCCAGATCTAGCCAATGGACAGGACATTCTCCACAGTTGAGTGGAGAGTGAGGTGTGGCTTTCACACGTACTCTGGTGCCTCATATTTGACCATGTCCCCTGGAGGGGGAGACCTGGTGGCACTCAGAGGAAGGACAGCAGGTTACCAAGAAGAGACTTGATACCCTATGAGCATATAAAGGGGGAGGAGGTCCTCCTCAGTCACAATCATAGGGGAGGGGAGTAGGGGAAAATGGGAGGGAGGGACGAATGGGAGGATACAAGGGATGGGATAACCATTGAGATGTAATAAGAATAAATTAATAAAAAAAGAAACCAATACATATGAGTAAAAAAAATATTTTTTGGCAGGAAAAAGAAATAAGGACCCCATGGGGGGTGGGGCCTAGTTTCAGGAAGTTTGTCACTGGAGATCTGTCCTGGAAAACATAACTTGTTATAAGCCTTTCCCTGCCATTCTATGCTCTGTTTCCTGAGTCTCATGAGAGAGAGGTGGGATAAGAGAGGGAGGGAGAGAAGGAGGGAGAGATATAGATAGATAGATAGATAGATAGATAGATAGATAGATAGACAGACAGACAGACAGAGAGTGCTTTGCTGCCAGCTGGATGAATGGGAGAGAAGGAGGCCATTAAGAATGATACTATAACAAGATAAGCCTTATCCCAACTGAATGGCACTGAGACTACGTGAGCAAGTTCTATCTCCTTGTCAGTGGCAACCTCAGTGGGTTGCCTTTGGTCCTTTCATTTTTGTATATGAACTGCTGGCTTCATCTAACCATTGCTGTGTATCTATAGGGGCTTGTGTGTGAGAAGGAGCTGACTGTATTAACTGTGTACACCAGAGTGCAAAGCAGCTCCAAATTGCTGGAGTGGCCATTGTTTGAGGAAATAGCTAGAACATGAATCCATCAGCGTTCTCCAGTAATGAGACAGCTTCAACTTTTCAGCTG
Organism: Acomys minous; assembly: GCF_964271855.1. Lineage (NCBI taxonomy): Eukaryota > Metazoa > Chordata > Mammalia > Rodentia > Muridae > Acomys > Acomys minous. Next base: position 108,292,427 of record NC_140486.1, on the reverse strand, counting down.
CAAGTATCCAACCAAGCCTGAGAAATCTCTGTCATTCTTCCCTTCATAAGAAGTCAGCTTGGTTTTTCATCCTTCCTCTATCCACCAGGGCGACAGGTGGGAGCTGAATTTGCCTGTCACTTTGGCTACACAATATGGTAGCTTCAAGGCTTTGATGATCTTTAAACTAAGAGTGTTCCTAAAAGTTGTGCCTAAGCATCCCACCTGTCTATCATTCATGGCAGTAAAGAGGCAGCAGCTCCATCTGCTTGGATAATGTCTGAATATGCTCTGTGTACAGGTCTAACCCACTTAGCATCTCACTGCAGCAGTAACTGAACAAGAAATGAGAAAAATGAGAAAAAAAATCAATAGACATAAAGACCAAGATAATTTAGGTAATGAGGTTTTTATAAGAATTAAGAGAAATATGATAACAATGCTTTAGTAGTTATGTATATTCTAGAAATAGGTAAAAAAATTAAATATCATTAAAGAAATATGACCTAAAGAAATATCAAGTAGAAAACACAGCAATGACTAATGCAATAGCATTAAAACTCACTAGGAACAATAGTAGAGTTGGGGTAACTAAGAAATGAATCAGTAATCTCAGAGATCAATAGAAACTATCTTGCTTTATGAACCACTAACTATGATTTTAAAAGTTCGCTAAAAGGCTAGTTGATTAATTTTTTCTTGTGTTTTCCCCTTCAGTTAATGTAAAACAGCTTTCTTCAAAGGAGACAAGAGATTATTTAATCTGGGGGAAATAATAATGGCCATGCTCTGGGAGAATGGATTCCAGTTACCCTCAATGCCATGCTGTTGCTCTGAGCAATGGACCTGTATAGCCACAGAACAAAAGGAAACCATCCTTCAATGCATTTACCAGTCTGTGAGAAGCATGTCACAGATTATAGCAGAGTGCGGATGTACTCTGTGAGTTTGAGGCACTGCCTTACAAAGTCCATAGCTTTAGGTTAGCTGTCTGGAATACAATTTGAACATGAAAGTTGTCTCCTTTCAGCTCTTGAAAATTCTCTGTTACCCGTCTGGTCTCCAAGATGCCAGAAAACTTGTAATTATGCATTCTTCTATGTTCCTTTAAGGTAAATCATTGATCTTTTTGTTAGTTAGACAACCCAGAAGCATCCGTTGTCAAGGACCTGGAAGTCATTATTGTGAAATGTGATCTCTACGAATGATGGATTCTCTGTATCCTGTTCAATCCTGTGGGAGGGCAGCAGCCTAACCTGACCACTAGTTACCAAAACCTACCACCCAATAATGCTGAAGATTTCTTCCTTAACACCCTCCAGTACTCTTCCACCAACGTACTCAACATTTCAAGTCTTCCACCTTCAGTTTCAGTGCACTTGAGCTCAGTCTTTCTACCTTACCACAGTAGTCTTGAATAAAGTTTTTCTCAATTTGTTTGAAGTATTATTTTTATGTGTTAAAAAGTTAAGTTCTTTCCCCCAGGGTTTATCTAGAATATCAGACAATGTATAGGTTCATAAACTTTTTATAATGTCAACTGTGCTGTCCATATCAATTAAGCAACTCATAGACCAATAGAAAGATTTTAATACATTATTTGCATTTTCAAATTCGCATTGGGTCTGAATGGACTTTTGATATTACTTTAAGTAATCACTGGCAACCTTCAAACTTGAAGTTTTAAATTATGCTAAAAGAAGGGGAGCAATATAAGAAAAAATGTTTAAATTTGTAGTGGATATTATCCATGGTGCTTTAAATATTTCTCACAGTTACTATTTCCTTATGTCGGCTTTCTCTTAAGGATAATATAGTATAGTATAGTATAGTATAGTACAGTACAGTACGTAGTAAGGCTATTATCCTCTTATTTTGTTTAAAGGATCTTTGTTGTAAATGTACTGGAACAAGGATGGTAAACACAGGATTCTTTCAAAGGGCATAGATATATGTCTTAGGGTTAGTGCTCCTATAATAAAACCCATGACCAAAAGCAATTGGTGAGGAAAGGGTTTCGTTGACTTACATATTTGAAGTCATAGTCTATTGAGGGAGTGCTTACTGGCTCACTTATGGCTTGCTCAGCCTATAGAATCAGAACCACCAGCCCAGGGGGCATCACCGTACACAGTAGGCTGGGACCCCTACATCAATCACTAATTAAGAAAATGCCCTACAGATTTGTCAAGTTTTTTTAAAAATATTTTTTATTTACTTTACATACTAATCACAACTTCCCCTCTTTCCTTTCCTCCCAGTCCCTCCCTTTCTCCTCAGAGAGGACAGCCCTCCCATAGATATCAGCCTGCCTCGGCTTAACAAATTGAGGTAGAACCACATACATCTTCTCCTATCAAGGTGAGACAAGGCAGCCTAGTTATGAGAAAGTCAGACACAGGACCCACTGCAATTGTTAGGGGAACATACATGAAGACAAAATTGCACATCTGTTATATATATGACATTATCCATAGAATATATATATTCCAGTCTGTGCATGCTTTTGAATGGCAGTTCAGATTGTATGAGCTCCTATTGGCATAAGTTAGTTGATTCTGTAGACTTTCTTGTGGTGTCCTTGACCTCTTTGTCTCCTTCAGTCCTTTTTCTTCCTCTTGCACAAGTATCCTCAAGCTCCACCTAATATTTGTCTGTAGATCTTTGCATCTTTTTTCCATGAGCTGCTGGGTGAAGGCTCTCAGACAATAGATATTCTAGGCTCCTGTGTGCAAGTATAGCAGAATATCATTAATAATGTCAGTGGTTGGCTCTCCCTCATGGGATGGGTCTCAAGTTGGGCCAGTCATTGTTTGGCCATTCTCTCAGTTTCTGTTCTATCTTTATCCATGCACCTCTTACAGGCAGAAAAATTATGGGTTGAAGGTTTTGTGGGTAAGTTGTTGTCCCCATTCCTCCACTGAAAGTCTTGCCTCATTGGAGGAGGTGGCCATTTCAGGTTCCATATCCTCTGTTGCTAGGAGTCTTAGGATTACCCCCATAGATACCTGGAAGTTTCCCTTGTCTTCGGTTTCTGGCTTATGCCAGAGCTGCCCCTCCTCCACCAAATTCCATTCTTTTTCAAGTTCTTTCTCCCTCTGTCCTCTCTGCACTTTATCCCTCCTGTTCTCCCCACACACGCTCCCACCCAGTTCCCTCTCTCCATCTACCTCTGATGTCTATTTTATTGCCCTTTCTCAGTGAGACTCAAGCATCCACCCCTGGGCCCTTTTTGTTATTTAGCTTCTTTGGGTCTGTGGATTTTAGCATGGTCATCCTGTACTTTATGGCTTATATACATGTATAAGTGAATATATACCATGTGTGTCTTTCTGGGTTTGGGTTACCTCACTCAAGATCTTTTCTAGTTCCATCTATTTCTTACAAGTTGCAGGGTACCTTTGTTTTTTAATATCTGAGCTGCAATTCATTGTGTATTTGTACCACATTTTCTTTATCCATTCTTCAGTTGAGTGACATCTAGGTTGGTTCCAGTTTCTGGGTATTACAAATAAAACTTCTATGAACAGAGTTTGAAATCAGGGATGGTTATACATCAAGAAATCCCTTTTGTGAAAGATTTTTAAGCTATTCTGGATTTTTTTTGTTCTTTTCTATGAAATTGAGTATTGTTCTTTTAAGGTCTGTAAAGAATTATGTTGGAAATTTGATGGGAATTGCACTGAATCCATAGATTGCTTTTGGTAAGATGACCATTTTTGCTATTTTAATCTTACTGATCCATGAGAATGGGAGATCTTTCCATCTTCTAATATCATCTTCAAGTTCTTTCCTCAAAAATTTGAAGTTATTGTCATACAGGTCTTTCATTTACTTGGTTAGAGTTATACCAAGATATTTTATAACATTTGTGGCTTTTGTGAAGGGTGTTGTTTCCCCAATTTCTTTCTCAACCCATTTATCATTTGTATGAAGGAGGGATACTGTTTTTTTTTTAAGTTAATCCTGCCACTTTGCTGAAGGTGTTTATCAGCTGTAGGAGTTCCCTTGTAGAATTTTGGGGGATGCTTATGTACACTATCATATCATCTGTAATATTAATATTTGACTTTTTCCTTTCCAATTTGTATCCTCTGATCTCCTTTAGTTGCCTTATTGCTCTAGTTATAACTTCAAGTACATTATCAAAGCAATATGGAGATAGTAGGCAGCCTTGCTTTGTCCCTGATGTTAGTGGAACTGCTTTATGTTTCTCTACATTTAATTTGATACTGGCTAATGGCTTGCTGTATATTGCCTTTCTTGTGTTAGGTGTGTGCCTTGTGTTCCTGATGTTTCCAAGACTTCTAATATGAAGGAGTGCTAGATTGTGTGAAAGACTTTTTCAGCTTCTAATGAGATGATCATGTGCTCTCCTTTTTCTAGTTTGTTTATATGGTGGATTACTTTGATGGATTTTCATATATTGAATTATCCCTGAATATCTGGGGCAAAACTTACTTGTCCATCATAGATGATGTTTTTGATGTGTTCTTGGATTAGATTTTCTAGTGTTCTATTGAGTACTTTTGCACATTCATAAGGGAAATTGGTCAGAAATTCTTTTTCTTTGTTGGGTCTTTGTGTGGGTTAGGTATCAGGGTGACTGTGCCTTCATAGAACAAGTTTGACAATGTTTCTTCTGTTTCTATTTTGTGGAATAATTTGATGAGTATTGGTATTAGCTCTTCTTTGAAAATCTGGTAGAATTCTTCACAGAAACCATCTTGTCCTGGGCTTCTTTTATTTCTCCTTCTTTTTCTTTTTTCTTTTTGTTTTTTGGTTGTGAGACAAATGACTGCTTCTATTTTCTTTGGGGTTATAGGTCTATTTAGATTGTTTACCTGATCTTGACTTAATATTGGTAAGTGGTATCTATCTAGAAAATTGTCCATTTCATTTAGATTTTCCAATTTTATGGAGTACAGGTTTTTGAAGTAAGACCTGATGATTCTTTGGATTTCTTCAGTGTCTGCTGTTATGCCCCCCTTTTCATTTCTGATTTTGTTAATTTGGATACTCGTTTGGTGAGTGGCTTGTTTGTCTTGTTGATTTTCTCAAAGAACTAACTCTTGATTTTGTTGATTCTTTGTATTGTTCTCTTAGTTTCTAATTTATTGATTTCAGCCCTGAGTTTGGTTATTTCCTGCCATCTACTCCTCTTGGGTGTGTTTGCTTCTTTTTTTCTAGATCTTTCAGGTGTACTCTTAAATTGCTAATATGAGATCTCTCCACTTTCTTTTTGAAGGCACTTAGTGCTATGAACTTTCCTCTTAGCATTGCTTTCATTTTTGTCCCATAATTTGAGTTCTGTTGTGCCTTCATTTTCATTGAATTCTAGAAAGTCTTTACTTTCTTTCTTATTTCTTCACTGACCCAGATCATTGAGTAGGGAGTTCTTCAGTTTCCATGAGTTTTTAGGCTTTCTGTTGTTTCTGTTGCTGTTGAAGTCCAGCTTCAATCCATGGTGGTATGATAAGATACAGTTGATTATTACAATTTTATCATAGCTGTTGAGCTTTGCTTTGTGTCAGAGTATGTGATGAATTTTATAGAAAGTTCTATGAGGTCCAGTGGAGAAGGCATGTTTTTTTGTGTGTTTAGGTGAAATGTTCTTTAGATATTTGTTAGGGCCATTTGATTCATAACATTGGTTAGTTTCATTATATGTTTCCTTATTTAGCTTTTGTCTTAATGACCTGCCCATTGGTGAGAGTAGAGTGCTGAGGTCTCCCACCATTAATGTGTTGTGTTTGATGTGTGGTTTAACCTTTAGTAATGTTTCTTTTACAAATGTGGGTGCCCTTGTATTTTGGGTATAGATGTTCAGAATTGAAATGTCTTCATGGTAGATTTTTCTTTGATGAATATGAAGTGTCCTTACTCATCTCTTTTGATTAATTTTGGTTGAAATTCTATTTTATTAGATATTAGAATAGATACTCCACCTTGTTCCTTGTGTCCATTTGCCTGGAAAACCTTTTTCCAGCTTTTTACTCTGAGGTAATGTCTATCTTTATTGGTGAGGTGTGTTTCTTATATGCAGTAGAATGATAGATCCTGTTTTCCTATCTACTCTGTTAGTTTTTCTTTTTACTGGGGAATTAAGGGTATTGATATTGAGAGATATTAATGACCAATTATTGTTAATCCCCATTTTTAATGTTGATAGTGGTAGTGCGCATATGTGTGCATGCATGTATGTGTGTTTTCCCCTTTTTTTTTGTTTTTTGCTGGTGTGGTATTTTATTTCCTGTATTTCCTTGGGTGTAGTTAGCCTCTTTGGCTTGGAGTTTTCCTTCTAGTATTTTCTGTAGGACTGGATGGAAGCATTTTCTTTATTGAGGTTCCTTCCTTTCAGATGCCTCTATCTTGTATCAAGTTGATATAAAACTAGCCATCCTAGTTCATATGAACATTAGCATGTAAAGACAAATTCAGATTGTTGGAGCAAATGAAGTGAAAAAGGAAATGATTGAAATATCCTTTATGTATTGTCCTATTATTGGAATGAGAATAATTCAGGATCAAAAATAAAATATCAAGCCTTGAGGGTTGTCCGAACAGTAAAAACAGGAAAACATCTCCTTCTGGCAGCTATCTGAAGTCCTGTGCTATCAGACATGAGATGCTAGAACCCAGAGAGTGGTTAGTTTGGTCACAATAGTTCTTCTTAGGCCTTACATCACCAGTGTCATGTTGGTCTTGAGGAAGCTCTGAGGCAGTTATTCTAAATTGGGTCTGAATCATTCTTTTTAAAATCTTGCTAATTTCCAGGTAGCAGTGTCCTGGGGTAAATGTAATATCCTCTGCTCTCCCACTCTTGTTACCCTGCATGGTAGGATAGAGTTCTGAGGCTTCTACAGCTGGCCTCAGTGTATCGTAATTCAAACTAAATTGGATCCTGCTGCTATGTAAAGGCTGTAATCAGAAACTGAAGGACAGTAAATTAGCTACAAACTCTGGGTGTCTTCTAATTCCTCTGAATGCCCTAGAATCAAGTGTGCAAAGAAGTTCTTAATTTGTTTTAAGTTGATAATTATCTAAGCTTATGGTTGGTGATTAAATAAAAGACCTAGTGTTGCTGGCATACTTATTTCCATTAGTTATTAACTTTTATTTATTTTCTTTTAATATAGGAACACATTAAAAAGTATCTTAACATAAAAATTATAGTAATATACTAAATAGATAAAAGGAAAGAGCATGATTCTCCATGTTGTATTTTAATTGAATACTTGAAAATATATTGCTGATGAATGAAGCTAAGAATTTCTTCCCTTCCAAAATAGAGTGCAAAAACACAGCTTGCCATAGAACATATACATAGCTCAGTTAATACCTGCATGTACTTGTACATATACATGTGTTCAGTTAATATTTGCTGTACATAATGTGAGTTAAATTCTACTTAAATTTAAATGTTGCTTATTTCCCCCCTGACTTTCATCTAGATACCTAGAACTAGAGAAAAATAAAAACAACACATAGAGGAAGGTATATATGATACCAGGTACCGAAGATTGAGGCCTGAGTTCAGCCACACTCATCATGTGGGTCACAGCCTCTCTAAGACTTGGTTTGCTAATGGGACAAATTAGTGTACACTTAACCTGAGCAGACTCACTTGTTCAGTCTTCTGCACAGAGAAGTCTTGTGTTCTGCCTCACATCTAGAGTCGGGTTGGTGCTCTAGGATCAATGTGGCTTGCCTTGACATTGGCAGAGCACCCACCAAGCCTATGTGAAGGCCGCTCAGTGCCTTTGCTTCTCAGAGACTCCAGGTGAAGTAGGAAACTTGGGCCAATAGAAGTCAAGGAGCAAGAGGAACCCAGTGCACAAGTTTTTCTCCTTACTTCTATACTTCAGTACTTTATGTGCCTTTGGGAAGACCATGTTTTGATAGAAGCCAAAAATGCACTTGCTATAAGCCTGTAACCAGCACGGTTAGACTATTCCTGTGTTCCTTTCTCTCACTCATTCCTCCTCCCCTCTCATCATCTTTAACTCTGCTCCTCCTGTTAGAGAGTTGTCACATAAACTTCCTTGTCAGAATGTCCTTCCTGGCATATCAATATCAAGGCCTTTCTATATACTGAGTATCTAATAGAGGAAAGACATTACTATATTAGGAAAGGGACATTCATCAGTAAACAAACTAAAGAGACACCTGGCCTTTTTGGATTCCACATTCTAGTGATGGAAACCCATTTGTAACCCGCTCCTCTCTTTCACATGTAAACCTGACTGATTTCTTGTGTTCTCGAGCTCTTCTCTCAGCCACACTCTTAATACACTTGTTTTTTTTTCTCCAATATGATGTCCATATATTATAGTAAAAATTGCCTCATAAGAGAATAGAGTAAAAGCAATAAAATTAGATAGGTATAAAAATTAGAGTAATGAGAATCAGTTGTAGAATTTAATAAATATTAAAGAAGAAATGGAGAAATTGAGCCAGGTGGCTGAGATCTCTACAGCAACTGCAGAACTCTAAGACCTGAGGCCAAGGCCAAAAGATTCTTACACATCTTTATATGCTTTCTATTTGAGATGGCTTTTAATGAAAGCTTTGAAATTAGGCTTTAAAGTTTATTATGAATGCTGAAATATACTTTGATGGATCCAGTTACAGCGCATTGGATTAGGAATGAAAAGGATAATGTATTTGTGGATTCACTTGAACATGCATCGTTTGAGTTGCATAGACTGGTTGTCAATGATATTCTTTTGAAGTTTCTTAATTTTACAAGACAGTACTGACTTTATGTGGTGTAGTTTTTATTTGTTCTTACCACTGGAGAAATTACTAAATATATGTCTGTTTAATTGGGAAAAAAGTAGAAGATTTAAGAGGGAAAAGAAAGATAAAAATGTTGGAGACTAAAAAGGAAGAATTAAAATAAACCATCAAAAGAAAACACACATGCAAGAGAAAGTTTTTCTTATACTTCAACAGTTCTCTTCTCTCTAACACAACTTTTCCTTTTATTTACTTTTCTCAAAGAGATAAAAAAAATCTTTCTTTGCTTTATCACCTTTCATTTTTACATCAGTTTTCTTGGGAAAGCAAATTCAAGCTGTAGGTAATAAATGGACAACACTTAGACCACGGGAAGGATTTGCATAAGGGCAAAGTGAACCAGGGAGGGAAACTAGAAACTCAAAGGCTGATCAGCCTTTCAAACTGCACTTTCAGAACTAAAATCAGCTAGTTCTCATGCTAGGCTGTGTTTGACTTTTTCAGGGAAACTTTTGGCATAAACCCCATGAATCTACAAAAGAACAAGAAAAGTACATAAACGTGAGCACGTGGCTGAGACCACAGGTCTGTGATGTATTAGTGGTCTGTGGCCACCTCAGGTGACCAACTGCCTTTAGATGTTTGAAAGGATATTGTACCTAATGTGGGAGATGATACCATCAAAGTAACCATGAACAGTCTATGTGTCAGAGAATATCACGCAGCCAGCACATCTATGTCCTTTCAATCCATCCAAATCCCAGTGGATTTTCAAGTTTCATGTCTGCACAGAATATGGTTGAAAGCAAAGTCCCACTTCTGGTGTGAGGAAACTCAAAGTGAGTTTTTCTCTTTCTTGTTTGTTTCTTTGCTAGCATCTACTAGGGGCATAGGGATGGAGAGGTCCTAAGAAGATTGAACTACATGAAGAAAATGGCACATGTCTTAATCTTAGCTTATGAATATCATCTTGGGAGAGGACTTCCTCTATATGCTCTTATATTTGAAGGCATATGGATTCTTTCAGAGAAAAGTGTGGTATAACTAATGCATGTACTTGATAACAGCAATACCAGAGCACAAGGGTATTTAATCTTAAGAGTGTCTGGGATACATATTATTTTGCAGTAGAAATCAATGGAATATATTGTGAATATCTATTGCATATCCTTCATGAGCGACTATTAATCTTTGTGTTTTCTTCACTCAAGCCATTTCTCTGTCAAGGAGGCACAGAGTAGAATCCTTTTGCTTCAGAGGACACATGCACGAGATTCTCATGATGTATCACGTAAGTGCACTCCAGGGTCATCTAAGAATATGTAGACCCCATGAAGAATTAATTGGCAGTGGTTGTACTGATGCCATTTTCTACCCTGCAAATATTCTTCAAGGAATTCTTTTGGGAAATCATTGACTTCAGACACCAAGAGCCACAGTGGCTTGTGTACAGAACAAGGTAACAAGACCGTAATCTCTTTCCAAATTACTTGAAAAGCAGAGCGCTTTCTGATGTCACTCCGCAGTACCTACCCAGCCAGAGCACTGAAAGCCTATTACAGTATATTCAGAGCTGTGGAAATGAGAGAGGCGAAGAGCACTGTAAATGGAAGTGCTCAGGCTGTTCCGTGTTTTAGTGGGAGCTTATGCTCGCCTCTTAGTGGCTTCTCAAGTTTTGTTTTAGAATTATGTTAAGTTGTTTTCAGTAATGCAAAACAGGTGGTTCTACATTTGTATAAATGAGTCAAAATAAATTCCTTTTTAATGGTTCAATTTGGCTTGTGATAACAGTATATAATCAAAAAGCAGCCAAGGGAGTGGTTTACTTAATTTCCTGGTAAGTGGTAGCCCAATGCCAGGATTAACTGTTCCCTAGTTCATAATGTGTCATTTGCCTTGTTGAGTGGCATTGGCCTGTCTCACACTCCGGGGGTAATAATGGCTTTTTAAAAGGTATTGTGAAAGTGTTGCCATAAAATAGTGTGAAAAGTTTTGACTTCACTGATGGATCAGGGCTCAGCTTCCATATAGTTTAAAAATATATGTATGCTTATAGTCTGAAAATATTTTCTCTTTACCTAGTATTTCTGTTTTTCCCCTTTGGGTGGGTTTTTTTTTTGTACAGTTCTGACTTACTTGGGGGAAGTTCTCTGATGAAGTGCATGGGAGTGAGGGAATAACATCACATCTCCCATTACCTGTCACTTCTCTATTCCTCTTTGCTTCAACAGAGGGAAGATAAGCCCACCCCAGAGATAAACAGTGAGGAAAATCTATACACTAAATTTCTTTCTCAACCACTAAGAGAAATATGGAAAGATGCTGATGACAACTGAGCCATAACTAAGGCTTTCTTCTGAGAGCAGAAAGCCTTTGCCTTGTGTATGACTGGAAGGGGTAAACATGGGAGAAAACATTATTGGAGAGCTGGTTTTCTCAACTTGAATACACAGGTAGGACTCAAAAGGGAAACAACTCTACACCAACCTATCACTTGGCATTTATCATGTGTGAAGGCATTTCTTTGGCACAGAGAAAAGCGTTGGAGTGGTAGCTGACTTCAGCACTGTGACAAACATGAGGTGTCATGGATGGAAGTGTGGTAGGGAAACATATGAGTAGGGGAATTCCTACTCATGAGAAGCTTCCAGGTGAAAATTTCGAAGCACAAAAATTAATGGATGCCTTGAAAACAAAATAGAAAAAGTACACAATGAGGGAAAAATTTTCCAGGCTCCACTCCTAGAAGATGTAAGGATAGCAATGGCTCCCAAGAGAGGGAGGAATGGTTTTCTTCAGGAACAAGCTTCTGATGGGATTTTCAATCCCTATGCACACAATGTACATGAGAACAACACTAAATGGGCACAGAAGGCTTTACATACACACATATGCTTATATAGGCATATATGTGTGTATGTATATATGTATATGTGTGTGTGTGTGCATATAAGCACATGCACGTGTGTGTATACAACAGTAATAATTATAGAAGAAGTCATGAACTTGAGAGGAAATTGGAGTTGGATAAAGGAGGAGTTGAAGGAGGGAGGGGGAGATAGAAACAAGGTAAGTACAGTACTATTGTATGAAATGCTCGAAAAATTAAAAGAAGACTATTTATTTAACCTAACTGAATACAAACTATTGAGGATGTTTGAGAATTTAAGCCTCTTTTAGGTCAGCATTTCGCAACTTTACGGTTATTACCCCTTTAGGGGTACTGAATGAAGTTTTCATGGGAGACGCTTAAGACGATAAGAAAACACAGATGTTTACATTACAATTAATAACAGTTGCAAAATTTCATTTATGAAGTAGTCATCAAAATAATTTTATGAGCCTAGCACGGTGGCACACAGCTGCATTCCCAGCACTTGGATAGGCAGAAACAGGTGTATCTCTCTAAGTTCAAGGCCAGCCTGGTCTACAAAGCAAGTCCAGGACAGCCAAGGCTACACAGAGAAACCTTGTCTCAGAAAAAGAAAAAAATGAAAAAAAGAAAAGAGAATAATTTCATGGTTGAGGGTAACAACAACATGAGAAACTGAATTAAATTGAAACCCATGGTATGCACTCACTTATAAGTAGATTTTACCAGTATAGTACAGGATAAACATACTGCAATTCACAGACTCAAATAACATAAGTATCAAGGAGGACCCAAGGGAGGATGCTTAAATCTCACTCAGAATGGGAAATAGAATGGGTAGAAGAAGTGGTAGAAGAGAATGAACAAGGTAGGAGAAGGAGCCCAGAGAGAAATAAGAGTGGAGATCAGACCTTGGGAGGGAAGGAGCAGGAGGACAGAAGGCTTGAAGAGAGAAGAGAAACCATGGTCACAGACATCTCTGTGACAAGCTGTAGACCTATGGCAGGGTTGGCTTCTGGGAGAATATTGGGGTTACTCTAGCTGAGCATCCTAATAGAAGGGGTCATGGAGACTGAAGAGGCCACTCTCTAACTAGACAGAACTTCTGTGACCCAAAATTTACCCTGCCTTCAAGATGTTCAGGGATAAAGACAGAGAGCAGAGATTGAGGGAATGCCCAACCAATGACGGGTCCAACCTGAGACCCACCTCATGAAAAAGTGCCAGCACATGACACTATAAATGATACTTTGCTATGCTTGCAGACAGGAGCCTAGCTTGGCTGTCCTCTGAGAGGCTCCACCCAGAAGCTGATGGAAACAGATGCTGAGACTCACCACCAAATACTTGGTGGAGCACAGGGAGTCTTGTGGAAAAGCAGGGGAGGATAAAATGACACAGAGGGGACGGGAGTTCCACAAGAAGACCAACAGAGTCCACTAACCAGACCCCAGAGGGCTTGCAGAGACTGAAGCACTGACCAAGGACCATGCATGGACTGGGCCTAGGCCCCCTACACATATGTACCTGATGAGCAGCTTGATCTTCATGTGGGTCCTCTAGTAAGGGGAGTGGGAGCTGTTTCTGACATGGACTCTGTTGCCTGCATTTTGATCACTTCTCAGTACGGCTACCTGGAGAGGCCACAGGAGAAGAAGATGCTCTCAGTCCTGATGCATCTTGAAGTGCTGGAGTGGGCTCAGGGCAGGGGCTCCCATTCTCTGAGAATAGAGGGAGGAAGAATAGGGATAAAAGGGAGGGAGGGTAGGACCAGGGGGAGAGTAAGGAAGGGGCCATGATCACAATGTAAAGTGAATAAGTAAGTTAGTAAGTAAGTAAGTAAGTAAGTAAGTAAGTAAGTAAGTAAATCAATTAGCTAATTAACTAAAAAATTGTTGTGGCGTTAGGAAGGTTGAGAACCACTGTTTTAGATTCTGTGAGAGACAAATGAAGATATACAAATAAAGCAAATAATACTGGACTTGCTGGTAGGATGCTGGTTAGAAGCTGTATCTATTTGCTGACATAAAATTAAGGAAGAAAAACAATAGATCCCAATCAGTTCTCCCAGTGCTTATCCTAGAATCTATTTTCTACTGGGATATTAATGCCACTTTAAAGTGTTTTAGTAATTATTTAGTGTTCATGTTTCTGTGTACATGTTTATGTACGTGTGTGTGTGTGTGTGTGTGTGTGTGTGTGCACGCACGCGCGCATGTTCACACATGGATGTCTCCAGAGGACAGAAGAGAGCATCAGATCCCCTTGAACCAGAGTTGTGATGGGGCTGTGAAAGGAACTCTAGCCCTCTGTAAGAACAGAGTTGTTCTTAAACACTGATCTGTCCCTCCACCCCCACTTAATGTTTTAAAAAGAAATGTAGCATTTCTGAAAACAAGAAATACTTTTGGTGCCATCAAATTGAAATCACTTTAAAGCTAATTACATTTGTTCATGGTGACTCACGACTCTAATGCATCTAAAGTTCAAGCTTTTAAATAGCCAAAGCATGTAGCCACTTTTGTGTGCTTTACAAAAAGTATGCTATGTTCTATCAGGAACAATAAATTTGATGCAAGTAATATCATGCAAAAGCACTCTTTTCTTTTAGGGCTTGCTTTTAATACTTTTCTAGAAATTACTTAAGCTGTATCTTTTATAGTTTTTTTCCTTTTTCCACGGTACATTTTTTTGGTCAATTTCTGTGCTCATAGGCAGATCCCTTGGGCAAATACAGTGTGAATATAAGAATCGCCAGAACTTTATCTCCGTCTAAATCTTTATTTACCCACCAAAGTACCCACCATGCTGTCACTCCGTGGAATAAGCCTGTCTTAAACATGTTCACATTGTTATAAAGCAAATTTTACATCTTTCATTTCTGCCATAGCTGTGGGACCATGTTGGTGATGCAGGAACTCATTAATGTAAATTGATAAATGATGGATCTTTCTTTATAGCCTTCATGTCAATGGAAATAAGAAATCAACAGACCTTTTAAAAATGTTTTTGTTAAAGAAAGTACAATAAATGGTTAATTCTATTATATTACTTTTTCTATTGGAAGGCAGACGTAGACTTAGTATATGATCAGAAATGACTATAACACTCTTCCTTTGCCAGTATGTCCAGATAGTGTACAGGGATATAAGGATATACATAAATACACACTATGCATTGGTCATGCATTGCTATGAGTCTTTGTCCAGAGAATAAAATTCTTATATTGTTTTTAAGCCAAATCACCTCTTTCTACATTTTTATAATTTTGTACATGCTTACAATCATAATTATGAACTCACTCTTTGACTTCTTAGAGCTTATTTCAACAGAACTATTGTGTATTAGTAGTAGGGGTTCTTCAGAGACACAGAAGTGATAAAATGTATACACACACATGATTCACAAGATTGGTTTATAGGATAAGAGCCGGGTAGGGTGACATTAGCTGTCTGCCTGCTGAAGAAACTGAGAACACAGTTGATTCTCAGTCCACGAGACTGGACGCCTCAGCAGTTCCAATTTGCTGCAGATGGCCTAGGAAATGCCCATTGAGTCACTTTTCTATTAGGTTCAAGGGCCAAAGAAGCTGGAATCCAAAGTCAGTGGAGGATAGCAGAGGTTGAGGTGATAGCAGCAACAGCAGCAGAGACAGACACACTCACTCTGTTAGAAACAGAAGGAAGCGGGCAGATAACAGCAATCTTTTTTCCAGTATACTTATTGGAAGGTGCTGTCCACACTGACAAGGGGTCTTCGTCCAGTTCCCTGTCTTTTTTTAAAAAAATTATTAATTTGTTCACTTTACATCTCAATTGTAGACTGCCCCCCCCCGTCATGGCCTCCTGGTCCCCCCTCCCCTCCTCTCTGCTCAGATGTAGTAGATAGGTTTGCACAGTCTCCTTATGGGTCCTATAATAGGGGAGCAGGGACCGCCTCTGATATGGGCTCTGGTGCCCACACGTTGACCACTTCTCCCTGGTAGGAAAGCCTTGCCAGGCCACAGAGGGAAAGGATACAGCTCATTCTCTTAATTCTTTTGGGAAATATTCTTACTGACCTGCCCAGAGGTGTGCCTCTTAATTCATTCCTGATCCTTTCAGGTTGACAATCAATATTAACCACCACAAGTCCACCCGTTTGTCAACTTGACACCCAGCCCTATCTCCATATCCTGTATTTAATTTCCAAATGAAGACAAAGCAAGGTCATATTTCTTCCTAACATGATCTAGCTATGCCACATGCTACCAAAAATTCACCAGTTCCTTCCCTTGGAGAAATGACAAAGTCTCTCAAGGAATGTTTGGTCTTTTAATAGCTCATAACTTAAATCTGATAGTACAGGCTTAACGTCACATAAATGCTGATACTGTCTTATTCAGTGTTATAGTACATGGTAAAGGAAAAGGTGGAAAAAGACAACACATGTATTTGCTGTGTGTGTGTGTGTGTGTGTGTGTGTGTGTGTGTGTGTGTAAATTTTATTGTTAAAAAATAGAGCAGAAATACTTCCTGTGGTTATATCTTTGTTTCTTTAACTATTCCCATGTTCTTAGAATGATTTATAGTTATCTTCTTTCCTTACCACAAAGAGGCATCTCAGCGGATGTTGCTTCTTTACCTGGAGAAGTGATAAAGACCTTCATTCCTGGAGGGCCTTGAACATCTTCACCCATTCTGAATTAATTTGCTTGACATTAATCATAGGACGTGGTAAAAATAAATAATGCCGTAAAGCATCTCGCGCACTCCAGGCACACTCTTCCTTACCTCCAGCATGGAGTAGAGGTTCAATTCCACCTAGTAATCTAAACCAATAACACTTCCTAATGCTAATTCATTTCTGAATCTGTTGCCTCAGAGGCAGTAGGAGGCTAAGGAAGCCAGAGGGAAATTTCAGTTCTCACCTCTATGGAATATTTGTTGTCCCTTCTGGCAGAAGTACAGCTCCCTCTGGAGCCAAGACTTGCAGGCCAGATGAACAAAAGACTAAGGATATAGGAAGCAAATTTTTGCCAGGGGTTCACTAGGAATAATATTTATTTCTCACCTCCACTCTTTGTTTCTATACTTAAGGAATCCTTGATATAGGTGAAAGAATATCAGAGGATGATTCAAAATTATGCAGCCTTCCAAAGAATCTCTCCCAATTATTCTGATCTATTGCTGGTAGTTGGCACTGAAACAGTATCTTCACAATCCATCCCACGATTCTGACAAGCCAGCTGCTTCCGTATGATAGGGAACATGGTGAGACCAGTGAATTCTGGGTCAATGAGCTCAAGACGAGTCCTCACTTTCTCTTCTAATAGATTTAATGTTTCTTGTTTTATGTTGAGATCTTTGATTCATTTGGACTTGAGTTTTGTGCAAGATGATAGATATGGATCTACTTGCATTTTTGTAAATATAGAAATCCATTTAGATCAATGCCATTTGTTGGAGATGCTATCATTTTTTCATTGTATGGTCTTGGCTTCTTTTTCAAAATTCAAGTTTCTGTAGGTGTGTGGATTTATTTCTGGGTCTTCAATTTGACTCCTTTGATTCACCAGTCTGTTTCAATGCCAGTACTATGCAGTTTTCACTACTGTTTTTATGTATTACAGCTTGAAATCGGGGATGGAGATACGTCCAGAAGTTCTTTTATGTTGTACAGGATTGTTGCGTCAATTCTGAGTTATTTGTTCTCCCATATGTAGTTAAAAATTGTTCTTTCAAGGTCTATAAAGAATTGTGTTGATATTTTAATGGAAATTGCATTGAATCTATAGATTGCTTTTGGTAAGGTGGCCATTTTTACTACTGTGATCCCACTGATCCATGAGCATGGGAGGTCTTTCTATCTTCTGATATCTTCTTCAATTTCTTTCCTCAAAGATTTGAAGTTCTTGTCATACAGGTCTTTTGCTTGCTTGGTTAGAGTTATATCAAGATATTTTATTTTGTTTGTGGCCAATGTGAAGGGTGTTGTTTCCCTATTTCTTTCTCTGCCTGTTCATCATTTATGTACACAATGGCTATTGATTTTCTGAGTTAATTTTATATTCAGCCACTTTGATGAATGTGTTTATCAGCTGTAGGAGTTCTCTGGTAGAATTTTGGATGTTGCTTATGTATACTATTATATCATCTGCAAATAGCAATACTTTGACTTCCCCCTTTCCAACTTGATCTCCTTTAGTTGTCTTATTGCTCTAGCTAAATCTTCAAGTACTATATTGAATAGATCAAGACAGAGTGAGCAGTCTTGTCTTGTCCCTGATTTTAGTGGAATTTTTAAAAGTTTCTCTCCATTTAATTTGATGTTGCATATAGGCTTGTTGTATGTTGACTTTATTATGTTTAGGTATTTGCCGTGTATCCCTGATCTCTTCAAGACTTTTATCATGAAGTGGTACTAATTTTGTCAAAGGCTTTTTTTAGCATCTAATAAGGTGATCATATCAGTTTTTCCTTTCAATTTGTCTATATGGTGGATTACATTGATGGGATTTTGTATATTAAACCACCCTCACATCTCTGGGATGAAGCCTACTTGATTATGATGGGTTATGATTTTTTTAATGTATTCTTAGATTCAGTTTGCAAGTATTTGACTGAGTCTTCTTGTATCAATGTTCATGAGAGATCTTGGTCTGAAATTCTCTTTCTCTGTTGAATCTTTGCATGGTTTAGGTATCAGAGTGACTGTGGCCTCATAGTATGAGGTTTTTTCCTTTTTTTCTCCTTTATTAATTTATTCTTGTTACATCTCAATGGTTATCCCATCCCTTGTATCCTCCCATTCTTCCCTCCCTCCCATTTTCCCCTTATTCCCCTCCCCTATGACTGTTCCTGAGGGGGATTACCTCCCCCTGTATATGTTCATAGGGTATCAAGTCTCTTCTCGGTAACCTACTGTCCTTCCTCTGAGTGCCACCAGGTCTCCCCCTCCAGGGGACATGGTCAAAGGTGAGGCACCAGAATTTGGCAATTTTTTGTATTACTATTATGTGGAATAGTTTGAGGAGTATTTGTATTAGCTCTTATTTGAAAGTATGGTACAATTCCACATTGAAACCATTTGGCCCTGAGCTTTTTTGGGGTTGGGAAGGATTTAATGACTGCTTCTATTCCTTTAGGTATTATAGGATTATTTAAATTGTTTACCTGATCTTAATTTAACTTTGGCAAGTGGAATCTATCATGAAATTTGTCCATTTCCTTTAGATATTTAAATTTTGTGGCATATAGGTGTTTGAAGTAAGACCTAATAAATCTTTGGATTTCCTCAGTGTCTGTTTTAATGTCCACCTTTTCATTACTGATTTTGTTGATTTGGACATTGTCTCTCTGCCTTTTTAGTTAGTTTGGCTAAGGGTTTGTCTATGGTGTTGATTTTCTCAAAGAACCAGCTTATTGATTCCTTGTACTGTTCTCTCTGTTTCTAATTTATTGATTTCAGCCCTGAGTTTGATTATTTCCTGTCATTAACTCTTCATGGTTGTGTTTGCTTCTGTTATGTCTATTTGATTCGTGACATCTGTTAGTTTTATTATTTCTCTGTTTAGTTTCTGTCTGGATAACCTGTCCTGTCCATTAGTGAGAGTAGGGTGCTAAAGTCTCCCACTATTATTGTGTGGGGTTTGATGTGTGGATTAAGCTTTAGTAATGTTTCTTTTCAAACGTGGCTGCCCTTGCATTGAAGCATAGATGTTCAGAATTGCAATGCCCTCCAGTGGATTTTTCCTTTGATGAGTGTGAAGTGTCCTTCCCCATCTCTTTTGATTAATTTTGGTTGGATGTCTATTTTGTTAGATATTAGAATGGCTACACCACAGCTTGCTTCTTGTGTCTATTTGCTTGGAAAACTCTTTTCCAGCCCTTTACTCTGAGGTAATAACTCTCTTTGATGCTGAGGTGTGTTTCTTCTATGCACCAGTCTGATGGAGTCCTGTTTATGCATCCATTCTGTTAGCCTGTGTCATTTTATTGGGGAATTAAGTCTATTGATGTTGAGATATTAATTACCAATGACTCTTAGTTCATGCTATTTTGATGTTGCTGTTGGTGGTGGTGATGGTGTGTGTGTGTGTGTGTGTGTGTGTGTGTGTGTGTGTGTGTGTGTGTGTCTGTGTCTGTGTCTGTGTGTGTCTGTGTGGTTCCTTTATTTTGATTTTTTTCTGGGCTGGAATTATTTATTTCCTATTTTCATGATATTCTCTAGGGCTAGATTTGTGCATAGATATTGTTTAAACTTGGTTTTGTCCTATAATATTTTGTTTTCTTCATCTATGGTAATAAAATTTTTGCTTGGTATAGTAGTCTGGGCTGACATCTGTAGCCTCTGTAAGAGATTTGCTCATGCCTTTCTGGCATTTAGAGTCTCTGTTGAGAAGTCAGGTGTAATTCTGATTAAGTCTGCTTTTATATGTTACTTGGCCTTTTCCCCTTGAAGGTTTTAACATTCTTTCTTTGTTCTGTACATTTAATGTGTTGATTATTACATGGTTGGAGGATTTTCTTTTCTGGTCTAATCTATTTGATATTCTATGGGCCTCTTATGTGTTTATAGGCATCTCTTTAGGTTGGAGAAATTTTCCTGATTTTGTTGAAAGTAGTTTCTGGTCCTTGAAGCTGCTAATCTTTTTCTTCTATTCCTATTAGTTTTAGATTTTTGTCTTTTCATAGTGTTCCTGATTTCTTGGATGTTTTGCGTCAGAATCTTTTTAAATTTAAGATTTACTTTGACAAATGTATGGATTTCTTCTCTTTATCTTCTACATCTGAGATTCTCTTCTCCTTGTCTCGCATTCTGTTGGTGATGCTTGCATCTGCAGTTCCTGTTCTCTTCCCCAAGTTTTCAATCTCCAGGATTCCTTCAGTTTGGGTGTGTTTTTTTATTGTTTCTATTTCCATTTTCAGGTCTCAAACAGATTTATTTATTTTCTTCACATGTTTGATTGTATATTTTTTTATTATTTCTTTAAGGTATTTGTTTCCTCTTCAAAGGTCTCTGTTTGACTGCATTTCCCTGTATTTCTTTAAGGGCTTTATTAGTTTCTTATTTTAAGGCCTCAATCATCTTCATAGGAATAGATTTAGTGCCATTTTCCTGTGTTTCAGTAGTGTTATGATATCCAGGGCTTGTTTTAGTAGGATGTTTTGGGTTCTGGTGGTGCCATATTGCCCTGGCTCTTGTTGGTTTTGTTCTTATGCTGGCCTTTAGCCATCTGGTTGTCCCTAGTGTTGGCTGGGTGTATCTGGTGCCCACATGACTCCTAAGGAAGATGGGTAGAGCCCTAGGTTGGATGCTAGGTATTCCTGGGATCTGGCAGCCTTCCAGAGTAAAGTGGGTGAGGCCATGGGCCAGAGGCTGGAACTGTGTGTACCTGAGGTCCCTGAATGCTTCCTCAGGAAGGCAGTTAGAGCTGTAGTCCAGAGGCTGGAACTCATGGGATAGCCTGCAGATAACCTCTGCTGCCTATGTCCCAGTTAGGCTCCCAAAGCAGGGTATTGGGGTTGAGATGGTCTAATCTGGGTGATTCTGGCATCCGGTCTGGCAAATCTCCTTGGGAAGGTTGGAAGGGCTATGGAACAGAGGCTGGAACAATGTGTTCCTAGGCCCCCCCCCCCAGGGAGAATTTTCAAGAAATAGGACCCAACCTGACAAAAATCTGTTAACACCAGTTTCTAATGAAGAATTTAGTCAACTTTTAAATTTCTTAAGAAGATGGAAATATAAGTGTTGCAATATTCAGATGAGTAATGTGATAATCATTAATTAATGGTCTCTATGTGTTAACATTTTGGGCTTTATATGTTTTACTTGTGAACACTGAATGTTTTGTATCAGCCAATGATTGCGTATTATTATTTTTCTGTGGAAGAGCAGAGTGATCTTACTAGATGTCTCTAACATTGCAGTTCTGTGCACATTTTTCACCTTTGTATTTAAAGTACATATATCACAGAAAGATGATCAACCTCTGTCTCTGTATGTCAGGTCCCCAGGTGAGTTGACACTGACACCGTGGGCATTTTCCTGGGTGTTTTTTCTTCCTGATTTGGGACTTGCATTTGTTTAACTATATTTGAAATAAAAGGACCTCATGACTGGATCCTATCTCACCCAGAGTCAACGTAAATGCAAGATTTTTGCTGTTGTTGTTGTTTTTAGCTGATTGTCAGGAAGTGCATGACTACTTCAGTCATTCAATACAAGGTTATGAATAATACCAGATAAAATATATTGATAGGTTTTATAGAAACAGGACATGACAGTTCACTGGCTCTATTGAGTTGAATGCTTCGATAGCTCTACAAATTTGTTTTAATGGGGCTGCTTTGCCAGTGCAGAACTAGAGTACTATTTTAGATATGCATTGGCTCTTTGTTTATATACTTTTATAGTCATAAGGAAATCGTATTTTTTCACTTCTATCAAAACATATTACTAAAGGTATTCCTGTTTTTAACATATTGCTGTTATAATAAATTACCAGACAGTACTTTTTAAACACCATTTGCAGTTACATTTGTTTGTCCCATGATGAACTAATAACACCATCTGCGTTGGCTAATTTGAATAGTTCTAAATGATATGAGCTATGCTTCATTCTAGATGTTAAGGTGAGTATTTAATTTAAACAATTAAGAGTTTAATTTTGTGTATTTGATCTTTGCTCTCATAATACAATATGATGCCTAAGTACTGCATCTCTTAGGAGTAGCACATTGTTGCTGACTTATGGCTAGGACCAGACACTTACTGTAAGGCTGTGGGAGAAGCAGAGGAAAAGGATGTAATGTTATAGCAACACATGGCTTAAGCCCCCGTGCCAATGAAAGGAATAGGAGTATTTCAAAGACCAGTCTGTTTTTTCAGTAAGGAAGGAAGAAGAGGGAAGGTAAGATGGAAAGCTGCATATCCCCACACACACTTATCACTAAGTTACTTGGCTATAATTTCAGGTATTTTGATTTTATTCCCTTTTGTTTAAAATAGATTCTTCTCTCATACAATATATCCTGACTACGGTTTCCCCTCTCTCCACTCCTCCCAGTTCCTTTCTACCTCCCCTCCTATCCAGATCCACTCCCTTCCTATCTCTCATTAGAAAAGAAATGTTTTTTTTTATAGATAACAACCAAATAGGACAAAATAAAATATAACACAAAGCAAAAACTATCATATCGAAGTTAGACAAGGCAAACCAACACCAACACCACCACCAACAACAAAAAAGCTCAAGAGAAGGCACAAGAATCAGAGACCCATTCACTCTCATATTCAGAATCCCATAAAAACATTGTGAAATATAAGTGAGTACATACCATTTGAGTCTTTCTGCTTCTGGGTTAACTCACTCATTATGATCATTTCTAGCTCAATCCATTTATCCACAAATTTTGGGAATTCCTTGTTTTTAATAGCTGAATAGTATTCCATAGTGTATATGTACAGTTTCTTTATCCATTCTTCTACTGATGGACACTTAGGCTGTTTCCATGTTCTGGCTATTATGAATAAGGTTGCTATGAACATGGTTGAGCAAATTTTCTTGTTGTGTGCTGGAGCATCTTCTGGGTATATTGGTATATACTCACTTATATCTGCATATTAGCCCAAGGGGCATGTCCCACGAAAGCCTTCACTTACCAGGAAACTGAGACAGAGGGGAGGACATTCTAGTGGGACTCTAGATGAGAGAAGCATGGGAGAATGGCAAAGTAGAAGGATCCAGAGGGTCCTAGAAGCCTACAAGTAGAACATTATGATAGGCAGATTTGGGCCCAGGGGTCCTGCTCAAACTAAGGCACCAGTCAAGGACAATATAGGCGGTAAACCTTAAACCCCTACCCAGATCTAGACAATGGATAGAACACTCTCCACAGTAGAGTGGAGAGTGGGATATTACTTTCTCACATACTCTGGTGCCTCACCTTTGACCATGTCCCCTGGATGGGGAGACCTGGTGGCACTCAGAGGAAGGACAGCAGGTTACCAAGAAGAGACTTGATACCCTATGAACATATACAGGGGGAGGTAATCCCCCTCAGGAACAGTCATAGGGGAGGGGAATAAGGGGAAAATGGGAGGGAAGGAAGAATGGGAGGGTACAAGGGATGGGATAACCATTGAGATGTAACAAGAATAAATTAATAAAGTAAAAAAAAACATTGTGAAATATATATCCAGAGAGCCTGGTACCGGCCGACCTGTGTCAGCTCTGTGCTTGCTGCTTCAGTCTCTGTGTGCTCATATGAGTTTGGCTCAGTTTTTAGAGGGATTTAGGTATTCTTCGGGTGTCCTCTAGTCCACCCAGCTCTTACACTATTTCTGCCTCCTTTTCTGTCAGGTTCTATGAGCTCTGAGGGGAGGGATTTGATGGAGATAGCCCATTAAGAGCTGTGTGTTCAAAAGCTTTTCTCTCTCTGTCTCTGTGTCTCTGTATCTCTCTGTGTCTCTGTCTCTGTCTCTCTGTCTCTCCATCTCCATCTGTCTGTCTGTCTGTCTGTTTCTCTCTCTCTCTCTCTCTCTCTCTCTCTCTCTCTCTCTCTCTCTCTTTCTCTCTCTCTCTCCCTGAACACTGGCTATGTGTCTCTGTATTTGTTCCTATGTGCTTCAGAAGGAAGCTTCTCTGATGATGGCTGAATGGCTGAATAAGACACTCATCTGTGAGTATAGCAGAATCTCATTAGGAATTATTTCATCACTACTGCTTTTTGTTTGTTTGTTTTTTACCTGTAACATTTGGTTTTATCCTAGGTCTCCAGGCTGAACAGTTTCTGGTTCTTGGTCACCCAAGCAGTGTCATGTATGAGTTCCTTCTCATGGAGTAGGCCTTAAGTCAAATCAGACATTGGTTGGTTACGCCTACAAGCTTTGTGCCACCACTGCCCTAGCATATTTTGTACAAAGGACATCATTGCAGATTAAAGGGTTTGGGGCTGGGTTGTTACATTTCTCTTTTGGTAGCCTACAGAGTACCAAAAACACTAGAACACGAAGGTAAAAGTTTTATGTAAGCACCATGATGACCTTTCCATGTTCAATGAGTTCTGTGAGTGTTGTCTTCAACAATGTGGCCTTGTTGTCAGTTTGTAGAGAGCAAGCTATTGTTTTGGCAATAGCCTGGGTTGTTTGGGGATTTCCATTTGACAACTCAATTCCCAGTCCCAGGACTGGAAGCTTCATATAGTGACAAGAGATGGCCAGTTGGGGTCCTATCTCCCTCATTATTTAGAGACTTCACTAGGATTGCCTTAATATACTGTAGGAGGTTTCCAAAGCACTAGGTTTCCACACCACCTCTCAAATGCCTCTTAATTCTAGGTGTCTCTGCCTGTAGCCCCTCCCTCAACCTTATCTCCCCTCCTCACACAATCCTCCTGTTCTCATCCTCCATGACCCCAGGTGTTTTGATTTTTTATTAGAGAATTTAAAGGCCATTAACTGAAACTATTCCAACAGACTCTACTTTGTGTCAAGGAAAATGAATGATTGATTGAAACTTTGGGAACATTTTTTTCCTCACCAATCTCGTATGAGTCTTTCTTACATTTAAAACAGGTAAACAAAAGTTAATTAAAGCAATAACAGAACTGGTTAAAGAATCTGCATGAAAGCTCATGCTGAGATAATTTTTGTGATTTATCCCATATTTACTGTGCATTTTGTGTTTGTTATTGAGTCATTCTCAGTGGAAAAAAATTAAATGAACCCAGAAGAAAAATAAATTTCATAAATAAAGATGAATTATAAAGTTGTATCAGTCTTTCATAGTACAGCTGTCACTTGTTATACTGATTACATTGATTTTAAGTAAAGTCATCATGATGACCATGCACCATGATTTCTTTATCGTTTCTATGCTATGTTGAGGTTACCATAAATGTTTGGTTTTTCAAAACTATTTGCTTCACTTTATCCTAAGATTTGTAAGTATAATATAAATATTCATGTACATGCATCTCCATACATCAAATACAAAAATACAAAAGCTATGCATTTACCTTTGACAAATTGAAAAAATGTTTTTTCTATAATCTCAGTGAAATAACACACAGCAAGAGAAACTACAGAGCCAGCCACAGCAATAAGAAAAATCCTTCCAGAAGGTTTTAGACAAAAAGCATAGAGACAACCACTGACAGCAGACAAAGAGAGAAGTTACTGAGACTGTTCCTGTATGAAGGGAAAAGGTGGAGGTTATTACTAGCTTGTTATCATTGTCTTGTTATTCAGATCATGTGAACACAACTCAAGGTATCTTCCATAATAACTTAAGTATGACCAAAGAAAAGATTGTATTATATTATAATGCCACTAAGGCACTATAGAAATGTCTTCTGAATTTTTTTTTCAAGTAGGAATGTTTGGCATGAAAAAGTTTACTAATAAGCTTTCCAGATGTCAGAAAAATTAGGTGATTTTGCAAACGGTATGGGAGCTGTTGTTGAATTTTTTTTTCCTGGGTTGGGAGATACACATAAATTCAAGCAAATTGGTGTGTCCTAAGATACTTGTACCTACTGGAAATGCAAGGCAAGACTCTTTTGGCACTTTGAAAGTTAGGAGCTAGTTATGCAAAAACACTATATGTGATTTTTTTCATTTCCAAATAGCAAAGGGAGGGTGTTACCACACATTTGCTATTTAAGAAGACTGGGTTATAGAATTGTTAAGACTTAACATGAAATAATATAAAGCAATAGACATGCCATTTTACATTCAGTAGAAGCTTAATGAGAACTCACATGATATGTTAGTAGGCCATCTTGGAGAAAATTAGTGTCTAGCACTGGCAAAAAAAAGTGTCAGCTCAAGGCAGCTGGGTGGGTGGCTCCCTGACCGGCAGCCAAGCCCAACGCTCCAGAGGCAGTTCTTCAGGAGCGATGGCTCTCAGCCAGTCGTGGTGAGAAGCTGATGGTAGCACGTTTAATTCATGTGAAGTCAAGGATTTATAAACTTTAGGCAGCGTGAGTGGTTTTGAGGGTCACTGTGTTTGATTCCCTAGGGTTAGGGATTCCTATCTGTTAACATTTTGGGGTTCCCTAGGGCATGTCTGTGAACACAAGGGTTCTGTGCCTCCTGCAACTTCCAGGAACAGTTCTTAATTCTCCACCTCCTCTTTCACCCCCTGCTCTGTCTCTTTGATGTTTCTGATCTTTCAATATTGATGTATTTCTGCGATCATATTTTACACTTGATGCTTTTCAGTCTTTCCTTTCTCCTTTGATGCTCTCATCTAGCTAACATGATGGGTTTCCTCCAAATTGGATTTCACCTTCAAACTCTAAATTGGTAGCTCTTAACTAAATACTCTCATCTCCACTAAGTATCTAATAAACACTTATATTAATGGGTCTCAAGGTGGGCTTCAGGCACAACCTCTTCACATCCATTTTAATAGTAGCTGTTCATGAAGTTTTTTTTTAAATATATACTTAAGTTTTTTTTTTTTGACAGGCAGTACAATTTTGGAAACAATAATTTAACATCCGTTATCACAGACTAGGTAAGTTATAAAGATTCAATTAGTTCACAGTTCTGGAGGCTGGGAGGTCCACTGTCAAAAGGTGATATCTGTCAAAGAACTTCTTTTGGTGACAACTCAAAAAAAATCTCAAAGTGTCATAGGGTATCACTTGAAAAGAGCTGTACACTAAGAGGCAAAAACATTATGGCTTTTAGCCACCCAGGGTAGACCATTAACTCATTAATCCATGAATAAGACAGAGTCCTCATGAACCAATCACATCTTAAAGATCCCACCTGTTAAAACATCACAAAACATTGGACACAAATACATGTGAAATGCATACCTTCCTGGAGAAATAATCTCATTTATATAGTATAAATGAAAGCAGACTTTCATCATATGATAATTTGTAGGAAGAAAAAGTTATATACTTAAAATTAAAATATAATATAAAACAATGTCTAGTTTTTACTTACTTATCCATTCATTTATCTCTGAGACATGATGTCAAGCAGCCCACATGGACCTCTAGCCCCAGACTCCCTTGCCTCCATGTTTCATCACAATTGGTCATATTCATGTCTCTTATTATTTTTTTTAAAAAGTTACGCTTTTTGCATTATTAGAGACAGCAAACAAAGTAGATAGGGGAAAGTATAAAACCAGAGATGAACTGCAGTAGGTTAGAGTAAGTGTCTTGGGAGGGATAAAGAAGATTAACCATGACAGAAAAGGAAATATGAGTGAATCCGAGAGCTTAGCCATCTCCTCCACATTATTTAGTTTCCATTACAATTTTGAGACAACAATAGGGTTATGAGTGGGAATTTTAGACGATAAAACCCTGTGTTTCTGTGAAATGCTGGGTGATAGTGAACAGACACTGGGGAAAGATAAAATTGCCCGTGTCAAGTGCCCCTCCTCAAGCCACGCACAGGGCATCACGCAGAGCACACACTGACACCAGTCATCGTGGTAATCACATAAGTACTTTGCTGTCACACAAAGCCTCGCCTCTTCACTCTTGGACGACTTGTTACCTGGCTCAAGACGAACATTGTGTTTCATTTCTTTCCAGAAAGACTCTTTGAAGCACTTGGTAGATTAGTGGAAAGTGAAAGCAAATCAAATATCTTCTTCATAGAACTAACATGCCACTTGGAAATGGGAGGGAGTCAAGAGAAATATTATAAGCAACTAGCATAGCTATAAATTAAACATATAATAAACTTTCTGCTCCTAAGATAAAGATATTTTAGATTTAATATAACAATATTAATTTTTATAACTTAAATCTGATGAATAGCATGGGAATATCTCTTTATAAATGAGTAATGAATAAAGCACAAAATATAAAGAAAGTGATAAAAATTTTCACCTTGGATCACTCCAGGATGCACATGGTTATAATATTTCTGTAATATAACTGAATATTTAATACAAAAAATGTTGATTTTTTCTAAATATTAATGTTTTTCACTGTTTAAATATTTACATGTCATGAAATATTAACATAAACAAAAATACATATACAGAAAGCCTTATGTAGTTATTATATACAACTGTCTTTCTTTTAAAACAGTTATATAGGGTCTAAATATAAATAACCCATCTGGAGCAGATGGGTTTCATCTGGTTATCTAGTCTTCCCATCTCAATTACTACATCTCTCTTGAATATGTAATGGATTCCCATTCCTGAAATATGTCTTCAGGCCCTACAACTCTTTTTTTTGGGGGGGGGGACAAGATGGGAAGAGAAAGATACTGCTAATCGTTTCTTCATTAAGAAATTCAAACGCCAGCTATTATTGTGGTGTTTTATTGAGTAAGAAAATTTTGTACAACTTCCATGTGACAAAGACTAGTTTGTCAGAAATGACTGTGTTTGCAGTTCTCTTAATAGAGGGCTCGGTTACTCGGAGTCAGCTTGGAGGGAAGCAGGTTTGCTAAGAGATCAGGCACCATGTAATGTTGGTCCGTATGTTAGACACTTCTCTGGTTCTATTTCTCCATCTACTCAAAATGTGATCTTCTTAACTGTCTCACAACTATATGATTATATTTAAGAAACAGCTGGTGTTACAAGACCCTGGTGATCTACCACCCATAAAAATAAAGACACCAAGACCATTTACCTAAAGCTTAGGCTTTAGTTGGGCAGACTCTCAGCAAGCTCAACTAAGTTAACTCGACCATCTAGCCCTACTCGGCCACCTGGCTAGCTATACCTCCTAGGCCTGTAGTTCCATCCATCTCCTCCCGGTCTCTGGCAAAAAGACTTCCCGCTTTCTTCCTAGAGTCCCTTTCCCTGTATCAGAAAGTCCCACCTTCCACTTCCTGCCCAGCTGTTGGCTATCACATCTTTATAACAGTCAATCAGCAGTGAGTTATACCTCTTAAACACCTCTTAAACAGTCTACAGATAGATGACAATGTGACCTTTTCTTTAGGATTTACAAAACAGGAGGCCAGTAACAGGTCATAGTGATGACACTACCAGAATCTGTTCAGCAATGAACAATCAAATCTGCAGAGTCACCCCTCAATACAAAGTGAATGAAGGTCACCTCTATTCGCTGGAGAACAAACAACAAGATAATGTGATTATCTGGGAAAGGATTGTTTGACTAAACTACTGTTAAAAGCCAAGATATCTTTACATGTTAGAAGTATCCCAGGGGCTGGAGAGCTGGCACAGTGAGGAAAAGGCTTGCAGTGCAAGCATGAGTTCTTGAGTTCAGATGCCCAGGACACATCTGGCTATCACTGGGTATGAATGTGTCTGCTTATTATAGTTCTCTTTTAAATATTATTTTCAGATTTAGTTTTTTTTGTTCTAAGGTGTGTGTGTGTGTGTGTGTGTGTGTGTTTGTAAGTGCACATTACTTCAGGTCAAAGGTGTGGGATTCTGTAAGCTTCCCAACATGTGTGCTGAGGACTGAACTTGGATTCTCTACAAGACCAGTGTTTGCTCTTCACTGCTGGGCTATCTCTCCAGAGGGAGCCCCACCCTTCTTCTTCTTCTTATGATTCTAAAATTTGGATTTAAACTCACTAGTCACTTTCCGTCACCTTAACACATGTGCATTTTGACTCATTTATTTGAGCTATGGTCTGCTTTGGCACCAACAATCTTCTTTGCCCAACACTATGTTTTATTTTTAAGTCATCTCTAGTTTCAAATGATATGTTATCCCTGGAGGGGAAAATATAAAGACGATTTGGGGATTTTTCTTTTAAAAAAATCATTCTTTTTTCCCCCACATAGTCATAAAAATTACGCAGCTTTCTGAGTCAGGAAAAGTTGAAAAGTGCATCTAAATAATTTTATCTTGAAGGTACAAATGTCATTATTACCAAACTGGAAAACTCCCAATGGGAAATTATGGTTATTTTGATAGCTGAGGCTGGAGGCTGCTTGTGAATTAATAATAGATTTAATTAAACTGTGAATTGAGACCTCCTTCCTGCTAAAGGTTTACACAAGTACTTTAAGACACAACACAGAATATCCATTTCTTTGCCAACCACAGGAGAGTTTTGAGCAAACACAAAATATATCTTTTAACGTGTTCTCTTTTCCTAGAACCCTCTCTTTCCATATGTTTCCTTTCTCTAACCTGGTCTTCATGGTGAATTCCTTCTGTTAGGTGATCTCTCCCAACCATCCTCATTCACAGACATCTACTCAGTCACAGTTACTAGCAGCTGCCCCAAAGAAGCAGCTGAGGAGCAAACAGACCTCTTTCCTTCATATGAGAAAGACCATCTTCACACTGTCCTAGTGCAGTCAGGTGAGAAGCTCAGGAAGGAATTGCTCCTTGGTATCTAATGCTCTTTGGTTGTTGTTGTTGTTTGTGGACCTCATGGAATTGCACAAAGCTTCTTAAAGGGAACACATGATGACAGAAAGTGCTCTTTGGTTCCGAACAGGTTTCCGTTCAGTTCCTCCTCCTCCTCCATTCCTTGGAGATGCCTCTATGCTTCCTTTCCTTCTCCTCTTTCTCCATCATTTATTGTGTTTCCTAGATGGAAATGATTGGGACTAGCATAGATTAAAAGCTGTAATTGAGTGTTAAAACCCTGAAGATACTTTCTTTGATTGTTTTTCATACACTGTGAAGTAATTGCAGATGAACGCAAAAATAGGATTGCACTGGGCAAAATTCACACATTTCTGTAACCATTGATCTACAGACTCCATGAGGATCAAACATGCGTACAGCAAGGGCATTTAATTTTTTTATCTGAAAGTTTTTTATTTTTAATTCAATTAATTTTATTATAAGTTATTCACATTACATCCCAATTATAATCCCCTCACTCTTATCTTCCTATTTCCATCCTCCCTCCTGTTCCTCTCCTCTAGACCTCTGACAGGTGGGGTCTTCCTCCCCTCACTGTCTGACCACAGCTTATCAGGTCTCATTTGGATAGCCTGCATCCCCTTCCACTGTGTTCCCACAGGACCTCTTTGCCAAGGGGCATTGTTCAAATTGCAGGCACCAGAGTTCATGTCAGAAGAAATCCCTTGCTCTCCCTGCCCTGTTCCCCACATGGGGAATGTACTGCCCATCAGCTACATCTGAACAGAGGGTATAGGTTCTCTGCTTGCAATGCCCTTCCATCCCGCAACTCTTCCATGCAATTTACAGTGCTTTGCCCAGAGTCTGGCTGCCAGTCCCAGGACCTTTTCCAGTCCCCCTACTGGGTGGAGTCTCTCAGAGAACATTGATGTTGGGCTAATATCCACTTATAAGTGAGTATACACCATGCATGTCTTTCTGGGTCTGGGTTACCTTACTCAGGATAAAGAAAGCTTATGTTTTAGGCTGGGTGTGGGGGCACACATCTTTAATCTCTATACTTAAATCACACAAGGCAGGTTTTAAGTCAAAACAGCCACAATAAAGGTGAGAGAAATGATAATTAATGAAGATTATATAACAAATTTGAATATATATGCACATAACTCTGGAACAACTAAATATATACAGCAAGCAATGCCAAAATCAAAGGGGGAAATAGGTAGCATTAAAATAACAGTAACATAAATTTGAATATCCCATTTGGATGGAACAAGCCAGAATTTTCATTTCTCTCTTACTATCATAAAGTAATATAAATTGTTGAAGTTTGAAAATATTTTCCAATTATTTGATTCAATTCCTTTGCTGTGTAGGAAGAGAAACCAGAAAGGTTATTTGAGTTACCTTGGGTCATGCCACTAATTATTGGAAGAGCTCCTAATGTGTCAAAAACCTGTTATGAAATGTTCTGTCAAAGTGTCCTTAGAATAATTATAGTGTTTATTTGTCCACATATTATGATTACAAAATTTCTTTAGTTTACTTTTTGTGTTTGTCTGCTTCTTTCAAAATCAAAGTAAACTTTTACCTGTAACCATCATTTCCTTCTTCAAAACATGGATGTGACACTTTAGAGAGACTTGCTACCTTTTCCCAAGGCAGATGCAGGTCATAACAATGCCTACATTTCTACAGGCCTAACAGGAGGAGTTCGTTGCTTGTAAAGTCCTACTTCTAGTTCACAGCCAAACGGCTTAATTGCCAAGTCATGTCAGTAAAGATAACCAGAAAAAAAAAATCTCTATGAGACTGTCAACCATGGAATCAAATTCCTCTTTTGTGTTCACAAAGAAACAGTGATTAGAGAGGCCAGATGGCTGCCTGGGAAAAGCATGTCTGTTAAAGGAAAGCAGAAACTTTCAAGAGGACTTTAACTTCTGTAAATGAGGTGGGTTCTCGTCTCTTCTGTGTTTTTCATTTCATAATTTCACTTGATGTCTCTAATAAAGAAGAGACTCGAGCTACCATTATTGCTTATGAAGTAAATGTGAGTAGCTTTCCAGTGAGGAACCTGGGTTAGTGAATATAATCTATGGCACAGTAGCACCTGAGATGAATCAGTGAGGACAACTGTTCAAGCCAGGTCCTTTGTGTTTATTTCTTTATTTTTATTGATTCTTTTAAAGAATTTCATGCATGAGTATTATATGTACATCATTTCTAGTCCTCCCTATCCCCTCCACACACACATGCACACACGCACACACACACACACACACACACACACACACACACACAGAGAGAGAGAGAGAGAGAGAGAGAGAGAGAGAGAGAGAGAGAGAGAGGAGGGAGACTTATTCCTTCATTCATATGTATATTGGAGATAACTGCACACTTCCCCTTATATAATTATATGCTTTATCATATGTTCCCTTAGAAATTTTGTTTTCTTATATAAAAGAACCATTTCCCAATAATAGTTTAATGAGTCTTTATCATTCATTTCCACTGATGTCATAGTTCCTTCATCCCAATCTGATTGAGGTACAAGATTACATGCAGACATCACCAACTTAATCTTTCCATGACTACTGCTTTGCCTTCTTCTCTGCCTGGCAGCTAGATTCCAATTGTGAATGTCCCAAGAAAGCAAGATAGAAACTATGCAACCATTGCATGATGTAGACTTGAAAATTACAATATGTAAGTTTTAGCTGTTCTTCTTTTAGTAGGTGATAAGTTCAAAGGACAGGAAACAGAATTGCCACATGATGAATGAGAGACATGGTATGGTCTTACTATAATCAAGAGTTTAAAAATTTTAAATCTCTTACTTTTATCCCTTCAACATCTTCCAACTATCCTCACACCAACCCCTCATATTCCCCTCTACTTTCAAGTTGATATTCTTTTCTTTTGATTATTATCATAACATTCTGAGACACAGCTGTAGGAACTGTGATGTCAGTGAAAATGAGTTATAATGACCCATTTCCTACCATTCCTCAATCCAATCCCTTTCAACTTCCCAACACTACGTAGGAGAGAAAAGTTAGGGGAAGAGGGCAATTGATATCTTTAGGCTACTTCCTGCTGATTAAGGGCATTGAGTTCTTGGGGCAAGTCCAATCTTCATTGTCAGGATATCTCCAATCAGCAACCAGCAATCCAGCAATCCAGCAATCCAGCAATTCAGCAACCCAACAAACAGGAAATGTAAAGAGCAGCAAGCAAAAGCAGCAGCAGGAACCAGCAGCAGCATGGGCAGTAGCAGCAGCAGGGAGACCAGCATCTGTTGCTTCTCTTGGGGCTCTGACAATTTTTATACCCTCTCAAGAATCCTCAGCATTCAAAATGTAAACTATCTTCAGGTGGCAGAATCACACCCCTGCCAGAGCATGAGGCAAGTCTTTGTCTGCTGCCGTGGACAATCTGAAGCATCCTCATATCCCAAACCTGGGATTAAAACAAAACCATGGTCACATAACTGTTTTTTTGTTTTTTTTTTAAGAAACCAAAATTCTTACTACTCGGCATTGCTTAGTTTCCTGCAGTTCTTTGTCTAGGGGTGGAGCCCTGAGCTATTTCCCCTTTCTGTCTTAACATGTCTGTTTGTGGTGTTTTTGTTCGGGTCTCATTTGGGCAGTCATATTGATGAGGTATTATGAGTGTTGCTCCCCTTTAATTTATGGAAGACTCAATCTTACATCAGACTTCCCAGTCCTCCGTCTCTTCCAATATTTCTGTCCCATCCTCTGAGATATTCTCTGAGCCTTAGATGCAGGTGTCGTGTTGCCTGGGTGTCCTTTGATTCTGGGCACCCCACCATCAGTTTTTTTCTCTGCTCCTTTGAACGGTTGTGGATTTCTATGATGGCTCTGTCTGCTGCAATGGAAAATGTCTTTGATGAGAAGTGAGAGCTGCAGTTATCTTTGGGTACACATATGCGTATTTAGAAGGCAGCTGATGATTATGCTGTCCTGTAAGCTGGAAGTAGCAGGTTCTCCACTCAGGTTCATGACCTCACTAGCCATAGTTGCTTAGGTATCCAGTCCCAGGTGTGATTTCTCTCCTGTTGAACAGGCTTTAAGTTCAATTGAGCCCGAATTTAAGGAAAACAATTAAGAATTGACTGGTGCTCTTACAAATTTTCAGTCAATCAAAAGATGTTTTAGTAAAAATGAATCATCTATTAGGGCATTCAGATCTATTTCTTAAATAATAAGACATAAAAAAAACATTAGTTTCATGTCAGCAGAAATCTAAGTTAGAGAAAATTTTAGGTAGAAGGAAGCTGTGGCTATTCCTATTTTGAGGCAGAATTGATTATCACTTGCTATGTAGGAACTCAAATAATTTTAAAATAACCGTGTCGATTTGGATTTAAAGTGATGGGGCTTTGAAATTTGGAGATCATAGCATCTTCACACTAAACTAAAATAAAAGCTTGCTGAGTAAATCACTCCACTGCAACCCGTCATGGGCTTCTTTGTGACAAAGAAAGTTTGGCTTGCTATTTGAAGACAAGATCCCAGAGCAAGAATCCAGAATCCCTAAGAACTAAACTTGAATTCCAGTTGCTAAATTGGCAACATGTTCCCAGATAAATTCTAAAGAAGCTGCTGTCTCACAATTTTCATTTTAAAAATATTTTATGTTTATTTATTTTAATATATATTTTATTTATTATAATTTATTCACATTACATCCTGATTGTTATCCTCTTGCTCTTATCTTTCCGTTCCCACCCTTCCTCCCTCTTCTACCCTATTTTCTTCCCATAGGCCTCTGAGAGGGGGGCTCCTATCCCACTGTCTAGACACTGCCTATTAGGTATCATCAGGATAGCCTGCACCCCCTTCCTCTGTGTGCCCTAAAGGCTATCTTGCCAAGGGGCAGTGAGCAAATCGTGGGCACCAGACCCATGTCAGAGGTTCAGCAGCAGTCTCTCCTCCCATGTGGAGAATCAGTTGTCCATTGGCTACGTCTGAACAGGGAGTCTAGGTTCTCTGCATGTTTTGTCGTTGGTTGGTGCATCAGTTTGTGCAGGGCCTCCTGAGTCCAGATCTGTAGGCCTTGATCGAATCCAAGATCACGTCAAAAATCTCATCCACCATCATCAAGTAGGCTTCATCCCAATCATGCAGGGGTGGTTCAATAGATGGAAATCCATCAATGTAATCAACCATATAAACAAACTGAAAGAAACACACACACACATGATCATCTCCTTAGATGCCAATAATGCATTTGACAAAGTCCAAAAACCCTTTCATGTTAAAAGCTTTAGAGAGATAGGGGATGCAGGCACATACCTAAACATAGTAAAGG
This sequence comes from Acomys minous, assembly GCF_964271855.1. NCBI lineage: Eukaryota > Metazoa > Chordata > Mammalia > Rodentia > Muridae > Acomys > Acomys minous. The sequence continues at coordinate 108,256,220 of NC_140486.1, read as the reverse complement.
CAATATACAGCAAGCCCACCTCAAACCTCAAACGAAATGGAGAGAAACTTAAAATAGTTTTCATTTTAATGGCAGCATCTTTAGTGGTTTTTCTACGTATGCCATATCATGTGCTTCAAGCTGGAGTCAGGCAGAGTGGATGCTGACTTCATTCACAGGCATATTTTTTTAGCCTGTGACACCTAGGTGTCACCTAGGTGCTGACTCTGAGAAACCACAATGAACAGTATCTTCCATAATAAAGAAATGTAGGCAGATTTCAAGGTTATGTCATAATCAGATGAATCTTGGGGAACACGTCAAGAGATAATAGAGACACTGAATACATTTGGAAAGAACACACACACACACACACACACACACACACACACACACACACACACTGTGAATGTGTGCTCATAGAAAGGATTATAGCAATCTGTATTTTCAGAGGATGGCCACACCATGTACATCTCCACTCAACATGAAGCTCTTACAATGGGACTGACACAAAAGGGTAGGTTTCTTATATCTTACTTTCCGGAACCCGCAGGATTTTGTTCTTTTCTTTCCTAATGCACTGGAGAAGAAAGGGAAGTGTGATTTCTGAAGATGGGGCACAAAGTGCTCAAAATGCTATGTCGTTGGGCTTTGCTGATCTAGGAGGCTTGTCTCTGTAACTGCTTGTCATACTGCAGTAAGTTCAAATTACTCCCTGAGAGTAATAGCAAACTCCAGAAATCATACGAAGATGCTTTACTTGAAAGCCTTCGGGAATACCAGGAACATAAGCTCACACCTGTAACTGTGTGACATGTGATTAATATCCTCATATACGAATGAAGATACCACCACATCCACGGGGCCACTTCATTTATTCTCAGCCTTTGACTCTTCCTAGCTAAGGCCCCCAAGACAGTTTTTCTTCTGTTATGACTCCAATTCTTGATCCATAAAACCCAGAACTATAATTAATTTTTTGTTAAGTGTCACTAGGTCTGTAGTGGCTTGTTGTGTAATAATAAATAATTTATGAATGAAAAAGTAATTTTGAAAAGCTAAATACCCAAGCACTTTTAATTATTAATTAAACTGATTTTTTTATTAATCAATTAATTACATGCCAAAGTATACAACATTGACATATTTTTTTCATTACGGGTTTAAATCATTTTAAAATGTATAATTTTTTTGTGATTTGGAGTCTTTTCTAAAAAATTGACAGATGATGATTAAAACATATTAGTGATTTGTATATAATGATTGTCTAAAAATGTATCCAGATTGTCTTTAGTAAGAAAAAACCCTTGCATTGTTTTTTCATGCTCCTATGTTTCTCTTACATAATATTAAATTATGGTAGCATGAAACATTTTTGATGATTTGTTTTGGAGCACTGGAGCTTTGGGGTGGATGCTTTATTAAGTAGAGCTAAATTGCAGAAGTTGCAGTTCTTATCTTATAAAGTTAGTTACAGGTGTGAGGTTATTTCCTTGCTAATGAAATATGGTCCTGCTAGCTGGGCTCAGTGGTGCACACCTTTAATCCCAGCACTCGAGAGGCAGAGGCAGGCAGATCTCTGTGAGTTCAAGGTCAGTCTGGTCTACAAAGTGAGTTCCAGGACAGCTAAGGCTACACAGAAATCTTTTCTCAAAAAGCCAAAAAAAAAAAAAAAAGGAATAAGAAGAAGAAGGAGGAGGAGGAGGAGGAGGAGGAGAAGGAGAAGAAAAGAGAAAGAGGAGGAGGAAGAAGAGGAGGAAGAGAAGGGAGAGGAGGAGAAAGAGAAAGGAAGGAAGGAAGGAAGGAAGGAAAGAAGAAAATATGGTCCTGCTGCAGCCAGGGACAGGATCAGTGTTTACCATCTGATTCACAGACCCAGCTCAAGTGTTCTGATCAATCTTAGGTCAACACCATATGCAATTTATAAGAATCATTTGTTAATTTGGCCTTTTAAATGGTATCATTTTTATAATAAAGGATGTTATAAATGTAATATTAAAAAGTCTTTCATGAGTTCTTTGGAAAAATAACCTTAATTTTTAGTGAAATAACTTGCTATTAGTGAAAATGTTAAATTTCAAGGTTTTGCAAATAAAGGTATCCCTGTGTTTTGTTGTGGTTAATGAAATATGCAACATTTTGCTTAAATTCAGGGGATTTCATTACCTGAAGGGGTGCACATAAGTTGCCTTCTCTCTCTCCTGCTGCTGCAGGGGCAGGGTCTCCACTACAGCTTCCATTTCACAATGTAGATGAGAGTAAAGTCCACAGAGGGAGGAGCAGTGAGGTGCAGGCTGAATCCCCGCCTACTCCTGCAGCCCCCTGACGTGTGTTCCTAGGGACTTCTTAGATAAAGGAAACTCACAGTTCAGTCTCCCTTACTGTTGTTACCTGGAGTTTCTGTGTGCTGTACTTCCCTAGGGCTCCCTCAACAGAACACCACAGAACTGGGGCAGATGGCAGAAATACATTGTTTTTTTCATTGTGTTAGAGGCTTGAAGTCCACGATCAAGGTGATTTCTCTTTCTTGATTGGCCAAGGATCGCCTGTATCTTCATTTGGCCTTTTCCTTTGACTCATCTTTGTCCATCATTTGGGAAACTCTACAACTATATATATATATATATATATATATATATATATATATATATATATATATATGGTAATATATACTTCTAATTATTCTTAAAATACTACAGAGTTAAACTGAGCAGGAAGAGAAGAAATGAACAGTCATTGTAGCTCTAATAATCTGAACACTGAATTAAAGGTAATTGAAGTAATTTAAACTACTAAAGGCTGGATAAAAAATGAATTAAAAAGAAAATTAGTTGAATTGAAGGGCAAAATTTTTAAAGAGTAAAGGTGTTTAAGTGATTAAGGGCGAGGTTAGGAATATGTCGCCAACTCTTACCTTTGAAAATTATAACCTATTCCTACTTCCAACTCACTGTGTTGAAAATCCAGTGCTGAGTGTCTTTTAAAGTGTGTGCCATTCCTTACCTTATCAATGCGACTATGTTCTATGAAGACTGGCTTCCTGGTGGTTTGATCCAGGCACTCAGAACATCACTCAGAGTCTGAGCTTGTTTTCTCTTAGTTAAGTCAGCTTGTAGCCAGGTACCTGACAGGAACAAAGGAAGAGAAATGTTTGTATTGGCCTTATTCTCAGGAGTCTTGGTCCACCAATGCAAGGTGTCGGGGGATCCATTGCCACTGGAGCTTGCAGCCCAGGCTTTTCACATCCTGACAGCAGACAAGGGAGTACTGAGTGTGGACCAGAACAAAGGGCAAATAATCTCCAAAGGTCCACCCTAGGGACCTACTTCTGCCACCCAAGACCCACCTTCCCAAGTCTCTACCGTTTTCAAAGCAGCACCACAAGCTAGAGATTGGCATGCAAATTTGGGCCATGAAAGAAGTTTTGTCTTCGCCTCATCTCCATGTCTGCTTCTTCTTCATCTTCAAGTCTCACCTTTCCTAACACATGAAGGAAGCTGACAGGAGCCAGCCTCCTTGCTTTGTATTTTTGGAAAGTTAAATAGCATCTCTTCACCAAACTGTTGAAAAGAAAGGCGGGTTTCCCAAATATTGCGGTAGTTTCGATTACAGTTTATATTTGAGATAACGGCCCCAAGGTAAATAATCATGATGAGTTGATTGTGGTTAATCTGAATTCATTCCAGGTTTCATAATTCAGGAATTCATTCGAAAAATTCATACCAGAAAAAAACTCTTAGAAAAAAAGACCAGTAAATATATTAAATATTTTATAAATAAATATAAGTTCTTATAACCAATATAGCAATAGAATTATAACATATCAATATAATATAAATATTAATAAATATAAATATAATAGATATTATATAATATATACACATATATATTTCTAGTTATAACCAAACATATATCAATATTTTCTGATAAGGATGTCCTGCACTGTGCACTATCTATATATTTCCTTTTAAAGATTCCTTTATGCATGTAAGTCTTCATTATAATGTATCCTTGCTTGTATATACAGTCCTGGATTATACAATTAAGAAAAATCATGCTTCTGTGATTCCTGGCTCTTATCTCTTATCCCAGAGAGTGCCTAATATGAAAGACACAGAAGCCTTTGTTTTATGTGCCCATGGCAGAAACAGTAGCAAACTGCTTATCTGGAAAATTCAATTAAACAGTTCAAAGAAGGTTTCAGAACAGTTTTGAACTTGTATAACATTGGGATGCCAATGATCTCTGAATAAACTCAGAAAAATAAAGTTCTCAACTTCTGAACTTTCAGCTTAAAGTTATTCATGAAAATGCACATTTTATAGCCACTGTACATTGTATTTCTTAAATATCTTTGCCCCCAACCTCATTAGACTTCTGTACAGCAGAAATCACTCAAGCCATTGGACTTCTTTGAAGAAAGTGTTTAAATTATGCAAAACAAATAAAAACAAAAGCTTACTTTCCCCATGGGTGACCACCTTACAAAACGAAGAAAGTCTTGTGCCTCTTAGGGCAAACTACTTCCTAGTCATACTTAAAAGACCTTTCTCCATGGATTTGCTACAAAGAACATTCTTGGCTATTTGTTATTGCACACAGGTAACTGCTAGAGTGAGCAAATCTTTCTTTGTCTCAGTTTCCATGGCCTGTGAAGAAAGGGATGGAAACTTTATGGTCAATAACTGAAAAAAATGCTGGGCACAGTGGTGCACGCCTTTAATTCCAGCACTCAGGGAGGCAGAGGCAGGCAGATCTCTGTGAGTTCGAAGCCGGCCTAGTCTACAAAGCAAGTACGGAACAGCCAGTGCTAGATGGAGAAAGCCAACCAATCAAACAAACAAACAAAAAACAAAAACAAAGAACTGAAAAAAAGGAAAACAAAACAACCGAACACAGCGTGAGATTCAGTGATGCAAGTCATTCCATCCCAAAAAGCAAAATAACACTTTGAACCTGACTTTGCTGAACCAAGAGGCCTGAATTCTCTTGCTACTTGAAATGAAATTGAACTAAAAGAATGCATAAAAGGAGCAAGTCATGTTTGATCTTAGACTGTGTGGTTGACAGAAGGTGAAGAGAATCAATAGCTGGTACAGTTGAACAAGAGTTAAGGCTTGGGCTTAGCTCTGAAGCTCCCTCCCAGTGCATACAGCATCTTTGTGGTAGTTTGGGCTTCTCTAATCCCAAGAATGAATAGCACGTGGAGGACAGCCAGGGTCCTCCCTTCTAAGTTGACTTCATGCCTGCATTAAATCAGAGGCGCTTCTTAGCTCTGAGTGGTTTTGTTTCGTTTTTCATGTTGCTCTAAATTTCTACAATTGAGACTAAAAGAAATTGATAAATTCCTGAATTGATGAGTATTTTCCCCTTATTTCTTTTTTCCCCACTTTTTATTATGTTTCTTTTTTAAACATATACATTCATATTATTACACATAAATGAAATAAGCTATATACATCAGGAAGAACCACGAAACAATCAGGAATTATATTAAGTTACATTAATAAGTGATTTAGCTATTTGTATTTGGCAAACTTGAAGTAAACATCTTTCCTATCTTGTTGAGTCTAAAATCCTAAGTGGAAATCAATATCTATCATATCTCATCTCTACTAACTTAAAACATGTATCTAAATCTAAAAACATCTTAACCCCTAACCAACTAAGCTTACTTGTTTTATTTTATTTTTTTTACATATACATTTATATTATTCCACATATATATAATAAGCTACCTATAGCAAGAAGAACAATGACACAATCAGGACTCATAAATTTTACATTCTTAGTGTTTTGGCTATTTGTATTTGACAGCCTATCTTGTTGCATCTAAAATTCTGAATGTAACTCAATCTCCATCACATCTTGTCATTACCAACTTAAAACATCTATCTAGACCTAAAAACATCTTAACCCCTAAACAACTTAGCTTCATTGTAAAACTAAGCTACCTACTCTTCAACTCTGTCAGAGACTTGAGAAGGAATAAACTTGATTACCTGAGTATGCCGGGAGTTCAGGTTAGTAGCTTTCCAAATGAGAAGATGACAGAGATAGTTTTACATTTATTTTCCTTGAGACAAGCATTCCTCTATTCCATTTGTCATTCTTTCCTTCTGATGATTCTCCAGGGTATCAGAAGAAACTGTGATATGCTAATGTTAGCTCATCCTGCCTCGTGAGACTGATTACTTAAGTTTTTTGTTATTTTTTTAAAAGCTGGCTTCTAAAATATTGCCAGCCTAAAATAGGTCATGACAGAAATATTTCTATAAAAAAAAACCCATCAGCTGCTGTGGCACCACAACTAACAGTGTGATTTGTTGGGAACATGTTCAAACATTTACTCTCATCACTGGCTTTCCTTCCAAGAGCACCCTCCCTTGAAATATAAAATGAACATTAATGTAAAATTATTCTACTCTCAAAAGGAAGAATATGTATTTTTCTATGTGTAATTTATCAAATGAAGAAGTATTCTCTATTTGTGAAACCCACATATGCTTGATTACAAATGTCTAGCTAGTTTTGTAAATCTTGAAATACAATTTAGTAATTACTTTATATTATTGAGTATGCCTGAAAAGTTAAATACTAACTAATTTAGTGTTCTTATTTTAAAAAATATAATTACCTTGCCCACAAAAAAATCATTAGCTTTAAGGAAATCATATCAAATATAAATTTAATAAAAATATTTAGAAATATTTTGGTTTTTGAGGATTCAGACAGTTCCCTGCCAATAAAGAACCATCATCATTTTGATCAATGTGGTTCACCCTGATTTAGATGTTCAGAGGTTAGTGGCGAATAAAGTGTTGAGTCAAATACATTAATATAACCGTGAAGAAATTTTGGCTTCAAAAGAAGTAGGTAGGCTTGAGAGATTTTTTCTAATATTTGAAGAGTGCTAAGAATTCTTTCCAGTCCTACCTCATTCATTTTTGTTCAGCCCCACACATTCTACATCTGTATTGCTCTGGAAATTCCTACAGTATAGCTACAATGTAAGTATCACGGGGGGGGGGGGGCGTGTTGTTTAATATAGGAACCAGGACTTAGATGAAGACAAGTTCAGTCAAGGTTTAAAAGACCGAGGATGAGTGGGTTAACAGCAGCAGCACTGGACCTCAGAGAGAACTCATGCTTTGAGAGAAGTACAAAGGACGTGCGCAGCGCAGTGTTCAGTCCTTCTGGATGCCTATGAAGCTACCATCTCAGACCCAATAACTTTGTGATAGTCATTTTTGCATTAATTTTACATTTTCTGTTGAAGATTTTCTGTTCAGCAAACAAACAATAATCTGGAGACAAACGGAGGAGGGGTTTTGATAAATGTTAGCTGAGCACAGTGGTGCATGCCTGTAATCCTAGGACTCAAGGCTGCAAAGACAGGTGCGTCTCTAAAAACAAAACAAGAAAATCCAAAAAAAACCCAAAAACCAAAATCCAAAAATCAAAATCAAAAACCAAAACCAAAACCAAAACCTCAGGCTGTTGCCGTCTTAATAATGTTTTATAATTTTAAAATTTACTTCTTTTGTATTACTAATATAATCTTATTGGTTTTCTACAGTAGTTACTTAAAAAATAATTAACATTAGGGTTAAGTGAATGCTGGTGGCTACATTTTGAATGCTTCCCCTCTAGAATTTACAATGACGCTTCATCCATTATGAGACTTGATAGGATGAGGTCAGATGACAGGGAAGGAGGTCTAGAGGAGGAGTGGAGGGGGGATGAGGGAGGGCGGGAGGGGGGATGAAGGAGGGCGGGAGGGGGGATGAGAGAGGGAGGGGGGACCATTAAGCGATGTTAACTGAGCACAGTGGTGCATGCCTCTAATCCCAGGACTCAAGGTTGCTGGGGGGGGAGAGCAAACTGGTACGACCATTTTGGAAATCAATCTGGCTCTGTGGAGCACAGGGAGTCTTATGGAAGAACTGAGGCATAAAAGGACCTGGAGGGGATAGGAGCTCCACAAGGAAACCAATGGAGCCAACAAATCTCGGGGCTGGGCAGGTGGCTGCAGAGACAGACCCACCAACCAAGGACCACGCATGGTGTGGACCCAGAGCTTCTGCTCAGAGGTAGTATATAAGCAGCACAGTTTCCCTGTAGGTCCCATAATATGGGGAGTAGGAGCTACTTCTGATGTGGACTCTGGTGCCCACTTTTTGATCACTTACCCCTGATTAGGAGGTCTTGCCAAGCCACAGAGGAAGAGGATACAGGCAGTCCAGATGAGATCACATGTGGGCTCCCCTAAGAGAGCTGCAGCATATTAAAAGTTATTCTTTAAAACATGGATTTTAGGTATTAAGGTTAAGAGAGAGTCACCCAGGGAAATATTAAGACTTCCCCAGCTATGGGTATGAACTTCCTAAATGGTGAGGGTGTTGCAGTTTATTAAAGCACATTTTTAAACCTGGATTTTAAGTACAAGGATAAGAGACAAAGAAGTGTTCTGGGAAAGAAAGAAAGAAAAAAAAAGTATGGATGTCAGTTTCTCAAGGAATAGTGGCAGTGATTAAGAAGCAGCCTAGCAATAGCTTTGTGCAATTTTTTTGTGTGGCTTTCAAATTGTATCTAAAATGCTTCCTAAAAATGTTTTGTTCTTCTCTTTTTGACAAGAGGGATCATAGAAAGGCTCTGGGTTGCCTCAGGTGAAATTTTAATATCATCAAGTAAAGCCAGGGCCACTGGGATTGCCCAGGAAATTAGGGCATGTCGTTTTACCATAAATGGACTTCTGGTGAACTTCCAAGAAAACTTCAGAGCCCCAGCTTGGAAAACATAAAAGGCCTTAAGTAAGTATATACCACTTGGCTCTTTCTGCTTCTGGGTTAACTCACTCATTATGCTTATTTCTAGCTCAATCCATTTGTCCACAAATTTCAGGAATTCCTTGTTTTTAATAGCTGAATAGTATTCCATAGTGTATATGTACCACAGTTTCTTTATCCATTCTTCTACTGAGGGACACTTAGGCTGTTTCCATGATCTGGCTATTATGAATAAGGCTGCTATGAACATGGTTGAGCAAAGTTTCTTGTTGTGTGCTGGAGCATCTTCTGGGTATATTCCAAGGAGTGGAATAGCTGGGTCTTAAGGAAGCCTTATTTCCAGTTTTCTGAGATAGCACCAGATAGATTTCCAAAATGGCTGTACTAGTTTGCATTCTCACCAACAATGAAGGAGTGCTCCTCTCTCTCCACATCCTCGCCAGCATGTGATGTCACTTAAATTTTTTATCTTAGCCATTCTGATGGGTGTAAGATGGAATCTCAGAGTTGTTTTGATTTGCATTTCTCTGATGACTAAGGAGGTTGAGCATTTCTTTAAGTGTTTCTCAGCCCTTTGATATTCCTCTGTTGAGAATTCTCTGTTTAGTTCCAAGCCCCATTTCTCAATTAGGTTATTTGGTTTGGTGGTGCTTAATTTGGGGCATGTCCCATGAAAGTCTTCACTTACCAGGAAAGTGGGACAGAGGGGAAGACATCCTATTGAGACTCTAGGTGAGAGAAGCATGGGAGAATGGGGAAATAGAAGTATCCAGAGGGTCCTAGAAACCTACAAGAAGAACATTATGACGGGCAGATCTGGGCCCAGGAGTCCTGCTCAAACTAAGGCACCAACCAAGGACAATACAGGCCATAAACTTCAAACCCCTACCCAGATCTAGCCAATGGACAGGATGTTCTTCACAGTCGAGTGGAGAGGGGAGTCTGACTTTCACATGAACTCTGGTGCCCCATATTTGACCACGTCCCCTGGATGGGGAGACCTGGTGGCACTCAGAGGAAGGATAGCAGGTTACCAAGAAGAGACTTGATACCCTATGAGCATATACAGGGGGAGGAGGTCCCCCTCAGTCACAGTTGTAGGAGAGGGGAGTAAGGGAAAAATGGGAGGGAGGGAGGAATGGGAGGATACAAGGGATGGGATAACAATTGAGATGTAATATGAATAAATTAATAAAATATATTTTTTAAAAGGCCTTAAGTAAATGTTAGTTGTGCTAGACTTCTATGTTCTCAGCTGGCAAGATACTCAATAAAACTTGAGAATGGGGGCAGGGACTTTTCTTTCAAAATCTCCATATTTTTCCCATCTTTCTGTTCTGCCTGATGTATATTGATGGGAGTTAGCCTCCCCATGCAAGCAACAAGCCTCATTTTCCAGAACAACTGATTTGCCATAACATTTATATCAGAAAAAACTCTAATCACAATAAATTAAGACAAAATAAGGCCACATTGACATTCAATGTGCACATGATAAAAATGTGAATAATATACAAATGTAATAGCTAACAGTCTCATTTCTCATATTCTGACTCATGCTGAAGAGCCACTAAATTAGATGTAGCAAAGCAATTATTAGTCTTTCTTCGTTCTTCTCACATGCTAGATGAAAGTTACTATGATGTTCAATCTTACAGTTACCCCTATTGGCTAGCATCCTTCAATCCAGGCAAAGCCTGTCTTCATGGGTCCCTGCTTCAAACTACCTAAAACACACACTCATAACTCCTTCCTATACCTTCTTCCTAAAGCTATACATAAGCACCTACTGGAAATGTTTTTATTTCCTGAGATGATGGGGTGAGATGAGAGACATTTCCAAGCCTTTCTAGCTCTTTCTGAACATTTGTTGTCTGGTTCAACTCAGCTATTATGGCCCAAATTCCTTTCCAAGCTGATTCTCTTGGCTTCTGACTGAATTGCTACGCCTGGCTTCAAACTAATTATGGCAATATGTCTTAATCTTCTGGCTTTTTCTCATTCTCTGGCTTGTTTTATCTTCACCCGTGTCTAGCGTGTTCTCTCTGAAACTTGTCTCTGTAAACCTGTCCCAGTAAAAAACTCTTAGTAAAAAATATTGCACCCTCTCCTCCCTGAGCTGCTCTTAAGTAGCCTCTCTTTCCTAACCTGTTCTCATGTGGGTTGGGCATATCCTATTTCTGAGTTATTTTGTCAAATCTTTCTCTGATTCAGCACTTTGTCTGCTCCTCACTTAGACATTACTTCCGAATATGGCTGCTTCCTTCTATAACCTTACCATCATTGTTTAGGATTAAAGGTGTGCACTAAGGGTGTGTCTGTATTCCACCCAGATCATATTGTAATCCAGAGTATGTCTGCTCTAGCTGGCTCACTTAGACCTACAAAGTCTTTGAATGTGATCCCTTGCCAGAGCAGCCAGGTTACTGGATTAAAATTCCTCTATACCTACAGTATACATTTCAGATAATCTCAGCTAGTCCTTAAATCCAACTCTGTTCAATCATTCCAATACATACATGTTTGGTTGGTTTTGACTGATTGGTTTTGATTATTTACTACTGAAAACAATCTTAAATAGGCACATATTTGAAAAACACAGTTATATGACAATCCACATGGACAAATCTATGACAAAGGCCATCATTTAAGTAAGAATTTCTGTAGAGTAAATTTAATCTAGTAACATGGCTACTTTGGAAAGGAATAACACCCAAAGAGGTAGGTCTGTGTGATCCAGCTGGTTGGAATACAGACACACATTTAGTACACACCTTTAATTCCAAACAATTAAGGTAAAGTTAGTTTGTGGAAGGAAGCATCCATGTTTGAAAGTGACAACTAATTGAGGGGCAGTGATGAATCAGAGAAAGATTTACAAAATGAGCAAGAGATAGGATATGTCCAACTTTCATGAGAACAGAAAGAAGAGAGGTGACGTAAGATAGAGCAGAGGAGAAAGAGAGAGAGAGAGAGAGAGAGAGAGAGAGAGAGAGAGAGAGAGAGACAGACAGACAGACAGACAGACACACAGACACACAGACACACAGACACACAGACACACAGACACACAGACACATAGACACACAGAGAGAGACAGAGACAGACAGAGAGACAGGCAGAGAGAGACAGGAGAGAGAGAGAGAGAGAGAGAGAGAGAGAGAGAGAGAGAGAGAGAGAGAGAGAGAGAGAGAGAGAGAGAGAGAGGACAGTTTTATTGGGATAGTTTTATTAAGACAAGTTGTAGAGCTAGACATAGGTGAAGACAGAATGAGCCAGAAGATTAAAACACATTGAATCAATCGTCTGGGAGGGGAGTTTGGGCCAGAACTATTTAGTTGAACTAGCCAGCAAGAGTTCAGAAGGAACTAGAAGGGGTGAGCTTATTCAGCAGTAAGCCTCCAAGATGACAATTACATATGACAAATAAAAGTTACTTGTTTTCCCTTTGTCTTGCATCTAATTTTCTATATATGAAGTCGTATCATTACAGACAGTTTAGGTTTTTCTCCTGTTTCCTCATTATATGTTTCAATATAAGTATTCTTATACATCATGACTTTGTATTCATTTTCCCCCTTAGTTCACAGCTCCAATCCCTTTATCTAATTCATTAATCTGAAGGAATGCATGATTGTCATGAGACCGCTTTTGTTTTTATACCACCGATGTCACCGTTTTCTTTAAATCCAATATTGATTGTGCCACTTTTGTTTGAAAAACAAATGACGAACAATTTCACTTAATGCCCTGACATTGATTTTAACTTACTTGTTATCTTTCCATTCAGGTCTGTGTGGGCTAAGCTGTCTGAGGGCAATAGGATGATTTTATGCGAATGGCACAGCAAACACAACTTAAACCAAAGGAGCCCTTCAAATAAAGAAATGTGTGTGGAGTAACGATTGTGATGCAAACATTCACTGTATGATCCTGAGTTAAGTTACTCAATGTTTTTGTGCTTCATCTCTAAGTTGATGATGATGGTGATGATGATGATGGTGATGATGATGGTGATGATGATGATGATGATGATAGATGAGATCTTATGTAGCCCAAGATGGCCTTAAATTTTATATATCCAAAGATGACCTTTAACTTCTAATCCTTCTGCCTATCCTTCCCAAGTGCAAGAATACACCTGTTCACATCCGTGCCCAGTTTGTGAGATTCTGGTTATAAAATCCAGGGCCTTGTATATACTAGGCAAGTATTATGCCAGATGAGCCACAACCTCTCTCCTGTAAATTGGAGTAATGATTAGTATCTTAGAATGCTGTGAACTATAAATTTACTACAAGTAAAATATCAAGAATAATATTTGGGCTATAATTAATATTCACTGACAATAAATATTATTGTTATCATCATCAATCACAAATGCTCTACATATGTGAAATCAAGGCACAAAAATCTATCTATGTATAAAATGTGGCTGTATTTTCACAGTGTCATTGTTTGTTGTCTGATGGGTCAGGAGTTTTGTTGCTGTTACATAAGTATCCGTTATGCCTAGTGAAATGCCTTGAACGCTTACTGACTAGTTAACCCAAGCTCCCACAGTGTGGTAGAGGTAGGATAGAGCATACATCTTTTGTACATTTTTACCCATCCTTGCTGTGCAGGTTAAAAATGTATATGAAAGTCCATGTGCATGATTGACTTGTGTATCTAACTGCTCCAATATCCATGATGGCTACAGGAGAATACAGTTGGTTTTTAAATATCTTAAAACACTGAGAATATTTTCAGTGATTTGGTGATAATATTTTACAATGCAAAGTTGACGAACAGGGCAAATCTCAGAACATATCATGAGCTAATACCAAAGATTTATGTAATTTCATAATACTTTAAAATTTCAACTGTGCACTTGAAATTAAATTTTATACCTTTACCAGTGTCCATGGGTTCCTTTGCCTATACTTTTATATACCTTAAGACAGTGGTTCTCAACCTTTCTAATGCTGAGACCTTTTAATACATTTTTTTCCTTTTTCTTTCTTTTTTTTAATTAATTTATTCACATTACATATCGATTGTTAGCCCTTCCATTGTTTCCTCCTATTCCTCCCTCCCTCCTACTTCCCCCTTCTCCCCTCCCCTATGTCTGTGATTGAGGGAGACCTCCTCCCCTATATATGCTCTTAGAGTATCGAGTCTCTTCTTGGTAACTTCCTATCCTTCCTCTGAGTGCCGTTCTAATGTTGGGGTGACCTCCAACCGCAAAAATATTTTGTTGCTAATTTATGACTGTAATTTTGCTACTTTTATAAATTGTAATGTAAATATCTGATGGATAAAATACCTGATTTGGGACTTTCAAATGGGCTGTGACCCACAGATTGAGAACTGCTACCTTAAGACAATATGTTATTTCCTTTCCAGTGCTCATGCATGTTTCTGTCCTCCTGATTTCAAATTGAGTATAAAAAAAAAATCACTGCTGTTTTCAACCCCGTGTGTGTGTGTGTGTGTGTGTGTGTGTGTCTGTGTGTGTGTGTGTCTGTGTGTGTTTGCATGGGAGGGCGCTCTGTGCAGTTGAGTGTGTGCACACTTGTACAGTGCACACACTTGGTACAGAGTTTTTATTTTAGGAAGCTGTGTGCTGGAAGCAACATGGATGAATCGTATAGGTAGAAAAGGTATTCAGAAATGGGCTTGTTGGTATTGACATGCTTTGCTTGGATTAGGAGAAAGCCCAAGTAGTTGAAATGGAGATTCTTAGATGTTGCCTTTAGTTTGGAGTTACTTTTCTCTCTTGTCCACACCCAGTAGACAGTCTTAGAACCTCCTGGGGTCATCCTCACCTTAGCTGCTGAGTTGTGAAGCCACAGTCTCTTCCTTTGTGAGAGATGACAGCAAGTCTATATACAGAAGGCAGACAGAATGATCTCAGGGGCAGCATCACAGAGCCACTGAGTGCTACAAAGCTGAATTTCTTCAAGGAGAATTTTAAAAAATCAGCTTTAGAATTCAGTTATATATAGCAGGTTACCAAGAAGAGACTTGATACCTATGAGCATATACAGGGGGAAGAAGTCCCCCTCAGTCACAGTCATAGGGGAGGGGAATAAGGGGAAAATGGGAGGGAGGGAAGAATGGGAGGATACAAGGGAGGGGATAACCATTGAGATGTAACAAGAATAAATTAATAAAAAATCAAAACAACAACAAAAAAAGAATTCAGTTATATGACATATAAGTCCAGTTGTGCCTTTTACCCACACAGGGTAGCATTTATTGAATTTCATAGGGGCATCTCAGAGCAATGAATTCTCTTTAGACTAAGGTCCCATTGTAGGACAGATGGACATGAAAATGGTGCTCAGAAAACAATAGAAGCAGCGTGTGCTTTCTGGCCACCCCTTTGTGTCCAAGTCAGACAATCCCACAGGTAGGGATTGACTTCTAGTCTGCGAGGTCCACAGACTTTTACTCAGCTTCAATATGACCTCAAGGACATGAATTTCCTACCTAAGTTTTCTCTTTCAAACTCCTATATATTTTTCTCCCTGGCAAAAGATAAATATTCCCAAAGTATGGAATTAAAGAGGGTGCACAGTCCACTTCAAGAATTTGGTAACAGTGGCAACCTACCCTGTACCACTTAGACTTATTTGGTATTTGCAAAGACCTGGGAACACAGCAAATCAGAAAGTTGCATTTTGGTCCTTCTCAGATCAAATTCAGAGTATACTCTTTAGGCTACATTCTCTCTCTCTCTCTCTCTCTCTCTCTCTCTCTCTCTCTCTCTCTCTCTCTCTCTCTCTCTCCCTCTCTCTCTCTCTCTCTGTGGAAAGCACAATGACCAAGCTAAATGCCTGCTGTCAGCTTAGAAAGACTTCAGGTCAATGAGAGAATGAGGAGCCCTGATCTCTCAAGGTTAGCACTGTGTGGTCATGTAGCCCCAAACTCTACACCATTACTGTCTATCTAGGGAAGTGGATGACCTCAGCAGACTGGTGACCCTGTGGGTGATGCGTGCCCCTCAGCAAGTACAAGATTAAACTCTGATTAAGCACGCCTCAGAATGAAACAGCACAAAGAGGTTTAGCACAAACGAAAGAGCAGCAGGGTTCTTTCTGGCTGCTAATCTTTCCTCTGTGGCAAGCTGAGCTCTCTAATTTATTTTAATATCGTGTCTATCTCTTTACTTAAGGGACTCTGTGGAGATAAATATCAGTACTTACTTGTAAGAGCAACAGACTATTCCAGAGTGACAGCAATCTTTGAAATGCAAATCAAATGATCCCGGAACTAGAGAAGCTCTGTGTGAACAGATATCCCAAAGTAGAAATGTTTGCATACTCTTTAACTCCTGTATGCATGAAATCAAAGACTTTGTGAGGTGTAGCTTCATGCTACAAATGAAGTTTCCATCTCATCCTCTGCTTCCTTCAGCACCAGGTATGGGAACCAGCAATACTGTCAGTAATTGATTTCAGTTTTAATGACTGAGATTCATTAGTAAAACTATTTATATTTCCCTTTTTTTTTTTAAAGTCGGACATGAGACAAATTTATGATAAATAATCAATACAAAAATATTCCACAGCATAGTTTAGAATCGCAGACTCATTTCAACACATAGGTTAGCCTGTTTAGAAACAAACTATAAGACAGTACTTCTTGGAAGACACATCAGAATTAGTAGGCAGACAGACAATGGAAGGCACCTGCAATCTTAGCCCTTGGAAAGCTAAGGCATGGGGGATCTGAGTTCAAAAGAAGCCTGGCCTGCCCGTTGACCTCAAGGCCAGTTTGGCTACAAAGTGAGCCTAGTTCTCAGATAAAAATTGAAGAGACATGCTGCCTGAAGATTGACAAGTGGGTTGAATACAAACATCATGACTGATATGAATATTTATTATTGTCACAAATGAGATTTACAAATGTCTGTGCTGCTTGTGTGTCTGGGAAGCTAGCTTTATCCATTAACTATAGAAACATACCTAGGGCTTCATATAGCATTTTCCCCTTCATCGGCAATCAGTTTGGCTTAATTTCATTATAAACAAGCCAGCCAGCCAACCAACTAACTAACTAGATAACTAACTAACTAACTAACTAACTAACTAACCAACCAAAGGAAGGATAAACGTCCCTGCAGACTCAATGATGGTGAGCTTAAAATTCTAGAGTCAATACCTCTCACCTGCAAAGCTCATTTACTATTAGTCTTGTCAAGGTTTTATATCAAGTTTTAAGTGATACATGGTAACTTTTGTCTGAGTAATAACTTTTCACATTAGATATATTTAATAACCATTTAAATGCTGATAATGCAGGTACCTTTCAGAATCTTTAGATATGTGTTAGCTGTTTAATCGAACTCCTAACATGTAATAGATTTTTTAAAACTTTTTATTAATTCTTTCAGAGTTTCACATCATGTACCGCAGTTCTCCTTAGCTCTTTGTGCCCTCATATGTGCCTTTCACCCTTACAATACCCCCAATGAAACACACACACACACACACACACACACACACACACACACACACACACCATAAAAAACATCTCATCCCGGAAGCTGTAGTATGTCACAGTGTCCCATGATATATCTTAGTGTCCACACATCTGCACTTCAAATGTTCATTGCAATGGGTCATTGGTCTCTGGCTTCTGTGACACCATCAATATTGGATCCTCCCCAGGACTCCTCCTAGTTATTCTGTTGTTGCCCTGTGTCATGATGACACTGCAGCTTTGAATCAGCAGGACTGGCCTTTTCATGTGTCCCAACCATTCTTGGATTATATAGACTTTGAGGTGGGCCAACTCAGAGCCCTGGATCTGGGCACGGGTGGTAGCAGAGCAGATCAGCTGTACCAGCTCCCGCTTATTCCATACCACCAGGGAGAGCTCTCCAGCAGTGCTCCGGGTAGGGCACCCAAAGCTGGTATCAGTGGAGTCAGCTCTCCTGCTCTCCTGCCCTTGGAGCTGGCTCAGAAGCACACACAACTTGAAAGCCAATTCCTCGTGCTGCCCAGTCAAGGAATGAGGCCCATTCTCCCAAGTACCGCAGCCTGTGAGGGGTTAGGACTGCTCCCCGCCTCTTACAATCTCTGCACTGGCTCACCTGTGCGCTCACAACCAGAGTCAGTTCTGCTGTGCTGCCCAGTCAAAGTGTAGGGCCCATACTCTCAAATGTTTCAGCACATGAGGGACAGGGCCCAGCTCTCCTGATTTCCACAGATGGTGAGGGGCGAGTTGGGGGGAGAGCATCACCCCTACGCTCCCAAACCCGTGTCACCGCACTGCAGAAAAATGACAAGGCCAGCTCTCTTGCACTCTCGTCCTCTCGGATGGTGCACCTAGCCCCCATGCCCCTGCACTCTGCCCCGCCCCCCACCCCCTGCGACCAGGCTCAACACTACTGTGCTGCCCAGGCAAGGTGTGGCATCTAGCACACACATCTAGCAGGGCAGGGCCAGCTCACTTGCTATCACACCCTTGAGGCTGGGATTTATTTTTCAGTGTCTTGTAAGAAGCCAATCTTTCTTAGAACTTGGAATCAGTTTGAAGTATACACTTTCACTGAAAATCACCAGTCGAGTGACTTATTTCCTGGCATGCATATAATTTGCTTCCAATATCTAGATTTTTAACTAATCTGTCAGACCTTTTCTCTCTGAAGTTTCAGAATGCTGAGATTTAAAATTAAATCAAACTCAGAGTTTTCATTTTATTTCAAGTGAAATGAAAATATTTTTATTAATCCTCCTTATTCCTGTACTAACATACACAGACAATTTTAATGCTGAATATTGGTTTCAAGTAATTCAGCATTGTCTAGTACTTCAAGATTTTCTTTCTTCTCATCCTTGCCCCGTATTTTTCTCAGAATCAATTCCAGAAATTGTCTGTGTATTGCACTTGAGCCTGACACACAATCTACTCTGCAAATTTTGAAGGGAAGGTGATTTATTTTTACACTTTGGCTTATAGTTTCTCCAAAAATAATATTTTCTTACAATGATCTCTAAGAATCTTTATTGTTTATATTTGCATACCAATAGGATTAGTATTGGACTTTCATGAATATATTCTTTTAACAGGTAATGAGGACCCCGTCTGATTTCACTGCAAGATATTGCTTTTTAAGCGTTTGTTTCTCAAGTTGTAGTATGCAGTGTGTTATGTGATGAGAAATGGCGTATTGGTAAACATAAGATACAAGCACGCCTCTCCTCTTTCAACATAGAAAAATTTCAGCACTGCAAAGATCTAATTCCAAATAATGACAGCAAAACTATAACATTGAGACTAGAATATGCAAGATAATATTTGCAATACCAGACCTGAGCTTTTACTTTCAAGCTTTATAACTTAATAATAATTTTTTTGTACCAGAGCCATTGGTCATTCTCATATTTATCTGTAGCATTCTGATAATAAGATCCCAGGAAAATCAGTTCTTTAAAAATTTTACTAGTTCATATCTTCAAAGCAATGTGCTATGCTTAATGTCTGGCTATCATAGGTAAATCCGTGTACATTTATAGCATAATAAGTAAAATGATAGGACATGAAGCAAAGTTAGCCAAAATAGGATCGTTCTAGCCTTGGTAGATGAAGCTATAAGGTTATGTAAGTGAGCATTCTGAGCATTTCCATCAGCAACCAGCATCTTCTACAAGACACCCTTTCTTGTCCCATCAATAGTACCTCAGATATAGTTTCATCTAATGGCTTTAGCATGTGGAGCAGCTTTATCTTTTATATTCCTCATAAAAATTTCTGACCACATCCATGATAAGCATCCTTACGTATTTTCACTAGACTGTGGATCCATAAGAATACCATACAGTATTATACAATGAATACCACACAAATGTGAGAACTAAAGTGTTGGTTATCTTTTCAGTATTTAGGTTATATCTGCAAAGACAATGAGTGTAACTTGAGAATTTCAGGAGACCCCACAAATAATTTCTGTACTAGCTTTGATGAAAGAAGGAAATTGTACATCTTTATAGTGTGGAAGCTTTAAGCACTTGGGATATATTTGATTTGACAGGAATTGATTTCCAAGAGATATATACCTGGTTTGGTATAGAAATTGATTTTTGACTCACATTTACAGTTTGTAAATAATGAAATATTAAAGATTTTTCCATTTGTTAAGATATGAAGTGACCTAAATTTACTATTTTTAAATATACAAAAATGTATACTTGTTAATTATTCCTCTAATATTGATAATCCTTGGTCATTAATTCCTTTGAATTTTGTTGACTATATATATTGAAGTTTAGTATCATCTATTCTGTGTTGCACCCTTCTCAGTAGCTTGCAAACTTGAGTATTTTGGTTTCCTTGTAATTTAGGTCAAAGAATGCTTTCTTCATTTTAAGAAATGAAGTGTGATACATTATTTGTAGCAGTAGATACATAAAAGGAATAGGAACTGATTATCAGAGGGTGGGAAACAAACTACCAAGCAAATAGAAAACATAACCAAAAGGCATAGCTATCTTTATACCAGACAAATCAAACTTCAAACTCAAATTAGAAAAGATGAAAAGAGACAGCATATATAAATAAAAGCAAAAACTCATCAAGAATATACTAGTGCTCATTGCTGAGATCTGAACTGGTCAACAGAGGCTTTTTCGGAAGCCCTGGTGTATGGAGCAGGAACAGAGCTCCATCTCAAAACAAGGAACATGAACAGCAGAGCCAGTGATAGCCTAGGGCCAAGCACTTGGCACTTTCTTTCTCAAAAACTAGGGCTGTGCTTGACACAGAGGTAATGGCTTGGGTTCGGGGCTTTAGGAGGGCAGTGGCTTCAGAGCCTGAGAACCTAACTCTTCCTTGCTAGTCTTTCTATAACACCCCCAATATTTCAAATTAAGAGCTTAATCATCCAGGATAATTGGTGCTGGGTTAGTGGATTTTTACCTGCTGGTAGGAGCATGGAAGCTCTCCTCATCCATAAGCACTTTTGTAATATCCTTACCTCCCAAGCTTTCAGTAAGGCACTAGACTCAGAGGATAGACTGATGAAAGCAGGGAGAATTTACTTTACCATGGTATAACATTCACATATTTTAAAGGAAAAATTACTTTATGAAGTCTTTTTAAAAATATTTTTCTGTCTTTACACTTACGAAAGATTTTATAGAAATTAACATTGTATTAGATTAAGGGAAGAGATTAACTTAAAAAGACTAAGTAATAAAAAGATGATCCGAGTCTGAGCTATATTACATTTTAAATATCCCCCCTCTCCTGTGTGTGTGTGTGTGTGTGTGTGTGTGTGTGTGTGTGTGTGTGTGTAAGTACATGACATATGGGTACATATAAGGGGACAAATAAATTTTGAGGGTGACTTCCTTCTCTCTACCTTGTTTTGAGGTGGAATCTCATTATTTCTGTGTGTACTTGTTTCTTTCTGTTACTGTGATAAAATGCCATGACAACAGAACCTTACAGAAGAAAGTGTTAATTTTGAGCTCACGGTTCCTAAAAGAAAGGGTCTGTCACCATCTTGACTGGGAGGTGTGGTAGAGGTCAGGCATGGCTGAGGGCTACCATCTTAAGCCACAGGCAAGAAGCAGAGAGAGCAAACTCAATATGGCAAAGGCTTTAAACTGTACAAGCCTGTCCTCAGTGTCATACTTTCTGTAATGCCACATCTCCCATACTGTTCCTATAAAGTGCCACCAGTTGGGGACTTCAAATACCTGAGACCATGGGGGCCATCTGTCACTGAAATCATCACACTGCTACAGTGCATGCTCCATGCTACCTGTGCTGGAAACTTTTGACTCTCCGGTTTCTACCTCCTATCTCACCCCAGGAGAACACCTCAACGTGTTCTCACAGGCATCCTTTCAAACCAAGGTAAGAAACAAAGACTGTCTATGCCTCCTCGGAAAGATGTGAGGCTGTTACAATTAGGGAGTTTCAGGTGCATCTTGTCCAGTGTTTTACTCTGGATGCATCTGATCCAGGGATCAAACTCAACTTGTCGTCATGCTCAACCAATGTTTTATTATCTATTCCTGGACCGGAGAGAATGTTTTTCCCAATTTATCTAAAATGTAATTTTTTTAGAGCATGGTGTTAAGCCACGCTAAATTATTTCAGCACATCATCTTGAAGTGGTGATAACCATTAGCATGGTTTCTTTGAGCATGGTATTGAAACAAATTAAATTTTTTTCATGAGTGTCCCTCCAAAATTATTATGGGTTATTTGGACAGATGCAAATTTATTATAGTAATCACTAGGAAAAATCTGTTTTGATGTTGTAACAAGTGCACTGTCATTTGTTTTTGTTTTCCATTCCATACTATGAATGCCATGACTGCTTTTGAGGAAATAGTATTATTTTATTCTTGTTCCTTAACATATGCATCCTGTCACCAAGTAAATACAGCTGTTGGTTAACACATTGTCTAGATTCCAGACTCTCTTAACACACTCAACGTGTTCTCACAGGCATCCTTTCAAACCAAGGTAAGAAACAAAGACTGTCCATGCCTCCTCTGAAAGATGTGAGGCTGTTACAATTAGGGAAGCTTTCCAGATTCATATTTAACATCTTTAAAGCAATTTTTAAAAGTGGCTTCTAAATTTCATATGTTTTTATGTGCTTAACTTTATTAATATTCTGATTAGAAGAAAATCTTAGGTATATCGATTTGTTGACAACCTTCAAGGTCATCCACATTTAAGCAAGGCATGTCTATTTTCTTACAAATCAGTTCCTCTCATGTAAGATTTTACCACTGGAAAATAGTACTGACATTATTTGTAAATTATGTCAAATTGCTTCTTAAAAATAAATCATAAACTTGTTCAACTATAAAGGAATTTTATGTAATAATATCGTTGAAAAAAAAAGAAAAAAAATAATATCGTTGAAGGCCTCTCAATGGAGGGAGGGGGATACCAACCCACTCACAAAACTTTTGACCCAAAATTTACCCTGCCTACTTGGTAGCAGAGTTTGAGTAAATGGCCAACCAATGACTGGCGCAATTTGAGACCCACCCCGTGGGAGAGAGCCAACCCCTGTCACTATTAAAGATACTCTGCTCTGCTTACAGACATAAGCCAAGCTAACTGTCCTCTGAGGCTCCACCCACCCAGCAATGGATAGAAACAGATGCTGAGACCCATAGCCAAACATTAGAATCTTATCAAAGAGTTGGGGCAAGGATAGAGGGACACAAGGGAGAAAAGAGCTCCACAAAGAGACCAACAGAGTTAATTAACCTAGGCCCATGGTTCATAGAGACTGAACCACCAATCTAAGTTCATGCATGGACTGGACCTAGGCCCCCTACACTTATAGAGCTGATTGATAGCTCGGTCTTTCTGTGGTCCCTTAGCAACTGGAGCAGGGCCTGAGGAGTTTGTTGGATTACTCTTCTCTACCTAGGCAGCCTTATTTGGCCTCAGTGGAAGATGATGCAGTTAGTCCTCAGGCAACACGAAGTGCCAGGGTGAGATGCTGGATGGATGGGGAGCCCTTTCTCTGAGAAGAAGGCGAGGGGAAGATGAGAAGTGGGGAAGAGGAGAGGAGGGTGGGACTGGAAGGAAATGAGAGAGGGAGCTGAGGTCATATGTAAAGTGAATAAATAAATTAATTAATAAGAGAAAAATAATAATTCTGAGACTTTTTTCTTTGTGCTGCTGAGAATTGGGACAAATATTGTTTTTCTATTTGGAGATATTATTAGTCCACAGTAATTCTTTTGGTGCCAATTAAAAGCAACTAAAAAGATATGTGTTATCAATTTAGACATGTAAGCATATGTTTAATATACATCAGTAATACAGGTACATGTATATATACATATATATTTTTCAACCCCAAGTTTTTTATTATTGTTTAACTGTCTTCTTTTTTATTTCTGATTTTGTTGATTTGAATACTCTCCTACTGCATTTTAGTTAGTTTGGCTAAGGGTGTGTCTATCTTGTTGATTTTCTCAAAGAACCACCTTTTGGTTTCTTTGATTCTTGGAATTGTTTTCTTTGTTTCCAATTTATTGATTTCAGCCCTGAGTTTGATGATTTCCTGCCATCTGCTCCTCTTGGGTGTGTCTGCTTCCTTTTGTTCTAGAACTTTCAGGTGTGCTGTTAATTTGCTAGTATGGCATCTCTCCAGTTTCTTTATAAAGGCCCTTACAGCTATGAACTTAATACTGCTTTCTTTATAAAGACCCTTAGAGCCATGAACTTAACACTGCTTTCATTGTGTCCCATAGATTTGGGTATGTTGTGCCTTCTGTTTCATTGAATTGTAGGAAGTTTTTGGTTTCTCTTCTTATTTTGTCCCTTACCCAGATGTCATTGAGTAGGGAGTTTATAGGCTTTTGGTTGTTTCTTTTGTTGTTGAGTTCCATTTTTAATCCATGGTGGTTTGATAAGATGCAAGGAATTATTTCAATTTTCTTGTACCTGTTGAGGTTTGCTTTGTGGCCAAGTATGGGGTCAATTTTGGAGAAGGTTCTGTGAGGTGCTCAAAAGAGGGTGTAATCTTTTGTGTTTGGATGAAATGTTCTGTAGATATCAGTTAGGTCCATTTATTTCATGATGTCTAATAGTTTCCTGTTTCTCTATTTACTTTCTGTCTTGATGATTTGTCTATTGTGGAGAGAGGGGTTTTATGAAGTCTCCCACTATTAGTGTGTGGGGTTTGATGTGTGGCTTAAGTTTTACTAACATTTCTCTTACAAATGTGGGTGATCCTGCATTTGGGGCATAGATGTTCAGAATTGAGCACTCATCTTGGCATATTTTTTCTTTGATGAAGATGTAGTGACCTTCCCATCTCTTTTGATTAGTTTTGGTTGAAAGTCTATTTTGTCAGACACTAGAATGGCTACTCCAGCTTGTTTCTTAGGTCTGTTTGCATAGAACACAGTTTTCCAACCCTTTACTCTGAGGTAATGTTTATCTCTAGTTGAGTAAATGTCCTTGTTGTATGGTGGAGCATCTTTCATGTATATTCCATTGGACATTTTATGACTCACTAAAATCCAGAAATAGGCACCGGAAATAGGCACATATAATCCCACAATGCCAGATGCCTGAACACCAGCATAAGAACATGGTCAACCACAGCCAGGGCAATACATCACCAACAGAGACCAGCTGTCCTACTACAGCAGGCCCTGAATATTCCAACATGGTGAAGTATAAGAAAAAGACCTTAAAACCAATTTTATGAATATGATAGAGGTTCTTGTGGATGTGAATAAATCCCTTGAAGAAATTGAGAAAAGTCAAACAAAAATTAGCTCAGAAAGCCCAGCCAGCCAAACAACCAAACAATTGAAGGAAGTGAATAAAAGTGTTCAAGACCTGAAAATGGAAATAGAACCAATAAAGAAAATGCAAACTGAGGGAATTCTGGAAATGGTAAATCTAGGTAAGTGAACAGGAAGTACAGACTCAACATCACCAACGTAATACAGGAGGTGGAAGAGAGAATCTCAGGCACTGGAGGTATGATAGAAGATATGATCGAAGAAAGTGTTATATCTGAAAAATTCCTGACACAAAACACCCAGGAAAGCTGGGACACGCCAGCACTACCAACAACAAAATTACAGAAATTTACAGTCAGTGGCTGTTGATATCTCTCAATTTTCATAGACTTAATTCCTCAATAAAAAGGCACAGATTAACAGAATGGATGAGAAAACAGGATCCATCCTTCCGCTGCATACAAGAAACACACCTCAACATCAAATATAGATTTTTATCTCAGAGTAAAGGGAAGGAAAATTACTTCCAAGCAAATGGACCTAAGAAGGAAACTGGTGTAGTCATTCCAATGTGTAACAAAATAAATTTCAAGCCAACATCCTCAAAAGATATGGGGAAAGACTCATCAAATTCATCAAAGGAAAAAAAATCACCAAGATGAAGTGTCAATTTTTAACATATATGCCACAAATACAAAGGCAGACATGTTTGTAAAAGAAACATTACTAAAGTAGAAAGAAGTTCATAATTCCAATGACCTCTGGTTTCTTATAAATAGCTTTGGATGTAGGTAGACTGTGAGTGGTGTCCTTAAACTCTCAGGGGAAAATTATTTTATATAATTGTATGCAAAATCAAGATAGAGTTCAAGCAATAAAAGGGTATAGATACTTAGGAGGTCAGTATAGTGACCAGTCCCTTTTGGTGTACAGGCATATGTTAAAATTCAGGGCTGGGAAGACAGTAGCTTCCCATCTCAACAGCTCTTTCTCACATAAAGGAAAGTAATTAGGCTACAAATCTTATAATTTGAAGTTTCCGAAAGATTAGACCAAAAAGAAAAAAATCAGGAAATAAGAATCAGCTTGTAGAACATAAACATTTTGGAGAGAATTAAAGACATGAAAAATTAATAAAACAATAACAGAGTTTAAGAGAAAATGGTATTTTCATAAGAGTAACCTTCACCCTTGAAGAAGAAATACCAAAGCAAGGGATGGAACAGATATGGGTAACTGTAAGTGAGGAAGCTTTGCTGAAAGTAAAACAAGGAACTTAGGTCAGCCTGTTGTTTGTTTGTTTGTTTCAGTCCCATAATCTCAGCTACTCAGGAAACTGAATCACAAATTGGACTTAGAGGGATCTCTCCCCAAAACAGAAAGCACAGAGAGGCTGAGGATACAGCTGAGTGGTTGCGAGTCTATATAACATTCATGAGTCCCTGACTTCATTCCCAACACAGGAGAGGGGGTGGAGAAGGAGGGAGGGGGAGGAAGGGATGGAAGAGGGATGAAAGGAGGGAGGTAAGTACAGAGAGACAGAGACAAATGAGAAGAACTTATTATAAGGAACTGAATTGTGCATTTATACGTAAATCACATAAAGCTTCAACACAACGCAATCTCCCCTAGACCAGTAGTCAGCAATTTTCCTCAATGTTTCTAGGGTTTAAAGAGGGGGAAAAAAGACTCTTGTCATTTGAAAGAAAGTTTGCTTCCTCTAATTGGAATAGAGTTCTAGTTTGTCTCACTCATACAGCACTTTCATTAGATTAAATTCATTGGTACTCCTTGGGAATCACAATTCTCTTTAGTACAATAGCCATTTGGTCTCCATAATCTAGAAAGGACTGTCAAGAATGTGGCAGCAGGTAGGGGTAATAATGGGTATTGGTGAGTATCATGGTCTTGGGAAAGAATTACAGTTACTGACATGGAAAACAGAAGGGAGTGTATTTTGATGGGGGAAAAGGACGACCAATGAGGATTGGAAAGGAAACAGTAGTGAGGGGTACAGATGTGTGCAAAGTACAATGGTACACATGTTAGAAAAATGCCACCATGAAACTCATCATCTTATAGATTAAAATTTTATAAAATTATGAAGAAATTTAACTAGAAGGCTGGAGCGACGGCTCAGTGGCTAAGAGCCCTTCTTCCCCTCTCAGAGGACCCAGGTTTGCTTCCTAGCACTCACGTCAGCTGGGTCATCTCCACCTTTAATTCTAGTCCCAGAAGAAGCCGAAGCCCTTTTGTCACAAGGTAAATACAAACAACATTTGATGAAAAAAAAGGGGGGGGGGCTCCCTTACACTGTAAAGCTCATTACTCTCCCATACACTTCTTTGGCATGGTTCATCGGAGGTAAAATATTGGGAAATTCCTCATGGAATCAGGTGAGGTGAGCCACAGTCTGCTGATGAAAGGATGAAGCCAGAGTAGGCCAACGGTCAGCACAGCCACGTTATTTTTGCCTGTGAGCACTGGCCTCCCCTTTGCTTACTCCAAAGTGACTTTTGTGAAAAAGGTCAATGTAATGTTTTTGAAATTTGATTCAGGTGGAAGTTAAAAATAAACCAAGGCTTCTGGTGGAGTTAGCGTCAGAATGCATTTGCTCTTTCACAGTGTTTAAACCAGAGCAAAACAAATTGCTTAGCAAAGTTTTTAGGCAACAGTTGTCATTCTTTAGCCTGAAATGTTAGTGTAAGGAAGACTTACCACTTGAACGCAAACAGAATGCTCAGTGTATAAAATAAATAAAGCATTGTCTTTGGGGGGTTTTAGTTTCAAGCATTTGAGAACTTGCTTAGGAAGGTGGCTGAATCCATTAATGCCAATTTTCAAAATGAAATCACTGCTTCTATATTTCAAGAAAGATACATTTCTAAGTAAGTATACAAACTATAAACTGCCAGATGGCAAAGGCACTGGCTTTGTATGCAAATGGAGTCATTTCTCCCTGAAAGCACCTGTTTCTGTTTCATATGTGACAGTGATGACCCAATTACCACTTCAACACTGGAAAAATATGGACCTTCTTTGTAGTCACATGGTAATTGAATGCTGAATTCTTCTGTGATCATGGTAAAGAAAATGACAACAACCCTTCAGTGTAGTCATGATTATTAAAACAGTTTACACTGATCACTTCCACAGGAGGAGGCATTTAACAAACGCAGATAGACTGCATTATTAGAATGACGATGTTTTGAGGTGTTTTGTTGAAATAACTAAGTTGGAGAAACATTTTCTATATGTGATTTGGTTTTTGTGAGTCTTGAGATTCCTCTCAAATCTTAAAAGTAAACAAGTAGTATTCCTATGCTGAGTTACAGAGACTTCTGAGGGTGGAAATTTGTTGATTTGTAACATACAGGAACTTCTGCTCCTACTATTTCACTAAAATTAATCTCAACAACTCATCAGTGACCTCTTTGATGATATTCTCCCTTTTAGGTTTCTTTCCCAGCATCTGTTACATTATCCTCTACTTTAAAATATTGGTACACCTCAGGTCTATAATACCAGCATTTTCTTGCCTCACTATACACACTGTATAGGAACACCCTGCCTTTAATATAGCAATGACTCACAGTCATTTGCCCCTGCTCAAAACCATAGAGTTAATGTGTCACTGGACATCTCTTCCTGAGAACTTCATAAACATTCTGTACTCAACAAATAGATAATTGGAAACTCTACCTCTCCCACTACCCATAAACTGGTTAGTTTTGCATCATGTATAGTACACTGGAGGGCATTAATTTTGCACATAAAGTACAATCACGGGTTGGTTCTCTATCTGGATGTGTTTATAATGGATGGAATAGGCAAGGAAGGAATATTTCATTTATGATACTACACATACAGCACTGCTTTTTTAAAAACCCTAAAGACTACATTTAGTTATAGGTATAATTCTCTGGGTTGTTTGTTTCCTTCAACCCCAGAAGAAACTAATATCTTATATAGATACAGTATATAATACATATTATATACGATATAGTACATATAATATATACTTATATGGTCTATGCAGGAGTTATGGTTATATGTAATAGGTGACAGAGTAATTTGAGTTACTTTTTATTTTTGGATCTCGTGGCTATTTACATTGGAATAAATATAGTTGGTAATGTGATTTATTGGCTCATATTCTGAGGTTAAAATATAAAACGGATCAGTTTGTAGAAAGCAAAATCAAGTTTCACTACTAGATGCTCAGTAATGTTAGATGGAATCTGAGATTATGATATTGGCATTTACAGTGAACTTCAGAGTTGATCTGTCCCTTGGATAGTTATCAATATTATCAGTGTTAAGAATAAAGTACTTTGTTTATTCATAAAATTAGATTAATGCACTGAGATGTTCCATACTTAGTAGTCAGCAGAGAAAGTTATTAGATGTGTTGATTTTATTGTCACTATGGCCAAATCTGTAACAGAAATGACTTAAGGGGTAGAATATACAGAATCTAGTCTGTTTATTTGTCTCCATTGATTCTAGACCTATGACAAAACAAGATATCATAGTGATGGGAACTTGCGGCAGAAACTACTCATTCCTTGTCTGGTAGGAAGCATATTGATGTTTCAGACCATTATGAAAGGAAGAACATGACACAATAACTCACATCATTGCAGATGGGAAAAGAGTAGAACAGTGACAATGAGGGTCCTGGAAAGACATATCCCCCAAGAGCATGCCCTCTGTGACTTACTTCCTCCAAGCACCACACCCAACTCCACTATAGTCCAGAAAGTAGTCAAAAGTTGAATCTGTTGGCCGATTAAGCCATTGATTATGACCAAGTCCTCACACTCCAATCATCTCAAAGAAGTTTTCGCAGACATACCAAAAGGTATGTTTTACTAGTTTCCTAGGCATAACTACATCCTATCAACTGGAAAAAAAATCAAGATTAACCAGTAAGCAAAGGACCCTAAGATGAAAACAACAACAACAACAACAACAACATACACAAGAATGTATGGTTCATGTATACCCAGAAAATACTTGTCCTGGTAAGGTTTATTGTCAAGTTGACACAACTTACAGCCACCTGGGAAGAAAGACTTTGGTTGAGGAACTTTCTAGATTAGATTGGGCTTTGGTCATGCCTGTGTGTTATTGTCTTTATAGCTAATTGATTCACTGGTCAATGATAGACCACTGTAGGCAGCAGTGTCCTTCGGGCTAGGTCTCGGCTGTTAGAAAGCAAGCCGAGAGCAAGAGAGAGCAAGTCAGTGTGCACCAGGTCGCCATTGTTTCTGCTTTGGTTGCATTCCTTTCCCTCGATGATGGACTGTGACCCGGAAGTATCACATGAAATAAAACCTTTGCTTTCTCCATATTGCTTTTGGTAAGGGTGTGTTATTGCAGCAACAGAAAGAATAGTCAGTAGTGCTTAATTGTTTTCCTAGGCAAATGACTTTAAGATTGAGAAACAACCAATCATTTGATTGGTATCTTCTCTACAGCTAACATGTAACTAAGTATCCATTTTGTCTTTCAAGTACGCTGTTTTCAAATTCTGAAAGATACTATGTGAGACATAGATAAACCAGTTCTAGTAATTCTGTCTTGCAGTGAATACCTATTTATTCTAATTTTTAAAAATTCTTTTAGGTCTTAAGACACCATCATTCCTAAAGCCCTGGTTTGGCAAGAAATATAGATAAGGTTATAAAATAGTGGTACATTTGAAAAAGTCATTAAGCATGCACTTTTTCCCTACAAAAATTTAGTGGACTGACAAAAGAAATCTGTATAGTTGGAGTTGGAGATGAAGAATTGTGCATTTCTGCACAGGTCATGAGAAAATAAACTTACAAAACTTACAAAGAATTGTCCAACAACCACAACAAAAATACCCAAAATGTAAAGTTAAATCTTGCCTTTTAATTGGTTTGAGGAGAAAGACTTCCCAGGAAAACACAGATTTCTATATATTTGCTATCTTTACTTCCTTCCTTGCTACAACTGATATTACAGTGTGCCAAGAAAGAATGATCCATTGCTCAGTTTTCCTTGATGCTAGGTGTGTTCTCTTACTGTGTTTCTGATAATTCTGTAAGTAGGGGATTTGATGAAAGGGATTTCTGGGAAAGTTACTGGGATACAGTAAGCTAGATTTCCTTTTCCCCTTTCCTTATTCTGATTTTATACAATGCTGTCAAGATAGACATAACTCTAGTAGACACACACATACACACACACACACACACACACACACACACACACACACACACATCTTGGTCTCTCTTTCTCTTTGAAGTAACCCAGAAAATCATCCATGATTTTTGGTTATCTTGCCACTGTGTTCCTTCCTGGCCATCAGCAAACACAGTCTATAAGCAAGGGAGTCCCTAAAAGTTCCCTGGAAAGTCTCCTAAAGCCTAAATATTCTTCTTTCTGCTGTTAACAAGTTAAAAAATCCTATGACATTGGGAATATAAAATTACTGTATGTATTTTTCATGCATTCAAAATAAATATGAGAAGATATTATTTTCTATCTCATGGGGTTTTTTTTTCTAACAAGAAGTCACCTACCTATTGTAATTTATTAGCCTGGTTTCTGCAGGACAGTATTTTTGCTAAAACATTAACATGCAGTTTTTCTTTAAGAAAATAGTCTATAATTTAATAAATATACTGCTATTTCTAAGCATTAAGTATCAGTGAAGATGTAGTCTCATACAAATAGGTTTAATAGGTCCTTTTATTTGAAATAATTTGTTTAAAATGACTGTTATTACTAAACTGTAAAATTTCATCAAAAGTCTTCTACACATTAGATTTTATCAGTGGAAAGATTTTTTTGTTGTATATTGACTGTTAAATATGAGCACAATTTTTATTTCTTTTTCATTAGTTTTTTTTAATTTTTTCACTAGCATTTTGAATAATCTTTAGATCTTCAAAAGAACATTGCTTGGAAGGAGAATGTTAAGTGGACATGAATGAAATTTTTTTTCATTATATCTAAAGTGTGATTATTTTACTGTTTTGCAAATGTTATACAGAGGAAAAATTTTTTCACTAAAGTGCTAGAGGAAAAATACAAATAAATCAATATCTATTGTTTTTATTTTACTTTTAAAACCTGGCATTTGTTTTTGTATGTATGCATGTATGTGTACATGTGTTTACCAAGGTGTACATATGAATCTCAGAGTACATGTGAGAGTCAACAAAAATGTGGGTTGTAGGAATCAAACAATATTTTCAGGCTCAGCAGCAAGTATCTTTTCTTGGTGAGCTATTTTACAGACATTTCTTTTTAAAAATATAAACCTTAAACCTATTAACATTTTGGTTAGTATAAAAAATATATTGATTAAAGTAGTTATATAAAAATCCATACTGCAGCAGAGACTTTTTGTTTAAGAGTATGTAAAGTTCATGCTTTTTTTGTCATCCATCCAAGCCAAATGACCAATTGAATACAACCAAGTATTGATGTCTTGAAATCACTTACATTCTTACATCTCATAAAAGGCACATCTCAATCAAAAGAACACAAGCCTAAAACATTTTATTACATTACAGAAAGTATGTAAACACAGCTATGAAGCATCCCAAAATATAAAAATGATAGATTTTTGTACTGAATATTATGTTTTCTTTTATTTCAGTTACTCTAGTTTAATGATGGTGCTTTTTAAAAGAAAAAACAACTGGTCGGTATTGAATTTCTCACAAATATGCAGAAACTGTACAAGGCATCTATGAATAAAAATGTATTGATTTAATCATAGGCTGAAGCCAACATAAAAGTTATTTTCAACTCCGGAGATGATTGAGCAACAAATGTCTCTGAGATCATCCCCTCATCAGCACCCTTTGGTCCCCTGCAGAAGAACAAGTGAGTCACCATGGCTAAGACACATCTTTGGCATGGCAGATAGCTAAGTAATAGGTAAGGGGTGCTAACAACATCTTGTAGCCATGTAGGGTGTGTTCTGGGGATACCTTTCCTTTGTTGAAATGCACAACAGGAATAGGAAGTGGAGGGGGTTCTGCAGATTCATAGTCCTTGGTTCCCAACAGCAGAGCCTGTTGTTTCAACAAAAATTGCAGAATCTGAGTGTGTAAATTAAAAGGGTCTTTAGGTCCTTTATTAGTCTCCTAATGTACTCCTGGGGCTACCAACTTCACCAGCAGCAGAGATAATTGTTAAGTCAATTTTTGCAGATGAGAGTGTAGAGACTTACAGATACATTCTGTATAATAATGGAAATTTTAACAAGAAAAATAAAGATTTGAAAAGCCCTGAAAATAAGGTTAGATCACAATTTGGTTCATGTGTTCTTGGAATCTCTTGCTTCTGTTATTTATGCGTAGCTTTCTCTAACTCATCGAAGAGAGTTCCCCGTTCTTTTCTTTATATAATGTCTTACAACCCAAAGGTACAATATGTATACAATAAACGAACAGCTCAGGGGTCAGACTTACATCCTCCCACAGTCAATCTGTGAATGAGTTATTTTCTTGGGTGAAAATTGCCCATACATTTAATCTTTTATTTATTAAATTGCCTGATTCCTCAGCTAACCATGACACATTTCTGCGATCTTGTCTTCTATAGACTCCATGAAGACCAAAGCCGGGAAAAAAGGGTTATTCTTACTTTCTTCTAGACTTACAGACCAGGCTAACAGGAATTCTGGGTAGTCTGTTACTAGGAAAACTGTGAATAAATGTGTGCCAGAATAAGAATTGCAGAATTCTATCTTTGTTTCATTTTTTTTTCATGATGCTGTTCAGTCGGCAGAAACCCCTTAGGGTACCACTAACCACACTATTTAGAACCAATTTAGTTTTTAATTTGTGTTTGGACTCGATTCCTTTCTTTTAAATACTTATTCCACAATTCCAAGTAGAGTGAGTGCCTCATACTAAGTTCAAGCCTTGTGAACATTCTGAGCAGCTGCTTAGGGACTATATTTTTCACTTGCTTCACTCACCCTGAGCCTGCTGGCATCTACCCACTAGACAAAAGGTCAGGAGGCTCCGTTGTGTAATTTTACTGTATTAGTGCTTCCTGCTTTAGTTACTGCCACTGAATCATTGACATCCAAGTTGTTTCTAAATGTTAAAAAAAAAACCTTGTTGTCATTTCCTTTTTCTGATTCATACAGCTAATAAACTGTTCTTGTGTATTACAAGTTTGAGGCAGAAGACAGATAGCAACTCTGACTTAACAGGAAAGTCAAGCAAACATGTTAACCTTTGAAAAATCCATGTTACTAAGACTGAGTAAACTAAAACTGGGAAGGAGGCTGAAATTATACTCATCTTATTTCTAAAGTTTATATTTGTGTTTGAGTCAAAGGAATACGGTATGGAATCAAAAGACTTTAGTATCTGATGTAACCATGGTTGTTTCCCCAGTCCTACAAATAATATGTAAGGCATGAGTGCTTTTTATGAACATTAAACCAGTCTCATTATGTGGGACGATGTAGCATTTCACCATCTCCAGTATATGTTTACCTCCCTAGTCTTAATACAATACTGCATTTTGCTTTGGAGGGATTGTTATATGCATAAATTCTGTAAATAATTTCTGGAAGCCTACCCAGCCTCTGTACCACTTTTTCTTCCTGCATTCTGCTATAACGATGGTGCCCTGTGGGACCATCTGAAGGGCTCTAACGCATAGATGGCAGGGTGTTACCATATTGCCTGTATAAGAAGCCTCTTAGACTCATGCTAATCCTAATAGTACAGCACTATGCAGGCACCATTAAGTCTCCAGAGAAGCCTCCTATCAAAGAGTCCCAGAAGCCACTCACATCAGCTTGTAGCATCTGTATTAGAGAACGGGATGCCAGTCAGACACAGGTTGGGAAGCCTTGAGGCGGTTAGAGACTATGAATTTTAAACCTGAATTCATCCTCATAGTAAAGGATGTCCATGTATGTAAGGTGGATGAGAACAGCAATAACCACTATATCATCTCCATATTTTTTCCTGCAACACTTTACATATAGTCAAAGGACTTTTTGTCAGATTACCTTTGTCTGACAAAGTATACATTTTAGAAAGCTTCTATTGTTATTATAAGTTACTTGGACTTTTTTTTTTTACTTAAAGTGAAAAAGCAGGGCCCTCAGCGTACAGCTGGTGCTTCCCGTGGTCCAGCAAGTAAAGTGAATATCATCAGTCCAAACTCACAACACTGAAAGCCGCAACAAGCGCACTTCAATGACTGTTTTGAGCACATCACAGGGACAAAACAACACACCACCATAGCTTCTGGACTTAAGTCAGAGAGAGGAAGCAGATGAGACATGGTCATGAGCAGTGGGAACTCTGGAGAGAAACATCAACTCTTAAGAGAACTTAATGACACAATCTCACATCATTTTACAATGATCTAGTTGTCAGGAAATATTGTGTTCATCCCCACATACAAAGAAAGGGGCTCCCGTGGATGATGAATTACTTAAAGCCGTAGCTATAGGCTGCAATCCCATGTGATCCAGAACCTAGTGGTGTG
Organism: Acomys minous; assembly: GCF_964271855.1. Classification (NCBI taxonomy): domain Eukaryota; kingdom Metazoa; phylum Chordata; class Mammalia; order Rodentia; family Muridae; genus Acomys; species Acomys minous. Next base: position 108,220,702 of record NC_140486.1, on the reverse strand, counting down.
CAAAGAACTGATCCCAACCATGAACAATTAGCCCTGAGGAGTAAAAGAAAAAATGGCTATCCTACTGTTGGGCGTTTGTCTTTTTACAGATGTGACTATTCCCACAGGGCTTGCTCCAAGTTGCCTACCTGTTGTCAACGAATGTAGCTCCACATTTTCAGAGCAGCTGAATAGTCACATGAGTGCTTCATGGCTGACAAGGACAATTAGAACAGTATGTCTATTCAGGACATTAAAAAGATGGAGCTATTTTTAATCAACATATTAAAAAATTAAGACAAAAACATAGTTCACTGGGCTTTTGATGTGGATGGGTTATAAATAAATATCAAATATGAATTTTGATGTGAGAAGTTGATAACGGACTCTACAGAAGTGCTAAAGAAGTGTGACACAGAGTTCTGACTGCACCTAACAGTTGTATAATGGGAAAGGCTCAGACCATGAGTTTCTGCACCATATTGCCAGGGAAATACAAGTCTGGCATGGCTATGGCTACTTAATGTTTGTCTCCTTTGCTGTAAACGTTGAAATTAGAGGGTGAATCATGACTGTCTAATAAATCCTACTTCTCTTCATTTGGGTCCATCTGGCTTCTAAGTGCCAACACACTTAATATTACTTTAATTGTCAGTGTATTAAGAACTAGACAATATAAAAAGTGATTTTAATAGTGAGGTTTTATAACTAGAAACTAATTACTGTTTTAATTAAAACTATTTGAATTATAAGTTATTATAACATATTATTGTTTATCTACTCAATGGCTTGATATTTAAATTTTCAATGTGGCAACTTGCAAATTTCCATGTTTATTAATAAGTAATATTTTTAAATATACACTTAGGCATAGGGTGAATTAAAAGTATTACCTAAGTGCTGTGGCTTCTACATAATTTCTTTGAATCTCCCTCCAGTTCTCAGGCTGAAATTTTTGTCTTCAGGGTCCTTTAAGGAAGAAAATTTCAGAAAGATAACTTTACTGCTGAGCTCCATCACACTATTAACGAAGATGGAGTACCAATGCCGGACAAGTTGTTGCACCGAGCAGTGTGTTAAAGAATATTACCGAACATATCCTTTGCAGCCAGAATTATCCTCCTAACAAAACTGAAAAGGGGCACAAGAAAAAAAGAAAATTATAGACCGATTTCTATGATGGACAGATACAACGATTCTTAATAAAATTCTGCCCATCTAAATTCAAGGACTCATTAAGAAAATCATACACCAAGTTGTTTTTATTCGAGGGATGCAAAATAATGAGTTTAATATAGCACACAAACAGAATTAGGGCCAGAAAACATCCAAGCATCTTGATCAGTGGAGAAAAGGCATTTGCAAAGTTCAACATCTCTTCATGATAGATTTCCTGAAATAGAAGGAGTACACACACACACACACACACACACACACACACACACACACAGACACAGACACACACACACCTTTTAAAATGTAGCCACTTTCACGGAGAGCAATAACAAACTCTTCAAGAAAGAAGGAAAGCACAGGGGGAATTTCCAAACTATTGTTACATAAGTCTTTCCCCAGGTATTTTCATGTGGCTTGTTTTTTAGTGGAACATCAACTGAAAGTGATGTAGTAACATATTTGAGTTGGTATTAAGCTAGAAAATATGTCATGAGCTAGAGCAAAAAATGATGAATGGCTAACCGAGAACACCAATTTTAAGTTTTTAAAGAGTACAGATAAGAGAGAAATCTTCAGGCTGTGGTGTACAAGCAGGGCTTTATCTCAGATACACAGGGCAACTGCATGTCAGCCAGAACTAAAATGTATCCTGGTGAGAGAAAAGAGAATTACCATAGAGATTGAGTTCGTTTAACCTTAATACTCTGGGCCTAAAAGAAGGATACTTAAATAGGACACAGAGTACATTTGGGGGGTATTTAACAATTTTATCACAAATGAAAAGTAAGAGTTTTAATATTTTGGGATCATTCAAGAAATATAATGATGTTATTATTTTCAGATATATGCAAATATGTTTACCTGAAGATGAAAAAATGGTATTCTATTATTGTTCCAATGGGTATTTGTTAATATTGAGTACAACACTTGGGATTCTTAAATGTAATGGCTTTTGGGACAAGTGACACCAGAGGGAAAAGCTTCTCTGTGCTGCTTAACCTAGATTCCTGTTTCTCTTCCAAGAAATATCTTATGTTCTTTTTAAAATAAATTTCAGTTACTTGTTACTTGAGGTCTTTGTTCTCTTAATGCCATTCATGTATTTGTGTTTAGAATCTTGACATTACATCCAAATTTTTAATACGGTAGAGAGAGCAAGTGAGGAAGACACCTGATGTTGACCTCTGGCCTCTATACAGACTCAGAGACCAACATCAAGTACCTTCCTCAGTTCTCTCTACCTTAGTCCCTGAGGCTTGGTGTACCAATTCATTTTTATCATCAACTTTACACAAACTAGAGTCACCTAGGAAGACGGAATCTCAGCTGAGGAACCATCCCTATCAGATTCGCCTGTGGGCATATCTGTGGAGTGTTTTCTTGGTTGTCAATTGATGTAGGTGGACCCAGCTCACTGTGGGTTATACATCCCTTGACATAGTGATGGAGATTGAGCAAACCAGTAGGCAGCATTCCGCCATGGCTTCTGCTTCAAACTCCTGCCTTAGCCTCCCCTCAATGAGGCACTATAACATATAAGTTGAAACAACCCTTTCTTCCCTAAATTATTTTTGGCTATGGCCTTTATCACAGTCACAGAAAACAAACTAGAATATAAGTTGGCCCTTATTGGCATGGAGCTCACTGGTTAGGTGAGATTGGTTGACCAGTAAGCCCCAAACATCTTCCTGTTTCTGTCTCTCAAATGTTGGGATTACAGGTTGGTCTTGTTGAGTCTCCGTTTTCAAGTAGATTCTGGGGATGAAGAACAGATCCTCATGTTTATGTGACAAACACTTTATTGGTTGAGGCATCTCCTCAGTCCCCTTAGCCTGACAGTCTCTGCCTTTTGGTTGGACTGTTTAACACATACATATTTGAAGGTATTAGTGATGCATTTTGTTTTTCTTTTTACTTTCTGTGTCTCATAAATTCTCTCTCTCTCTCTCTCTCTCTCTCTCTCTCTCTCTCTCTCTCTCTCTCTCTCCTCTTCCTCCAATATCTTTTCTCAATAGAACATTTTTACTGTGACACTTGAAAATCTGTAATATAATTTAAATATATTTTAAAATTGCCTTTTAGTAATTTTGTCTAGGGCTAACAATATACACCTTAACTTTTCAAAAAAAATTCAGGTGTAAAGCAATTTAAACTTTGTTAATATATAGGAACTTTAAACTATGCAGTTATATTGTCTCTTTGAATTTTTGCTTACATATTAATTTTTATATCCTACCATCTCAATATTTTATGATAGTTGTTGCTTTAAATTGTTTAATGTCTTTTAAAGATGTAAAAAGAAAAATACATGTATTACTTGCTTTTAATTAATATTTATATTGATCATTTTAATCTCTTCATATCATCTTGTAGATTCTCAATATTATCTAAGTCATTTTCTTACTTAAGATAGCTTCACTCCTGCTTTCTTCTATTGTGCCAACCATGCAAATTGTATTTCTAATGATTATAGGCTAAAATCTAACCTTTGGGTAGTACATTAAAATAACAAATGGTTTATTATTATAATCTTTGTAGTTACTGAGGCATTTCATTGACTTTTGGATTCAATCACCCATTGACCTTACTCCCTCATTATGAAGAATTTTTCTTAGTGCTTATTTTAAGGACTATGCACTAAGAACAAACTGTTTCAGGTTTTCTTTATCTATGTCTTCTCTCCCTGATTTTATTTTATTTTTTTTAATTGACTGTGCTGGACTCTGTGTTTTGGCTGAATTTTTTTCTTTCAGCATCTTGAATATTTTGTGCATCTGTCCACCATCCTCCACTGGTCTTACTAAGAAGCCAACTGTTAGCCTTCTTGTAGTTCCTTTATGATTGTGGTTTTTTGAATCATCACTATTTTTTGAATTCAGCATTTATCATTATCTAATTGACTTCAAGATTTTTGTGTATATTTAGATGAGATGCTTTTGCATTTATTTAATTCAGAGCTATTTAAACTTTTTAGACATGTAGATTACTATTTTTAGAGATAACACTCTGGTGATTGAGATTGTTGGCACTTATATTTGATTTTTGTGAATTCAGATAATTTTAATATGTTTTCTTCTTCCTTTATATCTGTCCCTCTTTCTCTGCTTCTCTCTTTTTATCTTCATATTTCTAGAATTTATGTGTGCAGGAATAGATATAGGTAGATGTGTGTTTCCTTAATGGTGTTACATATTTATTTATTCCTCTTTATTGTACCTTCTGTCTGATCTTTTGGTTATATAGCTTTTGCTACTGACCTGTCTTTAAGCTTTGTGATTCATGATGAAAATAAAATTAATTATATATCCTTCTTATATAGTGATTGTTTTTAAAGAGTTTTAGACAACGTCTTAGTAGTTTATCATAAAATGTATATGTTAGAAATATACTAATACGCAATTTAAAAGTCTTATTTGCATTGACTAAAAGTAAATAATTTAGAATTATGTACCTACTTGTGGCAAATCCTAAGTAGTAGAATAGCCTTTGTAGAAAGGATAAGAGTTTGTTGTCAAAGTCAGTCAGAAAGATTTCTTTTTGGAAGGTCAGGGTCCTACTTCAGCTTAGGTAAGGCTCATAGAATGTCCAAGTACATTTGTCAAGTGGAAGCCAAAGCTAAATGGTCTTATCCAGGCTTTCTCTCTCTCTCTCTCTCTCTCTCTCTCTCTCTCTCTCTCTCTCTCTCTCTCTCTCAGTTATATAAGTGGAAATCATCTCATTTCCTTCAGCTCACAAAGAATTTTCCCATTACAGAGGCCATGTGGCTATGGATAGCCTAAACACTATGTCACATTCAACAGCAATGTGCTGTCAAATGTGTGGGTTATCAGAATGACTCCACATAGCACTGTACAACAATTCATCAAACTCTTGTCTAACCATATAGTAAGATGGTGAGACCTATGATGTGTAAAAGTGAGAGATTGGTGAGTAATACATGGGACTGGGGGTAACTCATAAAATAAGAAAAAAAACTTGTAAAAGACCAACAGTTGTATATGATATATAAACTCTTAAAGCTTCTCGTTTTTGTACCTACTTTTCTGTGCATAATCAAAGTAGAGAAAATGTTTGTGAAACATTTACAGCATAATTAATCATAAACAAGCAGGAAGCATGTTATCATTTTATTATCATTGTTTATTACTTTCTTGATTATTATAGATGATGCTTAAGTTCTATATTTATGAACACTTTTACAGTTGTTATGTTTTAATGAATTTATGATTATGTAGTAAAATAATAACAGTGTGGAGTTTTTGATATGAGAATAATGCTCTTCTAAAGATAGACCAGAGAACCATCAGTCTTCACTGCCATTTGAAGAAACTAGGACAAGGTGGGAGTCTGAAAGCCTGAGGACCCACATCATGTTAGCATATTATTTTGTGCCTTCTAGACCAGGATAAAATGAAGAAACTGTAATAGTTTTGTTTCCTGTTACCGTGGTAAAATACCCTGACAAGAGCAACTTAAGAGAGAAAAGGTTTATTTAACTCACAATTCTAGGGCAGGGTTCATCATTGCAAGAGTCAGTGGTGGGAACTTGAAGTGGCTAGTCACATCATCTCCATACTGAAGCTCAGTGTCTTAGTTATCTTTCCATTGCTATGACAAAACATTATAACCAAGTCAACTTGTAAATGAAAGCATTTAGCATAAGGTTTATGGTTCCAGAGGGTAGTAGACTTCATGACCATTGTGGCAGGGAATCCATCAGAAAGCAGATAGGCATGGTGGTGGGGCAGTTCCTGAGAAATTACATCTGATCCACAGGTATTAGACAAAGGGAAAGAGAGACAAAGACAAGAGAGAGAGGGCGGGGGAGGGGGGAGAACTAACTGGGAATGGCGTGGACTCTTGAAAACTCAAAGGCCATCCCTAGTGACATCTCTCCTTCAATAAAGGCATAACTCCTAAGCCTTGCCAAACACTTCCACCAAGCAGACCCGGGTTTTCAATATTTGAGCCTGTAGAGGTCATTCTTATTCAAACAACCACACTAAAAAATACACTGAATAAATGCAGATGCTGTTGGTAATTAATTAAATTCTATGGGGCTTTTCTATGACCCACCTAGTTCCCAATAATTGAGACAGAGCCCTATTGATTTAGTTAAATGGCTTTAGCACAGTAACTGGGCAGGTATAATTTAAACTAATTTTTGGACCACAAAGATGTGGTTTTTTTGCCATAATAATTGGTCTTACTATACATCTGGTAGAAACAGACTAGAATTACAAATAACTTAGTTTGATGTCATTGAAAATGTCATGCTTTTCAGAACCAAGTAATAAATTCCCTGTCAACTTGAATATACTGTTCAGTTAAGATACTCACAGGACCTGAATTAGGTGTAGGGTTAAACATTCATAGAATTCTGCCCCTGTTATGTTACAGAATTTGTACCACAAATAATCGGTGGATTTGTTCTCAGAATCTCTGTAGCAGTTTTGATGAGGCGGAGGTCAAGAGCATTCATACCACAAATAATCAGGCATTCCTTTTTCCTTGATTAGGTAGAGATGTTTGTGTAATTTAGTCTTAATTTTGACAATATTGTCTTTTCTAATTTTTAATACTTCCAACACCCTAGTTAGGAAAATTAACCCTGTTTCAATAAAAGTTTTTTTAAAAATTCTAGCTATGTAAGACTGAAATTCAATGAAAAATGAAAAAAAAAAACTTCATTTTTAAGCTTCCGCAGCCACCTTCAAACTGGGATATACATTTAACACTGGAGCAGAGGCCATTGCAAAGCTTTCAAAATGACTCAGAAACATTGCCAAGTCGAGTACTACAGCCTTACATTCATGGCTGACTCTCTTCTGTGATTGTTGCTTACAGAATGCTCTTGTATATGTGATTTCAAAGTAATCTTATTTTTCCTGTCTTCCCATCTGAATCAACCACATACCATTCTATAGGATGAAGGTACGTATTTTGTGCATATTCTTAAGGATAAGCAGATAAACCTTACTTGTCTGTGAGCGTGATAAAATTTCATGATGGTGTTTTGTGAATTTCATCATCTTATCATAATGCTTTCAGTAAAAATAAATAATTTTTAGCTATGCATGGTGGAACATGTTTGTAATTCTAGCACTTTGAAAGGCAGAGATAGAGGCAGATGTAGCTCTGTGAGTTTGAGGTTAGCCTGGTCTACAAAGCGACATGGAGAAACCCTGTTTCAAAGGAAAAACAAAAACAAAAATAAGTAATTTTTGTCAGTGTCAGCATTTCTTAGTTTTTTGATAAACAACAGAATGGGATAATTAAGTACTGTTTTTACTCCACACCAAAGAAACTTCTATTTTGTAGACAGGGGTTCTTATAAACAAGTACAACTGGTCAAACTGAGGAGAGTGAATGAACACACCAAAGCTCGGAAAAACATGAAAAGGAGGCAGAAAGATCTTAAGTGCCTGAGGACCAAGACATTGGAGCCAGAAAGTGTCTTCTGTGGATAACAGGATGCTATGCCCATGAATTCTTCCCTTTATAACTGCCCGCACAAGACCTGTAGAGATGCCAACATAGATAGGTGAAAATTCACAAGGTCCCGTGTTTAGAGACTCTTACAAAGAGTTACAGGCAGTCTGTGACTGCTAAGGAAGGGAAAATGAGTTTTCTTGAGGGAAAAGCCCCCTGATAGGTTGCCCAAGTTAAGTGGTTAGTCCTAAACCCATGTACACATGGATAACACTAATTGGATTCTGTATGTTGTGTGTGTGTGTGTGTATAATTATAGAACATGTTCTAATATATATCTAATAATACATATATTATATACACATATATATTTCAGAAGAAGAGGTCATACATATGGAAGGATATCTGTGTGTAAGGACATGAGAATAGTTTGAATAGGGAGGAGCTGTGATAGCGATATAAATATGGACTACTTAAATATGAAATTCTCAACCAAAAACAATAAACATCATTTCTGGTCATGGCATTTTATCACAGCAACAGAAAAATAACTAATGAATACATTGAATTTCCAAAAAGAAAGAAAGGTGGAAGAGAAGGAAAAACAGAACCTCGTATAATGTGCAACAAAGTTTAGACCAGATCATTATTTTCCCCATATCATCCCCCGAAAGGGTAAGGTGTTTGAGGTCAACTCTTATTTCCTTTCCTTACTTAACATGCTCACATAAGGGACATATACGGCATCCATAATCATACAATGGAAAGGGAGTTCAGAGGTAACAGCCAAAGGGAACGCTTCCTTCTAGGATCCGGTAACATAACACAAGATACTTATTTTCTGAGTTCAAACTCTCATAAGTACTAAGTACCCAAGGAATTATACAATTTTGAAATCATGCATGCTCCTAGTTGTTTTTAGTTGTGACATGGTATTAGGCATAACATTCTGTTAAAATAAATACACACACAGTATGTATGCTTATGTTAATGAGTTCATATTCTTATTTCACGCAGTGCATGCTATCATTTCAAGCAATAGAGAAACTATTGACCTTATTTGAACAGATCGATGTGATTTTCAGTCCGTATTTGATGGTGTGGTTGTGCATGTGTGCAGTGTACTAGAGCAGACGCCTTCAGAGAATCTGGTTGGTTAATAGAAACTGCCACTGCGAAACCCGCAACACATACGTTTTCCTAAGGTAGGTAACAGAAACATAGGACAATGACCTACAGTTTTATTGCCCTTTGTATTAAGTGGCAACTTATTTAAAATACAATTCTGTGCAACTCTTGTGCATATATATATATTGTGCATATATATATGTATATATATTAAAAATAGATATACCAAATATTTCCTATTTTCTGTTCTCTATAATAATACCAGAAGCTGTGTGTAGCTGAATGACTCTGATTTAACTTTCATATCAGAACTGAGGCAGACTATTTCCTCTGGTAGGTTTGTAGCTGATAGTGTGTCTTTGACCTACAGTTTTGTGAGGACAAACTTTTTATCAGGCTTGGTTGCCTGGACATGTTTATGTACACAGATCCTCAGGTGTATAAGAAATACACTAGTTATGCCATTTTGCCTGTACATAAACCAGAGTATTTTATCCACCTACGAGTCTCCTCAAATACCTTTTGGCATGGGAGATATAAATACTGACCTCTGCATACACTGACTGGAAGTAAATGATGTGTTTTTGGTTTATTTATTTATTTATTTTTTATTTTTATTTTTTATATCTGTGTGCCTTCTGTAATGTCTGGCATGAGGAATGTCCTCATAGCTGATGTATAAATGGAATGAACGAGTAATCTATACCCTGTAAGAGGTTCCAGTGAGGCTGCCGCTGTTGCCATAGAGAGTCTAACAGCAGATTTCAAGTATTAGAAAGTAATTTTTGCTAATTTAAAAAGTTGGTAATAAGGCAACCGCATCTCAGCTGATGCATGTTTTCAGAAACAAAGTAACATCTTATGTTTAATTTGAAAGGCCTAGAATTAGAATAAAACCATAAAGCCACAGAACTTATAACTATGTAATTATAATATGTGTGCTATTGGTTAGCAAGAGATTTCCCTTAAGTGAAACATTTGATGTTCCTAGAATACAGATTGCCAAAGCAAGCAAAATTAGCCTAAGAGCTTTGTTTCTTTTTCCTTTTTATTTCCAAAAGTTCAGCTTCTTGCCTGAGAGAGTGGAGATTTCCCCTGTCCTAGGAGAACACTGCTTAGCTCTCTTGTCTGTTAGCAAGTTGATATTCATTGAAAGCTGTGCAGGGAGTATACATTAGCATATTCATGATCCTTGACCACATCCTGCTTAAAATAATAAAAATGTTTATTTAAATAATAATTCTCTGGTTTTTGCCACCACTACTGTGACAATAGAGACAACTGTTAGCAATTAGGTCTTTACAGAACTGTCAGCAATGCTCTAGAGGGTCCAACAATTATTGTGAAAACTCCCAGAGAAATCTTGTTGAGGATACTCCAACCCCAACCATGTAGAACTTAGACGTTAAAGTAAGTCAGCCTGTTAAATTGAAAAAGAAAAAGGAAAAAAAAAAAAAGCAGGAGGAAAGGAAGGAAGGAAGGAAGGAAGAAGAATAGGCCTCATTAGTTCACCAAGCAGCACTGTGCTGAATGTGATGGAGGGTTTTAAAGAGTTCTATTTGATGTTCTTTGTTCATTATTGCCTACACAAGTAGCTAAGTGAAGATTTACGCATGTGTTTAGTTCCAAATTTTTTCAGATAAAGTGCTAACAGAAAAAGAAAGAACATAACATTAAGTGGGTAGGAAGAGTTATGGATTTCTTAAATACACCATGTGGGTGCTGGGAACCAAATCCTTGGTCCTTTGCAAGAGCACCAAGTGTTCCTATGTGTTGACCCAACTTTCCAGCCCCAATGAATCTTTTTTCATACATTATTTCATGCAAATAATCTCAAATATTACTCACATTTGTGGTAATAGCTACATGATCCTCTATTTTTAGTTATTTAAAAATATATAAATATATCAAAATTACAATGTACCTTATAAATATACACATTTTTTGTCAATAAAATTTAGAAAATTTCAACTTTTTTTGACTTGGCCCTTATAATAAGAAAGCACAAATTTTAAGAAATGTCTCTGTGACCTCTATTTTGAACAAAAGTAGATCAGAATACTCCAGATTAAAAGTGCAGGCATTAGCCAAGTGGTAGTGACCTATGCCTTTAATCCTATCACTTAGGAGGCAGAGACAAGTGGATCTCTGTGAGTTTGAAGCCAGCCTGGTCTACAGAGCAAGTTCCTGGGCAGCCAGGACTACACAGAGAAATCCTGTCTCAAAAAAGTCAAAAAGAGAAACAAACAAACAAACAAACAAATAAAAGTCCACGCACCATCAAACTTTTGAAACCACAAGTTGAAAAATGAGTTCTCAGTCTAATTTCAAGTGAACAGTTCTTTTTCTCCTTTGGTCATATAACACACATCTACAACCATTTAAAGACATATTATTTCTCTTAGAAACTAAAGCATGGCATCACGGTTCAACAAAATTTTACCCAAACGTGGCATGCATCTTAACTCTACCCAACAGCTATGACTGTCACCTCCTGTAATAATGTAGCCTCATTCTTATCAGTGATTTATCACCAACAACAGTGATGACCAAAATTAATGTTTCATCATATTGCACAAGAACCAGATAACAGTTAAAAGTGATATATCCACATCTTCCCAGCCCTAATTAACTCTCCTTACTGATTATTTCATGGCAACTAATTAGGCTGGAAAGATGAGTCAGCAGCACACCAGATAATCTTGTAGGGTTATGGGACTTCTCTGACCACGGAAATAATCAGGTGTTGAGTAAGACTCCAGAGAGTCCCATATACAAATGTCTTACCAGGGAACACGGGAAATGATTTAGAAGTTGTCCCTGTAAAATTTTATTCTCTGGCATGCTTATGAAACATTGGGTCGAATGTGAGGCAAAAATAAATAAATAAATACTATGTTTTAATGCCAGGATCAGTTCATCTCCTGGTAGTAAGAGAAATGATCATTTCTTTTATGTGAAGAGACTTGACCAAAGGGAATTCTGAGTTGAAGTGTTTACTCAAGATTAATTGCCTGCTCAGCTTGACAAATTCTTATATGTCAGTCATACAAGAGCTGGTGTGTTTGTACAAAATGTCCAGCCAATTCCCATATCTTTAACGTCACTTACTTTACAGAAGAAAAAAGCATTGAAAACATCACTGTGCAACTTAGTAACCCAGGCATGAGGAATTAGAGCTATCTGAAGTGTTCTTCTAAGACGCTTTTGAACTCATGCCTAAAACAGAAATTTTCTGTGCCTCATGGGAACATTTACAGTTAAAAATAACCAATGTGAGTTAGCTACACATGCTATACATAGATTAAACACATTTCTACATGTGCACACCCTACTCACAAAAACCCACATTGGAAACATTATAAAGGCATTGTGACATTGTCTAAGGTTTGCTGGGAACACATAACATGTAACCTAGTATAATCAATGGCCTTCTGTTAAAAAAAATCTTCTAATACCATATTGGATATTTTACCATTCAAAATTGCAAATTTTTGTGTTTTATAGTATATTCCCAATATTATTCAGTCTCTTAGAGTTAATTTTTTTATTTAAAAATTTAACATACCAAGACAAGAAGCTGATATTGAAAGTTAGATGTTATGTATTTTAGATGTGTCTAAGGAGCATTTAGGTGTATTTGTGTACTGATTTCCATATATCATGAGTTCTCTGTGACAGTTATCATTAGTCTTAGACATTTTCTTCTCATATGCTAGGAAATGCTCAATAGCTAGAGCTATTGTTTATAATCTTGGCCAAAGTGCTTCCGTGTAGAGCCATAGGCTTTAAAATTGGAGATATTCACTCAGACAAGAAAATTGCATCACTGTGAATGTCAACAGGGTGTGAGACTTCCATTATGCTGGGTTCCTGATAAAACAAGGCTAGGGAGGAGATTTATAATCAGTGGCTGTTGTTGATCTTTCTTACAGAATGAGGGAAATTTTTTCATAAATTAAAAAAGCTTAATGTGACATCATGAAGTTCTTATGTGATCAAGCTGAACATTGCCCAATAGCTTTCCCACAGAATGGCAGCAATCCAAGCTGCAATGATTGAGCCAGATGCCTAACACAGACATGTGGATGGGCTGGAGAAATGTGTCTTAAGTTACTATGCAGTTGTTTGATCATTGTTTTATAATTGGATCTCAGAGAATGATGCCCTAGAGACTATTGCTTTTATGATGTTGCTGATGGTGGTGGTGATGATGATGGTGGTGGTGGTGATAAATAAGTCTCAGAGTCAAGGACTTCCCTGTTAGTTCAAGGAGAGAATTATCTCAAATGTTCATATTATCTGACCAGATTCACTCAAGAGGAATTCTTTTGCCTTCAACATTTATGGTAGCTATCCATTGATATGTGAAAAATCAACTTATAAGAGGGAGATACTTATTTTTGCTCATGGTTTTAGAGGTTCAGGGGACACTGGATAAGCTGGGGTCAGATGTTAGGTGAGGAGGGCTCCCCTTTCTAAGGACTAAGAGAGGAACAGAAAGGGGATGAGGGAGGAAATGGGATCCTGAGGTGATGAGGGAGGGGGTTGCAACTGGGATGTAAAGAATTCAAACTGAAGCGAGTGAGCTGGCCCTGCCCTGATGACACAGGAGTGGGTGAGCTGGTCCAGCTCTAAGGACATGGGAACAGGTGAGCTGGCCCTGCCCTGATGACATGGGAGCAGGAGAGAGGGACCCTTCCCTGGGGCCCCAGGAGCCGGTGAACAGGCCCTACCCTGATGACATGGGAGCAGGAAAGCTGGCCCTGCCCTGAGGACACAGGAGGGAGGGAGCAGGCCCTGCCCTGAGGACAAGGGAGCCTGACCTGATCCAGGGCTTTGAGTGGACCTCCCCCAACATTCACTCCATGTATGACCTGATGGAACACATGAAGGTGCCGGACCTGCAGATTCAAAGATTAAGAATCTCCTTGACACACGGCAACAACGGGATATCCAACAGCAGTCCCAGTGAAAATCCGGTAATGAGAGTGTAGGCTTCAAACCAGACCCATGACATGTAGCAATGAACATTTGAAAGTAAACATATGTGGACAAAAGGCTATACTGCCTGATACACTACAGCTTCTGTGACAAGATTTTTTTCTTTGTTTGTTTTATTTTATTGGGGGAATGAGAGGGATTTTAGTGCATGGCATGTAAATCATCGACATTCAATAAAAGTATAATTAAAAAAAAAAGATTTCAAACTGCAGAACAAGCATGTAACTAATATTGCTAATTCCATTACATGGGAGTAGCTTTGAGACTGGCTGAGATACGAATGTCTATGCATAGACAAGGCTTCATGTTGTTCACGGATTCTCTGTGACTTATTACTAGAGGACATTCTTAGGGCATGAAGGAAGATTAGCAGATGTCTTACTTCTGCTCATACAATGAGCAGAGAACCAGCCTTAATTGCTCTGTACATCCTGTACACCTCATACAATTATAATGTTAGAACTATATAATGCTTGTGAGAAATTACGTTTTCAGAACAAAAGAATGGACACTGACCCTGGATCATACCTGACAGGATTCATTCCTCTCAGCATGCTGGATGCTGACATCCTGCATCCTCCTTGTTCCAGCCTCTGATGCCTCAGTTGCTGTTACCCATCAGAACTGGACAGCTTCCCAGACAGCACTGTAGAAAGCTCTGATACCATTTGGTCCAGCATTTCAGACTGTCCCACACAGAACTCCTATTAAGCCTGAAATCTGTCAACGTTTAGAAACTTGACCACAGATGCTATCCCTGGCTTACTTAACCATTTTTCCCAATTTTGGGGGGCCCTTCTAAGGTATCATTTGCCCCAAATTAGCCTGAAGAAACCTTAAGAGATTTCCATTTCCTCTAAGGGGGTTGGATAGATTTCTGTTTACTCTCTTGGCTTACAGATGCTTATTTTCATCTGGAGTTGGCTATAAGTTATTTTTGGTCTTATGCAGAGAGAAAACTAGGTTGGACTCGGGGACATTTCTCTTTTCCTTTATCTTTCTTTCATAAGTAATGAGATAGGAGCTAAAAAGAAAGAAAGGGAGATATAGAAATATATAGAGAAGATAGAACAAAAGGTAGATCTACTCCTTAACTCAGGGCCTTAATTGTTACTCACAAAGAAGGTTATTTTTAACTCATCGGTGTAGAATTTTGTGTATTGATAAAAATCATGGTCACGTCAAAGAGTAGTCTAATTTTATCACAAGAATATCCTAGGTCTAACAGATAGATATGATTCTATAGATATATAAGGTAAAATAAATTGTTAAATAAGGTCTTTAAAAGCCTCTGAGACCCACAGAATATGGCATTTAAAGATGTTTTATTATTCTAAAGATTTTTGACAACAAGGCAAGTTAACTCCTGGCAATACCCAGCCTATCTCAAAGAAGATGATGAGCATCAAAGAACCTCCTAATGGAGTTGGCTTCAAATGTGGCAAACCAGCCACTAGGCAAAATGTCCTCATTTCTGCCATAGACAGAATTCTGCCTAAAAATGGAGAAGCTTAGATGCAGGTAGAGTTGACGGCCAAACTCTGCCAAGACAAGGTAAACAAGTTCTCAATAGTTCCTGCCTCACAAATATGTCTGGCAGAGATATTGGGCCAGAAGACTGAAGATTATGCTCTAACATTATAGAAAGTGTTAGGTGACTGTTCAGGCAGTACTGTCTCAGTCATTTTTCATTTTGGAAGCTGCAAACCTGCATTACCGGTTCACTCAGGCATTTAAGTTTTATTCCTTCTCAAGTCTCTGATGGAGGTTGAAGACCAGATACTTTAGTCTTACAATCAAGTTTAGTTGGTTAAGGGATAAGATGTTTCTAGATCAAGATAGATGATTTAAGTTAACAGAGATGAGATATGATATATATTGATTTTCATTCAGAAACTTAGACACAAGATAGGAAAGGTGTTTACTTCAAGTTGGACAAATATGAATAGACAAATCACTATGAATGTAACATTTATATGACTCATGATTTCTCATTGTTCTTCCCGCTGTATGTAGTTTATTTTATTCATGTGTAATAATATACATGTATACGTTAAAAAGAAACATAATACAATAAAAAACACATAAACAAAAAAGCCTAACTACACCTTCTCTAAGTACTTATTAATACATAAGATCCATCATTCAGGCAATGGCTGTATTTTCAATTCTATTTAAAATTAATTTCCCTAATTGATTTTATTCACTTTCTCTTGACTACTCTGCCCTCCTGGGTAATTACTTTAGTAAAAGCTTAAGAATAGTGATTGTTTGTGGGAAACGACTTTCCTATACTAATGGAGAAGCATTAATTGTGTGGTTATTTGATAACTGGACCTAAGGGACCTAAAATGTTTACCTTTTCACATAAAGCATAAAAGAGCAGCACAATAGGGCCAAATAAGGAGACCAATTGAAAGTGGTTCATTGCATACAAGCACAGTGTTGCTATGGAAATATGCCAGGGCTGGTCACTCATGGGGCAACGTAAGTCATTCATCTGAGTTGCTCGGTTGAGGCTCATCTAAATACAAACAAATGAAAACAGTCTTCCTTTTTCACCTTATTATCCTTCTAAGAGACAATCATGGGCAAAATAAAGTAATTTAAGAAATTGCTGCCTATATCTGTAACTTTACTAAGGGCTCAGGACTATCCCAATTAATGATTGCTAATAAATCTGTTGTTCAGAATTCTGGGTCATTTGCCTCTGCTTTGCCTTTGACAGGGGAAATCATCCTTCTGCTACCCGGTTCTGTGGACAGCTAGAAAGACACTGCCATCCTAACGATACCCAAACTGTACTTCTCATTGAACTATTGAAAGCAAATGAAGTGAAGGGTGATTTTAAATTTGCCTTTGTGTTAAAGCAATTAAAGCTCTCCACCTGAGCACAGTTGGCAATGATGAAGGGCGCTTACAGAAGTTTTGGATCTCATGATACCAATTGAAAATGTACAGCTCAAGTTTAAAAGCATCCTCCCTCATGTATCATGTGTACCACAGAAGTAATGAGAACAGAACACCTTCGTTACAAATCATAAGAGACTCACAGGACGGCTCCCTAAGGTCATGTAAGCATAAGGAAAGAACCAGTTCCCTCGGCCTTATTATTAGTTATCAGGCATTGGCTCTATTCGTGGGAATTATGTCCAAGCTTTCTAAGTTTCTAACTTAGCTTAAAAAATGGTGACAGATGGTGATTAGAACATTGTGCCTGTTACAATTTTCAAATCAAAAGCAGAGGGCAATCCTTAGTGGTACATCTGCCGTAGGGATATGAAGCATATTATTTGACCTCTCCACCCTTATTTTTCCTACATTATATTAGCATTATTTAGTAATTATGTGTAGTGCTGTTTGCTACAACCATTGTTTAAGGCCAGCACAAGATTTATTGTCCTTTAAAAAAATATTGAGTGCCCTGTTTTTCTTTACTTCCTGAGTGCAGATAGTTCCACGATAAGGCATCTGATTGTGTCAGCCGGCTACAGTGGTGAACAGTGGACTTTCCAGGCAGACAGCTCCTTTATCACAAACAGACTCTTGAGCCTCAGTTTTCTTAGCTGGGGAACGAGAGCAATGAGAAGGGGCCGAAACGGTCTGACTCCGGCAGCCAGGCTCAGGGCTGTTACTTTATTCCTTGCTTTCTTTTAGTGAAAGGCTTGAGGGATGTGTTTGAATATGTAAGTTGGAAAAGTAAAATTTTGCTACTATTACTGTTTTTTTTCCAAATATGCTATCTCCAAGTAATTAATATAAAGACAGAATGATCCAGTGGTCATTTTTGAGATATGAGTTAATGAATTATTAGTACTATTTTTCTGATGTATCCCTTCGGCAAAGTTAAGGAAATCATAGTATAAGAAACGTGATGTATTGGGGTGTATTGCTCACTTGTAAAATTTCATGTGCACAAAAACTCTAGTACTTTTGTTTTGTTGAAGGGGAGGCCTCAAACTTAACATGTAGCCAAGGATGGGCCCGAACATACTGATCTTCCTGCCTTCACGTACCGAATGCTGTGATTACAAACACGCATCAGTGCACCTGACTCAAATCTACTTGTCTTAATCCACTGAAAAGGCTATAATAAAACACCACAAACTGAGTGATCATAAACTGTTTAAAAAAAACCTTTGGTTCACACTCTGGAGGCTGCAAGTCCAGACAGATGCTGGAGAACTGGATCTCAGTGAGACCCCGTTTCCTCATTTATGCACAGTGACTCCTAGCTCAGCCCTCACGTGACAAAGGAGACAAGCAAGCTGATTTAGATCTATTTTAGAAGGGTAGAAGTCCAGTTTGGGTGGCTCTGCTTTCATGGCCTAATCAAATCCCCAAATGCTTCACCCACCCTAGTTGGGGTAGGATTGCATTCTATGCAATATGAATTCTAGGCTGACACAAACACTGAAGCCAGAGTACCACTTCCTCCACACCTCATCCGTGCCCATAACCCCTACAGGACAGGAAAGTGGAAAAAATACAAATAGACAGGCTTAAAAATCGTTGTGTAATTCAAGTCAGATAAGCAGGAGTAGAATTTTTAAAAGAAGAGGGTGAGAGCCTGGCAGTGGGAGCACAAGCCTTTAATCCCAGCACTTGGGAGGCAGAGCCAGGCAGATCTGAATTCGAGGCCAGTCTAGTTTACAGAGTGAGTTCCAGGACAGACAGGGATACACACAGAGAGCCCCTGTCTGGAAAAAACTTGGACAAAAAGGCTGAGATACAGGCATTCTCAAGGCTGTCAAGCAGACAAACAAATCACAGCAGGTTTTCAAGGACTTTGGAATTCAAGTTTTCATGGGAAAAAGACTTTTGGTCAGTATGAGAGGAAGCACGTCCTTCTGAAACTCACGAGTGGTCATTTCTAAAAAGGTACACTGCTAAGGGGAACCTCTCATGTGAGGTTCATGGAACTTGGGGAAACCACTGAGGAATAAAAGGATGTAAGGTCATGAAAACAAGTCTCCATTCGCTTCTTTAGGAGCTATGAACATCGTTCAGACATAGTGTATGGCTGTCAGACCTTACAGTGTCACAGATGTGCGGAAGTTGATCCAAGCACCTCTTTGGACTCCTGGCTTTGAGTAATAACTTTGACTATTTGTATGTATAGCTATGCACACGTCCCCAAGAGTCTAGACAAGACAGTCTTTGACTGACATGAAAATAATCAGTTTCACCCTTAGCTGTGAGCAAACACTTTCAGGTTTGAGTCAAAAAGTGAAAAGGCTATTTCTTTACTTTATTTTTTTTTTTAGTAATATTTTCTTTGTTGTGAATTCTGACTTAGCAGGTTAATTTAGGAAAATTTCAAATTCTTTATAAACTAAAATATATAGAAAATAAAACTAAATGTTTGAGGGTTTATGTTTCTGTAAAGTTACAAATTTGTTTGGAGCACTTAGGAAGCTGATCCCTAGGTGTTTTCATTTTCTTTATTTTCATTAATTTTTTAATTTTTACATATACATTTATATTATTACACATATATGTGTACACATATGTGTGTGTGTATGTGTGTATAATAAACTACCTACAGCAAGAAGAACCATGACACAATCAGGAATTATATAAATGTTATATTCTTAGTGTTTTGGCTATTTGTATTTGTCAGCCTTGAAGAAAATTTCTTTCCTATCTTGGTGCATCTAAAAATGTTGGATGGAGGCAGAGTCAACGGCCAAACTCTTCCAAGATGGAGTAAGCAAGTCCTCAATGGTTCCTGCCTTACAAATATGATAGATAGTGGTCCCTAGATATTTTTAGGAATCATGAGGCAAACTTTAGGAAGCAAGTAACTGTCTTGATTTGTGTGATGCTTGGATTTTCACCATTTTCATAGCCAGATGTGAATAGCCAGGCCAAAAATTTTAATATAGGGGGTATCAGTCTAAATTATCCCACAAACTTTTTTGAAAATAAAATAGCTACAGCTGGTGGTTTGACTTCTTTGACTAACATAAGCAATCCTATCTGGAGGTTAAAACCTTTCCCCAGTGATTGTTATATAACTCAGATATTGTTTGGGTGATGTTTTTCAGAAAATGGGACTTGTCTTTTTATCATAATATTTTGTCTTGTTTGTTGTTGTTTGGTTGGTTGGTGGGTTTTTGTTTGTTTGTTTTGTTTTGTTTGTTTTAAAGGTCTTTTACATGTATACTGAGGCTTCAATTTTGTGTTTTTTATGAGATATCTGTGTGTGTGTGTGTGAGTCTGTATGGACAGTATGTTTCTTATGCCTTTATTTTTTAGGCTCGTTTACTTCTATTTGTTTATTTCAATCTGACTTGCTTGTTTTACTTTATTCTATTATTATTTTTTAGATGCTTGCTTGTTTTCTGAAGGAGAAGGAACAGGTATGGATTCGGGTGGGTGGAAAAGAAGGGGAAGATCTGAGAGGAGCTGTGGGAGAGGAAACCATGATCAGAGTATATTTAATAAAAAATATGTTTTCAGCTTTTAAAAATGAAAAATTAATAAAGAAAACAGCTTTCTAAGCATATATTGTCTTACTTTGACAATTTTTAAAAATTCAAAAAGCTTTTAGCTGATGGAAGCTGGCTAGCTTTTTTTTTTTTTCCTGGTGATGCCGACTGAATCCAAGAACTCATATATGCCAGACAACTAGCACTGGGCACCAGCTGTCAGCCAGGCTGGATTTTATAACCGCAATAATGATGTGCACAATGGCAGTTTACATTAGTGCAAATTAAAACTGAAACAGAATGATGAAGGGACTCTGCCTATGTCGATATCTTCCATCTTGTCTTCTGGTTCAAATGCTAGGTTTGTCACCTAGCGCCAACACAAACAGACGAACAACTACAAAATCTTCTGATCCATGTTACTATGTAATAATAGAAAAGTTTCTTTACAATTCTAAGTTTTTTGTGCTTTATAGCTATCTGGAAAATTGTGAGTATCTCTGTAAGGACACTTACAGTAGAAATGGCTCTGTGGCTACTTAGTCTCCACCTCCGTCATCCTGTAAGATGTGGTTGTAGAGAAAAGAAAAGAACAAGAGAGGGTTGTGAAAATGGAAGAGGAGTCTATCCAATCTAATCTGAAGCTTTCCTCAGCTTCCTTTCCCAGCCCAGAGAGAGGTCATTACACAAGAGCTGCTGGCTCTGCTGGGAGGAAAGAGGCACCTCAGACCTCTGCAAATAACAGAATTGATTGTATCTCACTTTCAGTAACGCAGAAAAAGCCTTTTGGCTTTGCTTTCTTCACTTAAAAAGATTTTACCACTTCCCGTTGCAAAACCTTTTTTGTTGTTGTTGTTCCTGACGACATTGGTTCACTTAAGACATAAAACACCTGCACTACGTTCATTCCAGGGGCAAGAGTGTGTTTCCTGCATCACCCCAAGGAAGAAACAGGTGAGTTTATTCTTAACTGAGAAATCACTCCCATATTTCCCCTAGCAGATGTATGTTCTGTTTTCAGAAAGGATCACAAATGGCTTGGAAGTACAAATACCACAAGAAAGGGAACATTGAAGGCTGAAAGGATGAAAGCCCCTTTTGAAGTATACAAGTATCCTCAGAACACATACGGACCAGCGTCCGGCTCTGAGATTTTCAGTTTCTAATGCAATAAGGAATGTAGCTGGGAACTATAATTTTTTTGTTTACTAACTATAGAAACATCTATCTTTAGAGGTGAATTTTTTTTTCTCTTAGAATAAAATTTTCGTGACAAGCTATCCTAGCCATCATGTGTGGAAATGGATGGGTACTCTGAATTGCTAGAGGACAGGTAAGAGATAATAAAACCAAGAGATGGCTTCTTTACTCAGGAAAAAAATGAAACTATGCCCAGTACCTTAAAAGGAAAAGCGTCAACGTTGACGGACCCTGTACAGAAATGCAGCTTAGCTGTTTGACTGCAGGCTTTAAGAATCCCCTGTGATGCATATGGGAAGTGCTTCTACCTGTGAGATGGGACTTAGTATGAGGAAGTTAGGCCACTAGGGCATGTCTCAGACCCTTCCTGGATCTCCTTTTGCTTCCTAGCTGACATGAGATACAGAGCTCCTGTACTAAACACTCCCACCATTATATACCTTGCCACCATCGGCTCAAAGCAATGGGGTCAAGTACTCAAGTACTGAATCCATGAGCCAAGACAAACTTTTGCCCTTATTAACTTGATTATCTCGGGTGTTTTCTTATGGTAATTTAAATCTGACTAACACATTTCTGCTCATACATTTGGTCATTCATCTGAGTTTGATTAGTTCTTTCTGAACTCCAGGATATGGGCAATAAATCTGGGAAATAACAGATTTTTCTCTGATTTAATCTCTCTCTCTCTCTCTCTCTCTCTCTCTCTCTCTCTCTCTCTCTCTCTCTCTCTCTCTCTCTCTCTCTCTCTCTCTCTCTCTCTCTCTCTCTCTCTCTCTCTCTCTCTCTCTCTCTCTCTCTCTCTCTCCCCTCTGTGTGCCTCTCTGTCTCAGTCTCAGTCTCTGTCTCTCTCTGCGAGCATGAGCGCGCGCGCGCGTGTGTGTGTGTGTGTGTGTGTGTGTGTGTGTAAATGGACACACTGAGACTTGATGTGACTTAATGAGCTGGGGTAGATGGCAAGGGGGGTTCCCCTTTTTTGAGGAATAGGGGAGGGGAAGGGAGGAAGGGAAGGACTGGGAGGCAAGGAGGGTTAGGTCTACAACCAGGATGTTAACTGAGGAAAGAAACAAAGAAACAAAGAAACAAAGAAAATAAACTGCTGTGATATTTGATGTTTAATCTGAGAAAACACCATTTCCTAGAGCAGTTCCTAAGAATTCAGAAATGGATGAGCTTTAAAAATTTTTTTTTTTGGTTTTATTAATTTATTCATATTACATCTCAATGTTTATCCCATCCCTTGTATCCTCCCATTCCTCCCTCCCTCACATTTTCCCCTTACTCCCCTCTCCTATGACTGTGACTGAGGGGGACTTCTTCCCGCTGTATATGCTCATAGGGTATCACATCTCTTCTTGGTAGCCTGCTATCCTTCCTCTGAGTGCCACCAGGTCTCCCCATCCAGGGGACATGGTCAAATATGGGGCACCAGAGTACATGTGAAAGTCAGACCCCATTCTCCACTCAACTGTGAAGAATGTCCTGTCCATTGGCTAGATCTGGGTAGGGGTTTGAAGTTTAATGCACGTATTGTCCTTGGCTGGTGCCATAGTTTGAGCAGGACCCCTGGGCCCAAATCTGCCTATCATAATGTTCTTCTTGTAGGTTTCTAGGACCTTCTGGATCCTTCTACTTTGCCATTCTCCCATGCTTCTTTCATCTAGAGTCCCAATACGATGTCCTCCCCTCTGTCCCAGTTTCCTGGTAAGTGAAGACCTTCATGGGACATGCCCCTTGGGCTAGTGTGCAGATATAAGTGAGTATATACCATTTGACTCTTTCTGCTTCTGGGTTAACTCACTCATTATAATCATTTCTAGTTCAACCCATTTGCCCACAAATTTTGGAAATTCTTTGTTTTTAATAGCTGAGTAGTATGTCATAGTATAAATGTACCACAGTTTCTTTATTCATTCTTCTACTGAGGGACACTTAGACTGTTTCCATGTTTTGGCTATTCTGAATAAGGCTGTTATGAACATGGTTGAGCAAATGTTCTTGTTGTGTGCTGGAGCATCTTCTGGGGGAGCTTTTAAGTTTTTAACTGAACCTCATTTTGATTTATAATTTTCATAGATTTTGATAACATTTAGGGTTTCTAGAGTGAGTCACCATTCCAAATTTAGAGTTTGTTCTTTCCAGACACAAAAATGATTATAGAAATAGGTTTTCTCCTGTGTAATCGATATCATAAATCTTTCAACTTCTTATGAATATATATATAAAGAAATTATTAATCCATTTGGAATAAAGAATAAAAGAAATAACCCAACTGAAGTATGAAAGAGAGCAGAAATTGCATTTTATTAAATAGAGGAAGAGGTCAAAACTTTTAAAACTACATTTGTATCCTTTGATAGTTTCATACAGGTGTGTAATGATTTTAGCTCTTCCGCCCCATTCCTCCTCTCATCCTGTCTCCTCTTCCACTGAAATCTTCTTCTCCCTACTTCCTTTTGGTGTGAGCCTCTCTAAGTTTACATAGGCTCTCTAGCATAAGCAGGGGTGGATGACTGTTTCCTTGGTGCTTTATCTGTGACTACACTGCTGAAGAAAATGTCACCCCCCTCCTCTGGTAGCCTCAAAAAGAACATAAGAAAACCATAGGGGTTCATAGGCTCTTATGCCTGTAACTACACTTGCAGTGAGTTTATAAAAGCAATGACCATTTGTATCCAAATGTCCTTTTTGCTGAGTATTTTCTCCTTCCCTGGTTCTTACATTACTTCTGCCTTTTCTTCCACAATGTCTCATGATCCTTGGAGGTGTGTATAGGTATCCCACTTATGCCTCAGCAGGGTAGCATTACTTGTTCTTGGTATTTGGGGCAGCTAGAAGTCTCTGCCTTAACTGACGGCCAATATAAGAGGCTTCTCTGGGGAAGGCTGTATTCTCTACTAATCTATGGTTATAAACATGTGTCTCTAGAGGAGAGTTGAGAAACATATTTTTGCCACACCATTAAGAAAAGCAAAGGAAGAGGAAAGAGGGAGAGAAAGGAGAAGCTAAAACAAACTTCGATGAGGTTAGTTTTTAGCCTTTTGGTTCCCTTATCCAAACTAATGAGCTTCAGACCAACATGTCAATATGTTCACAGTGTGTGCTCATCAACAGTTCCTTCCCCTGGGCCCCTTTCCTTCTGCAAGTCCAGATTTGTTCTGTTTTGCTTTGTTCTTTGAGACAGGGTTTCTCTGTGTAGCCTCGGCTGTCCTGGTACTCACTCTGTAGACCAGGCTGGGCTCAAACTCACAGAGATTCATCTGCCTCTGCCTCCAGAGTGCTGGACTTAAAGGCCCAGCTTCAGACATTTTTAATACTGCACAGGGAGCCCTGACTGTGGTACTCAATTTCCTCACAGTCTTCTTTCTACATGCACCATCATTTAGATATCTCTGTGAGGAAAAGAGACAGAGACTAGTCACCTCACACCTGTACTAGTTGTTCCTCACAACCTGGAATTCCTACACAGGTGAACTTCTTGGTATGGAGTGGTCCTGTATGTCCACTATCCCATTTAATAGGAGTGCCTTTGTCTTCCACTCCTATGACAATTCACAAACACCCACAATCTCTCAAAAATGTCACCTCTCTGGGTGCTTTCTTTGCTGAGAGCTGTGATTTCAGTGCATTCATAGCATATTATTGTTTCTTTCTTCTTTCTTCATCTATTTAGTAATTCTCTGAAAAGCAAGTAGGAACTACAAAGTGTATGGCATTTGTTATTATTTCAACTACAGAATATTTTACTCATTTTGTTACTCTGGAATAAAATAAGAATGGTAACAGTTGCAGTAAGGCAATTGGTGCAAAGCCTGTTCTTTCTCTCAAGCAAACTAGCTTTCTACTCCGCACCTCACAATTCCTTATCCAAAGATCTCAGACTCATACTTTTCTTCTCATGTATTTTGATTGTTTGGAACATGTAATATGATACATATTCTCTGTTTTATAAATCTTTAGCACGTTATGATTAATTTACAATTCAAATGTATGAATACTATTTGAATATATGAATATTAATATGTCAAAACCAGACGCTAACCTCAGGGTCTATAGTTATAAAAACTCTGAATACAAAGTAAATTCATGGAGTTCTAAACTAGAAGATGCCTTAGAGGCATAGTTTTGCTCCACACAGGTAAATAAACTGAGGTTGAAATATACTTGGGGTAAATCACGTTTTGTGTGGTAAGTCTAAAAAGCTTCGTAACTAAACTTACAAGCCATTCTTCATAATTCTTTGTAAATACTTAGTTTTGTCCATAAATCTTCAGTTTTCATATCTTGAAAATACAATTTCAATAATTTATTGACATCTCTGTGGGTATTTTTTTTACTATTTCTGTACATTGTTTTCTTTACAAGAGGACTATCATAGAGCTAATGAAGGGATATGTATATTGACTCCAGGAACTATTAAATGTTGTTTCACTTCTTCCAAAATCCATGGAAAATATACTTTAATTCAAAAGAGGAGATTAAGTTAAAGTAGTAGATATACAGCCTCGGGAGTTTGTGAAAGCATGTTCTTTCTCCTATCCTATAACTCAGACTTACCTGAAAACAGGATTTTGATTAACTTGATAGCTAATACTTTTAAAAATATGTTTTCAAACTTTATTATTAAAATGATGCAAATTAAAAACTCACATACTGCAATTAACTAGACTCAAAGACTGTTCAACTCAATGAACAGTTAAGATAGTCATTCAAAACAAAACTTGTAGAACCTCAGGCTGGATTTTATACTTCCATAAGTTTCTATATCTGACTTTTGACTAAAGTCAAAACATACTCAGCATGAAGGTGAGAAATTCACTGTAAAGAGAAGCAGTCTAAATTCTAAATACATATTCAGAATATTTATAATTTAATTAATCTTTATAACTAAAGTAAACTGTGGCTATGTTAAATAGAACAAGAAATAAAATGTTGCTCTATCTCTTAATGTAACAATACCTTTTCCTTCATCACAGAAGCACGAGAACAATCAAAATTTATAATTCATCAGCCATGTATATTAATTTTTTTCTGTAGGTTTTGTTTCTATGGTGCTGAACACTGAACTTGAGGCTGTGCATAGTAGGCAAGTACTGTGACCCTAGCCTTAGCATTATTTTTTAGAATCATTCAGAAAAGAATGTAGTTGGTCATAGGAATATTACTTTTGAAATAATTTTCACTTGTCCCTGGGAGATCATTTACCTGCACACAGAATGTAGGCAATTAGTATTGTCTAACTTTTGGTAATTAGGGTAAAGGAACACAAAAACAAAAGACTATGTGAAATTAGTATCTCAAGCATTTGGAAATAAAACTCAAGAAAATGTAGGAGCATAAGCACACCTTTGGACAAATTAAAGTTTCTTATTTCTGTTGCATTCTTTTTATTAGCTTCCTAAGCGGGCATACAAAATAATGGGTCTCATTATGCTATTTCATACGTACTGTATTCTTCATCCTTGTCTCATTGCCCAGTACCTGCTGCCTCCTTATACCTTCCTTTTGGTTTTATGTCTCATGTCTTCCATTATCCCCTCCCTCCTTCCCTCCTCCCTTCCCTTCATTCCTCCCTCCCTAAAGAGCTCTTATTTTTCTTTCCTTTGAGCTGGAATGAACCCTTCCCTAGTACAAGACCCTGAATTCATTCCCAATTATCATGAATAGATAGATGGATAGATAGATAGAAAAAACTTTTAAGAGATAGAAGGGGAGATGGATAGATAAGAACATTGATTTACTATCTGAATGTGGGAAAGAGTTGAAACCTAGTTTATCTGCATTGTGAATTGGGGAATATACCTTATATTAACAGTGCTATTTACATACTGTCCTAATTTTTTTTTTTTTACTATTGTTATGAAGAGACACCATGACAAAGGCAACTCTTAAAAGAAAGCATTTAACTGGGGGCTTGCTTACAGTTTCAGAGGGTTAGTCCTTAATCATTATGGCAGGAAGCAGACAGGCATGGTGGGGTACAGTGGCTGACAGGTTTATACCTTGATCTGCAGACAGCAGACAGATGGAGAGAGAGGAGAGAGGGGAGAGAGAGAGAGAGAGAGAGAGAGAGAGAGAGAGAGAGAGACAGACAGACAGACAGACAGACAGACAGACAGACAGACAGACACAGAGATACACACACTGACACAGAGGCACAGACACAGAGAAGACAGAGTCAGAGACAGACAGAGAGTCAGAGATAGACACAGACAGACAGACAGAAAAAGAGACAGAGATACTGGGAATGGAAATAGTAACATTATCTTCTCCAACAAGGCCACACCTTTTAATCCTTGCCAAGCAGTTCAACTAACTGGGAACCAAACACATTCAAACCACCACATATAACTTAAAAGAAGAATTTTAAAAACTTACCAAGATAATTAATTGTTTTTTTAAATAAATAAGGCAGAATTATTTTGTTTCTTAATTATTCTTATTTTCTTTGACAGGGCATTGGGACAGAGTAACTATGATTTAAGAGGTGGTATGAGGAAAAAAAAGATGTAGTTCTTAATGTAATTGATAACTCTGAGCACAGTAAAATAGAGAAAATGAATTTGGGAAGGGCATAAAAGGTTAAGAGCAAATAAGCCTTCTATTTTATTGACCTAAGATTATTGTCAGTGACTTCTTGAAGAAAAAGATACTAGCTGTTAAAGCAAGCAATTTCCTGCATTTGGTACATCTTGTTTCTCTGGCTTCCTTCTGCCTAGTTTCCTATTATCTCACTTGTTTCTGTGTATTATTTTGATATTAAGAATACTGAAAGATATAAGACTACATTGTGTTTTTTAAAAAGACCAGCACCATGTGTTGAAAAATGCTTTCTCTTTTCCATTGTCTAGGTTTGGCTCCTTTGTCAAAAATCAAGTGTCTATAGATGTGTGGATCTGCTTCTGGTTCTCTGATTCTATTCTGTCAATCAACCTGTCTGTGCTTATGCCGGTTCAATGGGGTTTTTAGTACTATTGATCCGTTGTGCATCTTGAAATCAGGGGTAGTGATACTTGTTCCTTTATTGTACAGGATTGTCTTAGCTATCCTGGGTTTTATGTTTTTCCATTGAAGCCGAGTATTGTTCTTTCAAGTTCTGTTAAAGAATTGTATTGGAATTTCAATGAGAATTTTGGTTAATCCGTAGATTGCTGTTGGTAAAACGGCCATTTTTACTATGTTGATCCCATCTATCTCTGAGAATGAGAGATCCTTCTTTCTTCTCATATCTTCTTCAGTTTCTTTCTTCCAAGCAGGTGAAATAGATTAGACAACAGGGCTGGGTGGATGAAGGGGATTGAGTGGGAATGAGGACAGGAGGAATGAGGTGAAGGGAAGATGGAGGGAGAGAGACAGCACTGGGAGGAACAACTGGATTGGGGTGCATCTCAGGAACAAGCTAGAAACCTAAGACCATGGAAAATCTTAGGAATCTATGAGGGGGACCCTAGCTAAGACTCCTAGCATTGGGGAATATGGAACCTGAACCAGCAATCTCCTGTAACCAAGCAAGACTCCCAATTGAGACACCTGCCCAGCCATAAAACCTTAAACACACAATTTGTCTTGCCTACAAGATGTGCAGAGGTAAAAGATGGAGCAGAACTTGAGGGAAGGACCAATGACTGGCCCAACATGAGAACCATGCCATAAGAGGAATCCCACCTTTGACACTATTAATGATATTGCTATACTTGCAGGCAGGAGCCAAGCATAACTGTCTTCAGAAATGTTTCACCAAGGAGTTGATGAAAACTGACAAAGAGAAGCACAGCCAAACATTAGGAAAAGCTTGAGAAATCCTGTGGGAGAGAGGGAGGAAGGATTAAAAGAGCCAGAGGGGTCAAAGACACCACAAGAAAGCCTAAAGAGTGAACTAATCTGTGCCCATAGGCACTCGCAGAGACTGAACTGCCAACCACACAGCATGCATAGGATGGACCTAGTCCCTTGTACATTTGTAACACTTGGGCAGCGGGGCCTTCATGTGGGACCCCTAACAGCAGCAACAAAGTCTGTTTCTGACTACATTGCCTGCCTTTGGATCCCTTTCCCTAACTGGGATGCTTTGTCTAGTCCCAATAGAATAAGATGCATGGAGTCTTACTCCAACTTGATATGCCAGTCTGGCTGATATCCATGGGAGGCCTCCCCTTTTCTGAGGAGAAAGGGAGGAGGGGTGTGTGGGGGAAGGTGAGGTGAGAGGGAAGAATTATGAGGAGAGGAAAGAGGGAAAACTGCAAGTGGGATGTAAAATAAATAATAATAATAATAATAATAATAATAATAATAATAATAATAATAATAGTCAAATCCCCAAGTTTTAGAGTTGCTGGCCTGTTACTCATATCAAGTAACTTTTAGAGATCTCCACATACTGCACTTAATTCCATCATATATAGATTGGTGAGGGTGTGTGTGTGTGTGTGTGTGTGTGTGTGTGTGTGTGTGTGTGTTCAAAAATTGTATCCTGCAGAAACAAATAATATTATTTATACAGAGTAATCATTCTCTTTTGGAAAAGCGTAGCCATTAGAGTAAATTGAAAGCAGACATTGCTTGTGAGTTAGTGGTCCCTCTAGAAAGAAACTGTTTTAAGGTAAATTTAAAATATGGTTCAACTTCAACCCCTACCTGAGAGCTTAGTACTTAGTTAAAATATGTCTACTAAAAAGCATCTTGCAAATGTGATAATATTACAGACAGGAATCTTTAAAGGGCACCTGTGCTAAGAGTCCCTCCACTTTAAGGGGAACTGAGTGCCCATGTAAAGGAGTCTGGGGAGGGATTCAGTTTATGCTTGTCTCTGTGTCTTCTGCCATGTAGCAAGCCGTCCTTGGTTTTGAACTTCTCACCTTCAGAACTATTAAAAACATGTCCAGTCTATATAAGTTACCCAGTCAGTGCTATTCTACTATAGCAGTATAAGCAAACCCAAACATACAGGAAAAAAAATTACAAAATCTTCAGGGAATGAATAAAATTGGAAAATTTTTACACTCGACAAGATAATTCTCTCTCATGTATAAGTCTTAGGCTGGGATCTTTAGTGTGTTTAATTTGGAGTAAACTCTGGAGCAGGATGGTGCCTTTAAGGCGGGAGGGCAGTAGCACATAAGTAAAATTAAGGTGGAGATGGAGAGTACTAAGGCTGGAAATAGTCAATCAACAAGAAGCTGGAAGTATTGAGGGAGAAGAGGGAGGAAATGGATAATTATTCAAAACAAAGTATGTTACAAAAAAAAAAGCCGTAAAGAAACCTACTCTCTGGTTACTGAATCAAAACAACAAAAAAAGTTTCGAGTAGATGTCTCACAAGCATCGCCAATGCCAGTTCTACAAGTAATGTGCCTCAAGAAAACATCTGGTCCAGTTGTGTGACACCTCTATAGGGGGTGTTGGTCAGGGAGGTCCCACAGAACTCTAACACAGGTGTCTACAGTTACACTCCTAGTTGCTCAATAGAAGTAGTTGACAAGACTCTATTGCTGAAGATGCTACATACTCAACTGCAGGTTTCCCCCCTGCTGGTACTTTTTCATTAGCATGAGAAAGTGCCATGCAGGCTGCAAAGAGACTAACACACCAATGGTATTACCATGAACTCTAGTACAAGCTTGCTATGCATTGTTTGCTCGTCGCATCAGTGGCAGGCCTGCTATGGAAGTAACCAACCACCACCTATTGGATTTAGGGTTTGGTCTATTAGAGGGAATCCATGTCAGGTACTGTGTTTCTGGTCAAAAGCGATATGCTCTTAGTTGTAAATGAAGCACACTAGTTGGTCTGTGAAAACTATCAGCTGCTATTGCAGCAACATCACATATTCAGTTGTCTTTCAGGGGAGCATTCAATGTCCTTTTTCCAAAAAAAAAATTAATTCTTACTTATTACCTAAGGCATTTCCTACTTATAAGTAGCATTAAACTTTGAAATGTCAAGCAGATGAAGTACTATGAAAATCATAGGCGTTTTAATGGCACAGGCTGCTGCTTTAGCTTGTGTTACCATAGTACATACTCCTGTATCTCACCAAAAGTATATCTAGGCTAGAAAATGACTGTCAGAATTAAACCTGAAAAGACTATCCTGTCATTGAGTTTTTTAAGTATTACCTCTTCAGAATGCCACCCATCCACCTTCAGTATCTAAAAGGACAATCAACATGCATGTACTTTTTGATGCAGCTCAGTCCATTATGAAGATCATGCAGTGTGCTTTTCCCTTCTCCATATTCGAGCTTGTGGTTTATATTCAAAAGAATGAGTTTTGTTCTTGTGGAATTTTTTAAACTGAAGGATAAGATTTGTTACAGCATAAAGCTGAAGCTCAAAATTCATTAATAGTTTAATCACCTTGCCATGTTTTGGGATTGTCTACCAGCTCATCTATAATATATTCACATATACACATAAATCTTCAGATAACACTGTATTTGCTACATATGTCTGTAGCTTTACTGGTATAAATATGACACTTTTGAGTCATATTTAATGGTGTGGTTCTGTTGGGCTCAGATACGTTTGCTCATGTTTGCTGTTGTCTCTGCTTATGACTTTTAGTCTCTTTTCAAGGTAATTTTCCCCTCTTGGTTGTAGAGTTAAGTATTAAACGCAGAGCAGTTTAAACACTGAAACATTTCTCCAGGTCCATGTGAGTTTCCTCTCTGTGACATCACAATTGCTAAAGCCAGTCAAATCCTTAAGCGTAGAGCAGGAGTTAGCCATGCCTGGCATGGATTGACACTGCAGAGTTACATGGAAAGCACAGGATAGCGAGCACAATGCAGAATTACTCCCATTAACTCAAAGGAAAATCCTAGTGAATTGGAATAACAGTTATTGTGTAAGCTTTCTCTAACATAAAGCATCAAAATCCAAAACCGAAACCAAAACCAATTTTCCTTTGCATTTTAAAACTGAGCCAAAATATGATTGTATAGTTGTTTTACCTTGCTTTAAGGTCAACCATTTTAAGCTTCGGTTTCCTACAAATCAGATATGACT
Source organism: Acomys minous (assembly GCF_964271855.1). NCBI lineage: Eukaryota > Metazoa > Chordata > Mammalia > Rodentia > Muridae > Acomys > Acomys minous. The sequence goes on along the minus strand of NC_140486.1, from coordinate 108,188,343 downwards.
ATATCTGCCTCTCAGAGCAGAACCTGTAAAAACACTTTTTACCTTGAAAGTGAGGCTACAGTGCTGGATGATAACTAGTTTGGCAAACTCTACTGTTGCTTTTTCGACCCAAGCTAGGTTAGAATATAAATTTTGTTGACAAATGGCTTAAAATACATTTAGAGGGAAAAAATCATTCATTCCATATTTTCTTCATGGAATGGATGAAATGAAAACATGTCCACAAGTAGAGGAGAAATCATCTTTATGTTTATACAATTTTATTTGGTTTTAAAGATTATATTAAAAAATTATTCAACAGGTCTTCTAAGAATTTTCTAGACTGTAGATCCAGTCTGCTTTCAGAGGTAATGAAGCCCTGGTCACCAGACCTCTAGCTACACCAGGTCTTACAAGTTTGTATAAGGATTGGTTTTCTTATGAGGAAGCACAACGTGCAGATATGATTTAGAGCATTTCTGCGGGTGCATAAATTGATGGTTTCTGAGCAGGATTTTGATTACCACCTCCACTCTAATTTTGTTCTTGCTTTTTATTTTGTGGTTGATGATTCACAGTGTGTGGGAAAAAAGTGAAGCTGTTATAATTATTTGGAGTGTTTTTATCTTCTTAATTAAATTTGATTTTTAAAAACAGCACTCACTATGTAGAAAAATATTATTAGGAATATGCTTTCATATTTCATCATTTTTTCAGAATAACTTGAAACAGCTCTTATATTATCCTGCACCTTCGAGCAATATTTAATATATGCTTAGTATTTGATCTGTGTTGCAAATTATGTTAAAAATAATTATGTTTACTTGTAATGTATTTTAATACAATTAGGTATTTTGTATATGTTTATAAATTTTAGAATTCATTGACTTAAAGGTATTTTAAGATTATAAGCAAAACTAAAATATGCATGTAACCCTTAGAGTCATTGTATGTTGGTTGTGTTTTATTTGTGAAAAGTCATTGACCTTAGTCACATTTTGGGTGAAGAGAAATTGAATATTATAGTCAATTGGCTAGCGAAATAATTTCAATTAGCAACTCCATTTAAATTCCTTAATATATATGTATATATGCAAATATTACTTATACATGTATGCTAATTGCACATGTGCATTTACATGCATGTATATATGCATTGCACTATGCATATGTACATATCTTAGAAAGCCTCTACTGTAGCAGTTTTCCACATGGCATTTTCAAAGGTCTTTAGTGTTAGTTATCCTTTTTCATAATCCCTCCTCTACCCTGCTCTTCCATCCTCCACCCCATTTAACTCTTCTTGTCCTGTTATTCTCCTTTCTTCTTTCATACTATCTGTGTACATCCTCCTTCCCTTGACACTCCTCCCATGGCCACTTCCTGTTTCCTGTTTCTATGGGTAGTCCCATTTAAACACACATATCTAAAGAGTCAAAGCTAGCATCCACATCTAAGGAAGAATGTGTTGCGCTTATCTTTCTGGGTCAAGGTGACCTCACTCAGAGAGATTAATTTCCAGTTCCATTCATTTTGTAATTTCTTTTTTTTTCTCATTTTGTAATTTTAATTTTATTCTCAGCTCAGTAATATTCCATCATGCAGATATCATGGTCTCCTTATACATTCATCAGTTAATGGGCACCTAGGCTGTGAAACACAAAGTGAAAATCATTTTCAGGAAAAGGGCAGCAGCCAATAGAGAGAACACTAATAATTCTCACAGGACAGTGCATGTGTTCACAAAGCATATTTTAAAGTTTCAGTCTATTAGTAAATGACACCCCATGTGGTTTTTTTTTAGCATTGAATGGGTATAATAAAAATATTGCAGTTAGGATGGTAGCCTATATTGATGCTTTGCTCTTGTCTGCCAGGGTCACTTGCTTTTCTGGATACTTTCAAGTGACACATATATATAGAGAGAATTAAGTCGGAAGAGGTTGTTATCTAATTCCTGGCAACCGAGAAGCTTCAGATGATTTTCTCCCATAACAATGCTGATCTTTATTCAACTTGATCCTGATTCCTGAGTGACAGCAAGCAGGCTCCCAGACCACCCCATGCTCGTTCTGAGTTCTTTGCCTTGCCCTGAACCAACATTTTTGTGTTTGTTATTTTGCTATTGTTTTGATTTCTAGCAAAATCACAACACCCTGAGGAAAGCCCGTGTTCTTATCACTTAGGCTTTATTTGAAAGCAACGCATTCAAGTTCTTCTTGACCATCTCAGTACCCACTCAGCGGTCATAGAATCTTAGTCCTCTGTCATTCCTGTTAGATCGCCTTTTACATCATTCTGTAGCTGGTTTTATAATTATATTCTCAAACACATACACAAACATACACAGATATTCAACAGAAAAAAATTGTTTAATTATTGAGACAGGGTCTCATATAGCCCAGGTGCCTTATGCTCACCACGTAGCTTGAGTATCTGATTCTGTTGCCTCTACATTTGATACTCTGGAATTGTGGGCATGCATGGCCATGTCTAGTGAGAAAACAGCTTCCTACCTTCTTTACGCTGAGACATACAGCCAGAGAGTCTGTTGAATAAAATCTTGGGTGAAATAGGAATTCCATAAAAATACCAAAAATATTCTATTACAGATATTTATGGATATTAGAAAATCATTTATTTGGAAGCAATTAGTAACCCTGAAACAGACTGTATTTCTAATGTGCTATAGGATGTCAGTTCAAATTAAACATTACTTATCAGAATAATGTAGCACAAGACATTGATAAAAAAATTCTATAACATATGTAGAATTGCAACTGTCTTTTTAAAAAACAGCTCACCTTAAGTCTCCAAGACCAAGGCCTTCTGTTTTAGTGGATCTGAGATGGACCCCAGGAGACTATATCGCTAAAATCACCAGATCTTTATTCTTATAAAAGTGATGGCGGACACCAGGGCACCATCTTATCAAGTTCACTCTCACTTAGGAAATAGGCAGGTGCTGAGGCTTCTTTGTGGTTTCTTGGAGCTTGGGTATGTTTTTGATTTGTGGGTTATGATTTTTCAATAAGAATATATTCCATTTGGGTTATTAAATTATTACATATATATTTTTTCTTCCATAACATATTGATCTTTATTCAATTTGATCCTGATTTCTGAGTGACAACAAGTAGGCTCCCAGCCCACTTCGTGGTCCTTGTTCTGAGTTTTTGGTCTTGCCCTGAACCAAATTCTCTCTCTCTCTCTCTCTCTCTCTCTCTCTCTCTCTCTCTCTCTCTCTCTCTCTCTCTCTCTCTCTGTGTGTGTGTGTGTGTGTGCTAGAAAATCATCTGATACACACACAGGCATTTTCACTTGGAAAGTATTTTAGTAAGATAAATCTCAGATGTTATTTGATGATTCATGTCTCCAATAAGTGAAATAGTATATACAAAACAGTTAGTACCTGAAACTGCTTTTGAGAATAGTTGTATATTTTTTCATAAAAGATAAGTAATTCTGCAGTGTGATTAATCTCCTCCCAGCAAAGAGATGTGACTGCTGTTGATAAACTCATCATTCCTTTCTCTGACGCATGGGAAGCATTCATTTAGATAAATATATATAATCATTTTTGCAATTTTGCCATCAGGGATCAGGGAACACCATACATTTACAAAAATAACACTTATATTTCATCTTTTTTGGAAGGTTTTATGGATAATGAGTTGAATACCATAACAAGCCAATGTTTATACAACCACACTGATATCTGACTAATATTGGCAGCATTTGGAAATCTGTCAACAACGGTTAAGTTCATGCATCCTGCCCAGCTATGTTAAACAAATCCCCTGTACAAACTATGTTTGCACTCCCAGTACACAAACAAACCTTAGGAAAAGGAAGATGCCCATTAATTGGGACAAATCTTTAGAACATAGTCTTTCCTTTATTTTTTTTTTCTTGGGCAAAAACTATCTTTCAAGGATTTGTGATTTATTTAATACAAAATAGAAAACAAGAATACCTTATTACATATAGTGAGTTTGCTACTGAACCAAACTAGAACTGTCCTTTTTTTTTTCTTTTTTCTTTTTTCTTTTTTCTTTTAGAATCAGCCCTCTTCACGGATGCCTCAGATCTTCAGCTTACAGAATAATCAGTGGAACCATACTGACTGCATATTTGCAAAATTACTAAAATTTGCTTATAACCGGAAACTCAACCTGGCACACTTGTAAATTGTTGAGTGTACACAGAACACTGAGATTTTTGCCTCTTCTGGTGTGTCCTTGTTTTCCAGTCCAAGCTAGTGAGGGGCTGCTCTTGACTTCTGCTTTCCGTTTTAATAACAGAAATAAATGTTGGTCCCATTACGTGCAACATTATGCAGAGTATTTTGTGGCTGTTTTTGTTGTTGTTGGGGAGACCCTGAAGGAATGTGCTGGTTGAGATGACTCAGCAGGTAAAGGTGCCTGCTGCCAAGTCTGAGGATCTGAGTTCAAGCCCTGTGGTACACACATGTTGGTGAGAACAAACTCCTGCAAGTTGTCTTTTGACATCCACATGTGCTGTGATACACACACACACACACACACACACACACACACACACACACACACACACAGTACAATGTAAAAGAATGATGTAGAAGGTGTTGTCTAGTGTTTGAAGTACAAGAAAACTGTAATGCACCTGACAAATAAAATGACTGTTACATAAGCATTGCTCAACATAGAGCATTGTGCTGTGAGCCATGAGCTTGTGAGTTTACTCATTAGACAAGGTATCTTTTTTAAATAAAATAAAATTCAATCGTTCAACAAAAATGCAATCATCAGAGCCTGTCATATATCTAATTCTGTAATTCTACCTAGAATCAATAACCCAGTATTTATTAATTCACCATTCATTTTCATTTCATATAATGTAACCATCATAGAAAGCAAGAATCAATTGCATCTATGGCTACACTAAACAGCGGTTTTAAATTGCTCCTGAGGGTTTCCTGTGAATAGGAATATGTCCAAATTACTTTTTAAATTTGTAGTAAGATTGTAAAGAAAGGTTCCATTTATTTTATTTCCACTTCTTAAAGTCAATACTTCATATCCTTGAATTCTAGCAAACTAGAATTTTTGAACATGAGATTCCAATGCTTATAAATTGTGAACCATTTGTATCTTTCTTTGTGCAACCTACAGATTTATGCCTACTTCAGAAGCCTTCAGAATACTAGCTTGTTTCAAACTGTAGAACACTGAAAGGAATTTGCCTATTTTTAGCAACTGGTAGTAATTAGCAAATTTTAGTACAACACTCCATTTTTTATTTCATGTCTAAAACAAATTCCTGAAGGGCAGAATTAAGCATGTCTTCGATCTGAAAATTTTATTTTTCACAGATCTTGAGGCCTCCACACCTCTTAAAAAAAATCTCTATTGCACATTCACTGTGACTTTCTAAATTAAATGTGAGCACAGTTTACGTCACATTTAGCCAGGAAATCAGAATTTAAACTACGCAGTCATCTTATTTTACAGTGTAGAATCTGGTAAATACTCCTTTAATGAAAAGTCAATAAACTTTGAAAAAAAATCTATTTCTCTGTTCTGTCTCTACCTGTCTTTCCTCCATCCAGACTTGCACAATGTTTCTCTTCTTAAAACTGTTCACCTTGGCTATTATGTAAAAACATTTTATCTTAATTTTTATCAAACTCAATGCTAAATATTTCATCACCTTAGAGTGTCTGGGCATCCTTGCTAATCTATAAAACTATCAAAAGACAATGATGTGGAAAGAACTTTGACTACATCTAAGAATAGAATCAGCCACCAAAATTTTCTTAGGAATTAAAAACACACACAACTTAATCAAATATTCAAAATGTATGTTGACTAACCAACAGGAATAAACAAGGATCTGACCAACAATTGTATTATTATTATTATTTATTATCATTATTGTTTATTCTTATTATAATTATTATTTTGCTTAGGTGATCATATAATATTTATCTGAGGATGTACCTCTGGAAATGTGAAAGAAGTTAGCTAATTGGTGATACAGGGTAGCTGTGTGCCTGGTTACAAGATGGCTTCTGCAAAAGGCCTGAGATGGGAACAAGTTATTCCACATTAGAAACCCAACAAAGATAATTTGCCATGTTGGGGTAATACATAGGGTAAGAATTGGCATAATCCAGGAGGCTTCAGGTATTTATGAGTCATACCTGCCCCTCTAAGAAGCATGTGCCAAGATACAATTTGAGCTGCAAAAGATTTATTTGGGAATCTTATAAAATAATGAAGAGAGCCAAAGAAGTATACAGGGAAAATCTCTATTACCTAGGAAGTAGACTGGAAATAAAAGGACTGAACAGGAGACAATTTGAGGTTTTGGTAAGATTAATGAAGTATTTTTTAGCCAACATTGCCTAGCAGTGGAATCCCAAGTTTCACTGGTTCAGATATGAGTTGAAGTTTTGTTATGCTCGATCACTGGACACAGTTTACATAAAACATGGGCCCAGTGAAACCGAGGTGACACATACAGGAGGGCAACAGGTGGTTGTCACACAAAGGCTGTTCATAGCACAAGGTCTGAGCAGTGCATTTTTGTGACCATGTGGCCACCATTGTCTACCATTTACTATGTACTTTACATATGTTCATATCTTTTTAAGTTCTAGAACTTGTCTAGAGTACTAATAGATTAAGAGAAGAGTGGATGATTTCTGTGTAGATTTTTCCAATTGTCTGCTACTTTCTTTTATGTCTTTCTAGATTTTTCCCTTAGAAATCACACACACACACACACACACACACACACACAGAGAGAGAGAGAGAGAGAGAGAGAGAGAGAGAGAGAGAGAGAGAGAGAGAGAGAGCACAGTGCAGGTTTATACCATTTAAGAAGAAGAAGAATTGTTCTCAGTTATCAGAGATGGTAGGATCTGACAGCACTAAACTCCAGCATTTGTGACATGAAAGGTTTTTAGTGTGTGAATGTACGTGCATAATTTGCACATATGTGGTGAGTATTAAATAGCATTTTAACACTTTCTAAGATAATCTTAAAAAATTGCTCCCAAGCTGATGGATAAAGGAATCAATAAGACAAAAAAATCTCAGTCATAAAACATTACAATAAAAATTGTAATGGGACCCTCTATTCACTGATTTAGCTTGTTCCTTGTTTTAATTATCACTAAAATGGTTGTGCTATTGGCAAACTTTTGTTTGTCTTATCTATAGCCCTTGAAGGAAGGTGGTTATTACAGAGTCTTCTAAACCCAATGTAGTAGTAAAGCTATTTATTGTCATTAGAGTAATATTCCATCTCTTACCTTCTCCTACCCCTTCCTTCCTACACTTTTCCCCCAGTTAACCTTTCTACCACATTAAAGTGCTTAGTGAAGGGATAGTTAATTTAAAGATGTTTGGAAAAGCCTATGGAAACCTACTATTTTATAAACTTCATATACATATATTTATGTAAAAGAATTTACCTGGAATTACCCTACCCAGGCATTAATGACCCTTCAGATGCCACAGGTAACCAAACATGAAGCCCAGAGTGATAGACACCTTCCCTTGGGTTGTCACGAGTTTCCAGAGTCTCCCTAAAACTATAGAGGTCATTGTCATTGCCCTTGATTGTCCACTAAGACTTGGTGGCAACGTTTTATTGCTTAAGATACCCTACTTGGCTGCTGGACATGGAGAAATCGAGTTTTACTGCCCGAGAAGCTTCCTTCCTGCTGGATATCTTCCAAAGTGGCAAAAGGTACTACACAGGCTGCTGAGGGCAAAGAGTCCTCAGTGGCATTGCCCTGTAAATCCCAAGAGCTACAACATTACTGGCTTAGCAAGATATGCCTACAAGCGCAAAAAAAAAAAAAAGCATGAATATCATGTGGATAAGCAACTACTTTATCACTGCATTTAAGTCTATTACCTGGGAGGAAACACATGCCCAAGCTGTAAATTCGGCCAAGAACACAGGCCCCAGGGATGAACTTAATACTGTTATTTGAAAAATGAACAGAGTATCAAACTTCTCTCTAAATTTATGTTCTACACACAGAATACCACAGCTGTCAGACCATCAGAGATGCTTCACTGTGTAGTGGATGGTTGCTCAGAAACTAACAGCTTGTCTAAGTAACGGGAATACATAAGTGTCTGTCAAATGTTCAGCCACAAACGGGACACTATATCAATCATATTTCTTCCTTTCAGAGACCATCATGGAAGAGGAGCAGAAAGATGGCCACTAGAAGTCAGAGAGGAATGGTGCAACAGTGTTTCCGTACATGGCAGTAGTGCTAGATTAATGAACCCAACAACTGTGGTTGTCTGCACAAAATTTCCACAAGTTCAAGGCTGGAGGAGGTGTTTATGAACTACTTACAGATGACACCTTCTGAGGGAGAAAGGGTCTGCTGTGTTTAAGGGTATCATCCCTGGGAGGTTAACCATACTCCAGAGCATGGCCCCATAACTAGGAGTGTATCGGTAATACAGATTGAACTTGATGTGTTATGAACAAAAAAAAGTAAAAGAACACAAAGTCAGGAGGTGTATCTGGGAGATATTAGGGGACAGGAACAAGAGGGAGTGAATATGACCAAAATACTTTGTAGGCATGGATGAAATGCTCAACAAATTAATAAAATATTATATTAAAGAGAAGATTAATATGAATAGTAATACCATAAAAATTATATCAGAAAACCTTGCTACACTCAGAAGCTTAAATTTTTCTTTCAAGTCTATTTCAAATGCCATAGATTCAGTTATGAATAAAATTAAAGTTGTACAGTGAACCTGAAACTATTTCAACATTGCTGTCGCAGATATGTGTGGAGAGCCCTTATTTTGTAAAACAAAATGTTTTATTTAATACTTGTATGTATACACTTGAGATATATGAAATAAATACTGAGAGACTTGTCTAAATGTGATGTCCAGATTAAATTAAAAATTAGCAATCATTCTCATGGAATGACTTTCAAATGCTTTCAAAATTATCTTCTGTACTGAGATGATTAATTACATTATACTACCATTATTGGACAGGAGACGACTTCCTGAACAGAACAGCAACAGCCCAGGCCTTAATGTCAACAATTAATAAATAGGACCTCATGAGGCTGAGAAGCTTCTGTAAGGCTGGAGACACTGTCAAGAGAACAAAGCGACAGCCTACAGACTGGGAAAAGATCTTCACCAACCCTACATCTGACAAAGGTCTAATATCCAAAATATATAAAGAACTCAAGAAATTAAACACCACCAAACCAAATAACCCAATTGAGAAATGGGGCTTGGAACTAAACAGAGAATTCTCAACAGAGGAATATCAAATGGCTGAGAAACACTTAAAGAAATGCTCAACCTCCTTAGTCATCAGGGAAATGCAAATCAAAACAACTCTGAGATTCCACCTTACACCCATCAGAATGGCTAAGATCAAAAATTCAAGTGACACCACATGCTGGCGAGGATGTGGGGAGAGAGGAACACTCCTTCATTGCTGGTGGGAATGCAAACTAGTACAACCACTTTGGAAATCTATCTGGTGCTATCTCAGAAAACTGGGAATAGGGCTTCCTCAAGACCCAGCTATTCCACTCCTTGGAATGTACCCAGAAGATGCTCCAGCACACAACAAGAAAATTTGCTCAACCATGTTCATAGCAGCCTTATTCATAATAGCCAGAACACGGAAACAGCCTAAGTGTCCCTCAGTAGAAGAATGGATAAAGAAACTGTGGTACATATACACTATGGAATACTACTCAGCTATTAAAAACAAGGAATTCCTGAAATTTGTGGACCAATGGATTGAGCTAGAAATGATCATAATGAGTGAGTTAATCCGTATGTCTTCAATAAAAGAAAAAGGGCCTGTTTTTAGAATTGTGTATTTCCACCAATCAAGACCATGTCTTATATTTTTGTGTTCATTTGTTATTAGAAATATTCTATTCAAGCTTCCACATTTGCATACTAAATTTTAAATCTACTGTGATGAACTGAATTCTTCATATCAAACATTTTTTCATTTAGAATTAATCAATGAAACATTAATCTTATAAAATAAACAGAAACGTAAAACTCCTTCAAAATTGTTCATTGTACTACAAAGTCAGAGTAGGTGAGTTTGGCATTGTTTATTCTCTTTTATTGTCCTCATGCTTGTCAACATTAGAGGGCTCCATACCTTATAAGACTACACTATGGTCAAGCATACTTATGACTCAATAATTCAAGCATCCATTGCTTTAGTGTGGTAGGTAAGTGATATATTCCTGACTTTTGGTTGGAGCAAAGCCATGCTTAAACCTTTGGTTTCTTAGGCGGATGATCACCAAAATCATTGTCTCATTGGAGCTTTGCTCAATGGAGTTGAAAAATAACATCTCAGAATATAGATGGAGAGTTAGCTTACTCCTGTCTGCATCTACTGCTTGTCTTTTGGGATGTTTCCCAAGTCAACCACAGTTGTTGTTGTTGTTGTTGTTGTTTTTGTTTTCCTTCTCTTCTGGCACTATAGTTGTGCACCTGAGATTTCTTGTAAGCTATTTTTCAGTGTTTGTTGTTGAAGGGCAACATTATTTTTGTATGTTAAGGTAGCGATAGTTTTGGACTGGTATTTATCTTCTTTTCTATTCTTATTCTACACTCAAATCTGTTAGGTTTTTACCTACGCATAAACTTAAATCAGGTCATATTATTATCATGTTCAGCAAGCTTCAGTAGCCTCCTGGTTCATAAAAAACAGAACCATTGCCGTTTGATGTATATGCTGTTGTTCACTTTCTTCTACCTAACGTCTGCTTTCCTTGGCACTTGGTCTGATGTGACATTCTTGTTTTTTCTCAGGTAGCCAGGCCTGCTCCTATCTTTGGTCACCTTCCTTAGCTCTCCCACCTCTCTACAATACTCTTTTCCCAGATGTCTGTTAAGACAAACACTAACACATCCTCCAAGTCTTTGCTAGAATAACTATCACCAAAGTTAGATGGACTCTGGCAGTTTTATTTAAAATCAGACCTTTTACCTTATCTCTGGAATTCTGGAGTAATTTTTCAATCTGACTACTAATTCTTGTTCTTGTAAGACAATAATTCAAGGGCTGGAGAGATGGCTCAGTGGTTAAGAGCACTGACTGCTCTTCCGGAGGCCCTGAGTTCAATTCCCAGGAACCACATGGTGGCTCACAACCATCTATAATGTGATCGGATGCCCTCTCTTGCCTGCCGGTGTATATGCAGACAGAGCACTGTATACACAATAAGTAAATAAATAAATAAATAAATAAATAAATAAAATAAATAAGACAACAACTCAAAATGTACAAAGGTATTCCTGGTCCTTCTAAAGGCATGTGTACAAAGGTAGCAATGCCTGTCCAGTTCAGTAGCTGCCACAGAAAGAGGATCACAGGATACCTGTTAGACTGAGTCAAATTCAGAGTAATGTTAAATTAACATCTGTCTAACCCATAGTTGAAAGTGTTGCAACCATAATTAAAACTATGGAATTGTTTTAGATCACTGTCGAAAAAACATATTTATACATATTAATCTTTTTCCCTTTGAATCTTTGCCCCTTTTATTGAAAATAGATTCTTTTGTCATACAACATATCCTCATTACCCTCTCTCCACTCTCCTCAGTTCCTCCCTTTCCATCCAGATCCATTCCCTTTTTTTTCTCTCATTAGAAAAGAACAGGCTTTTAAGAGATATTAACAAAAATATAATAAGATAAACATAACCATCATATCAAAGATGGACAAGGTAAACCAACACAAGGAAAAGAGCCTAAGAGAAGGCATAAAAATCAGAAGTCCTTTCGTTCACACACTTAGGAATCTCATAAAAATACTGAACTTAAAAGCTATAACATATACACAAAGGACCTGCTACGGACCTGTGCAGGGCCTGTGCTTACAGTTTCAGTCTCTGTGGTGTTATATGAACTTTGCTCAGTTGATCTAGAGGCAAAAAGCAAGCTGTAGTAGCCATTCTAATACCTAATAAAATAGACTTTTAGCCAATATTAATCAAAAGAGATAGGGAAGGACACTTCATACTCATCAAAGAAAAAATCCACCAAGATGATATCTCAATTCTGAACAAATTCAAAGGAACTGAATTTCACATGAAAAAAAAAAAAACCCAGGACACCTAAAATAATCATCCTGTTTTAGGTATCATGATATTTTCTCAAAATATCATAATCTCTTAATTCAAACTGTACTACAAGGCAATAAAAATAAAAACTGCATGATATTGTCATAAAACCAGACAAGTTGATGAATGGAATCAAATCTAAGACCCAGAAGTAAACCTACCCACCTATGGAAACTTGATTACTGACAAAGAAGCCCAAACCTTATATTGGAAACAAACCATCTTCAACAAATGGTGCTGGTCTAACTGGATATCTGCATATAGAAAAATGCAAATAGGCCCATATCTATCACTCTGCACAAAACTCAAATCCAAATGGATCAAAGCCCTCAACATAAACCTGGATACATTAAACCCGATAGAAAAGAAAGGGTAATAGCCATGAAAGCAATGAAGAGACAGCTTCCTGAACAGAACACCAGCAGCTCAGGCACTAAGTTCAACTACAAATAAATGGGACCATATGAAACTGAAATCTTTTGTAGTGCAAAGGACACAATCATAAGGACAAAACAGCAGCCTTCCCAACTCTACATCCAAGAGAAGGCTATTATCCAAAATATATTAGGAAAATGGGAGGGAGGGAAGAATGGGAGAATACAAGGGAGGGGATAACCACTGAGATGTAATATGAATAAATTAATTTTAAAAAGACAAAAAAAAAAAACCTCAAAAAACTAGACATCAACAAACCAAATAACACTACTATATATGGCATACAGACCTAAGTAGAGAATTCTCAACTGAGGAATCTCTAAAGGCTGAGAAGCACTTACAGAAATGCTGAACATCCTTAGTCACTAGGGAAATGCACAACAAAATGATTCTGAGATTCCATCTAACACCCATCAGAATGGTTAGGATAAAACAACTCAAGTGACAGAACACGGTGATGAGGATGTGGAGAGAGAGCAACACTTCTCCATTGCTGGTGGAAGTGCAAACTTGTACCACCGCTTTGGAAATCAATCAGGAGGTTTCTCAGAAAATTGGAACTAATTCTACTTCAAGACACAGATATACTACTCCTGAACATCTACCTAAAAGATGTTCCACCATACCATAAAGACACTTGCTCAGCTATGTTCATAGCAGCCTCACCCCTAATTGCCAGAAACTGGAAACAAGAGTCCAGGATAACCAAGGCTACATGGAGAAACACTGTCTCAAAAAATATATATATAAAGACAACAAAAATGCCACTTTTTATTTTCATTTAAATTGAAATTAAACATCTATGCATGCAATGAAGTCAAAGTATAAAGGTCCCCAAAGGAAGACAACTTTGCTCATCTAGTAGTGTCCGTCAGATGCTACAGATAAACATATGTGAATTTTTGATGAGTTAGACAAGATTCAATTGTTTCTTTGAGATGACATTTTCAATTACTTTTGCCTAAATTTTATAGTTCTAATTTCTTCTTGATATACCATTTTCTAATATGTAAATTTGAACTAAGAAGTCATCAGGCATTTTTTTTTAAAAGAAAAGCAACCTCAACATTTCAAAACGCGAACAGTTTTTCATTTACTTCTGGCTGCTAAAGAAATTAGGGAGAGGCAAAATGATCATTCAAAGACAGGATAAAAGACAAAGAAGTAATTACAAACCGGTAAATGTGTGAGGTGATGGATTCATTTTTAGCCTGATTTTAAAATTCTGTATTGTTGGAATATCAAAACATCTCTCTCATTACATCCCATAAAGAGAGTTACAACTTGTTGACTATGGATGCATTTTAAAACAGTGGAATTCCCTTTCTTAAATCAGATTATTTTCTCTTAGCTAGATTTCTGAGATAAAAACAATTTATCTTTCTTGTTTTCTCTGAAGAGATTAATCACCTGTTCCTCTTTTGCTCACACGTTTAAAACTTTAACTCACCGCAAATGATGTGCTCGCATTTCTTCAGAAACATCTACAGGGGTTCTTTTTTTTCTCAAGATATATAATATTTTATTAATTTGTTCTTGTTATATCTCAATGGTTATCCCATCCCTTGTCTCCTCCCATTCTTCCCTCCCTCCCATTTTCCCCTTATTCCCCTCCCCTATGACAGTTCCTGAGGGGGATTTCCTCCCCCTGTATATGCTCATAGGGTATCAAGTCTCTTCTTGGTAACCTGCTGTCCTTCTTCTGAGTGCCACCAGGTCTCCCCCTCCAGGGAACATGGTCAAATATGAGGCACCAGAGTACATGAGAAAGTCATATCCAATTCTCCACTCTACTGTGGAGAATGTTCTGGCCATTGGCTAGATCTGGGTAGGGGTTTAAAGTTTACAGCCTGTATTGTCCTTGGCTGGTGCCTTAGTTTGAGCGGGACCCTTATTGTGCCTCAATTTAATAACCCACCTGCTTCTAGCAGGTGTCAATTCAGTATTATGTGAGTAAAATATATGTAGGGTTAAAAATAATCCCTGATCCAAACTGCCAGGAACACATTAGAACCTGTGTATTAAGGACTTTGATAACCTGTCTTAGTGATTATTTTGTTTTCCATTTTCTGGAGAACATCAGGATCTAAGAATATGGGAATATGGTAGATAGCCTCTCATAACCTGACCCATTTACCATCTATAAACTAGGGGAGGGGAATAGGGTGAAAGAGGGAGGGAGAGATGAACGGAACGGGAGGATACAAGTGATGGAATAACAATTGAGTTGTAATCTGAATAAATTAATTTAAAAAAAAAAAAAAACTAGAATCGGCCCATTAAACTTTCCCTGTGGCCAGCATTGACTCTGAAAGGAATGGTGCTGCAAGGGCAAAATGCTTTCTTACCCCAGAGATGTCTATTTCATGAAAGTAGAAATGAATTGATTTTAACAAGACTATCAATCCATAGTCAGAATTTATAAGGAATTTATAAGGATGCTGATTATTGATAAACATTTTTTATTTAAAACTTTTAAGTCATAAACCTACTAGTCTTTCTCCTTGAGGATCGTCAATAATAAAACACCAAGCAAACTGGGCTGTTTTGCCTATTTCTAATGGACTAAAATCTACACTGACCTGTTTCAGTAATTCTCTGCTGTGGACACACGATCCCTCAAACTCATTTACCCTTTCCCTTAAGATGCAGTTCTTTTGCCTGCTTAGAATTAACTGAGTCAAATTTTTCTGGACAATCAAGTAATGTGGAAATTTTTATTCCCTCTGTCACTGCATCCTATGTCACCTAACGTTTCCCATGTCTTTTTAAGAATGGAAATACTTTTCTCTATTAAGAAATAAACATACAACTTTTGAAGAAGGGAAATAGAATGACCTGAGGATGCCGTGCATGGCCAGATGTGAATAAGACAGTTCAAGTCAAGACAATCATGAAACATTGACGAGCATGTAAAGACTGTGAGCCTGGAAATAACTTAAAAATGATTATGTAACTTTATATATATTCAAAAATAGCACATTTAAGTCTGTCATATAGGTCCAGATATGAAGGGATGGAGAAATCATGTTTGTGGTTCTTCTGGCCCTTCTGAAAGCTGAACTGGGAATCTGAGCACATATTTACATATTTACATCCTAATGCCAGTTTAATGCCAAAGAAACAACGTGCAGATGCATACCTGGATAGATTAGTTCTATAAGAGAGAGAAAATCATTTACGCTGGGACTAAAGCTATTTGTTACCTGAAGATTTTCAAAGTTTAACTATAACCATTGATAATTTTCAGTCCAAATTCATTATTTCTACCCCAGAGGCAGTCTTGTGGTATTAACTAAAAGCCAGCACCACAGTTAACATGAAACTTAGCCAAACGACATGCTCTGTGCCCAGTCTTCTAGAATGGAGTGAGGAGGAAAATGGAACCGCTGAAGCATAGAAAACTGTACACCTACACCTGAAATAAATGTCACAGCAACAGAATTACCTTTGAAGAATATTTCAGAATCAATAGGCATTGAAATAGTAACTTATCTGATTAACTTCAGAACCTGTCAGAATGCTAGTTTTGATTTATACGCTGGAGATATGTCACAGCTGCCACATGTTTTCCTGTAATGTATGCTAACCAACTCACACATGTTTCTTATTTTGAACCTTAAGTAACCTAATTTTGACTGAGGAAGGAAAGTTCTGAACCCTTCTCATCCGTTCTAGCCTTCTCTCTGTTGCAAACAAACCTCCTCCTTGTTCCACCAGGCAGGTAAAAGGCTATAAATCAGCTGTGTGTACAGCCACAGATACACATATTAGCAGACAAGGTGGCAACGACAAACAATAAAAAATATTGCATCCTCACTCAGTGAGGCCATTGCCTAGCACACTAGGAACTTCTGCCTTCAGCATTGCAGAAATGGTGAACTAGTTTAAGGCAAACAATCCCAAAAGGAACAATTAATAGCTTTGAGTGAGAAAATGCTTGGAAAAGCAAGAAAACAAACAACGGAACATCCGTTTGAACTCAAAGTAAGACCTGAGACCCAAAGATTCTAGAACACGAGAAGGCCAGGATACTGAACATCATTTACCAAAATAAGTACCACAAATCTTCTATCTAAAAGAGTTGGTGATTAGAAATTTTACAAATACAACCAGACCATGATGTCTTTGTTGATACCCTCTGTGAAACATGGCAAGCCTAAAATGATACCTAAAGTACAACTCTTACAGGAAGTAGGACAGGAAAATTTTTTTTTCATTTTATAAGTGTAGCGCAAATTTGTAACCTTCCCTTAAAGAAAATTAATAAAAAAAAATCAAAGTATAAAAAAATTTACATCTCCTGAGTAGTAACCAAAATTTTCAAACATAGCAAATCATGCATACAATATATTAAAAGAATCAGTTCCAAATGAGATTTCTTCATTAAATCCCTTGTGTCTGAGCTCAGGAAATTATGCAGAAGAGGAGGCAGAAATATTGTATTAGCCAAAGGGGATGGATGATACAAAAACAAAACAAAACAGTGTTCTCCAAAGAAAACAGGACTGACATACATGGATACTCACAGAGACTGTGGCTGCATGTTTAGCGGCTGCCCAGATCCAAACTATATGGAGTCTTATCACTGATACAGGGAAGGAGAAATAAGCTCACATCCCCATCCAAGAAGATATCTCCAATTAACAACTGCTCACAAAGAAAAAAAAAAGCAAGAAACTTTCTGTGAATATATAAACTATACTTAAGAGCAGGCCCATGCCCAGCAACAGATGGCCAACACAAAACAAACCAAAAGCATTTTTGTAGGGATTTTTGTTTTTTTGTTTTGTTTTGTTTTGTTTTGTTTGTCTTGTTTTTGCCTCCTATTGCTCTTTTTAAGCTTTTTTTTTTTTTTAAATCTTACTGGGTCTTTTATATTATGGTTCCCAATGTTAAGTTTTGTATGTATCGTGTCTGTATGTGTGTGTGTGTTTGTGTGTGTGTGTGTGTGTGTGTGTGTGTGTGTGTGTGTGTGTGTTGTCTCTCTGTGGACACATATTTCCCATTCTATTCCTTAGGGTTTTTTGTTTGATTGATTGATTGATTGTTCATACTGTTTTATCTTTGCTTGTCTTGTTTCATATGGCTGCTCACTTTCTTAAGAGAAAGACAGCACAGCATAGAGTTGGAAGGACAGGGAAGTGGAGATCTGGAAGGAGATCAGAAGGGAAAACTGTGATCAAAATATATCGCTACCCTAAGTGGTCCTTTTCTCAGCATGGGTAGAGCATCTCAAAAGAATTAGCTGAGGACACGTCTTGAGTCTCTTTCAGTTTCAGAGAGCCAGGGAGTGTACTCACATGGTTCTCAATCCATGGTACTTTATGAGAGGAAAGCATCCAGACTCAGAATATCAGGGACGTTTCTAGAATGACCCATCAAGTGTGTACATACAACAGGGGAATGGCCATGGCAGTGTTGTGTGTGATTTTATGTTTTTAGGGGTAGGATGTCATATGGATAATTTTTAAAAAGTTAACCCTACTGTATTTTCATAGTGGATAGGCCTGGAAAGTAGATATCTGGTTTACCAAGTAAATACTTTTATACTAATAATATGTTTATGCTCCTGGTGTTATTAACGGGAGTTACCTGGGTGAGCTATTGGTTGTGATTCTATTAAGGGACTCAGTGCTTGGGCACAGGATGTGGCATAGTTTTTTGGGGGGTTAGAAGAATGGCAGAAGGGCATTATTCATAATCTATATTTTCTTAGAATAAGTAACATGTGTCTTAAAAACAATTTACTACTTCGGATTCTTTTTATTCCCAAGATTTTCCCACAGATCAGGAAGACCAGCATTTCGGTTGAGAGAATTAAGTCAGCTCACTCTTGAATGTTACCTCTGGCTTGGGAAAACCAGGAAAGAATAACAACAAGGCTGAAAGGGCAAGAGAGAACCTACTTCTCAAAAATCAATGAACACAGCAAAGAGCAGCTGTTATTGACCCATGACCCATGACTGGGAGAGAGGGTAGGATGGACAGGAAGCTGGAAATGAGGCACAGACAGAATGAGTTCAGGTTCAGATCTCCTGGAATCTTTGTCCAAGGAACAACCCTGGAAATAAAGAGAAAGCAATAGTTATTTCTACATCATCATATTTTTTGGTTGTTATACTGTACAAGGAAAGTAGGATCAATAAGTGTATCTTGTTAGGCAATCCATAGACTTCAGACCTTTCTTTCACACACATTATCAGGCAGGGATTTCTCCTTATGCTGGAGTTTGAGAAGATTATATTAGCATTAGACATTCCGTGACAGCTTTGCCTTCATGCATCAGGTTTCCAGGCCCCAGCAACTGATGACTTCAAGTTCTTGGCTCCACCATTTTTCTTACCCATCCACAATGGCATAGAGAAGAAAATTAAAGATTCATCAGTGAATGCTTTCATTAGCAATGAATTTTAAAGAGCATCTAATAAAGATTTTTTAATAAAAGATGTAGTCAAATGAAAGTAGATTTTTTTTCTCTTTGTGCTCAGTCCCAGCATGTGACTCCACCCACATATAAGGCTTCTTGGATTAAGACTTCAAAAACTGATGATAGCTGTGCCAGCCTTGAATGGTCTCTAGAATTTTTATTTTTATCATTATGATTACTGAGGTTCCACTGGGAAAAAAGTGTGGTGTGGCTTTTACAGCACCAGTTTGTTGACTCTGGATATAGTTGAGACATTGCATGGAAGAATGGTTTAATTTATTAGTCATGTGATTTTTGACATTTTGCCATATCATTAAAATATTTCCTGAATCCTTCATCTTTTTTTAGTGTATATTCCTTGCATGGAAGGAACTTACTTGCACTTAGTGTAAGTTGGTTTCAGCCTTTCTCCTCATTTGTCAGTAAGAAACCTATGTAATATTTAAACTTTTCTCTGCACTTTAGTGTGCAGACCCATGTGATACAAATTAAAATTCTCACATCTAAATTTATTCTGTCTTTAAATTTTCTGCTAAAGCTCACATGGCATTACAGATTCTTTTTCCTTCTCTATATATTTTGCTTTAAAATATTTTGAATGTTATTTTAATTCCCTCTTGATTTAAAAGAAATAAATATTAGAATAATTAAATAACCACTAGTTTAAACTAAATATGAATCAGAATAACCAGAGTGTTTAAATACATCCCTTTTAAGAATGGGTTTGAAAGAAGCAGTAGTGCTTTGCATTTCAAACAGCGTGGTTCTTGAATCTTGCTCAAATATCTTATTTTTACTTTAAAAAAAAAAGCTGTGGGCCATGTGTCATTCTTGATTTGATAAATTAAGTCTTTGATGTAATTTTTATCTCACAAGCCCCGGGGCTAAATTTATCGGGCACTCCTGGTTACAAATGACCATAGGAGTTTAAATTTTATGACATCATGTGATACTTGTCAGCTGCCTAGCCTGGCAACATCTGAGGTGATTGTAGAAAAGGAAGCTATTTAACTGTGAAGATCTGAGGAGATAAGATGGAAGCTACTAAGAGGGAGGATGGAGTTGGGAAGATGGTTCAGTGGTTAAGAGCATATACTGTTCTTGGAGAACATTTGATTGTAGAGCCCATCACTCAGGTTGGGAGGTTCACAACTACCTATAAACCACAGCTCCAGAGAATCCCATGGGCTCCGTGGGCACCTGCACATAGATACACTTACCCACATACAGACAGGTACACTCACAGACACGTAGTTAAAAATAATAAAAAGTACATATTAACAAAGAGAGGGAGAATTCAAGTTTATGTAAGCCTCTCTGTTCAGTGATAATAGTAAATTGAAGTCTGGGGATTGAAGACTGCAAAAATATTTGGCCTCTTGTTTGTATCCATTTTTTCCTTTGCTTCAGTCACTACCCTGGAAGTGTGATTGCTGAGGTATAGCCGTCTCAGTAAAACACAGCACGAAGGGACACGATGTCAGCTGCATAAGAATGGAGATCATAGAACGTGTGTGTGTGTGTGTGTGTGTGTGTGTGTGTGTGTGTGTGTTTAATTTTTGTACAATCTGTTTTTAATCATTTCTCTCCCTCCCCTAACAAAGCTGAGGAATTTATGCAGAAGAGGAGGCAGAAAGAGTATACCAGCTGGAGGTAATAGATGATTCCAAGAAAGCAGTGTCCTTCAGACATCCCAGGACTGACGCCCATGCAAACTCACAGAGACAGTGGCGGTACACAGCACCTTCATGGGCTTAAGGCAGGTAGGGTCCCAGAGCTGAGAAGGGGAAATGGAAACAGGATCCCTCCACTAGCCAAGAAGCTATTTACAAGCCATAGCTCCTAGCACAGAGAAACCAGTTTTCTCCAGTGCAGAATAACTGGATACATCAAACATGCTCCAGGGGAGGCTTTCTGCTCAGGAGTAGTTGGGCAACACTAAACAAACCTCATGCTTGAGTGTGCTGGTGGGGCTTGTGGGGAGGCATTCAGTTTCACCTTTCCTGTGTTTTGATGCTTATGCACCTCCTCCAGTCTCAGAAGCAAACTTTTTTTTATTAATTAAACATTTTTATTTTTACATATACATTTATATTATTACACATATATACAATAAACTACCTATAGCAAGAAGAACCAAGACACAATCAGGAATTATATAAATGTTACATTCTTAGTGTTTTGGCTATCTGTATTTGACAGTCTTGAAGAAAACATCTTTCCTATCTTAATGCATCTAAAATTCTGAATGTAAATCAATCTCCATCACATCTTTTCATTATCAACTTAAAACATCTATCTAGACCTAACAACATCTTAACCCCTAGACAACTAAGCTTCATTGTAAAACTGAGCTTCCTGGTCTTCAACCCCATCAGAGACTTGAAAAGGAATAAACTTGATTACTTGAGTATGCCAGGAGTGCAGGTTAGTACCTTTCAAAATGAGAAGATGGCAGAGACAGTTTGCTACCTGATCAGTCACCCAAAATGCTCTATAATGTTGGAACATCTTCATCCTTCTGGCCCAATATGTCTGATAGACATATTTGTGGGGCAGGAACTATTGGGGACTTGTTTACTCTGTCCTGGCAGAGTTTGGCCATAGACTCTGCCTGCATCCAAGCTTGCCCTTTTTTAAGGCAGAATTCTGCCTGTGGTAGAAACAAGGACATTTTGTCCAGTGGCTAGTTTGCCACATTTGAAGCCATCTCCATAAGGAAGTTCTTTGATGCTCATCATCTTCTTTGTGGTAGGCTGGGTGTTGCCAGGAGTTAACCTGTGTCACTGCCATTTTATCTTTAAAATGATAAAAAAAATTTTAAAATGTCATATTCTGTATGTCTCTGAGGTTTTTGAAGTCCTATCTAACTATCCTACTTTATCTTTCTATAGAATCATATCTCTTTGCCGCCCCTAAGATGTATATTCTTCAGAAACAAACTTTGATTTTCTCTCTTTCTAAGTAATAATAAGATATTAACTATGGACACCATTTTCCTACTGCGTTTGTTCTGATGATGTTGTCCAGCTTACTCATCACCTCTTATTTCTATTACTTTTTAAATCCCAGTGGCTTTATTTCCCTGAAGACCACCCCAGTTGCCATCTCCTGGTGGTCCTCACGCTGGCAGTAATAGTAACCCACCTGCTCTCCCTTCTCAGAGACTCATTCCTATTCCTATGACAATAAATAGCAGAGCTTTATAGTTGTGTATTTAATTTTTCTAGTACTTTACACTGTGTTTATTTTTTATTATGATTTCAATCCCAAAATGCCTAGAAAGACGGTTTGTTTGTTTGTTTAACATATCTATTCACAAATGTGGTTGCTAATTCTGAAGGATGGCTAAAGACAGCTGCTAGTTTGCCACAGGCCCGCGTATTCCCTTCAGCCTCTCTAAAGACGACAGATTAAAGGAGCGCCTTTAGTAAGTACATAGGTAGAAAACCTGAAACCCAAATTGTGCCTCAAATATGTACTGCACGTGGGAAGAAAGGACACTGTGAATCTGAGTGGAGTGGAATTTGTGTTTGGAGAAAAGAGCCACAAATTGGTGGGGGGGGGGGGTAGAAGAGAAGGAAAGGGGAGCAGAGGAAGAAAGGAAATGAGCAAGAGGAGGAGGAGGAAGTGGAAAAGGAAGAAGAGAA
Organism: Acomys minous; assembly: GCF_964271855.1. Lineage (NCBI taxonomy): Eukaryota > Metazoa > Chordata > Mammalia > Rodentia > Muridae > Acomys > Acomys minous. Next base: position 108,165,690 of record NC_140486.1, on the reverse strand, counting down.
CAGATGGTGCACTGGATAATAGCAAAGGAATAGAATGGGGCTTTGATTGCAACCTTAGAGAGGATTCTTAAAATTATTTCCCTGGAGAGTTGAGAGTGTAATATTTTATTAAAGAGAAGATGAGATGACACAATGTACATATATTATATATTTATAACACACACACACACACACACATACACACACACACACACACACACACACACCATGAAATTCCAAAATATAAAAGCTGGCCAGAGAAAGTATAACTTGGTTAAGAACACGAGACACGAGAATGGGTAGAAACACTGCACGTCACAACACAATCTCTTCTTCTACCCATCCTCTCAGAAAAAAAAAATGTGCAAGATTACCCAGAAGCCCTTGAGCCAAACCCAGTCACTGGGGGAGTAGCAGTGGGTCTCCTTGAGGACACTCCCTTCAGCTGTCATTACTTTAAAATGCAGCAGCTAGATATTTTTAGACGTATACGCAATGTAGGTTCCCTCTGAGAACACTTAAAAGACATAAAGAAGACATTACAATTTTTGACCTGATTTTCTTTTTCTTTAATATTTTATTATTTTATTCATATTACATCTCAATTGTTAGCCCATTCCTTGTATCCTCCTATTCCTTCCTCCCTCCTATTTCCCCCCTACTCCCCTCCCCTATGACTGTGACTGAGGGGGACCTCCACCCCCTGTATATGCTCATAGGGTATCAAGTCTCTTCTTGGTAGCCTGCTATCCTTCCTCTGAGTGTCACCAGGCCTCCCCATCCAGGGGATGTGGTTTTGACCTAATTTTTATCCAGACCTATAAATAACTTTGAATTGTCCCAAACTGGTTTGTTGTTGTTGTTGTTGTTGTCCAGTTTTTGGTGTGTGTATGCTTGTACATGCGTCTGTATGTGTGTTTGTGTGTGTTTGTGTGTGTTTAGTTTCTTCCCATTTCTTTTCACTCAAATCCCTCTTTTTCTTTTCTTTCTTTCTTTCTTTCTTTATTTTAAATCCCTCTTTTTCTTTGGAACAATTCTTATCATGTGTATGTGGATATGGGGCAACTGTTGATTGATTTCATATCTTGTTTTCCATTCCTGGTGAAGGTTTCCATGTCTTAGGCAAAACAAAAGGTGAGGCTAGTATACGCGATCTCTTCCTGTGCCAAGACACCTTCATAAAACAAATTACTCTTCTTTAAATCAGAAATATTGCTGACAGCATGAAGTCTCTCAGAACTCCAGCTTGCCATGATAACAGTCAAACTTTCATATGACCTCTTTTGTCACTTTGAACACTTGACATGCGATTAATGAACTAATGTAGTTGCCACCACAAATAGCTACTGTTCCCTTTTTCTTTTCTTTTCCTTCCTTTCTTTCTTTCTTTCTTTTTTTGAACTTTTTATTGGTTCTTTGTGAACTTCACATCATGTCCCCCAATACCACTCACTCTCCCTCCCCCTCATCCCTGCCCTCCACCCTTGCAACCTCCCACACATACACAGAGAAAAAAAAAATTTCATGGTGGAAGCTGCAGCGTGCCACAGTGTGTCCCAGAATATGCCCCTTTGTCCACACGTCCTTCAAATGTTCATTGCAATGACATGGTCTGGTACAAGGCCTCTATCAATCTGAAACCTCACTGAGACTCTTCCTCTCTGATACCCTGTTGTTGCCCTGTGTTACGGAGATCCTGTAGCTTTGGATCTGTGGAATCGGCCCCTTCCTGCACTCCAGCAATTCACTGATGAGGTAGATGGTCGGGTGGGATAATCCAAAGGCCTGGCTCTGGGCCTGAGAGGTATAAGAGATGGTCAGCCCATCGTCTCTTAGCTCACCCACAATGCCCACAACCAGGGCCAGTTCTGTCCTGCTGCCCAGATGAGGTGCGGGGCTTGCTCTCCTGAGGCTTGCAGCTGGTGAGGGGCGTGGCCAGTTCTCTCACTCTCATAATCCTGGCACTAGTTCTGTCTGCCTTAGAAGGTGACAAGAGAGGGGAGGAGGGTGTCTCTCTGTCACCTGCGACACTGCCCAAGAGGCAGGGCCAGCTCTTCTGTGCTCACACCCTCTGGGCTGGTTTATCTGCTACCCCCATACTCAAGGCTAGGACCCCACCATGGTCTGAGGTGACGTCACTGTCTACTGACATCAGCTGTTCCTCACTACCCTTAAGACTCTAGTTCTGCATATACAGGGGGAGGAAGTCCCCCTCAGGAACAGTCATAGGGGAAGGGAATAAGGGGAACATGGGAGGGAGGGAAGAATGGGAGGATACAAGGGATGGGATAAACATTGAGATGTAACAAGAATAAATTAATAAAAATTTTTAAAAAAGACTCTAGTTCTGCCTCCTGGCATTCTCCTTCTCTTCCATTTCTCCACCACTTACTTGCTCCTCTTAGTGGTATCCAGCGTCTCAGTCATTTCAGGAGTGGTCTCAGGAGTGCTATACCTAGCTTGTGCATTATGGTATTGGGCAGGGGTCCTCTCAAGCATGGTCTGCTTCCCTAGGTCTACATGATACTGGGCTAGCTCCTTGTTCAGGCACCATGGTGCCAATCTGGTGGTCATCTTGGGCTCACTCTTTGCCCCGCCCACTGAGTGGCCATCTATCTCAGGCTCACTCTAGCCTGGGGTCCATTGTCCCAGTTGGGACTATTCTAGCCTCTGGCTTGCTTGCTGTCCTGGGAGCCCATCTGGGCCTGCCTGGTGCTGGACTGGTGGTTATCTCAGGCTAGCTCCCTATCTGGGACCCCAGTGCCAGATTTGTGGTAGTTTCAGCTTTGCCTTTTTTTTTTTTTTTTGCAGGGTATGTTAGGCTATTAATCATTCAGATGTTCATAGCTCAGAACATTGAGTGTAGACACAGCCTCTCTTCTCTCTGCCATCCATTGATGCACATGTGGCACAGCAGCCATATCAGCAAGGCCTCTAGGGACAAGGAGCTACCATTTTCTTTTAAGAAAAAAAAATGTTACATGGGGTATGGTTGTATACATCTCTAATTTCTGCCCTTGAGAGACCAAGGCAAGAGAACTGTGAGTTCAAGGGCCAGCCATAACTAAACAACAAATTCTAGGCCCATTTTGACTACACAGTGAAATCCTACCTTTTTTTTTAAAAAAAGAGGGAGTTGGTGGGAAATATTTTATTTCCATTTTTCTGGAGTTTGTTTTTTATAATATTAACAGTATGAAGTCGTGTAATGGTTAATTTTCATTTGCAACTTGACTGCATTCAGATTCACCTAGGGAAATCTGGCTCTGAGAGGACCTGAGAATATTTTTCTGAGATGTTTAACTGAAAAAGGAACACTCACCTTAAACATAGGCAACAGCATCCCATAATTTTGGGGGGCTAAGACTGACAGAATGAAGAAAAGGGGGAAGTCTAAGTGCCCACATTTGATACTCTACTCTGTTTTCTGACCTACTTAGATGTGAGTTTAAAAAAAATATTATATTCCTGTTGCATATAACAACAAAAAGACAAAATGTCAGCACCAGAAGCAGGTCACTGTTTGCTCTGATAACAGTAACCGTGTGTTTTCCAGGCCTCCAGAACTGGTTTGTGAGTAAGATGGTAAAGTTTGAGGCCACGGGTTAGAAAATTCCCAGGATTCCATAGACAGAGCTTCATGCATCATGCTGACTGAAGACCAGAGCGCTAATGGAAATGTAGACAGTGAAGGCCAGACTCCTCAGACAAGACCCACCCAAATGCAGGTTGCAGCAAGCATGAAATAAGGGCCCAGACTGAATTAAAAGGCGTTTTAGTTACTCTTCTCTTACTGTGAAGGGATACCACAACCATAGAAACCCTTAAAAGGAAAGCATTTAATGGAGGCTTGCTTACAGTTTTGGAGGTTTAGTCCATTGTTGGCATGGCAGCGTGCAGGCAGACATGGGTCTAGAGAAGGAGCTGAGAGTGCTGCATGCAGATTCATAGGCAGCAGAAAAACAGCTTCTGCCACTGGGCGTGGCTTTGGCTTTGGAAACCTCAAGCTCATCTCCAGTGACAAGGCCATGCCTCCTAATCCTTCCCAAGTAGTGCCACTCCCTGATGACTAAGCGTTCATGGCCCATGGGAGCCGTTCTCATTCAAGGCACCACAAAGATGAAAGGGGAGAAACAGCCAAACACTCAACCAAAGAATTTAATTTTGACTCGCAGTTTGAGGCTCATCATAGTAAGAAAGGTGTGGAAATAGGAGTGGCTTATAGTTGTGGCATCTGGACTATGATGCTGACATCTAAGTGGGTCACTAAATAGTTTCTAAGCCTGAAAAACCACCAAAAATGGTGAGTGCTTGCTTTACGACCTGCCCAGCTGTTAGTGAGCTGCCTTTACCTGAACCTACCACCATGCCTTCCCAGTGCTTTCTAGTTATGGAATTACACCTGTTACCACGTTTCTTCACCACTGAACATAGAGAAAATGCATTTGTGTCTCACGGATGTGTTTCCTGATCTACGAAACACAAAAGTTTTTCCAGGGAAAGTTGAGAAGAATTCTCCATAAGAATTTAAAATTGAGGAATGAGCTCCCCAAATCAGACTATGTATAGTTTTCTGAATGAGCAACAGTAGAGAAACTTTCAAGGACCCAAACCACAGTATTAAGTTCATAGTAACAAATTAAACTCTCTCTCTCTCTCTCTCTCTCTCTCTCTCTCTCTCTCTCTCTCTCTCTCTCTCTCTCTCTCCTGAACCCCATCCTCTTTTCTGTGCTCTTTAGGTAATTTTATATATGACAACATCCAGTAAGATTATGGATGCTAGCTCCCTGAATTCATTATGTGGTCATTTAATTGAATAATTTTTAAACACGGTAGAATGAGTTTACTGGACTCAAAGAAAGATGACAATTTGTTAAGAGATTTTATTTTCTAACATTCATAATAACCATATAAAGAAAAACACCGTTCTTTCTTGTTTTCTATTGATAAAACAAAGTAAAAGAGAATAGTGGAGTCTTGGGAAAATCAATGAGATAATGTACACAAAGCACTGCCCCGCATCCTGCACACTAGGTAGCTGTGACAGACAGTTGTACCACATTTACAGTGTGATGAAAGCAGAATGAGCAATAAACTATGCCAACTGAGTTGACTTAAGTTGAATCAGATGAAAATGTCACTAGATGATTCTTCTTGTGTTCACAGCTGCTAGGGAGCTGGACAGAGGTGTCCATTCCTCACAGTTTTATAATAGATCTTTTACAAAAACACATTCCATTTCCTAGACCAAACAGAAGAATAGAGGCAGCTGCACATAACCTCTAAGACTATATCACACAATAGAAAGGAAATGATCTATGTGGCCAAGCAGTTGATGGGGGGCAAAATGTTGATTAGCACACAAGGCAGAGAAAGAGAATGTATCAGTCAGGGTTCAAACAAAACCTCAAGTCTCAGTATGTTAATTCTGCATAAAACTTTGATGAACTCTCTGACTAAAGAACTCAATAATTGTAACTCCTCCTCCAGACATTAGAAAGCCATTGAACTGTACTTATTGGCTACATCTTGGAAAAAGCATGATCTCTCAGTAGAGCAAGAGGGTCCACTGAAAATCCATTTAACCTTGGCTACAATTTTAATCCTCCATCCTCTTGTCAGACAATTATTACTGTTTGTCTGGAATACATGAGTGAACCTCTTAAGCAAATTATTTACATGACTAAGGATTTATGAGCAGCACAGATATTTTTGTGTTTAATTGGACTAGATATTGTTATAACAATGATTAAAGTGCCACACAATCGAATTGGTATGAAGGAAATTTACTGTGGCAAAGTCTCAAGGGGAGAGAGAGAGAGGAGGGTACTCATGACAGAGAGAAAGAGACAGAGAGAGATAAAGAGAGAGACAGACAGAGGGAGAGAAGGAGAGGAAGACAGAAGAGAGGGAGAGGGGGAAGAGGGAGAGGGAGGGGAAGAACAGGTAGAAGGAGGTGGAGAAAGAGAGAGAGAGGGAGAAGGAGAGAGAGAGAGAGAGAGAGAGAGAGAGAGAGAGAGAGAGAGAGAGAGAGAGAGAGAGAGGCGGGGGAAGGAGAGAGAAAGGGAGAGAGAAAGGGCAGCTGGTGATTTTTTTAAATCCAGCACACACCTGGAGGACACAGGTGATGACAACAGAGGTTGCTAGGCCCCTAAAAGGCAGCTAGTGGAACCTCTGTATGCTAAAACTTTCTGCTTATGTACTCCTCTTTTAGTTTTGCTTTGGCTTGAATTTGGCTACTGATAATAGAAACCTCTTTTGTAAATGCCATGGAGAGAGAATGTGGTCTCTTAAGGCCAGCCTGCATTTTAGGAATTGATTCAGTAACTAGCTTTTGTTAATGCTCAATGGAAAAAAAAATATGCTGGCAACTGCACAGTGATTACATCTGAGGTTTGGGCATGTTCCTGATAGTTTTGTTTTATCAAGGATTCTTCCATCTCCTATGCTGAAGTTACTCATTGAGGCTATCACAGTCCTTCCAGAAATTATGACTACAGTTCCTGTTTCTGAGTAAAAATGAGGGTTGACTCAGAAGTCCAGTTCCAGTAAACCTGGGCAATTTAGCAGCTCAAACCCAAACCCAGCCTGAGCCTGAAGCTCTAACAGCCACAGCTAGGAGCCTGAGAGCCCATTGTTTGTTTTGCTCTTCCTGCAAGTCAGGCTCATTTGAGAAAGAAAGGGGCAGAAGGTGAGCATTCACTTACAGAAGAAAAGCTGTGCCTAAGAAAGGTCTCCTGAGAGCAGAGAGGACAGGGACAGTGACACTTCAGCACCTCCCCACACACCTCATTTCCATTCTATGAAAAAAAAAATGAGATTTAAAAAAATTTATTACTTACTTTTTTTACATATATATTATTACACATATAAACTAAACTACATACAGCAAGAAGAATCACAGAACAATCAGGAATTATATTCATGTTACATTCATAGTGTTTTTAATTAAAAATTTTTATACAATATATACTGATCACGCATTTCCCCTCCCCCACCTCCTCTGACATCCTTTCCATCTCTCCACATACCCAAATCCACACGCGTTCTCTCTCTTTAAAAAAATAAACAAAACAAAAAAATAAACAAACAACAACAAAAACAAGAAACCCTACAAAACAGAACCCAACATGTGCAAGACAAAGACAAAAAAAAAAAATACCCATCACAAAAACTTTGTAAAAGTAAAATCAGTTTAAATCTAAACACGGCATTTAGATTTATTCGACATTAAGCCAGGTAAATTTCCATTAGTTTGGTCTGAGAAGTTTGTAATTTTGTTCAAATAATTGTTGTTATCATGTATTCATGCCTACTGTTGGGGAAGAGGGAGCCGGCCCAGTAGATAAAATGTTTGCTCTGCAGGCATGAAGGCCTGAATTTGACCCCCATAAGCCACATTTTAAAAGAACAAGGAGGACGAGGAGGAGGAAGAATCAGAGGAGGGGGATGAGGAAGCAGCAGCTGAGTGTGGTACCACACTGTAGTCCTCGCACTGGGGGAGAGAAGGGGGAGGGGGACAGGGGAGGGGGGAGGGGGACAGGGGAGGGGGAGGGGGACAGGGGAGGGGGGAGGGGGACAGACCGAGGGATGGACACCTGAGGCTTTACATAGGCTACTTGGTGATTTCTAGGTTAGTGACAGACACCTTCTCAAAAGAAAGGTAGACAACATTTGATCACTGCCATCCAACACCACTTACACACACACACACACACACACACACACACACACACGCATACACACACACACACACACACACATGCATACACACACACACACACACACACACACACACACACACACACACACATGCACGCACGCACACACGCACACATACACACACCCCTGTGGAACCTTACTACTTCATTGACAAGTCACAGGAGGTCTGTTCATCTCTTGCCTCCTGTTAAGAAAGAGCACAAGGAATGTGGAGAGGCTTAGCGATGTCTACTACCTCAGGTGTGGCCATGCTATCATGAAGGTTTGCATATATTTTAATTTACTAAATTATATATATTAAATATGTACAGCTCTTTTCACATCAATAAAAAGTGGACAATTGGAAAATTACTGTCGCTGAGAAAGATTTTAGAGACTAGGTATTAATACAGAACCATGGAAAATGTGTAATTATTTTATTCAAAACTGTTGTATGTTTATTTACTTATTTCTTTTTAGTTAACCATATATTAATTCTTTGCTAATTTAACTTGATACATGCATACAACATATTTTGATCAAATTGTCAACTCCACTCTTTCTCATAACTTCTCCCAGATCCACTCCCTATACCCCTTTCATCCCCTTTTATTTTTAATATGCCACCGAGTCAAATTTGTGCTGCTCAGATACTCATGGGCCATCCATAGAGTTTGGTCTACTTACCAGGGGCCACACCCTTAAAGAAAACTGACTCTCCCTTCTGAGCCAGCAACCATCAGTTGTCAATAGCTTCTTGACCAGGGTGGGGACCTCTGACTCTTAATCTTTCTATCCTCTCTTCTATGATGGTTGTGTGGGAGATGAGTATAAAGATACTGCATTTAGGATACTTATTCTCTGCACTCTGGCTCTTTGTAAGTTTTGTTGTTGTTGTTGTTGTTGTTGGTACCTACTGTCCACTGTGCAAAGGATCCTCTCTAGTGAGGTATAAGAATGTCACTAATCTATTTGTATAGAGATATAAAGTGAGCACAATTTGATATTATTTCCACCTAGAGAATAGTAGTAATTGATGTGGGCCCATGAAATGCCTCACCATGTGTTCTGGTCTGCTTTACAGAAGGGAGGAGCTCTCCTGTCGCTACCTACTTGAGTTCTCCATGTCCCATAACCAAAATCTGTGGTATCTTCAGCAACACGGTGTTACTATCAATTTCTCATGGACAATACCCTGTAAAATTGTGTTGGGGGGCCTCTGGACAACCCTGACTAACAACTCAAGAGAAGGCATCCAACACCTAGGGATGGGCTGTTTATTTGGTAACATATAGCTTCTGGGAAGAACATTGTCATCCTCTGAATCATGTAATTATAAGAATGGTACTAGTGGTACCCATCAAAGTATAACTCACAGATATAAATATATACAGATATATATATGTGTATATATATATGTTATAAGCTTCACATGTGTATGTGTGTGAAACTTATGGAATAGTAGGTTTCCATATAGCTTTACAAGCATCTTTAGTATTAGCTATAACCCAGCTATACTAAATCTAGGCATATACTCAAAGGGCTCTATTGACCACAATGCACAGTGTTCCTTGTTTCTCTATCCACAATAGCTAGAACATGAGATCAGCCTAGATGTCCATTGACTATGAATGGATCATGAAAGTGTGGTACCCCACACAATGGAATTTTATCCAGATGTAAGGAAAAATGAACATTTCAGGTAAACGGATGGAACCTGAGAACACCATACTCCATGAGGTAACCCAGACAAGCAGTGTTGCATGTTTTCATGGATGTGGATCCCATTATGAGCCTTTAGATCTTTGCCTTTAAATCAGATCACGTGTGGAACTCAGGAAACTAGAAAGGATCATTGTGGAATGAGTCAAGGGTGGGGGGAGCAGAATACAGATGACATGAAGGGGAAAGGGATGTAAATAACAAGACTACTGTTTTGTAACCCAAAGAAATTTAATTGTCTTAATGCTTAGATGGAGAATATGAGAGAAATTTCTCTAAGTATACTTCTATCTATTAATCTAATTTACATTTGAACTCAGAGTTGATTTATCCACTACACTAAATATTGATCTGAGGGAATCAAAGCAATTCTACCAATTATTTCCAACTTCCACTTAAGCAGAATAAACATATCACAAATGCATCTTTCTTTACAACTGCCCTCTGGCATTTAGTCTTCCTTCTTTGGTAGAAAGTGGAGTTTTATTTATCTGTAGAATTTTAAAGTTAAAGATAATCTCAAAAATATGTGGAATCCCCCACCTGAAGGGAAAAGGAGCTTATAAATAAGGAGGTACGAGAGTCTGTCAGCTAATTATGTATTAAACTCATTTAAAGCTATTGTTTACTTTTCTTATTGCTATGGCCACACGCTGGACACATACCAGAGAGAGGGAAAACTTAATCTAGTTCTTAGTTCTAGGGCAAGAATGGGACAGGGAGGAAGTAACCAAAGAAGGGCCCCTCAACTGTGACCTCTCACCTCCTCCTATCTCCACGACTAAAAGGCAGAGAGCAGGAATTTCTGGAGATCTCCACTCTTATTCATATAAATAAAACAATTACATATCTTAAAGTGACTTTAAAATTGTTTTATTTATTTATTCATGGGGATCTCAGCCTATGGAACATAACTACTTATATTCTGGAGTGCATCTTCCCACTTAGTTTGACTTCCATAGACACAATCTCACAGACACACCTTGAGGTGAGTCTCCCAGGCAATTCGAAATCCCCTCAAGTGGACAATGAAGATTAACTATCAACCACACATTTTATTGAAGTACATGAGAGCCTAAATGTTTCAAAATAAGTGACAAATACTGTGGACAGCACTTCAGTGACCTTTAACATTTTTATTATGGAGTATATTTCATTTTACTAGATGGTATTTTATTCTGATATTCCCATAGTAAATGAAAGTCTGCTGCCTTTAAGATATGGTAAGCTCTATTCATTTTCCTTTTTTAGGAAAAAAAGGCAAGAATTTTGTCTATTGCTGCTATTGTTTGCTTGTTTTGAGAAGTCTGATTTAACTTAGCATTGGTTCATAAAGGCTTTTACAAACACTTCCTACAGGCCATCAGAGCCTTAGATTTTCTTAGTACACTTTGCCAAAAGGATGATGATTAAATTTAGCACTTGAATGACAGCAGCAGGAAGAAATGGAGAGCAGGACGTGAGTCATGACTTCTGTGCAGTATTTATTTGCTTGCATTTTATTTCTTTAGGCCCTGATTGATTTATTTCAGTCAATAAAATAGTGAACTACGTGGTAAAGAGATAGTGACTAATATTTTCCTGTAACAAATAAAAATATCTAACCCCATTCCCAGAGTTATTTTTTTAAATTTTCCTTTATCTTGGTGGCATTGAATTATTTTATAGTAGATATTTAAGATGTCAAAAAACCAGTTTAACAATTTTAAAATAGAGAATGATAATCTTAGATTTAAATGCTCATTTTTTAAAATATATTAATTTATTCATATTACATCTCAAGTGTTTTCCCATCCCTTGTATCCTCCTATTCCTCCCTCCCTCTCATTTTCCCCTTACTCCCTTCCCCTATGACTGTGACTGAGGGGGACCTCCAGCCCCTGTATATGCTCATAGGGTATCAAGTCTCTTCTTGGTAGCCTGCTATCCTTCCTCTGAGTGCCATCAGACCTCCCCATCCAGAGGATGTGGTCAAAACGGGGCACCAGACTTTGTGTGAAAGTCAGACCCCACTCTCCACTCAACTGTGAAGAATGTCCTGTCCATTGGCTAGATCTGGACACTAGCCCAAGGGGCATGTCCCATGAATGTCTTCACTTATCAGGAAAGTGGGACAGAGGAGAGGACATCCTATTGGGACTCTAGGTGAAAGAAGCATGGAAGAATGGGGAAATAGAAGGATCCAGATGATCCTAGAAACCTACAAGAAGAACATTATGACAGGTGGATCGTGGCCCAGGGTCCTGCTCAAACTATGGCACCAGCCAAGGACAATACATGCAGTAAACTTAAATGTTCATTTTACTCTCACATTTTAGCTAGAGTTCATTTGTCAGAAAGTATATGTTTGCATTATTCCAGATGAAATCTTGATTTAGACACCCTCTAGTCTGCATCATATAATTCACATTCTTTTTCTTTTTTCCTATTGCCTTAAGGTTGGAACGTCCTTTACTTTAGCACATAACTGACAAAGGAATGTTCGGTATGTGTGTTTCATAGTGTACACTCCACAGCTCCCATGTCAAACTAATTTGGAAAGGGATTGCCTTACACTGTTTTCTATTGTAGATAGAAGTTAATTGAAAGGAAACAATTCTCATACTAAATACAAAATTAGATCATAGGGTTTTATAGGAAGATATTTACGACCCATAGAGTTATCTTTTCTTCTTCAGATAATTCATATTCTGCTGATCATATTTTGTATTTACTTCCAGGTCTCCCTTGAGAGCCTTGGTATCTTACTATGACTATTGCTACCTCTTAATAAGATTAAAAAATATATATATTTTCATTGTATGACATGCAATTTAGAATAGAAACATAATGTGTTGCCTTAAATATTTTATTTTTGAAATACCTTAAACTATTTTTGGAAGAGCTTTTATCTGTATCTTTGCAGGAGAATAGATATTTTCCACAAAGATATTCAAAGGGTCAAGTAACAAACAATCAATTGGAAATAGTATGTTTTGTCAAATCACTTTAGGAAAGTGTATTGCAAACCTTGAGGAGAAGGTATTTGGAAATACTTGTTCCTTATGTTTTTTTTTTTTTTTAATTTACTTTCCAAGAAGATACTTAGAAAGACAGCCTTTATCTGACAATGATTCAGCTGTCTGTTCCATCCTGTATTGTCACAGAAGGGCTGACTCCACTGCCACTGCCCCCACACACAAAAAACAAACAAACAAAACGCATGATCAGTCAGAGGCTTAAGGGCTTAAATTCTTTAGAAATCTTAGAGAAAAGAAAGGATAATAATATATTGTATTTCCACTGGGATTTTTTGCTGAGTGTAACAAATATTATTTCTCTTCTTTCAGTCATACAGGAAAAGAAGGGTCTTTCCCCATAATTTCTAACTGTAAAGGGCCGAGGCCTTAGCTTAGCGAGGAGCCACAGTTTACCTTGTAAGAGACTCTGGCATTCAACCTGCAGTACGGCGGAGTGTGCAGAGTGACACTATTTGCTCTCTTAGAGGAATTTATTTCAAAATAATTCTGTTTAGCACAAAGCTCTGTAGTTAGAAGATTGACAGTACAGTTGAAGTTTTAAAAGCACCATAACCTTATGCCATGATTTCTAAAATAAGCAAACCAGTAAGCCCTTAACTCCTATGTAAATAATGACTAGAGTGAAGTATTTAAAACCTTAACAAAGGTGTCTGAACTGAAACCAGGTTTGAGAACAGACCCTGAGTCTGACAGGCATTCCCTGATCTAGGGCTGGGTCTAGGGCTCTTCCCTGGTCCCCTAGCTGCCCAGACTCTTCCTGGCAGTATCTCCCCCATCCTTATCGTCCTTATCACATTGTAATGACCTTTTTCAGACTTTTTCATACAAAGGTCATTAGACCTACTACCCTTCTTTCTCTATAAACCTAAGTATATTGCTATCTGTCCTAGGAAACTTTTACACACATAAGGTAATAATTCCATTATTTACTGTAATTAATAGATAATGCCTTTGTATAATGAAGTGTATTAGGAGCAGTACAACATCTAGCAAGGGTTTTGGTGCTTTTCTTTTCAAGATGTAATTTTAGTAACTAAAACATTATTTTCCCAAGTAAGACTGTCTAGAAAACACATGCGATGCTCTGTTTAATAGAGGGGAAACTTTGCTTGATCACAGAGGCACTCTGAGCGACCTTGGTTACTTCTGAGTTATTTCTTCAACTTCTCAAACTTACCTTTCACCGCAATAGAGAACGGAAGATAAAAATGTTAAGCTAACACTAAGTAAGGACTAAAGAAGGCGAGTGTTCCCAGGAAAGCGTGTTTTTTTTCAGAGGTGAATTTACATCCTCTCCATGTGTACAGTCAGCAGTGCCTCAACATTGACGACTGTTATTACTTGGGAAGGGAGGAAGGGAATACGTTGTAGGTGTGAGTGGGTAGAGGCCAGAGACTGCTAAACATTCCCCAGTGGTCCCAACATCTCGCCCCTGCCCCCGCCCCCCCCCGCAGTGTTTTTAGCATGGAATGCCACAACAGCGCAGCATGGTTGGGGTGACTATGGAGTAGGGGGAAAAGACCAGCCTAGGATACAGAGTCTAAACCACAAAGTAAGCAGGGTTTGCTCCCCCTGAAATAGCAAAATAAATAAATAAATAAACAAAACAAACAAACAAAAAACAAAACAGAGATTCTGCGAAACTGAGATTTCAAATGCATCTGTATGTTGTTCGTTTGCATCGAGAAATCCCTGGTAGAGTCCGGGTTCCAGAGAGCAGAGCTGAGATCCTGTAAAATCAGAGCTTCCTGGCGACAGCCTTCTGCCACCTACCTCCCATTAGTTAGTTATCTGATTCCTGTTCCACTTGGACCACCGTGTGGAGCCTCAGTTCCTCTCTTCCAAACCTTCAGCAGTTCTCCAGCTTAAACACCCCAAGATCTTTGGGACAGCAGATCCCATCATTATGACAAATTGTTATTCAAATTCTCGTTATTTGGGGGATTCCAAACCATTTAACTACAATGGTTAACTAGTTAAGTATTTTTACCCAATTTCAGTTTCCTGCTTAGGCATCATTTAAAAATCCAAGCTGCATCAAGTGACCCCTTTTAACCAGGTCAATGATTCGTCATCCATTCGAAAGCTCTGGAGAGTCTAAGAGAAAAGATACAATACCCCACACCTCCCCCACAGTCATTATATAGAAAGGAGAGAGAGAAAGTGCCCCATCCCGCCCAGGGGCCCTTTTGTGTTGTTCCTGCCAGCGCAGCAGACCTCCTGCTATATAGACCCCGCTCCCAGCCCCACACACCCAACAGAACCATCCCTTCCAACTCGCCAACACCAGCCATGGGGAAGGTGAGCCCAGGGGGCCTGGGAGCCCGGGGAGGGACCTGCCCTTGGGTCCTGGCCACTTGAGGCCTCTGAACCCTGCCTTGTGCCTTCCAGATCACCTTCTATGAGGACCGCGGCTTCCAGGGCCGCCACTATGAGTGCAGCAGCGACCACTCCAACCTGCAGCCCTACTTCAGCCGCTGCAACTCTGTGCGCGTGGACAGTGGCTGCTGGATGCTCTATGAGCAGCCCAACTTCTCGGGGTGCCAGTACTTCCTGCGTCGCGGGGACTACCCTGACTACCAGCAGTGGATGGGGTTCAGCGACTCTGTGCGCTCCTGCCGCCTCATCCCACACGTGAGTCCCTTCCTCCATCCCTCTGACCCTCCATCTCATCTTGTCCCTGATACAATTATAAGTTGAGCTGAGAGATGGGGTGGCTTCCACCTTCCTTGTGGGGGTGCTCTAGGATTCGGAAAAGTGCTGCAAGCCTTTTGAAACTTGCAAGTTCATAAGAAGGACATGCCAAGGTTGTGAGAGGTGCTCTTCAGTCCCCGTCCCGTCCCCGTCCCGTCCTGTCCCCCCCCCCCCCCCCCCCCCCCCCCCCCGCTTAACAGAAATGGATGGGTGTTCTTTTGGCGAGTTCCAGTGTGCCAGGCTTTGTAAAGATCAAATCTGGCTACATAAGCAAGTCCTTTTGGAAGCTACAATACTTTAAGTGTATGGAGGATGGAACTTTACCAACAGTGACTCCTACAGAAGGCTCTGGTGGTGGAAGAGGACCCTGGGACAGCCATACCTACTGGGAAGGGGGTGGGGCGGGACAGAAAGAGGTCAAGATAAGCGTATTCAGGACAGGAAGCATGAACTTTCAGTTACACTCTCCGATCTGCACAGGCCTCTTGAGAATCTTTGACTTTTGTTTCGCCTTTTATAAACGTGCTGAGCGCTGAGAGTTGAACTCCATTCTTTAGTTCATTTAATTAGTTCATCCTATGGCTTCCTACATAGTGTTTCCTAGTCCCCTACTGCGCAACTTTTCCTGCCTCCTTCTCCTAAGGGCTGAGACTCCAGACATGCACCCCCCACAGCCCTTTTAAACCTAAATTTTAAGGTCATCTTGATCTCTAGGTTTGAAAACGGGGCCTGAAGCAAAATGAAGGGATTCTAAGAAGTGAGCTTTCCCACAGTTTCCACCAATCTATGATCGCCGTTATTTCACCTTTTGAATTTAGTTACTTTTGGCATAGAAAAAAAATTAAATAAAATAAGGGACGCCCATCCCCCAGGCAGCACGTGCTAGATTGCCAAGCCCAGGTTTTCTGACACCCCCTTGTCTGCGGGACGCACAGTCCAGCTCTCACAGGATAAGGATCTATGAGAGAGAGGACTACAGAGGCCAGATGGTGGAGATCACAGACGACTGCTCCCACCTCCAGGACCGCTTCCACTTCAGTGACTTCCACTCCTTCCACGTGATGGAAGGCTACTGGGTCCTCTATGAGATGCCCAACTACCGGGGGCGGCAGTACCTGCTGAGGCCCGGAGAGTACAGGCGCTATCACGACTGGGGCGCCATGAATGCCAGGGTGGGCTCTCTGAGGAGAATCATGGATTTCTATTGAATTTTCTTACTTTGCCTTTTCATCATTTGGAAGTTAATAAAATATTTCCTGTGTGTTCCATGCAGTAATGGGGTCCTTTGTTCTTCTTTTTGTTTGTTTGTTTGTTTTTGCCTTCTTGGAAGGCTGTAGTAAAACTGGAGACAAGAAAAATGTGGATATTCTTATACTCAGTGGGTGTTGTGGTCTGAGCAGCCAGGAGCTCATCCTCAGGAACCTGGGCCCTAACCACTCACTAGCTATGGGTGCTAGGGCACGCCACTTAGCAGTTCTGTGCCTCCGTTTCCTAATTTGTGAATATGGGGGTAATAATACTCTTCTCACGAGGCTTTGATGTGAATTATATATGTTTACATTTTTGTATTATAGACAAAAATGCAGACAAAAATGTTTACATTTTTGTATTTTTTGTGTGTGTTTACATTTTGTATTGCTCTAGCAGTTTCCTGGAAGCTGTTATGTGAGCTCTCATGTAGACTATTTGCTCTTGACAGTAGTGTTCTTACTTGAAACTCTTTTGAGGTGATTGGACAAAAAGGAGTGTCTAAGGAAATGGCATCACTGGGAGACAGAATTTGAGACTTATTTGTTTGTATAGTCGACACATCTAAAAGGTCTAAAACTATGGGCCTGAAGAGACTACACATGCATATATAGGAGAGCACAGAATTAGGAACCAAGGACCCTCTTTTAAAAGAAGTCATGGACTCTGTCAAATGTAGTTTCCACTGAAGCTATACAGCACTTGGTTGTATGAGCTGGTACAAACAGGTCCACACTCAGTTGTGAGTAAAGGCTGAGAAGAGTACACGGCGGTTAGGACAACACAGACATGCAAAAATTCATGAGCACATCATAGATACGGCAGATATTATTCCCAGACTTGGAGCCATCTTTGTGGCACTGAGTTCACCAATAACGTTTGTTAACAATTCTGTCACTAAGAAAGGAAAAAAAAAAAAAGAAAGAAAGTCCTAGACAGATGGCTCAGAGGTTAAAAGGACTGTCTGCTCTTCCAGGGGTCCTGAGTTCAATTCCCAGCAACCACATGGTGGCTCACAACCATCTATAAGAGATCTGGTGCCATCTTCTGACATGCTGGCACATATGTAGGCAGAATAGTGTATAAATAATAAATAATTTTTAAAAAAGGAAATTGGTGACTTGCTTAAGGAAGCTCAAGATGAATTTGCAGCAAGGAGTCATGAAATGAAATTTAAGCAGGAATTCTACTATAATACTTTGTATGTTTACATAGAATGGGGAGAAAAGCAAATTACTATACAACTCATGATATTTGTTTTAATAATTAAGATGACAACTCATGGAAGTGCATTCATGGTGAACTAAATATCTGATTATGAAATAAGGACTGAAAATTGTTTTCCTTTTTTGTAAATCAATTATTTTATTTTATTTTTATTTAATTTTATTTATGATACTTTCCCCTTCCCTATCTTCTCTTAGGTCAAATTATCTTCTACTTGAACAAAAATACTAATTAACTATCACATACAGTTCCCCCAGAACCTCAAACATTAGAATACAATAGTTAGATTATTTTTGATTGACATTTTTTTCACCCAATATACTAGGAAGCTCCAAGATAGCTGGGGAAGCTCTGAACCCATTTTGAGTTGCTGTGTCTACTACACATGTGGCTCTGAACACTTTTTATTTTATTTTATTATTTTATTAATTTATTCATATTACATCTCAATGGTTATCCCCTCCCTTGTATCCTCCCATTCCTCCCTCCCTCCCATTTTCCCCTTACTCCCCTCCCCTATGACTGTGACTGAGGGGGACTTCCTCCCCCTGTATATGCTCATAGGGGATCAAGTCTCTTCTTGGCAGCCTGCTATCCTTTCCTCTGAGTGCCACCAGGTCTCCTCATCCAGGGGACGTGGTGGCTCTGAACACTTTAAGTGAGGTTAGTGTGGCTGAAGATGGCCACCATTGTCTAAAGACTCCTTATGGAGAGAACAAATATCCTCTTAATGTTTCCATATAATATAAATTTAATGCCTAAACAACATTTTATATGTGTTAGATCAGATAAAATATATAATAAATAAAAATTAAAACCAACTCTTCCCATATCTTTTAACTTTTAAAATATTTCTTTTTTTTTCTTTTTTTTTTTTAGATTTTTTTTCCTCCTTTATTAATTTATTCTTGTTACATCTCAATGGTTATCCCATCCCTTGTATCCTCCCATTCTTCCCTCCCTCCCAATTTCCCCAACTTTTAAACTTTTAAGCTGCAAGTGTTAAGCCTAAGATAACATTCCTTACTACATTTCTACTAAGTGGAGATGATGGGGACATTCAAGCAGGATAGAATATGAATGGAAGGGGTTAGAGAGATGGCTCAGAGGTTAAGAGCATTGGCCGCTCTTCTAGAGGTCCTGAGTCGAAATCCCAGCAACCACATGGTGGCTCATAACCATCTCTAATGTAACATAATGCCATCTTCTGGCCTGCAGGTGTACATGCAAGCAGAGCACTGTATACATAATAAATAAATAAATCTTTAAATAGAAGAGGAGGAGGAGGAGGAGGAGGAGAGGAAGAAGAAGAAGAAGAAGAAGAACAAG
This sequence comes from Acomys minous, assembly GCF_964271855.1. Classification (NCBI taxonomy): domain Eukaryota; kingdom Metazoa; phylum Chordata; class Mammalia; order Rodentia; family Muridae; genus Acomys; species Acomys minous. The sequence goes on along the minus strand of NC_140486.1, from coordinate 108,146,770 downwards.
AAGAAGAAGAAGAAGAAGAAGAAGAAGAAGAAGAAGTAGTAGTAGTAGTAGTAGTAGTAGTAGAAGAATTACTTGTGTTTAGAGAACACTCAAGCCTTAACATTTTGGGTCCATGAAAATCGTATTATTCTGAGAGTTTAATAAATAACAGGTAAAATGATTAACCATTACATTCAGTAATTCCTCTGTGAGGAGAAGCTCTATTAAACTATACTTTTCACTTGCCATCAATGAAAGAGAGCAGAAGAGTGGGTCCCACTCTTGTGCTGTGAGTGTCTCATTGAAACACTCCAATGAATTGAAATGTCAGCAGCAAACCTGGATCCCACTCAGCAAATCCCTTCAGTCCACCCCTTGTGCAGTGATAGCTCTTCAGCTTCAAGGTCCTTAACATGGAGTCGGTGTACTTGGCTTGCCTACTAAACTCTGAAATGCCACAGACACTATCCTCAAACATCTACATCCCCTGAAAGATCGAATATAGTGTGTTGGGTATAAGGTAGACTCAAGGATGAACAAGAGTATGAACCTCGAATGCTCTCTGGCTTTACATAGCCTGCCATTTAGAGTCACTTGAAGGCAGTAGGAGGCACTCTTAGTATCCTTTCTCTGTTTACTTTTTGGTTTTGGCTTCACTCCATCATCTCTGTGGTGCTTCTTTTTGTATTCACTTTACTTTTCAACTATTGAAGGATAAGTGAAGAGGTAGATTCCCAGAGGCATTTTGCCTATCAAGGGACTTGGCACGGTCTTAGGTTTTGGTTTGGTTTGTTTGTTAGATGTAAAGCATACATTCTTACTCTAGTTGAGAAGTAATGATGAAATCCTGCATTTAGGTATAGGAGAAAACCTTTTGAAGCCGTAATTTCTGGCGAGTTAAAAATGAGTTAGTCACATACAAAACATGATCTGGGGAAGAGAATACCATGATCGCAAAGACATAAGAGGAGTAAACGCTTTGGGGACCAGGAAGGTAAGAGGGCATTGCAAGTGTATTGGTAGACAGTAGCAGGGAATAACAAAATCCGTACCAACCAGAAAGTACACCTTACCCAAAGGCATTTAGAGCACATAGAAAAATGTAATTTAGTAAATCCCAAGAGTGTTTTGTTTGTTCTCTCTGAACAGGTAGAGTCTGCCCTAAAAAATGAATACTCCAGGCCAAAAGAGGCAGGCTTAAAAGGTTCTCATATATCCCAATAATCCCCCACAGTCTATTGCTATGCAATAGCCTGTATTATGGCTGGTTTCTCACATATTCTGTTGATTCTCCATAAAGACTATGCTGGATAGTCTTATGTCAACTTGACATAAGCCAAGTCATATAAAAGGAGGGGACCTCAGTTAAGAAAATGCCTCAAAAGATTGGGTTTTAGGCCGACCTGTCAGCCATTTTCCTACTTAGTGATTGATAGGGAAGGGGCCGGCCCATTGTGGGTGGTGCCATCCCTGGGCTTATTGCCCTGGGTTTTTATAAGAAAGAAGGCTGAATAAGCCATAGGGAGCAAGCCAGTGAGCAGCACTCCTCCATGCTTCTGCCGGAGCTCCTTGCTCCAGGTTCCTGGCCTGTTTGAGATCCTGCCCTGACTTCCTCTAATTATGAACAGTGATATGGAAGCGTAACTAAATAAGCCCTTTCTTTCTCAATTTGCTTTTGGTCATGGTGTTTTTATCAGAGTAATAGTAACCCTAACTGGGACTAAATGTATCCACACTCTCTGGGTTGAAAGTAACATTCTCATTTAGCAACAGCCCCAGAAACAAAATGACCACCCGTAGTCAGAACCTGGGCTAAGATTCTACCTTAGAGGCTCCCCAAAGTCATATGACCCGCAGTTTAAAGTCAGATGTAAGAGGAGTTGAAGGCACCCCTAGCATCTTTCCCCTGTGCACTAGTGTACTTCTTATTCTCATCTCTGCCCCATCTTCTTTCTGGTCCTTCCAATGTATTCACTTTCCTTTCTCAACCACTGAAGGAAAATATGACAAAATAGTGTCCATCAAGGATGGATAATTAAAGAAGGACCCCAGAGGTGTGTGTGTTTGTTTGGTTTTGTTTTCGTTTTCATAACAAGGATGCAACTGTAGACACAGATTTCTGTTAGCTGTAAAGCATAAACTTTTACTCGGGACAAGAAGCAATAGTGAAATCCTGCACTGACTGCAGGGGTTCTCAAAGCAAGAGGCTTTCCTCTCTTTAAGATGCAGAACAGTAGTTGACAACGTTTGTCAAACAGCCAGCTGTGGTAAGAGCATATAGTGAAGGTAGCTTTTTATGAAAATTGAAAACTAAGATCTAGAGAAATGGGGCATGATTCATTCATGAACTATTTATTAACACGCCTAGGAGAAAACATGAATATTATATGCTGTCTTTTGTGACTAGAATGCTAACAGGCGAAAAAAAAACAAAGAACGCGTCAAAAAGAAACTTTTGCTTTTGTTCACATCAAGTGCTGGTTTTCAAAATTCAGCTGAAATCATTTTTTTTCAAACAAGATAAGACTTGGGAAGAGTTTCCAGGATGCTTGTTCTGAAAATGCAATTATTTTTATTCTGCCTCATTTGTTGACATCGAGATAGGCGCTGTCAGAGAATGATCGGGAGAAAGCTCTAAGTCACTGAACCCAAAATATTGATAAAAGAATGCATGTTTACAGTGCTTGAGAGATAAAGGGTTACTCTAACAAGAGGTACAGCTGTAATTAGCTTTATGAAAACCCCTTTGGGCTGGCGTGCATGTCACACTCAGTGATCAAATGCATGCAAAGGCTGAAATAATCAATTCACGTTAACATGCACTGATAACGGCTCAACCTTATAAATGATGTGCATTTCTCATGGAGGATCATGTGTGATTCATATGTGCCAGTGCTGCTGTGTTACAAGTGTACATCACACTGTGAACTGAATCTCCAGGAGGAGAAAGCCACCTCACCTATGTTAAAGATTCTACAACCAGTGCTGGTCAACTGATTATTAGCACTGTATGATTATGGGAAGCTGGACGATTAGGGGTCCAGAGTCAAATTATTTTTAACTATTTAGTTCCTTTAATAGCTATCCATTACTTATTTCTGTGTGCGACCTAACATTCTTTTTAACTATAAGGTAAAACAATGGCCGTGTATTAACAGACAACTAGCTTGTGCCAATTGGGAAGCCAAAATGCTATCAGATAACATCTAAACTAAACATAGTTTTCCTTGTCTATCTAAATTTCCTGCCAGTACATTTGGAAAGTGAGAACATAATTTTCATTTGTTCTGTGACTATAAAAGTGCAGGAAATCACTTCCATATTGTAACACATTGTTCAGAACAATTGAGCCTCAGTTCCCAGGTGTGATCACTCGTGTTTAACTCAGAACACATCAGTTTTTATTTATTCCCTTTGAGTTTAATAGTTAATGATATAAATTTACAAAAGAACAAAACCAGTTTTAGTGGTATTATCTAATGAAGCGCCATCAATAAATAACAAAATAATATTAAAAAATCAATTATGTGGCTTTTAATCCTTTATTACATATAACTCAGATATAATTCTGTTTATTCAGTCTATGAAATATTCTCATAGGATTAAGTGATTAGACTATGGTTTCAAATACTCTTTTTCTTCAACAATGGTTTCTATTGCAAAATTTTAATGCATTCTTACATTATATTTAGCTATCAGTACTCTTTAGTCTTTTCATCTGAAAGGGTTTTAGAAGTGTTTTATTTTGTTTCATTTTAGTTACTTTATGATCATGATATTTTGGTTTGCATGATATGTCCTCAAGATCACGTGTACATTGTACCTTTGGGCAACAGTAGCCCATAACTGGTGCTTTGTTCTTGCTTTACATTTTCATTACTTATTTTATTACTTTTATTTATTAGTATGAAAGAAGTTTTGCTATGCAGCCCTAGTTGACCTCCAATTCAACTCTCCTAGCTGAACATCTTCATTGCTAGAATTTCAGGCATCTAATTCCATGTTCAATAATAATTCATTTGGGGTAAGGGTAACTATTTATTTACTTATAAATTCAAATTTTATTGTATATCAGTAAACTTTTATTTGTACAGAGTCACACACTCACATGCTTTTTATCACTATATACACATTATTACTGAAGAGCTAAGTAGTTACAACACAGGTTATATGGCCCACAAATTAATATTTATTATCAGGCCTTTTATAGATTATTTTTGACATTAAAATATAATTACATTATTTTCCTCCCTCTAAGCACTTCTCTATACCTTGCTCTCTCTCAAATTCATGATTTCTAGTTCTATAATTTTTGTTGCATCTATGTTTGTGTGTGTATGTACATATATTCCTAAATATATAAATAAAATATTCTCAGTCCTTTAATATTATTATGTGTTTGTGATTTCATGGCTGATCATTTCATCCTGGATAATCTACTAGATGAATTCTTGATAAAAAAAAAATAAGTTGATTAGAAGAATAAAAATGGGGGCATACATTGTGTAAAAGGTAAATGTTAAAAGGAGAGACACTGACTCCAACAGGGAAGAGGGAATCTGAGTTCAGCAGGCAATAACTTCTAAAACTCAGATAATAAAAACCATGGGAGAGAATGTAGAGAAATTAAACCTGTCATATGCTCTGTTGTAGGAATATAGAAATGGTTCGGCCACTTTAGAAATCATTAAACATTGGTATATTATTTGGTCTGGAAGCCTCACTACTAAGGATTTATACAAATTATATTAAAACCCATATCTACACAAAAACTTACCAATAAATACTCAGAGCAGCATTATTCACAATAGTTCATAACATAGTGTAACTCCTGCCAGGGAAATAGGCTAACTGCAGACTTTCACCTCTCCCTCTCTCTGTTAAGTCCAGTCCCCCAGTCTCATCTCCAACTTTCTGCTGGCCTTTTCCTCATTTCCTGCACACATACCCAAGGCACTAACTAAGCAGAGCCTGGTTAGACAACACTCAGCTTTCCTCCATCTCGTGAAGCCTCACCGCTGTTCCCAGTCCATCCCCATGTCTAACTCTCAGGTCCCAATACCCAGAAACACATTTTACCTGGAACCCTCAATGGCCACACCTATCAAGACCCCAGTAGATTTCCCTACAGGATTCACACAACTACCACAGTCTCCTAAGAAGCAGAGAGGAAAGTGAAACCATAGAACAGAACACCCGCTGAAAAAAATATAAGACCAGATATCAGCACACAGAACTACAATCTTCCCAACTCCTGATGCCTAGACACCAGCTAAAAAAACCACAATAATGGCCGGGATAATCTGTCTCCTGAAACTCTACCACCTCAGTCACAAAACCTTTATTTATAATGGTGTACTACTTGCAAGATAGGCTAAGGCAATTGTAGCCCAAAGGTTGTGGGAGTAACCAATTGTTATGCCCAGTCACAAGACCCTCAAAGACCCCTCAGGAGCCATCTCCAATGAAAGTACAAAAGGATCATTTATTCAAGCTTGAGCAGGGACTCACAACATTCACCGATGCAGCAGTAAGAGTTGATCAATGAACATGACATGACAGTGCCCACATCCAGACTGCAACCAGATCTTGAGGCCCAGAATTCAGCATCTGATAACACAGTGAACCAGGTAAACCCTTAACAAAAAAATTGTCTTAAAAAATAAAATATATTATGCAGAGGTCTGTGAGATGGTTTGCTCCCAAGCATGTCTACCTGAGTTCAGCCTATAATCCACATGGTGGAAGAGAAGAACCAAATCCTACAAATTGTCCTCTGATCTCTATATACATACTGTATGCTGTAGAAAATACACAAATGTTCACATATGTACACACACACACACACACACACACACACACACACACACACCAGGTATGGGAGAGAAAAACAACTTAAGGGTATATAACTTAGAAAACTACAGAAAGAAATAATGGTACAATTAAAAAGACAATTTTGCCCTCTTATTAATAACCTCTACACTTCTCTGCTTTACAACGGGTTCTTGTGTCTAATCCTTTATCTGAGTTGAGGAAAGCATCATTTTAAATAACAAATGAATATGCATAGTATATAATCATTTTCCGCACAGTCAGTAACAGATGTGCAAACAGAAGCCTGGTTATCAGATTTTTAACCTAGGATTTAGTCTCTTAGGAACTCAGCAGTTCAGTTGCCCTGAATACTAAAGCTTGGAGTCTGAAATGGTAATACAATGCAAGGAAACACAGCTACAGCGCTATTAAGATAAAAATGTCTAGGTTTTGACCATGGGATTTTGGAAAATGTGATACAAATGGGAGAGAGCACATTCAAGTCAAAGTTATGTGAAATTGTTTTTTTATCCCAAATTGCTATTTTTAAAGGGGTCTCTTTCTTGATTTTCATTGCCAGAGTGGTTTCTTGAGAAGAAGACATAATAGTTGGCTGAATCATTTTCCCCTAATCTCACACTCATTGGTTTCAAAATTATATTTTGATATTCATTCCATTATTGGGATAAAGAGATATTTGTGAGAAATTAGAGGAAATACAGAATTAGACTGGTTGCTCTAAAGTAGACTAAGAGGATCTGAAAGTTGACATGATCTTTTGGTGGCCCATTTAAACTCATATTTTAATCAGTGTCATTCTCTTTAAGAGTTTAAGTCAAATGTACTCTTGTTGAGAAAGAGACATAGAACTCCAAACATTCTTCCAGAAGTTTTTAATACTTGGTCCTCCTCTCCCTAAGACCCAGCTATACCGCTCCTGGGCATATACCCAAGAGATGCTCCACTACACAACAAGGACACCTGCTCAGCTATGCTCATAGCAGCCTTATTCGCAATAGCCAGAATCTGGAATCAACCTACATGTCCCTCAACTGAAGAATGGATAAAGAAACTGTGGTACATTTACACAATGGAATACTACTCAGCTATTATGAACAAGGAAATCATGAAATTTGTAGGCAAATGGACGGAAGTAAAAAAAGACCATCCTGAGTGCGGTAACCCAGACCCTAAAAGACACACATGGTATGTACTCACTTATAAGCGGATATTAGCCATGTAGTGCAGGATAAACCATACTACAGTTCACAGACCCAGAAAAGCTAAGTAACAAGAAGAGCCCAAGGAAGGATGTCTGAGTCTCACTCAGAAGGAGAAATAGAAGAGACAACAGAAGTGGATGGAGAGAAGGAACCAGGTAGGTGGAGAGAGTGAGGAGAAAAACAAAGATGAGGGCAGGGAGGCAGGAGGCCAGAGGGTTTAGAGAGAGAAGGGAGGCCTAGGGTGGGGACATCTCTGAGACAGGCTGGAGACCTGCAACAGAGTGGGCTCCTGAGAAGATACGGAGGTGACTTTGGCTGGGACAGGCAGGGGTCATGGAGACTGAAGAGGTCACCTTTAAGGCAGAAAGGACTTCCAGTGGAAAGAGGGGAAGATCAATCCACACACAAAACCTTTGACCCAAAACTTACCCTGCCTAGAAGATGTACAGGGCTAATTATAAAGCAGAGACCGAGGGAATGTACAACCAATGCCTGGCCCAACCTGCGACCCACACTGTGGAAGAGAGACAAACCCCTAACACTATTAATGATATTCTGCTCTGGTTGCAGAGGGCATAAGTGTCTTCTGACAGGCTCCACCCAGCAGCAGATAGAAACAGATGCTGAGACCCACAGGCAAACATTAGGTGGAGTGAAGGAAGAATTGTGGAAGAGACAGGGGACGGATAGTAGAACTCCACCAGAAGACCAACGGAGTCAACTAACCTGGGCCCACTGAGTGCTTACTGAGGTGCTTACTGAGACTGAAGCACCAACCAAGACAATGCATGGACTAGACCTAGGCCGTCTGTACATGTGTAGCCGATGGGCAGCTTAGTCTTCACGTAAGTCCCCTAGTTAGGGGAGCAGGGGCTGTCTCTGACGTGGACACTGTTGCCTGCTTTTGATCACTTACCCCTGGTGGGGCTGCCTTTGTCTGGCCTCAGTGGAAGAGGATTTGCTCATTCCTGATGTGACTTGATTTGCTGGGGTGGCTTTGTAGAGGGGTGGGGGCTCCTGTTTTTCTGAGAAGAAGGGGAGGAAGGAACTGGGAGGGGTTGTGATTGGGATGTAAAGTGAATAAATAAACTGAGAGAGACAGACAGAGAGATAGGGAGAAAGAAAGACAGAGACAGAGACAGAGACAGAGCAGGCTCCTGTGTGCATGTACATATGGGGCAGAGGCTTGAAGAGGACTCTCCCTGTTATTGGAGCTTACTGATGTAGGTAGATTGGCTAGTTAACAAGATAAGGTCTACTTGTCACCCCCTTCCCCCAACCACACCGGGTTACTAGCACACACTGCCTGCGTAGCTGCTGGCTTTTACATGGCTGCTGGCCTTTGCATGGTTCACGGGATTCAAATTCAGACCCCCCCCCTGTTTGCATGAACATTTAACAGAGGGAGCAATTTCCTTCAGCCCTGGTTGAACTTATTTTTCTTGTTCCTCCTCACATTTCTCTCTTCTCATGTCCTACTAATCTCCAAGTTCCGTTTCAGACTCGTGGAAGGTCTAGCCTTTCTGAGAATTCATAAGACAATGCTGAACTTTTATAGTTTTTAAAAAAAATAAAACTGTGTTGATTTCTTTTAGTTTCCCTCTTGATCCAGCTATCACACAAATAAGCTTCATATCACAGCAGTGTAAGTCTGTTATTAACCGTCTATATTATCCTGACTGCATCTTTGTCAAAATCCCCAAGTTATTCGTGTTTAATTCTTTCTTTGCTCCAGCTGAATCTTTCTTCTCTTTCCTGCACCTCTGCCTGTGGCTGAATCCCCTGCTTCCTCTTCTAACTCCTCCTCCTCTGGCTGGCAGGAAGTCCAGCCCTGGTCTATCCCTGCTCAGTGATTGGCTATAAGCAGTTTCATTGGCATACAAGGGGACAACTGGGGAGCAGAGTTTATACAACATTGAGACAAGATAATCTCAGAACAAGGCTTGCAACTAGATATGGGGATACAGAAATCAGCATTTGAAATACACAATAACCTTATGCTAACATTGAATTTCAATTTACTATGTTTTTATTGTATATTTATGTCACAATTTAGCTGATTAGCAATGTCTATGTAAATACTGGTAGCCTCTGGTGATTGGAATGAAAAAGTAGTTGTATTCCATTTGTTTCCAACTTTAAGTCTACTTTGCAGTAAAAAAATTAAAATTTGGACACACACAAATGTTTGTTAGCAAGCAGAAAACAAAACACTGGCCAGTAATGTGCTGGAGGGGAACAAAAGTATATTTATGACACATAATGAAGAAATATGTCCTTTTTCTCTTCTCCTTCTTATTTATTTTCACTTTTTTTTTTTTGAGTCAAATTCTCACTATGCAGCCCAGGCTGGCATCTAATCAGTGAAGCCTGGTCTCAGATATTGATATGCGCAAGCACCTCAAGTCCCCAAGTTCTGACTACAGAAGAATGAGAAGCGATCTTGGCATCTACAGCCCCATATCACAGAGCATCGGATGCAGGTTTTGTTGTTGATACCAATGAGAGTCCAGTGCCATGATGGCTGTGGATGCTGAAATCCTTACTGTCAATGGGTCTAGGAGGATTCCCCATGGCATTGCCACCGTATCTATGATCCGCTACACCACTTAATTGCTCCCCATATTTCCCCCAGAGATATTCTTATCCATAGAGAGGTGAATTCATCATTGCTCATGTTTGAAGGTGAGGATGAGGATGCCCTGGTCTGCTGCATTGCTGATGTAACTCTCTCATCGTCATTTCAGAGTTTCTTCCGTATCTGTGACTTCTGTCTGCTATGCCCTTTGCCTCAAACTTCTCTAACTAACGATGTCATAGTTGTCAAGTCTGCTCATATCTCACCTTCCCATTACCATACTTCGTTGCATCTTTCCAGTTAGTACTGCATCACACCATTTTATTTTAGAACCTGTGACAGCCTCTGGCTTCTAACGTACCCTAAGTTATCTACTTATTATATCTGTTGTTTCTATCCACTAACATTAATATCCATCAGGACAGAGTTTGGGTAAGATCATTGATGAATCTCTTGTCCATTTAGTAGTGTCAAGTGTATGGCAATTGAACAGATCAATGTATTTGTTAAGACAGCATGTGACTGAAATGCGGACTATAATTGTCACAGTTCATGAAAATCAGTTAGATAACAAAATGTGTGTTTCATAGAACCATGTGGACAGCAGGATGGGCCTAATTGGTCACCACATGTGTCATCCCCTGTGTTTCAGCATAAATAGACTGTGTAATAGGAGTCGTTGAAGAACTAGTGGCCTTTTTCAATAAGTACCTAACTCACGACAACTGACTCTCGTCTGCTTTATGAAATCCTGATGCAAAACAAGAGAAATAAATTATTAAGCTACATGAGTCATCTATATTTTTCCTTATCTGAAAATAATGTGCTTTTTACTCTCTGAACTCTTTCTGTTCCATGAATCATTGCACTTTTTATAGACTCCCCACTTCTTTGTTTTCCCCTCTCTCACCCAAATTTCAAAAAAACTTTCAAATACAATGACTTTTTAAAAATCAAATAAAAAAATCATTGATTCTGTACTTGAATTCTTTACCCAGTCTTTTTTTTCTTGGTGTGTGTGTATATATATATATATATATATATATATATATGGAAATTTTTATCAGGCCATTCTAATACTCATATGTTGGTCTTACATATATTCTAAAATGTGTGGTTCTGAAGATAACTCAGTATATACATTTTAATTTAAACATTTCACTATGGAAATGGAAAAAAATAAAGCCAAATATAGAAAACAGGTTAAAATCCCATGATCTGATTATTGAGAAACAGATGTTACTGCCATCAAAAATAGTTTTCTCTTGACTATTTAAAATACTCAATTATTTCTTAAATTTTCAAGAAAATGTATACTTTTTTATTAAGCCTATATGATTTTTGGTACTCGCAGAGGTAATGATAATTTAAAAGAGAATTAATGCTGAAGTCCCTCTTTGGCTTCTCCAATATATCAAAACAAGATGGTAGTCAAGACCAAAAAAGGAGGCGAGAAAGATATAGTTAGTGGAAGCAGGAGAGAAAGCATAAGGTGTTATCCTGGAAGCCAAGTGAAGGAGACACATCAAAAATGTGTCAGGACTATTGTAGTATTCATGGTGCTAGAGAGTACTTTTCAGGCTACTAGAAGAAAGAATGTATTATCAATACCACCCAACTACAAACCCCGAGACCTACAACAGACACCTGTCTAAAAGATATACTGGTACAATAGTGGCACAAACATTAATAGAGTAAATAACCACTTTTAAAAATTGGGTTTAAGGCCTATTCCCATGAGATGGAGTCCATATATGATACTGATAAAGTGACCAAGGACCTGATACTCGATAGGTCGTGGGCCTAGGGAAAAACCTAATATAATTATTCTGCTAAAGAAGCATAGCAATAAAATGACCCCCGATGACATATCACTATACTCATAGAGCAGACAATCATGCAAACCTTATCAGAGAAGATTCTTCTTGCAATAGATGGCAATTAATAAAGAGAACCACAGCTACACAATATGCAGAAAGTGAGGGACTTTGGTTCACACAGCCCTAAATGGGATGATTTTTTAAAAAAAATCAAACCAAGTGCTTCAAGGCATGGGGATCTATGTGAAGAGGAGGTGGAAAGTTTGTAAGAGACAGAGGTGATGGATAACTCCAAGAAAACATGTTCTTCCAGACCCATCAGGACTGATGGACACTTACAAACTCACAAACACTATGATATCATGCCTAAGACCTGCACATGTTCCAGCCAGACAAAATTCCAGCCCTGAGAAGTGGAAGTGGACACAAAGTTCCACCCCAACAAAGAAGGTATTTACAATTGATACCTGATGAGAAAGGAAAATCAATTTCCTCTAATAGAGTGTCACAGGATATATCAAGCATGCTCCAGCACAGGCCTCATGCTCAAGAGTACATGTCCAACACAAAATCAACTTCATGGGGTTTTGTTACTGTTATTGGTGTTGAGGTGGTGTGTGTGTGTGTGTATGTGTGTGTGTGTGTGTGTGTGTGTGTGTGTGCATGCATTTTCTGTTTTGTTTTGTTTGTTTTTATCTTTTTGTACTCTCTCTCTCTTTAGTTTACTTGTATGTTTTGAATTTTGCTTTGTGATGATGCAGTTTTGTCTTTATATTTATAAAAAATATAATACCAGGAAGATGTCTCAGTGGTTGAAAGGGTTTGGCACCAAGATTCATGGCCTGAGTTCAAACCCATGGACTCATGTTATGGAAAGAAAACTGACTCTTACACGTCATCCTTTGTCCTTTGACTTTTGAGCATGCCTTGCACACATGATAAAACAAATTAATTTAAAAACATATTCTTAAATATGTGCTATATGTCAGATAGGTCCCAAATCCATGAAAGAACACTAGGACACCATTAAAACATTATTCTATTGGGAAGGATATTGCATTTCATTGCTTTTTATAATTTTGGTACAAGATTGGAACATACAAAGGATGACACATATGGTATCTGCCATTGAAGAATCATTACTGTGATAATAACTTTACTATCATTCAAGTTCACATTCTATTATTTTGGTAGATACCTGAAGACAAGATTGAGATTAAAGGAAAAATATTTATGGCAAGGTTAATGCTGCAGGACTTGATATTTGTTGATTTCTATAAAAAAAAAAAGTCAGAACATTCTCCACAGTTGAGTGGAGAGTGGGATATGACTTTCTCACGTACTCTGGTGCCTCACATTTGACCATGCCCCCCAAGGGGGAGACCTAGTGACACTCAGAGGAAGGACAGCATGTTACCAAGAAGAGACTTGATACCCTATGAGCATATACAGGGGGAGGTAATCCCCCTCAGGAACAGTCATAGGGGAGGGGAATAAGGGGAAAATGGGAGGGAGGGAAGAATGGGAGGATACAAGGGATGGGATAACCATTGAGATGTAACAAGAATAAATTTTAAAAAAAGAAAAGAATTATGTCAACAAAAGTTTGAGATGAATAATATAGCAAACATCTACAAATGAAATTTCAAATACTTCTAGTATTTTTATAAAGTCCAGTATCTATAATAACTGAAGCTCAAATTTATAACACATACATTATAAATAAATTAAAATACTGAATACTGATGTTGTAAAATGTAATTTCCAAAAATAATCTTCTGGTATTCAGCTTTGAATGATTTTTGCAAGCTTTTAATTAAACCTTAATTTGATTGTGACATTTTGAAAATTTTCAGCTTTTCCATAGTGATTCATTGTCTACCCTTTTGACAGTGAGTTCTTCCCACACAGAATTTTAGACTTAAGAGCATCAGTGAAACAAATAAAGTTAATACCATGGCCTTCAGTTTTATGTCTAAATGCACTTAAAATAATTACTAATGACATTGAAACAATGAAAGAAGTGGAAAAACACTTTGTTATGAAGAAGAGATCAAAATGTTTCAGTCATATATGAGAAAATTACAGTTAAAAAAAGTTACAGACAAGGGGGCTGGAGAAATTACAGGCTGTTTTCCCAAAGGACTGGGCTTCAATTTTTCATATCCACATGGTGGCTCAGAACTGTCTGTAGCTCCAGTTCCAGAGGATCTTCCTCCCTCTGCTGGGCTCTATATGCACAGACATACATATACGGAAAGTACTAATATATATAAGATACAAATAAATAATTCTTTTTAAAAATTAAAAAGGAAAGAATTGATATTGAAAAGAAAGAGGAGAAAAGATGAGGCCATACCCAGGAAATTTATAATGCTTTGTTTAGGAAATTTTCACCTGTTTCTGATTTCTACTCTAATATCTTTGTAATCACAGCTGTCCTCAAACATGCCTAGATTTCTTTGTAAAGGCAACTGAAGTTGCTATCTACCCAAATCCCATTACATTTTACAATGTCTCTAAGTGTAGAGAGTAAGAAAATGATTGGTAATACTTTTCACATTTCTCATAAGATTTTAAGCGACTTCAAAGGTATAGGAATGGTAGTATGCATAGACTTAAACATGGTACATAAAAGGGTAAAACAAAAGAGCAAAAAATAGTCTGTTCTGTAGTTAACCTGATAGAAGACTCAAGACCATTCAGAGATGAGTTGTGATGAAGGCTACTAGGTGAAATTAGGGTCCACATAGACAGGCTCATCTGTCCTGGGAGGACACAGTACCTGTCCTGTTTGACCTGCAGATAAGTGTTTCTGATCTCCTGTCTTTCTCTGTTTTCTACAGGGTTTCCTGCACCTTAGAGAAATATCCTGGTTAGGGCTGGAAGGAAAAAGCTTAAGACGTTCTCTCTCTCTCTCTCTCTCTCTCTCGCTCTCTCTCTCTCTCTCTCTCTCTCTCTCTCTCTCTCTCTCTCACACACACACACACACACACACACACACACACACACACACACACAAACACATATGCCTTCAGGGTGATAGCGATTTTATTGTCCTTCAAATATCCATTCTACATCTTTGTTATGTACCTGAAGACACAGTGAGCTGAGGAAAGAAAGCACTGATAGCATGGTGTGTGTGTGTGTGTGTGTATGTATGTATGTTCTAAATGGATAAAAAGCTAAAAACCCTTTATATCTAAAAATCACAAAAGAAAAAAAATTCAGACATTGCTTATAGAGTCAAAATATTATTGATAAATTAAGGTTTACAAAAGTAGGAACTGTATTTACAAATACAGAGCAACATGTTGTTGGCTTAATTGGTTTGGAAGGAGAGAAGAAGAAGAAAGGTCAGAAAAGACAGCTAGAAGGCGGATTGTTCTGTGACCCAAGAAAAGGCTTGAACTTCTAGTTGATGCTGGGCACTAACTCATTCTCACAGCTTGTGTCTTTTTATCTGTAAGGCAATTGAAATTTACCCAGCATTCCCTGGTGAGGAGTTTGCTCCTACTCAGGTTGCAATCCCACCACCACACAAGGACATTAGGTCATTTTGGTTGGTTTTTGTTTTACTGGGAGCTCTCATCACAGAACAAAGTCAATAGGTGGGTTATAAACCTAGGTCTATGAATGAATATCATGAAATATTCAGAAGACAAAGTTTCCCAAACAAACTCAAGACCCATTTTATTTTTCTCAAGCAGGAAGTTGTCAACACGGCTCTCAATATGTTTCACAGGATAAATTGCAAACCAGTATTTTCCATGTTTGCTATTTAGGTAGAAATTTAGCAAAGAGCTTCATTTTTAAAAAAAATCTAAGTAAGGTAGAGTGGTGCATGCCTTTAGTCCTAGTAACTAGAATACAGAGACAAAGATAAGGAAGGCAGACATCTGTGAGTTCAAGGCCAACCTGGTCTACCTTGCAAGTTCTTGGCTATTCAGGACTATACAGTGAGACCCTATCTTGGTCTCTGTTTTGTTTGCCTTGTGCTTATTTTTGTTATAAGTCTGTAACAAATAACAAGAAAAGATTGCTTTGCAATGAACCAATCACAAGCAGGGTAATTCATGGGACAAAAATAATGACCCTCTTTCATATCATTTGTAAAGCCTTTTTAAAAGAATTTGGGCTGACTTTGTCTAATGTTTAATTGATTCTCTTTCTTTTGGATAAAAAAACAAAAGGAAGATGCCACATTTTTGGTGCTTATTTTCAAAGATAAATTTTTTGCATTCATTGCCATTACATTGACACTAACAGAGAAGAAATTAAACAAAAATTCTGCATTTGGTTCAACTCAGCTTGGCAACAATATATAATTCACTCATATTTGTTTTGACAGCTTTCTCTCTAAGTCAGTTTTAGCATTTGAAAGAAATATTATGATGATAGGGAAAATTACTTCTCAAATTAAAACGAAACATTAGCCCAGCATATTATCAGAGCACACAAAAAGATAAACTCAAAGACGAAAGCTCTCAAATGCAGGTTGTTTAAATATCTACATAAAAAGCCAAAATCGGGGAGATTTTAGGTACTAAAGGAGAATGACCCCATGACACATTAGCTTCTTCCTGGGAAGGGAAAAAAAATTCTAAGAAAAACACAGTGACAATCTGTTTTTATGCACATCTTCTCATCAAAAGGCATCACAAGATTTTTGCAAAGTAACATATTTTTTCAATGTAGTTTTAGTTGAAGAGAAGTATAACACTTTCCCCCTTTTCTTCCTTTCTTTATCCTCTCAAGTTCTTTTTTGTTTGTTTGTTTGTTTGTTTGTTTGTTTGTTTTGTTTTTTGGCCATGTTCGTGCTTCCAAATCTCAATTTTGATCATCTCTTTTTCTTTGATTATTGTTAGATCACACACACACAGACACACAGACACACACATGATATGTGTGTGTGTGTGTGTGTGTGTGTGTCTGTGTGTGTGTCTGTGTGTGTGTATCCTGATTTCATTTTTGTTGCTCGTGTGTGTATCACTTTAGGATTCACCACTCTGCATTGGATAATCAACAAGGAGACTCATCCTTGGAGGAGGCTAATAGTCTTTCTCCCAACAGTTCTAAGGTGCTTAGCGATGGACCCTGAAAAGTTCCTCCCTCCCAGCTCACCAGTCCGTTGATATTTCCATTGCTCTGGTCATGTTCATGTGGCCAGTCCTAGGAGAGACAAGCAGATATGTTTTTAGAACCACGTGTGAGTCCCTGCGTTAGATCTCCATCTCCAGTACCTCAATAATTAATCAACTAATCAATTTATATGCCCCATACACATGTTTACCAAAGGATTTAAAAAAACCCTATGTGTTTAGCATAGGGAATTGAAGGTATAGTTACAGAAGAACTTCACTTCAATGTTTAAGGGCCCATAATTTATAAACACCAGTGATACAGAGTGCATTGTTACTAAGCAATAAAAGAAGAAAGCAATAACACAGCACGGATGAATCTAAAATGGTATGTATGTGTATGAACACATATGACATACATGGAATCCATAAAATATAGTGAAATTAGTAATAAATAAGACAAAAAGCATTCCAATTTAGAAAGGGCAAAATATTTGAAAAGGCAACACAGACAAGTGGTCAAGAAATGATGATAAAACACTTTTATTCACTAGTGAGCAGAATAAATAATGAAGGTTTTTTTTATCACTTTCACCACAAATGGTAAACATAGTAAAAAGTATTTTTCGTCATGTGTTTGTGAAGATGACAAATAACAGAGCCCTAACATAGTATTAAGTAAAGAATAAATATCAGGTGTCACATCAGACCATTGTATCTGGATATACCACAAACCGTCCTTCACCCTAGAGGAAGAAGCTGGGTCCCCTAATAAGATAAAATCATCTATATAATTCCTGTCAGTAGGTTTAGAATTACTAATTTTGTTTGTGTGTAATGTCATTGCAGGTATTAACTTATCACTGTGTATATGGGCATATTATGAGAGTAATTCTTTAGAATAGATCCTCCCCACTTTCCACATAATGTACTTAAAGCTACCATAGTTTACTCCTATTACTATTTTCAAACCTTATAAGATATCATATTAAGCTTCCTACTGTTAGACTTAGAGGTTCATATGTGAACATGTTGGTATAATTTATATTTTGCCTTTTTTCTAGAATAAAACATAATTCATGCAAATTACCCATGTTTTGCTGCATAATCCATTATGAATTATATAATACATTTTATATATAAAACGGTAAGAGCCCATACAGTGGCTGGAGAGATGACTCAGTGGGTAAAGCATTTAGGAGTTTGATGAGGTGAGAAATTTCTGTGCGTTCTGGACTATTCTTGCAACCAGGAGGCTTCTACCTCAGCTTCCAAGGTAGTAGATACAGGAGTGTGTCACCACGCCCAGCAGGAGCTTTGTAGATACAGGAGTGTGTCACGATGCCCAGCAGGAGCTTTGTTTTTAAACAGCATGTGGGAAACATTTTTCAGCTACATTATGCTTTATGTGTTACAATGAACTGGAACTATGTGAAGAATATATTTGAATAAGTTTAACTATTATTTATCATAAAACGTAAGCCACTAACTCACAAACATAGGAAATAGAATTTATCTATTTTATACACAATACCTAAAAGCAAAATGTCAAAGACTTTACTTAGAGCAATACAGCTACTAATTAAGCAATCTGTAGGGGAGAAAAATCTAGAAACATCAACTACTTAAACCAGAAAGTCATGGTCCCTCCCTGATTTACTTTTACTCAATTAACCACGTTTTATGTTTATGTTTTCTCTTCATGTCTGTTGGTGTTTTGCTGACTGATATGAGATGAAGATCATTTTTTCCTTGTGTGCATAATATATTTATATTACCTTTGTTCCTTTCACACATAACAGCGAAAGCCTATTTATTGATTTCTTTCATTAAATGTTCAAAAAACCATCAGTAATCCACCAACTTTATGTTGAAATTTTAATTAATTTCTCAGAGTACTACCATAGAGACTGGTAGCAACATCCAGAAACGTGATCAAAGTCCAGCACCACAGTGCTCTCATCTGTGTGTCTGAAGAAGCCTTAGCAGTGGTTCCCAGCCTTTTGACATTGTGACATGATGTCATCTACAAGCGTGTTCTGGCAATCTGCATAGCTAGCCTAGTGATGGAGCCAGGGGCCTTGGGTTGAATAAAGTTGATGAGCTAAAAATAAAACTGTCGACTCCCTGGAGCAGAAAATAGGTGCACACATTTGAACAGTCTGAGGGAATATAGTTTATTTGCCTAGAAAGTTATTACATTGTACAAATGAAGCTGTGTTTTACACTGCTTTCAAATCCAGTCCCCCACCTCAGTGCACAGCCTAGTAATGCCATTTCTTTCTATAAAGCTCCCCTATTTGATTTGCTTGTTCATTTTATTCCTATTTTTCTATCATATCCAACTCATAACCATAAATATCTAGGAATAATATGTTAATTTTAATAACTAGATAACCTTAATATGTTGGCTGTGAGCTTTACATTTCTGCCAGATCTGGGTCTATCCTGCCTTTTTACATACATACATATACATATATATGTATATATATACGCATATATATGTAATATAATTTGATCAGAAATTATATTAATTAGTATACTTTTCATTATTACTATAGCATGCCTTTGAAAACTAACAGCTTGTATTCTGGAACACCTCTCCTCCCTACTCTGCTTTTAGCTATTCATTCCCTCAAGTCCCAGTGTTCTTCATTTAGGGCTCAGAATTTGAAACAGAAAGCTGTGCTTCCTCCCTGTTAGCCCAGTTTGAGTTCAGAGTCAGGATCAAATCTCTTCACTCTCAGGAGCTTCCTCTCTCCTTGGCTTTACTGAATAATCATAAGCTTTTGGGATGCTGTTTTTGTTGCAATCGAGGTAGACTTTTGTAATATTTTATTATTAGTTTCTGAGAATTTCATACAATGTATTTTGAACACACTCACCTTTTCAACTCCCCACGTTGCTTCTCTCCCCACCTTCCCCTCCCTGTCCACCCAAATGTGAGCTTACTTCTTGTGTTTCCTTCTTCCCCTCTCAAGTTCAGTTTGAGTTTCCCAGCAAGCCTTGGGAACTTTTCTTTCCTTTCACTATAGTCTTCTTGGTTTACTTAGCTCAACCACTGAGCTTCAGAACTGGGAACCTTTCTTCTGTCCCAGCATTATTACCAAGATGTGAATTCTGTCTGCCAACAGAAATGTGACTACACTCTGCAGGGCATTATTCTTTTCCAGGGAAATGGCTAAGTGATTTAATAGATCAGTGTCTTCAAAGCCTTCACTCTGTTTGCTGGCAGTCTGGTGGCTTTGCTGAGTGTGAGCTTCAACTGTGCTGGCTACTGCCTGTGGCCAGCTTTGGAGATGAGGCACGGTGGGGAGGACCGAGCTGTCTCTGGCTGCCATGTGGAGGTTCCCTTTCCCATCCTATGTACAGACTTCACTGACTCCACACTACCACGACTGAACACAAGCATCAAGAATCAGGTGAGCATCAAAAATTGCCAGAGGAGCCCTACAGCTGTCTTAGATGGGTGCCGGTCTAACTTTTGCAACAAATATTTTAATGTATAAAGTGTAAAGATAGATAGTAAGTAAATGTTGGAGGCAACATGTGGACAAAGCATGGCACCATCTATTTCTGGTTTTGGATTCTGGGTCAGTGAAGTAAGTACTTCCCTTATAAAAATCTGTCAAAAATTTTCGTAAAGAATCACTCATCTCTTTCCCATACTGTGACTTCTTGATGTTCAATAGATACAAAGCAAAGCCCATCTTCGGAGGCTGACAAAAAAAAAAAAAAAAAAAAAACACAGTGAAAGACATGGAAAACATGTATTTGAGCTCACTCTTGATCAGACTAATCAAAGCAGAAGCTTCTTTAAAAAAAAAAAATCCTGAATGTATTATTGACCCACTGGAAGGCAGATAAGCAAGAGGAATGTTGGTTTAGAATAAATAAGAGACAAATCTGTTCCTGCTCAGGGCAGAAGAATAGTCTGAGCGGTGCCTAAGAATAACAGTAGACCATCCTACTTGTCTAGATTTGGAATGAAATTGAGAGATGGGGAAAGAAGCACGAGCCAAGAAGGAGTTCTAGGGATGCTTTTGGGGGTGAAACACCCAGGTGTGAATCCCTATTGGCATTGAAACATTCCCAGGGGAATTCTCTCTGTGGAAGTCACAGGAAGCAGTGAAAGATCATATCGTTAATATCATCTCAAAAGCAAATTTATATGTTATTCTTACTTTAACCTCCTCCAAGAGGGAAGGAAGGAGACAGAGAAGGAGGAAGGAAGGGAAGTGGGGGGGGGAGAGAGGGGGACGAGAGGGCGCATTCATATAACATTTTCTTATGAGATTTGGAGAAAATGAAATCAATTTCAAAACTTAAATCAGGCCAGAAATAGTGAAGGCTCTACTGGAACAGTTCGCAATATGTTTCCAGGGCATATAGAATATTTTAGAAACTGAAAGAAATAAGTGTGAAACATATCCAACAGTGACAATAAGAACAAAAGGAATAAGTTTTAAGTTATGAGGTACACTTTCCTAAGTTATTAAAAGCTGACACATCACCAAGTTAAAGTTTTAAAAGATAATGGCATGTTCCGAAGGATTTTACCTCCCCCAAAAACATATGTTGGGTTGACTAAATTTTAAAGTGAGTTAAGCTGATAGCTTGACTATAAATTTTATGCTGTCCTTACAAATATTAGGGTATGTTAGCTAATTGCTATTTTCAGATAAGAGAATGCATAACATACATTTATCCTTCATATCGCTTTTTTTTTTCTGTTTTGCTTTGTTGTTGCCTGTTTCACACCAGAAAAGCACATTATTCTACAGCAAATCTCCAAAGCTTTCCCATTTTGGACTGTATAAGCTATTCTGTCTCCCAAGCACAACCCTTTCTGTTTCCATGAAGTTAATCACTGTGGGAAAACCATGGTGAAGTCATGTGTATCTGTGGTCTTGTGACTGGCTTTTTACATTACTAAATTTCCTCAAATTTCATTGTTTTCTAGCATAGGTCAGAATAACCTACGCTTTCAGGAAACTCTTGTGTGTGCCCTCAACATTTTTTGATGCATTTATTCATTAGGAGACTTTTACACTGTCTCTACTCTCATCAACATGTAGACCAACATGACACTTAGCATCTCTTTGCAAGTCTCTCTTGGAGATGCTGTTTCCACCCTTTGGGTTTACATGCAAAACAGAAATGTCTGGGTCTTTACATATTTCTGCTTCTCATTTGAAAGAAACTTCCATATTGTTTTCAATAGTTGTATGAAGATGTGCAGGGTTATCTTTCCCCACACCCTGTTAATACACTTCCTTTTTTTCTTTTATGTTTAATGTTTTGTGTAGTGTCCTGCTAAATAGGTACAAGGTGATAGTTCTTTATGGCTTTTAATTAGCATTCCCATGATAATTAGTGACACTTGTGCATCATTTCACAGACTGGTTGGGCTCCTCTGTTTATATGTATATATTGTGTAATGAAATATATATGTGTATATATATATATATGCTGGTCTTATATGTATATACATATATAATATGTATATTATGTAATTATATATGTGTGCACACATATATAATCATTACTAGATCTTTCTGGTGAGATGACCTTCTTTACATTATATATTACTGTGATTTATACGATCATATTCTTGTTGGTCTCATATTTACTTAAAATCTGGTATTTGATTATAGTTTATGTCTGATCTGATATAACTATAGGGACTATTTCTCTTTTTGGTTACTGTTTACATGGCATTTATTTACCCATCTTTTCACTTACAGCCTATATAAATGTAACATTAAACTTTAGAAGATTGTTGTAAGTGTAATCAAGCTGAGGGGAAGATCATCATTGCTAATTTACTTTATCAATGACAAGATCTATAAAGCTGAAATTAAAGGCATTGAACGTTCCTAATTAACATATTATGAAGCTTAACTATATCACTTTCCAGTTTAGATGCCATTGTTTATTCTATTCCCAAGCCATAAATGATGCATGCCCCCTGGACTGTTGCCTGTGTTGGCTTGTGAACCATGAAAGAACTTGCACTATAACTCGGCTCAAACCACTCAAGGAAAAAAAAACCACATTAATTTTACTTCTAAAAATTAAAACAACAGAGGCCTGAGCACCTGTAAGTGATATGGGTGGGTAGAAGACAGCCAGAGGCAGGAGAATTGGCCTGGCTCCTCCCTAGCTGCAGCACAGTACAGCAGACCCTGGTGGCAGAGCTTGGTGAGCCTTCCACAGGGCCATGAGATCAGAAGAGCTGGCTCTGTCCCTTTCTTGGGTGAGGTAGCCTGGTCACTGGTGGAGAGCTCACCCTAGTGGTGTGGGTGTGGGACCCAGTCAGCTACCACCCAGGCTCAAATCCGCGGCTTTAAGTTGGTCTACAGCAAAATCTGTATCATCTGTGAATGGTTGTGTCATGGAAGGGCCAGTCTTGCTGATCCAAAGCTGCAGGATCTCTGTGACACTGGGCAGCATCAGGAGATCCAAGAGGAGTCCTGGTGAGGATCCAGTACTGATAGTGTAGCAGAAGTTAGAGGCCACAAACAAGACCAATGCCTCATTGCAATGACCATTTGGAAGTAGAGATTTGTAGACAACAGGGGATACTATATGACACACTGCAGCTTGCATGAGATAAGTCTTTTTTTTTTTTTCTTTTAGGGGGAGGCTGCAAGGGCAGAGGGCCCATATGAAGGAATAGGGAGGTCAGTGGGATTGGGTACATGATGTGAAATTCTTGAATATTACTAAATATTAAATATTATTAAATAAAAACTAAAACAAAAACCCTTCATGTGCTTCTCAATATTTCTAACAGAAAATTATCATCTTTTCTAGAGTTTTTATCCCAAAGAAAACCTGACTTTCAATATTCCAGTCATCTAAAAATCGGGCTCTATCACATAAAAGTTTCCCAAACTGTACGAGTGAAGTACCACTTTAGCTCACTGTGATATACTGAATGTGGTGATTTGTTGGATCATGTTCTTACTATATATGCCTTGATTATTGTCTGCTTATTCACCTAGTGAGTCAGATCGTTCTACTTCCATCCTCCTCCAGCCCCCAAGGGCAGTGATTTGGAGCACACAGTTCTGGTCACTCACACACACCGTCTGCACATCCACCCTCATATAAGCAGCTTGGCCGTCTGCGAAGGCACAGGTGTCTAATGGCATGACTCAGGCACACACTGGTGGATGTGAGCCTTCTTGGCTTTAGCTGTAAACAGAGGTAGAATGGTCATGAAGGCAACAAATTTGAAGGGTTTCATCTTCCAGACTTGCTCAGAAAGATGAAACTTGAATATCTCCCATTTCATGAGGAAAGGATGTTGCTCCGAGCTCATATCTGTGTACAATCACACTTGTTACCAGCAATAGCAAAGATTTCAGCATAGGATGTCCTGATGGAATATTTCTGGTTAGTAAGTTACAGTGTTCAATTTTTTTTGTTGTTTTTTAAAAATGCATCATTTCTTTGAAACTTCTTTTAACCTCTTAAGGCACAAGTCACAATTCTGACCTCTGTCCCCAGAGTAGTTTGTGCCCACATTTTTTCTGATAGTTGCCTAATTTGCTCCAACATTTTCAAGAGTCTTTCATCTCTTATGTCAGCTATCAAGGGAAAGGGCATATCTCATTTACTTGCCAGCCTTTTCTCTTAAACATCTATAGCAGTACTGCCACTGAAGGGTACTCAAAATTAAAGCAGATACCTTTTGTACATAGGTTTGAATGTAGTTTTTAGCATTTACAATCAGTGTTCATTTCATCTGGACACAAAGAATGTAGATTTCCTGCTTCAGAAGATGAAAGAGGCTCAGAGGCAAGTACTTATCTGAAGTACAAAAACCACGATGGAGCCATCCTTCAATTTGTTTGTTGTTGTCATGTTGGACAATAAGTAATCAATAGGTATATATCCAAATGTGTACTCAGCATATCCTAATTATGTGTATGTATTATATTAGGTATTGGAATAATCTGAAATGGTCAGTGGGTTTTTTTTTTTTTGAGACAGGGTTTTTCTGTGTAGCCTTGGCTGTCCTGGACTCACTTTGTAGAGTATGTTGGCCTCAAACACACAAAGATCCACCTGCCTCTTCTGCTGGGATTAAAAGTGTGTATCACGGTGGCCAGCTAAGTTTAGTTTCTTATTAGATATGAAACTTTCTTTCATGTATTCACTCACTCCTACAAATTAGTATTGCTTTTTCTCATGGTAAAAGATGACAACTTTTTGTTGTTAATGTTGAACCACCACCAGGATATGTCCAGGAATTCACTTCTTCCTGTAGTATATGTAGTATATTTGAAATGTACTACATGGAAGATATTAGACAGACAAAGCAGGTAATTAATGAGCAAGTGTTAGGCTGGTCTCAAGAAGGCAAGATAATAATATTGTAGCAATTGGTATTGATTGTCAATGTGACAGAAACTAGACTTACTTAAAACACAAGCTCCCAGGCCCATCTGTGAGGGATTACCTTGATTGGATTGACTGGTACAAGATAAGACAGCATAAGAGTGGGCTGCATCATCCCCTGAACTTGGGTCTTCCACTAAATAAAAACAAAAATAATAAAAACTAGATGAGTATGAGCACTCACTCTTTTCTGTTCCTTAACTAAAGATGAAACATGACCAGCTGCTTCAAGTTCCTACTGTGAGGACATCCCCACTATGATGGCCTTGAACTATGAGCCAAACAATAAGCCCCTTCCCTTAATTAACTTTTTGTTAGGATCTTCCATTACACAAATAAGACAAGGAGTTGATCAATAAAGTATGTACCAAAAACAAGTAGGACCATTGCTGTGAGAACCCTGACTATGTGTCTCTTAGTTCTTCAAAACTGTTCTGTGAACAGATTATAGAAGAATCAACCTCCAAGCAGAGGTTAATGGGCCACTGTGGTGGGAACTTAGAACGCAATTATCCTTAGAGAAACAGACCTGAGATCTAGCTCATGAGGTTTAGGGAGGAGCAAGGGTGATCAGGATCTGGGCTAAGGGACTGTGAGATGTATTATGTCTATAAACTATTTTATATTGAAATTCTATTCTTGGAATATATCAAAAAATTGAATCTAAAAAGCTGCACTCACTGTTCATTACAGAATTATTTACTATAGTCAGGAGCATAGAACTAACCTAAATGTTCATCTGCCAATATATGTGCATACGTATTTTAATTTAGACTACAATTTAGCATTTGAAAAGGAAAACTTCTGCCATATGCAAAAATATGTATAGACATGGAGGATAGTTTACTAAGTGAGATAAGAGAGATATATGATAAAGACTTAATAAATTCACTTCCATGATATATCAAATATCCAAATTTGTAGCAGTCAGAAACAGAATAATGGGTAGTGTGGGATAAAGTTGGGGAGAAATAGAGGCTTGCTGTTCAACAAGTATAAAGTGACAGGGGGCGTCAATATTTTCTAGAAATCTGATCTACTCAGTGTAATGCCTTAGTGAGCAAAGTAAGAGTTCAGGTGATGTTTTGACCATGAGAATCTCATAAAGTGAAAGAGAAAGGGCACGAGATAAAGAAGGGAAGAGGTCCGTAAGCAGATGAGAAGGGTTAGAAAGTGGAGAACTGGGCAACATGGAGACTAATATTGAGATTCAGTACAAACTCCTGCTCAGCACATCTATGGGAATATTCTCACTGGGGAGCCACTATAATGCATGCATGATTAGAATAAAACTGATAAGAGTATTGAGGTCTCTGGAACTTGTAACAGAGAAACAAACATGAGAAGTTGGAAGTTTGGGGGATAAAAAGAAAAAGAAAGGTAAAAGAGAAAAGCAGGAGGATTTTGGAATTCTTTGTTTCATTTACACAGAATACCTAGTAAAATCATACACTATTTATACCTCAAAGCCTTACAAGTGATTCCCTTCAACTAGTAAATTAGACTTGAGAAGATGCTCACTGTTCCCTTGTTTCAATGTGAACTTGACTGTTGCTGAGAGAGCCATCACATACTGCAGGGTGTCTGATCATTGACCAGGGTTACCCTCCAATAACTGTTCTTATTCACCCATGTTCCTCAATATGCAAAATAAATTAGACTCAAATATGTAGAATAAATGGGATGTACCACTTTTCTAGGTTTCGGTGAGCTTTTCCTATACTTCCTTTTACCTGTATGATTACAGTATTAGATTTGTTATTATAACTGCCGAGGTTAGGATTTGATAAATCCACCTGTTATCTGCGATGTCACATGCACAGCATATCTAACATGAACTTTAGTGAACAAATTGTCCAAGCTAGAGACAATAAGAAGGATATGAGTTCGTTTTCTTGTGATTCAGTTGTGTTTGAGTTTCCAGGGCTGATTGCTTTGGGACGACTGGGATCTGGAGATGCCATATTATTTTGGCTTTTGTTTGTGATTTTATGTTGATCTTTTGTCATCTTGCTGTTTCTGGTGTTGGGTGGTAGTTTCTAGTGTCTTTCACTGGCCGTTGAGAGCAGCTCATAAATAAGTGTCTATAGGTTGAAACCCTTCACCTACGGGTATCTGGTCACCCTTCTGTGGATCAGGCAAGTGACCTGGGTTCAGGTCCGGGGACTTTCTATGGATTAGCCAGGTGGCCTGAGGTCAGATCATACTTGTGCTCTACAGCATGGGGTCTCCTCTGGGCTCTGAGATCCAGACACTGCTGCCTTGTGTCCCACAGTTCCATCTGAAACACAGGTCATGCTGCTCTTCGCTGCCTGACGTGCACCTAGCTAGGCTCTCCAGCCAGTGAAAGCACCTTCTTGGACCCAGAAACTCTCCCCCTGTATTGGACAGGTAACTTGAGTTCAGATACAGGCCCCTTATGTGCTGCAGTGATCAGTTCAGCCTGAGATAGAGTGCTGGTGCAGCATCTGGCCAGAGTGTAGCTAAGCTTTGGTGACTATGCTTGTGCTCACCTGGGCCCCCAAAACTTCTGTGGATGGATCCTAAGTCAGATCCACTCGTGCTCCACACCTTGGGTTCTCCCCTAGCCTAGCAGACCCATACGCCAGTGCTCTGCATCTCGCAGTTGAGACACAGATGAGTCCGAGATGTAGAGCACAGATGCAGCTGACAGGAAGGTATACCTGCAGACTCTGGGGCCTGGGCACAAGCCCACAGGGACCCAGGGACTCCTCCATGGACCAGTTAGATGGCCTGAAGCCAAACCCACCTGTGCTCCACAGTGCAGACCTCTGTCACCCAGGGCACTCCATCCAGCTCTTGTTGTCTGCAGCCCCCAGCCCGGTCCCTCAGGTCAGTCCTGTCGATCAGACACAGTTTGTGCCACCATCTCGGAATCTCTATCACTTAAATTTAAATACTATATCAGCAATATAGGACAGACGATAGCAACGAATTCAGCAGGGTATATTGAGCATTGCTGATATCATGAGAATTTACTAAATGATGGAAACATATTTGTTGAGATTAAGTAGAAATAACTTAAAAGTAAGTTTGGCTCACTGGCATCTGATCTAGTCTTTGGTTTCAAGTTAATAAACACAAATTGTGTAAAATGCTAGCTTGTATTTCTGAGATAGTCAAATAAAAGCTTTGTTTTATTTAAATAAATCACCTCAATTATTGGCAGTGATAAAAGTTGAGTTTTTATAAGAGACTTTTACAGATAGACTACAGTAGAATTTTGTTGTTTAATCTTGATGGGACTTTTAAAAACAAGAAGGCATTTGATGTTAATGGACCTCTTAAGAATAACGAAATGCATTTCACTGTTTTGCCATGGCAGTACGTATTTTTAATGTATTAGATAACCATTTTTGTTTAATAATAAGTAAATTAGTGGGGCTAGAGAGATAGTGTGGTCACTGAAGTGCTTGTCTTGAAAGCACGAGGACACACAAAGCAAAAAGCAGATGGACAGTGTATAAGCTCAGCACTGGGATGGAGAGATGGATTGAATACTGGAGCTAGTCAGCTACCCTACTCAGCAATATCCAAGCCAGTGAGAGACCTTCTCCCAAAATGTGGTGGATGACACCTGAGGAATGGTGTACGGGGATAACGCCATGCCTCTACACACATGTACCCACAAGTACATGTACAGCCAGCCCCAAATGGAAGCAAAAGCTCATGTGGGCATGCACACACACACACACACACACACACACACACACACACACACACACAAGAAAGAGAGAAATTTGCAATAAGCAATGTTTCTAAGATGTAAATAAACAACTGCAAATACATATGTATGTATAGTTACAATTCTTTACCCACCTGCATTTATTTAAAAATCTTTAACTCAGCCTTAACTTGGATATCTATGTTACTGGGTTTTTAAAAATATGCTTTTATGGAGCTGCAACAAAACACCTGAGGTAGTAAAAGGAGAGCTTTATTTGGTCTTATTATTTTAAAGGTATCAGTCCACAGTCAGCTGGCTTGTCCCTTTGGAGGCTGTGATGAGTGGAGAACCATGGTAAGGAGTTTGTGATGTAGTGACACTGCTTGCCTTATGGTGGCTAGTGAGCACTCAGAGAGGAAAGGACTCAGTTCCTGATATCCTCTACTATGCTCCCCAGAACCTAATTTGCTTACACTAGTCTCTCTTTCATAAAGGTCCCCTCATTATCACCAGAGACTGTCAATGTCATCTTCAGCATGTGTGTCTTTGACATCATTTAAACTTCTGGACTAAACAGTGTTCTCTTAATGATGCACATGCACATACAACTTTATATTCTTAATGTTGTCACTGCTACTTTAGAAAAGATATATTCTTATTTGCAAAGTACTTTTCTAATTTTCTCTTTTTCCCCCTTTCTTTTTGTAAACTTAAATTTAATTTTATTAATTTATTAATTTTAAATTTATTAATTTATTCAGATTACAACTCAACTGTTATCCCATCACTTCTATCCTCCCATTCCTCTCTCCCTCCTGCTTTCACTCTCCCTATTCCCCTCCCCTAGGTCTAATACTGAGGGGGACCTCCTCCCCCACTATATGGTCATAGTCTATCAAGTCTCATCTTGGTAGCCTGCTTATTCTTTCTTCGAGTGCCATCAGGCCTCCCCAGCAAGGGGAAGTAGTCAAATATAGAGCACCAGAGTTCATGTCAGAGTCAGTCCCCACTCTCCACATAACTGTGGAGAATGTCCTGTCCATTGAGTAGATCAGAATACGGGTTCCGGGTTTACTACTTGTATTGTCCTTGGTTAGTGCAATAGCTTGATCAGAAACCCCTGGGCCCCAATCTACCCATTATGATGTTCTTCTTGTAGGTTTTTAGGACCCTCTGGGTCCTTCTATTTCCCCATCTCCTATTTTTGTCTTACCTAGAGTCTCAGTAGGATGTCCTCACATCTATTCTAATCTCCTGGTAAGTGAAGACTCTTGTGGGACGTGCCTTTTGGGCTAGTGCCCAATTATAAGTGAGTATATACCATCTGAGTCTGCTTCTGGGTTACCTCATATTTAATGATAGACAACTACGCTGCCCAGGGTCACAACTAAATGGATGGATCCCAGCTTAAAGATTCTTTTATTATAAAATCTTTCACAATGATAAACCGAAACCAACATTTCTGTGTGTGAGACTAACTCTGACTGCCATAAATTTGAGATTCAGTAATTTGAAAATTATCATTGTTTAGCATTTTTAAGATTCCCATATGGATTCTTATTTTTCACATTTCACAAGACTAGATTGGGAAAAAAAAAATCCCTACAGCCTTGGCTGTTGTATTACTCCTGCTGGGAGCACTCTCAGCAGCAAAAAAAAAAAAAAAAAAAAAGGTGGCAGCAACTGTGTGACTATAGGTGAGTCAGTGACTCGTGGGCTACAGAGCTGTTGCATTCATCTTCCCTTCTCACTTTTTTACATTTGTAGATTATTTTAGCAACCTTCTTCCTCAAGGGGAACTCTACGCCTCACTTTTTGAATGTGTCATCACCCTAATGTTAAATCATCCAGATGGTACCTGTAAAAAAAAAAAAAAATTCCACTGTACAGACGACCCATTGAAAGGTTGCTGTGCTCTGAAGTAGACCAAATTCAGTTGTTTGTTAAACACATGAAATTCACCCACTTGCACCTACATGGGAGGGTCTGGCAGAAGAGAAGCCGTTGATGTTCCAGGATCATATAGAGAAGCGCTGTCAGTCTTGCTCGTTCTAGGTTTTTTTTTTTCCTTCATTTTTAATCAACATTGGTAGTCACTTTACTCCCAAGACAGTATTCTTTACCTCCAGTAACTACGTGTTTCCATATTAAATGAACAGAGCTTAATGCTGTGGGTATGAGGACTGTAGGCTTGGACACTTAGTTATAGAGCATGTCAGCGTTCAGGTTGGTTCATCTCAACAACTTGGGAGGGTTGGATGGGTGCGTTCAATGCCCAGAAGGAAAATGGTGTTTGTGTGATGAAACCACAGAGGCAGTTATCATTTTTCAAAATAGTTTTCATTATGACTATCATGTCTATCTTGGTTAAAAATTAATTGTAAAAGAATTAACAAAAAGAAAGCATGCATATTCATTTAACAAAAGGTTTTTTTTTTCTTTAGGAAAAAAATGCTTAGGCAGCTCAGTGTTTTGCTTAAGTATCATGACTAGAGAAAAGCTTTGAAGCCAGGTACACCTGTTCACAGCCTGCCACTCTTCTGCATATTCTCTCTACTTAAGAGCCTCAGCTGAATGCTGGTCTCTTTGCTAACCGCAAAGACCTATGAAGGCACAGAATCTGACTCATAGGATTTAACACGAAATGGTCTAAGGTTAGCAAAGGTTATGACCTTGATGCACACGATGCCCACACCTTGAGTGATTAAATGTGATCATATCTTATCACACTCAGAAAACTTTTCAGGAGAAATTGGCAAATGTAAAATAAGATGGAAGATAGGTGAAGGCTTTAGAAGTTAAACTGCCTTCTCATTGTTAAGTGTAAATGCAGAAATGAAGGGTTCAAACCTTGTTGACTCTCCAGTCTTTTTTCTTTGGTTCATTGTTAGTAAGAACAAGAACAATACGAAACATGAACAGTTCAGTATCCATTTATCATAACCCCTCTAAGGGCAAAGAGACAATTGGGGAACCCAGCCTAGAGTCCATGCGAAGCCAATTAAAACTTTCTTCAGGCAGCATGCGACCACTGAAGGGCTGTGTGGAGCACCAAAGGGCAACTTGCCAGACAGTTACAATGAACAGTGAGAGGTGCCATCCTGACTTTCTCCCTCATGGCTACTTGGCAATCTTATCAATTACTGATTAGCTAGCCAAAATGTTTATACAGGGCACTGGTTTACAAAAAAAAAAAAAGTTTTCAAATTAATTCTCTGACACTGCACACTTAACAATTCAGTCTTCTATAAGAAATTTATACTCATTAGATGGAAGAAGGAATCTGACAATTCACCATGGCTAAAAGAAAAGAAACTAATTCCTTATTAGTCTTAGTTGTACTAACTCAGTTTTTTATTAATAAATTTATTTATTTATTTATTTACTCATTGTACATCCTGATGGTAGCCAACATCCCTCCTGTCCTCCTAGTCCCTCTCTCTCTCTCTCTCTTCCCCATTCCCCTGTTCTTCAGAAAATAGGAGCCTCTTTCCTATCCACCCCAGCTCATCAAGTACCTCAAAGTGACAGGGGCTCCACAAGAAGACCAACAGAGCCGACTAACCAGGGCCCAGAGGGGCTTGCTAAGGTTAATGCACCAACCAAGGACCACGCATAGACTGGACCTAGGCCCCCTACGCAGATATAGCTGATCTGCAGCTCAGGCTTCATGTGGGTCCCCTAGTAAGGGGAGCAGGGATTGTCCCTGACATGGACGCTGTTGGCAGCTTTTTTCATCACTTCTCCCTGGTAGCACTGCCGGGCCAGGCCACAGGGGAAGAGGACATGCTCAGTCCTGATGTGACTTGATGAACATTAACTCAGTTTTTAAAGGTCCCAAAACACTACTAATCCAAATGATAGCCAAAAATTCACTAAGAGTAAATAAATACACATTTCAGTCCTACTACTAAGCACAGTGCTTCGCACACACACACACACACACACACACACACACACACACACACACACACAGAGGCATGCATACACTGTGAGGTAAGAGTCTTATGTGCCACTCAAGAAATGTTGGTAGGTTTCAAATTAGAGTACTACAATGCAATTTGGGAATGTTAGATATATCCCCATGACACCTATAAAGGAAATGTCACCCACCAAATATACACCAAAGGACGTGAGAGGAGAATTAAAACATGGTACTATAAAACAAAAGCTAAACACAAAATTATGTAAGAAATAAAGGACCGCGAGACTCAGAAGATAGCTCCATCAATAAATAAAATGTTTAGCATTTAAGCATAAGGATGTGAGCTCCTTTCTCCAGCCCTCACAGGAAAGCCAGGCATGATGATGTCCTTGCATAACCCAGTGGCTGAGGGGTTGGACACAGGCAGATCCCTAAAGCTGGCATGCCAGTAAGTCTAACAGAATCACTGAGCTCCAGGTTTGGTGGGAGATGCTGTCTCAAAATTAATGCAGAAAGCAGTTGAAAGATGCCTCACATCAACTTCTGGCTTCTTCTACACACATGCTTAAGCAGGCTACTGCTCCTGTATCTGCATGTGCACATGCTCATGAACACACACATATAACAAAGATGGTCACACACAAAAACTGAAAATATCACATGTAAAAATGAATAATAGGGAAAGCCAATTGGAAGAAAGCTCATATACATCGTCTTGGAAAACAAAATGAAAGAGTGATTGAATGAGACACCCGATGCCAAACTCTGACCTTCACACACCACACACATGTACTCATTTATACATGTACATGTACACACACATACTAGGCAGTCCATACACACAAAATGCATCCACCCATCCACTAAAAGAAATTGGAAGGAGCTAAAAATATAGCTCAGCACCTAAGAGTACTTGTGGATCTTGCAGAGTACTTCCTGGAGCTTGGTGATTCCCAGCACCCAGGTTAGGAGGCTCAAAACCACTTTTAATTCCCACATATGCACAAATATATACATATACATATACACACAGATATACAGATATAAAATACAACCTGCTCAATCTGGTTTTATCGTTTTTGTGTAAGCTTCAGGACTGACCTCAGATTTTCTATTGATAGTATTTTTCTTACCATTATAACCACCATGCAATTGTTCTTTTTCTAATGAAAACAATAAATCACATCGTTGGAAGAAAGTCTGAAACTAGTCAGGATGGATTACATAAAGGATGCCACAAAGCTTCTCCAACACTGTTGCCCGTTGGGGCTTCTTAAGGGACTTCCTGGATGAGAACTCCAACTAACCGTAACATATAGACTACAGAGCAAAGATATTATCCAGGACCTTGTGGCTAAGTGAAATAAAGCTAGGGGCCAGGTTTATTTGTTTGGGAAAGAAAAAATAAATAATCACTTAAAAATTATTGACTCTGGAAATTCCACCAGGTGATTAAATGATGGTTGAGTTATAGATGCAGAACAAAACAAGATTGTTACATATTTCAGTTTGTTATGCAGGTTTGGCTGTGGAGCATGTCCCAAGAGGAGCCTCGTGAAACACATGATATCAAATAGACAAATAAATAAATAAATAAATAAATAAATAAATAAATAAAGCATTCACTCACTCACTCACTCACTTACTCACTCACTCACTCACTCACTCACTCACTCTAGAAGAATCGTCTCTTCTTGATGTGGTCATAGGTCAGTTATCCGACCATGGTGATGCATTTTTACTTCTGACAGTGCTTCCAACCACAGAAGCTTTTGTTTTTGTTTTCTTGTTTTTGTTTTTAGCAGCCCCTGGCAAATTTAGTGCCTTCTCACAATGCTCATGATTTTAGGATAAATTACTAAAGATGTAAAGGTAAAGCAGAGGTCCAGTGGCTTACATTTGACAGTGTAAGAGATGAAGTAAGAGTAAGATTGCAATATTCTCAGTGCTACAGAAGTGCTGTGGGCTACTCTCTCTCCTCCTCCTCCTCCTCCTCCTCCTCTTGCTCCTCCTCCTCCTTCTTTTGGTCCCATCATATATTTTCAAAGTTAAATTACTTATCATGTAGGCACCATATATTGATCCAAACATTATTATCATTATCTATGGATGGCTTGCGACCCCTTTGGTACCAATAATGGAAACAGTTTCTTACATGATCTTACAGTTGTTGTTTTATTAAAGCAGGAAGAATAAAATGATACTGTGTACTTAAATGAGAGGATTTTTAGAGAAGAATTAACAGAAAACAGATGTCATACTTCACCATTGACTATCCTGTAAATGAATGCATATTTATATTTTTTAAGCCTCTACTTTTACTGCCCTGTGTTTAATTTTTTCCCCAGTAAAAATCTTCATGAAATAAGAGAGAAGCAATCTATCACTAACTCAAAAAAATTCAGTATTGTCCCAAAACACATACATCAGGAGTAAGGCTATAATTTTAGAAAAATAAATGCTACCTCTATTAATTTATTTGTCAAGGATTATGGTCCTCAAATTATCTTAAATTATGATCAGATAGAGTGGCTATTTTCAATATTATTTAAGCATTTCAGTTGGCTTACAATCAATGATCTAGTTTTCCTAGATTTTTATTTTGGACTTGTTTGCTATTTTCTAGGAGACTGATAGAACCGAAGCAGTGCTATGTCATGTAGTTTGCACAGAGATTCAAAGAATAATACAGAAAAGGTCACGCATTTCAGACCACTGGCATTTAGAACTGAGACAAACAAAGAATCAAGCCCTTTCTCCCTGGTCCCCCATTAGTGCACACAGGATGTCTGCAGGGGTCCACATTATTGCCATTAGCATCAAGTCGGCCTGCCCAGTCTTCCTGTGTTGATGCTGATTTCCAGCTTATGTTGTTCAGCACAGCCATATGTAGCTGGAAAACAGCCACTGCTTAGAGGAAACCCTGATTTCTTACAATCAGCAATGAGGCGTTAAGTATAGCCCTGAAGAAAATTACTCTAAGTAAATACTATTATAATGATAAAAGCAGGACTATATAATATTTCCACACTAGAACACCAGCTCCCCATGTATTGTAAATATCACACAAACATTTAAAGAGCTACCCATAAGCAAGCTCTTTACCAAGTTCTGCTACTTCAACAGTTTGCATGGTCACTAGACAATGAAGTAAAAAATAGAACAAAAGGTATCTTTAAAACAAATTTTCATAGTTTTCAGTATGTGGCACCAGCCAGAAACTACATAAGAAACAACAGCAGAGATAACCAGAGAAGCAGAACAGATGGTGAAGAGCCAAAAGATTATTGCACCCTCGTGTGAAAGCAAAAGCATTTTTGAGAAATGAGTTTTGGTGGTTTAAAGGAAAATAAAAATAGTTAAGTCAGGACAATAAGTTTATGTTTGTAATCTGGGCAGTTTTGGGGTAGGTTAGAAAAAGTGACAAGGAGAACTAATCCAATGTGCTTGCAAATCATCACCCTCCCTGCAAGAAGAAATGCCTCTTATGTGGCATTTATATGAATTTCTAAGGTGTTCCATTTTCAAAACACTATTCTAAATGTTGAGAACAACAGGCCTAGTTGCAGATCACAGGTGGACATTTCCTAGTTCTGGTTTGAAGTATCACATTTATAGTGCACAATCATGAGTTTGAACATGGAATCCAGGAGTGGCAGCTAGGGGCACATCTTCACATATCCAGAAGTAGTCTTTCAAACAAGAGTAAGGGTCATGCCTTAACCATTGGACATTGCTAATAACTATCTCAGCGTGGCACTCAGCACCTCCAGAAGATGGGACAGTTGGAAAGCACGCTAAGTGAGAGAAAGTCATTAGCTAAATGTATGTTCTACATCATAGACCTATTATAGTGTGGTGTCAGCAAAGACAACCAGGTTTATCCATTCCATTACACAAAGAAAAACACTGCCTAGCACCAGGGCAGACCTTCAGGTACTAGACAAGACACACTCTCAAATATTTGTCATATGAGTAATCAATCACATGACAAATTCCATTTATGGTACCAAGGACGACAGGCCCACAAAAACAATGGCTACACTATTGTCACCAATGCTGGCTGACGCTCTTATGCAGCGAACTATGATCTGATATGATAAACACTTTAGTATTCTGCAGGAAAAAGAAAGGGAGAACTTTGCGAGTGTTCTTTCCACTCATGATTTCTTCGAGCCATCAGCGAGGACTAGGCAGTGTTAGTTAATATAACACACGCTCTGAAGTTTTACGTATGTGAGGACCCTAGGCTGTTAAGGATGTTTCTGTCTTTCAGGTATTACTCACGCAGGAAATTAACTGCCAGAGTATGCGATGAAACAAAGGACGTGCATTTCGGTACTCATTTCATTATTAGGCAACTTTCTGAACCTGTAGAAACCACATTCGGTTGCAGTATGGGCAGTAAAAATGTGCAAGCTTCATACATCTCATGGTGACCCAGCACAAGCACGTTGTAAATAAAAGTAACTGAGAAATTCTCTCTTTATAAGAGATGCCGTTGGAGTACATGAAGAATGCAGGTGACCATGGTGATAAAAGCAGCACAAGTGACAATTATTCTCAACAGGAAACTGTCATCAGTTTATAACTTGCTGTAAATCAACTATCAGCAACAGGATCTCAAGGGACATTTTATCCATGAAACTCATCCAGCTAAGTATTGAGCCAAGAAGTGGTTTTGGTTGTAGATTTCTTTTCTGAGTATTTTATGGTGTTACTGATCCCTATCAAGAAGTGCATGTCCATTTGCTAATGTTACAAGCAGATTTCTTCCCTCCAAATTCATATGCTGAAACACCAGAGCCAGCTCTCTATTTCTCTGACTTGTGTGGACGTTAAAAAGATAGACACCTGCATTTCTTTATAAACAAAAATATTAGCCAACACCTTGGATTTCACCTATATCAGATTCTAAGTAAACAAATATCTTTTGTGCAGCCACCCAGTGCATGTATTTTGCTATAGGAACCTGCCTACAGTAATAAAGTAAACAAACTTCCTTACCATGTTCATATACTCAGTCATCAGTGAGCATACCATGAGCATCTACCAAATACCAATTACACTTAGCAAATTATCAACTTTAAAAGGTTTTACATTTTATTTAGTATTATTATTTGTATATGTGTGTGTGTGTGTGTGTGTGTGTGTGTGTGTGTGTGTGTGTGTGAGACATGTGAGTTCTGGTGCAGGCCTGAAGTAGCACACATGTGCAATGGTGTATGTGTGAAGAAGAGAGGACAACTTTAAGGAATATGTGCCCTCCTTTCATCCTGAGTTCCTGGGTCAAAGATCAGAGTCAGGTTCTCAGACTTAGAGCAAATGCCTTTCCAGATGAGCCATCTCACCAGCCCAAAATGGCTACAAATCTGTTCTTTCCCTTAGCCTAAAAGTAGGAGTCCCATAAGTCCCATAAGTGACCAAAAACTTGCTTAAAATAATGCCTCATGGTAATCCTAAAGTAAATATTCTATATTTTTCAATTCAAAATATGTTTGTTAGAAACATATCAAATGTCTTGTCACATTGTTTAGAAATGGTATAATGGCTATCCAAAACTTGTGCAAACTTTCTGACACAGCTTCTCCACAGCCTCACTATTCCTCTGCAGCGAACTGTAGAGTTCTCAATACAGTGGGACTGAGTGTGGGGGTGGGGTGGGGTAATAAATGATGTAGAAATGGAAATATTTGGATAATAGTTTTCTTACCTTTTCTCTTTATAGACAGGTATTAGATGACAATATCGATATAGGAACAAGGAGAATTTTCCCATAACAGTGATGAGCAGTTAGTATGTAAGAGATGGTGGCAGGTGAGTAGGAATGCCACAAGTCACACCCCTACCCCCACCCCAGGAGACCTGGGTGTCACAGCCTGTTTCGTGTAGCACAGTATTGCCATAAAAGTTTCTTCCACTCTCCTCACTTTACAGAAACAGAACTGAGTCTTGGAGATATCATGAAAGATTGATGGAAATTAGCAAGCAGCACAACCACACTCAAGATACAGCTGTCTGGCTTCAGAGCCCACAAACTCGATATTACGGTTTCCTCTGTAGGCTTCGACCTTTCCAAAACCCACTTTACTTGAGGTTCTTTAATGCTTATACCTCCCTTCCAACACACCAACCCTAGACAGGAGAGAAAAGAGGTTAATGGGAACAGGAGAAGTAGACCTTTTTGGACTCGGTTCCTAGGAGCGATTCCCCTGGAGTAGTAGGCAGGATTTCAGCAGACCAGCAATTCAACCTAAGTTGCGGCAGGAACCAGAGGCCACAAGCATTAATTGGAGTGGTTCTCGAAGTGGAGCGATTAACAGCCAAACAACCCAAGACCCACAAAGCCCCAACTCCTGTTTTGGGCTCATATACATATACATCTCCTCTCAGAGCCTGTACGAAGATGTGTTTCAGCTGGCAAAAACCAAACCCCCGCAACAAGGTGGTTTGTCTTCTAGTGGATAAACATCACCTGTTCTCTCGCAAGTCTGTTCCCCATCCCACATTTGGGATCAAAACAAAAACATGATCTGAATAAATTAATTTAAAAAATGTTTACATTCACTACATTCCTCTCTCAAAAGCTTTTATCTTATTTATTGGAATTGTCAAGTCTCACCAGCCAGAATAGGCAGCAAAGGGGAAAAAAAAGAGTATTTAAAATTTTTTACAAAGATGTTTTATCAGAAAAACAAAGTGAACCTGCGCTCACACACACACACACACACACACACACACACACAAACCCTTTGTTCTTTGTTGGTCTGTCTATTGTAGAACACCATCTCACTGGGCTCTATGAGCCCTTTCCCATGCAACACAATTAACCGCCTAAAGTAAAAAGTGACAGCAACAAAGACTTCAATTTCAAATGGGATTAAAGAGGATAAATGTTCTTTAAACAGATGAAGAAGAAGCTGTTTCAGTGAGAAACATTATTGAGCACCTGTCACCCCAAATATAGATTGTGAACTGCTACAGGGGACAGAGTTGGTTTTAAGGGAGTGGTCTTACAGAATTAAGTCCCTGTTCTCCAGCAGAGCCTTTCAGTAAACTGACTTCTTGGCCCCACTGAACTCCTCATGATGATCCAATTCACATGTGGCTTCCGTTGCTTTAAACCTTAAATCCCTTCTTCAAATCTGTTACTTTTGCTAAAATACTCTATTGACATAATTAATTACATTTAGATTTCTGCATCTAACCAACTCAGGGTCTTAACCAAAGTTCAGCACATCTTTTTTTTTTCTCCACCATCCTCACCTCACTCTTCGCAAAGTCATTGTATCTTGTAATGATGTTCACTATTCATGGTGCTCTAACTTTCTATTCTGCATCAATGCACTCTTTAGAGACAACTTACTAAGAAGGACTTAAACACCTGTGTTAGTATTTACACCAGAATCGCTAAATTGGAGAGAGTTGGGTGTATTTATAAAGAAAAGAAGACATATACCACACAGTGATTTAAGCATCGAAACTAAATCTTGGAACTAGAGAGATGGCTCAGCAGTTAAGACCACTGGCTGCTCCTGCAGAGAACCCAGGTTTGGTTCTCAGCACCACATGGTGGCTCAGAACCATCTGTAACTCCAGATTATCTCTTCCAGATTAACTCTGATCGTCTCTTCTATATATATATATATATATATATATATATATATATATATATATATATATTTGTAAGTCTAGCTGTTAAAAATACACATGAAACAGAAACAATAAAATTTTTATGAGACTTAAAAGAAGAAACTAAATCTTGAAATACAGGCTACCTGCTTTAGCCATATTGTATGTTACTTTCAAGTGGATAGATTTCAGCAGGGGGTAACCATGACTTAGAATAGTAGCAAGTGAGTTATGAAGCTGAGAAACGTTTGCACAGAATCAGCATTCCCAAATGAGCATTCTGAAAGTTAGAAAATGAATTAACACATAGACCAATTTAATTTTGCCTTTGGAATTTTTGAAATACCAAACACTGATTCACAAGATTTACGAGTTGTAATTATAAAGGCACATCAATTTGAAGGTTTTTTTAATTTAAAAAATATGTTTATTTTGCACGACATTTGTCATGTTCTTTAAAGCTAGAAGCACACTAAATATGAACATAAAACTTCTTACCTTAGAAAATTACATTTTAAATACTTGGGATATTTTGGTAAATAATGTACCTTGTGACAATTCATTTAATTATTTTAAGGATAATGTTTTATTATGAAGGGTGCACACAGTCTTTAGACTGTTTCTTGTCAAGTCATGTAAATTAAGAAGCAAATTCTTGATTATTATATAGATTCTACTGCATTCCAACTAACATGAATTCAGACTAAATTAGTCATGAGGTTAATTTACATTCATTACTCCATTGCTTATTTAATCCATACTTTCAATCTAGCAGACTGGCTTTAGAGGTGCTAAATATTTTCTTAATTAAAAATAAAACATTTGGAGAGCTCCTGGTGGTGTAGTCTGTAACAAAGTTGTTTGCCTGCATGCCCAAGGCCTTGGATTTAAAAACAAACAAGAAAAGAAAAAAAAAAAAAACCTTTTTGACCAAAATGGTTTAAAAACGGGTGTTTTCCTTAATTAAAAACACGTCAAGTTATGGCTTATAGGATATTTAAAAAGAGACCACGTTGTGGGATAACAAATTCTTATCCTCTTATCCTGTCACCCAAATGCCAACTGTATTAAATCATAGATCTATCACGTCCTATGGGATCTGTGAGTTAATAAGGGGCCCAAGATTTTCCTTGTACGATCTTCGTGCGCCCCCTATGGTAATAAAGTTAAAATTAGAAGTAGCTAAAATGAAATAGAGTTTATGCTTTCTTTAGCCATGAGGTATTGCCCAGTCCTTTTCCCGACAATAAAAGCCCCAGCGCGAATCTCACGCCTTACCAGGTTCGCTGTATCTGCAGACGAACAATCGCATTCCAACTGGAGAGGCTCCCTTCTGGGCTCCCCTGCCCTGCCGCACCGTGTGTGTAGAAACTGGGCATACTTTCCATCATTTTAAAGCCTATGCTTTTAATGCTGAAGTTCGTTTTTCATAGATTGTACCCTCGACTTTGGGTGCTGAAATTGGTCTGGGGTAAAAAGTGAGGTGGGCTTTGATGGAGGAGCTAGGGGGAGGGAAGGAATGAGACGGAGGGGAGGGCGGGGAAAGAGAAGTGGGAGGACCAACAACTGAGAAAGGGGCGGGGAAGGCGCGCGGGGTGTGTGTGTGTGTGTGTGGAAAAGGACTGTGGTTGACACCTTCTCGTAATTCTACTGATTTCTAGTCCTGACCTCGAAGAAGCAGGTGTGTTGGGAATCACACCGTGGTATCACAAAACACACCAAACACACCAGCAAGAAGCAGACACCCTTCACTCCCTGGACCCCAAGAGAAGCCTCCAGACTCCGCACCTTGGCTTGCTGGGGGAAATATTAAGGGAGGCAGGTAACACAGCCAAGTTCCGGGATCCTGCACGCCTTGGCAACAGGTCTGTCCTATCTCTCACTAGAGTTAGCTGGAACGCTGAGATTCTCACCCCATGCCACAAACTCAACCTGGAGCATTCCACCAGGGGTAGCCTGGGCTACGGCAGATCCCTACCTCAGCTCAGCTGCAGGTCCCAATGCCGCCTCTAGGGAGCCTGCGCGCTCTCCACTTGTTCTGAATATCTCACCACTTTGTGACAGTTTGGGACAAGGGTCTGCAGCTCCAATCCGTGGCTCCATTTGCAGCATAAAATAATGTGCTCAAGCTTCCACGTAGCAAATCTTTCAGAGCTGTCAGAAGACTATTAAGTGCCTAGAAAGAAGAGTTTTATAAGGGAGCACGGTGTTCTAGTTAGTTAAAGATACCATATCGACAGATAAAACTGGTGCTTCCTTTGTTGCTGCATTCACAGAGTGATCCACATTCAAAGGATTTATGCCCAGTTTTAAGGAAATAAGCTGAGAGAAATGCCGTCCGTATACACACGGCATGGACCGTCCCTACTTTACGGAGCCATTGGAAGAAAATGATGACTCATTAACTAACACTGTGTTCTTTGTCAGTTAATTGTTCTACAAAATTTATAACACGGGGTTTAAAGCAGAGCAGTGTTTGGCAAGTGCACAAACCTCAGAGGCTGGGGAAAGGTGGTGTGACCTATGTCTTCTCACTGCTTGCAGGTTGTGTTGATGAGCTAAACTTACAAATCCCAGGAAGAGGAAAACCTGTCTCTCACCCTTTAACAAGTACAGAAATTTGTGTTGAAATGAAAACTTCCAGTAGTATAAATCCACACACACACAAAAAAAATTGTAGACACCACTATCTGGATCATTTGATTTTTAATCAACAACTTGTATAAAAACACTGTGAAATCCTACAAGAAAAAGTCAAAGACCTTTGATAGGTGTAAATACAGGGATTGTTTTGTTCTGAATTCATCTACTTTGAGTTCAGTATGAACGACGTGGCATTGACTGAACAGTTAAGGGATTTGCTTAATGTGCGCACGTCAACATATACAACAAGGATGTAGAGATTGCTAACAGCACAAAATACAGCCAGACTTCAAAAGTCAGAGATTATGGAACCAAGTTGTTTGCCAATATATACAGATCTCAAGAATTATACAGAAGCAGCAGCAACAACAACAACAAAGGAAAAAAAAAACTTTAAAGGCATGGCTGTGGAGCTTACATTTAAAAATAACCCTCTCAAACATATTATTAAAACCCACACACATAATACAAAGTTATGAGAATTTTTGTGTAGCTTTCTGGATAAAATACCATACCTATTAGTATATGGCTGCACTCTCTCTTCCCCATGGTGTTAATTATTCCTTATAGATAGTGTGTCATAATTCAGTTAAAATTTTCCTACTTATTTTCATATTTTAATAATACATAACTACCACGTCTTCAATTTTGTTTTTAGTTTTTTCTTGCTGGAAATTGAACTTGTGCTTCTGCCC
The DNA here is from genome assembly GCF_964271855.1 of Acomys minous. Classification (NCBI taxonomy): domain Eukaryota; kingdom Metazoa; phylum Chordata; class Mammalia; order Rodentia; family Muridae; genus Acomys; species Acomys minous. Next base: position 108,103,280 of record NC_140486.1, on the reverse strand, counting down.
CTGGAATTTCAGTTCCCTCAGAGTCCATGGTTTCACTACCACTGAACTCCTTCCTCGGTCCTAGCCCCAGGGTTTATAATGAGGAAACCGAGGATTTTCACAGACCTTACATAAGACAACCCAGTAAGGAAGCCGATGGATCACAGAACCCAAGGCTAAATTTGTTTACTTAGAAAAACACACACTTTTAACATTTTCAATTTATATGTGGCTACAGTATACAAAGTGAAATTTTGTAAAGCGTAATTTCCTACGTATGCTTAGAAATATGTATCAAGAATAGCTTTCTCATTGCCTGTGAGGTGATTAACATCAATATTTGGACATATTTTCTGTTTTCTTCGTTTACATAGTTTTTAAAATACACTTATAATTTGTACATTTTGACTATAACATTTTCACACACCATCGGCCTGCCTTTGGACATCTGACGCCCATTAGGTTCATGACTGTGCACGGAACTGATGGATCATGAGGAATCTTTAACAATTGCTTACTCAGCGAGGAGCAGAGGGAGAGACAAATGGATGCAAGACAAGGCTCTGTGTGCCTCTCTGCTTCATATGTGTCTGCAGCCCCCACGCCCACCTCTCGCTCTCTCCTGCGTCCAATGCAGACCTCATTTCTCCCTGTGGAATTTCAGTCACCTGTGGTTGTTTTCAAGCTACCAATATCCTTTGTCTTAGCCCGTTCCTCACTATTGACACCTCATTCGGCTTTCTCTTGTGGTAACTAATTTATACCTTTGAATTCATTTCTGTAGAGCGCAAACAGAGCACCTTATTGAGCAATCCAGATTTTCCTTTTCTTTCTTTCTTTTTTTTCAGATTTGGGTAACAAGTTTTGAAGCCTGACTTGCCTTTCTCCTATTATCCTTCTTCTTTCCCATGTGGGTGCTTGGGTTTATTGCAGTTATTATAATTTTCTTTATTAATTTCTGAGCCAAGGGTAGTATGTCTGCTGGTCAGAGGGGAGAAATCACATTCTTTTGGATGCAAATCCCTGTGTCTTTAATAGTAAATGCAAGTCTGATTCGCAATATGAAACCTGAGCATTCCTCAAGTGGCTGTGTGTACTAAAGGATTTTTGAAAAAAAAATCTATGCTCTTTGGTTTTCTAAAACCCACGGGGGAGGGGCAGAAACTCCATCTTCATGAGCTTGGCTGTCACTGCTCACCACAGCCGCCCCTCACTGACTATTACTATTCAAGTACAATGTGCTCTCACCATCCAATTGCTACTCTGACAATTTCAGGAAATGTAAGTCTTTAGAAAGAAAAGTAAAATCGTGGAGAGCTGAAGACAGTGGCCTCGGTGCTTAAAATGATTGCCCACAGGATAGACTAAAAATAGTATCTATCCTTTGGTGTCTGGGAATCAGGGGTACAGTGAAATAATAATGAGGAAAACTTACCAAAGACTTTCTCCTAGACCAAATGTGGGTTAAGTCCCTCTGGGCCATGTTTTCAGCTGAGCCTCGACCTTAGGATTTTGTGTCTGTCCTTGTTGTGGTTCAAATTTCGCAACCATTTTTTCCCAAAGCAATTGAAAAAGAATCTATGGGCCTTAATCTCTGATTAGTTTGTAATCCTTCAACAAGACTTCTGTTTGGCTAAAATGTGAGGATACCTCTTAATGTTTCTGACCCATTCCAACAACTTCTTCATTCTGCCTTTTAGCTACAAATCTCTGGCTGCTGTTGTTGCCTTTAGAGGTATGACTCTTCTTACCCCCCTCCCGACCCCATCACAATAGTCCAGAGCTATGTTTTAAGCTACCCAGTTTGTGGTCATTTGTTACGGTAACCATAAGAAACAACTACACCAATACAAATCTCAGTCTCTAATGTAAAAAAATTTGTGGAAATGTGCCAAATTCATATATCAGTTCAGGCAGCTTTATGATTTTCTGATGACATATTAATGATCATATTATGAGAGAAAAAGTAAAAACAAGTTATAACTTCTAAACTCAATTTTCACAACTTCCTTTATTCTTGAAATTCTAGTGTGTAGATAAATCACAAGTCATTAAACCATCTCTCGATTTCAAGTATTTGTGCCATTCCTAGCTTTTCAAAACCTAACATATTTCCAAAGACAAATGTCTAAGACAGAAGTGACTTAGACAAAGTGAATGAATATTTTGAAACTGCTTGTATGTTTTAGCTTATTGCTTTCCAAATGCATTCTAGTGAATTGTGTTTTATTATCAAAGTGTAGGAGTACCCAGTTCTTCAAACAGATGTTTATACACTTATGAACGTGTTAAATTGTCATTTGAAACAATATCTCACAAGTTTATAGAGAAATGTAGAATTCTTAGTCTTCCTAAGAAACCTTTTCTATGTTGTTAATCAACTGTATTTATTTATTTTCTTTCTGATCTCTTCATGTACCTTTGCTTAATAAAACAATGTAAAGAGTAACTATTTCTTCATTTAAATTTAATAAAACACTTTAAGCAAATAATTTCTTCTAGTTTTTCAAAAACTAAATAAAACATGTTTCTTATGGGCTTGGAACAGCAGGTTAGTTTCATGTCCTAATAAATTGTATGGCCATTAAGAACACTGACAATTGCAGATATGATTTGGACAATAACAGGCTTAAGTTATTTCCCCCCACTTCTCTAAGGTACAAAGATTTTATTTCTTTTCTTAGAATGGTGATGAAAGACTGGGGATCAATATTTCTTAAATGGCCATGCTGCTTCTGCTCCCTTCTCCAAAGTTCATTCCTCAGTATTTAAAAAAAAAAAAGGTTTGTTATTCATTATAAAAACAAAAGCTCTGGTTGTTTTTAAAAACTTTTTTTATTTGTCTAGTTTACATTTTTTATTATATAACAGAAACATACAGTTCATCAGTTTTCTGCATTTTGTTAACTGAATATTTCTCAAAAGAAAAAATATTTTAAAGAATGTAATGCATAATAATTAATCATAAACCAATCATATTTTTACCATGTAAAGTTATTGTAATTGGAACCATTATTTCTGGAAATGATAGTAGATCAATGTTTAAGAATCTATTCTATAAAAAGAAAAAGCAAGTAAACTTTTGATGAAGTGATGAAGTACACTGAAGTGGCTGAGACCCACTGGATCTCAAGCTGGATACTCAAAGAGTGTTTACATAGCACCAAAGGTCTGGGAGTTATCCTGAGAACCACATGGTCATCAGCAAAGAGAGCTGACTGATGACTTACCTCATTCTATTTATGAGTTCATCTGCTGGGCAAGTTAGCTACATGTCTTGGCTATTGTAAATAAAAGTACAATAAACATGAGGTATGCAAATGTCTTTGATATACTGACTTCATTCATCTTCTTGGGTAGCAGGGTGGAGAGAACAGAAGTTTTTAAACAAAGGGTACAAACACTCTGATGTACAGGATAAGTGAACTTAGGGAATGATGGCAGGTGACGTCAGTCAATAATTGTGTTTATTTTAAATAATTAAGAGTAAAGGAAGAATAAGTAAATTCAGATTTTTCTCATGAAAACGAGGTTAAAGAAGGTAGAATGTTCATTTGATTTAATGTTTCCGCATTATAAATGCATTTAAACACTATCCTAAGATTGGGAGCAATCTTGGTCTTCTCCATTAAAAATGGTATTAATTAAAAAAAGATAAAAGTGCATATTGAGTATTTGTGTTAGTCTTGGCTATATAGAATAGTTTAAATAAATATATTCACTAATTTCAGTACTAGATAAGAGAATTCAACTCAATAATAGAGTAAATTGCCTTTATGACTCTAACAGCTTCTTGCTCATCTATTTTGAATATTTATGCAGAAGTTCTTAATTAGAATCATAGTAGTTCTCAAAACAGCTAAGATGAAATTGTTTTCCTAATTTCACACAGTTTTTATTATTTAAAAAAAATGGTTCGATTCAATCCACAACTATAGCCAAGCTTTTGACTACTTTATTCGGTTCTTTTTCCTACCTCCCTGTTTACCCCATCTCTGCCAACCTCACAACACTAGGTAGGAGAGAGGGAAGGGTACAGGGGAAAGTAGACATAGATCTTGTTAGACTACTTCCTGTTGATTAGGAGCATCGAGTTCTTTAGGGAGAGTTTGATCTTCATAGTCAGGGTATCTCCAACCAGCAAACTAGCAAACAGTAGTAAGAGCAAGCAGCAACCAGCAACAGGAGCGATCAGGGGCAGCAACCTCAGAGGGAGCTCCCACAGGCTCACTTAGGGTTCTCCCATTTATACATTCCCAGGAGTCTCCAGAATTCCAAATGTAAACTACCTTCAGCTGCCAAAATCATGCCCCTCCTAGAGCACGAGACATGTCATAGTCAGTCTCTGAGGACACCTGAAGCACTCTCATATCCCACACCTGGGATCAAAACAAAAACATATTCACATAACATGTCCATGTTTTTAAAGAAGCCAAAATTATCACTACAGTTCCCCCTTTCTGTTGTAAGCTATTAGTTGTGCTGTGTTTGGTGACAAAGTATAAACAGAGACATTTTCAATGAACCAAATGCTTTTTAAGATCAGTGGCCAAGGTTTTCAGGAGACCACTCCTGCTCAGTTCTAATATTTATAATTTTTTCGGGTATCAACAGCTTTTTATATCCTATGGAAACATAAACAAAACTGCATTCCCAGTGGAAAACTGTTGCAAGCTTCAATTCTGATGTTAACACATCTTTATTGTATATAGGTTGATTTAATTGCACAGGTTTTCCCCCCTATAATCCGATGTCTTTCTGCTGCTGTTGTTCCTTTTTCATTAATATGCATAAAATTTAGAGTTAACAAAGCATTATTTAGTCTAACCTCGGGAGTTTTACCTCTTCCTTTTTGTTTTATAAGCATTTATTTTAAAGTTCGATTAGATCTTTCTTTAACTGCTTGCCCTATAGGATGGTGTGGTATACATTTATATTATAATAGGCAAATAATTGTTTCGTCTTACTGGAGATATATGCAGGGGCATTGTAAGTCTTAATTTGTGCAGGCATTCCCATAATAGCCATAACTTCCAATAAATGTGTAATTATAGAAACAACCTTTACAGAACTCGAAACAGTTGCCCATTAAAATCTTGAATATGCATCAATGGTCTGATGTACAAACTTTGGTTTTCCAAATTCTGCAAAATGAAACACTTCCATCTGCCAGATTTCATTTCTTTTGGTCTCCCTGAGTTCACTTCTGGCAGGTGATAGAGTTTGGTTATACAAAGAACAAGTAGGACACTTTTTTTTTATAATGTCCTTGACTTGTTTCCCAGTGATATAATTTTTTCTTTAAAACTTTACTCTTAATATGGTATTTTCATGGAATTTTGTGGCTTCTATTTCCCATTAATAATTGGTCAACTTCTTCACTTCCTTGTGTCAATGGGCCTGGCAAATCTGTATGAGACTGGATCTAGGTGATATACAATGGATAGTTCCTATTTCTGATTGCCTGCTGCAGTTGCATACATAACCAGGTTAATTCTGAATTATCAGGAATAAATCCAGCAGTTTCTGTATACAAAACAGTGTACATCTGGATACCACTTGTAGCCAAATTTTAACTATTTATAGGTACCCTTTTTTTCTTACCCTTCTCCACCCTTTCAGCTGCCAACACTAGATAGAAAAGGGGAAAAAAACGGATAGAAAGAAAAGGGGGAGAAGTTGTCATTAGACTACTTCCTGCTGATTAGGGATGTCAAGTTCCTTGGGGCAAATTAGATCTTCTTCATCAGGATATCTCCAACGAGCAATCCAGAAAACAGCAAACAAACCTCGGCCAGCAAGAGCAGCAAGACAAAGCAGCAACCCAGAAAAGTAGCAGGAGCAAACAGAGACAGCATCAGCTAGGGGAGCAGCAGTTGCTCTCTCTGGGGCCTCTGGCATTGGCATACCCTCTGCAGCATCTCAGAATTCCAAGTGGAAACAATCTTCAGCTGGCAAAGTCAAGTCCCTGCCGTAGCTTGAGACATTTCATTTAGCTGCTGTGGTCAATCTGAAGCAGCCTCATTTCCTACACCTGAGACTAAAACAAAAACATATTCACAAATTTCTGTTTTTTAAAGAAACCAAAAATCTCACTATACACAGCTTCATGTCTTTGTCTTAGTCTTGTTCTCTTGGCTTAACCTTAGCAGAAAAAATGTTCTTAATATCCTTGGGTTTGAAATTTTGGCTCCTTATTAATAATATTCTCTAACCTAAAAAGTATTTATCCAGATTCTATTATACTTATTTATTTTTTAATTCAATATATTGCCATTTCTACCCCTCAAATTCTCGAACATCCCAGTGATTTTTTTTGGTTGCAGTGTCTCTTTTTTATTTTTAATTTTTGGGGTTTTCAAGATAAGGTTTCTTTGTGTGGCCTTGGCTGTCCTGGACTCGCTTTGTAGACCAGGCTGAACTTGAACTCACAGTAATCTGCCTCCCTCTGCCTCCCTGAGTGCTGCGATTAAAGCTGTGAGCTACCATGCCTGGTTTGGTTAGGCATATTTTTTATCCCATAGTTTAAATTCTATTATTGGTTATCTACCCATCCACAGATCTATCCATCTCTGCTCTATGTTTTCATATAAATACATTTTTAGTAAGTATTTGAAAAATACTGGTATACTTGTGTGTAGTTAAATTTCTATAATGAAATAATACATTGCTTTTAATGGCAAGATCATATATTTGCCATTTTTTCCAAGAACTTTGCACAGTGCCTTCAATGTAAGTAGTATTATTTTAAAATGTTAACTGAATTGAACTGTCCTGAAAACTTATAGTACAGAAAACACAATTTCATTATAGAGTACATATTCTGGGGTTGAAGGATAAATAGCCTTAGAATGTGCAACCAATAGAAAATGAAACATGGTGGATACATAGCTCATTATATTAATTACTTAAGTCATATGCTATAGTGTTTTATATATGTGCTTATAAGCATATATAAATCATATCCATATAATGCTATAGTTTAAGAATTCATTTGATGCTGTATGACGCTTAGGCAGTTGAGGGCTACAGTGTTTACCAGCTTCCTTGTTCTCACACTAAGGAGCCCTGTTCAATATTCTGCAACCCAACTACTATACATAACTTCAAGAAGAGACAGAGCTTTCTGCCTGGAGATCAAGCAATTAACGCAACACTGGTTGTCTCTGATTGCCAGTTCTATATTGGTCACCCCTGTGCTGTAACTGGATAATGTTAGATGTTCTATAAAAAGCATGCTAGCAACTTCCAAAACTTCTTCTCACTTCTGGGGTTGGGAAGAAATATGAGCTAAACTTCCTTTAATAACTGCTCTTGAAGATAATTTAAAGTTAGCATCTTAACCTTTTTTTTTTTTTTGTAGCAAGTAGATTAAGGCTTGATAACTCTTCTCTGGAAACTGAGTCAAGGAATCCATTTCCATGGCTAGATTAAGGAGTATGAAAGCGAAGGAGAGATGGGAATGATCAAATGGAAAACCTACCCATGGCGAATTTTTCAAAAGTTGCTCCTGCTACGTGTTCACTTCTCAGGGAGCAATAGATGGAGAGAAAATTCCAGCATGCTAATGATTTGTGGAGAAGCTATGAGAAGGTTAAAAAACTTTAACCTTAAAATGGTGACGATTTTACCGTGTGACTAATTATTGCAGGCCTAAGTTTAAGGGCGTGTTGAGTGAATACCAGCACTGCGGTAAATCCGCAGTTGGCACGGAGAAGCTCTTCGCTTAAGCAGAGCACTGCCACTTGAAGCCAAGTGCACCAAGGATAGCCTTTCATCTGAGTACATCAAGGAACTAATTTTCTTTTTCGCTGTGTGCCTAAGAGCCACCAAATTCACATTAAGTCGAAGCCGAGCTATTCTCAATCAATGTGTCCCTCTAGCATGGCTCCACTACACTTTTTCTGAAGATCATTTCCGGTGTTCATTTATGAGTCTAAAAGTATTTACGTAAAGCACTTAAAAATAGTCTGTTTCTTTGCTTGCTGCACATTGCGGAAGAGTTGCAGTCATTACCGAATGACGTTTCCGGTGCACCCGTCTCATCTCTATATAGCACAGATAATGACGGCTTATGTTAAGGGATATGAATCAGTTACCTGACGAGAGGGCTTTATCTGTACAACTCAGGAGTCAAGAAACACTCAGAGGAAACCATTCCTCGTCATCGAGTTAAATAAAAAGCTTATCAAGAACTAAATTAAGATGGCTCAGTGATTTCAGGGGCAAGCATTGGGTAGGAGGGAATTTATGGGTTAATTCCCTCTGCTGATAAAGGGTATATGAGTATTACAGTAAGTGGAACTGAAAGCACAAAACTTTGTCAGTGTTTGGGAGATATGTAAGAAGCGTGGGTTGTTTAAGCATAAAAAGAGAAGGTAATCAACACACTGAATGTTTTTATTTAAGTTTATTTATTTTTTATTTATTCATTTACATCCCAATTGACTCCTTCCTTCATCTCCTTCTGGTCCCACCATCCCTTTCTCCTTCCCCCTATGCCCCTCCTCTAGACCTCAAAAGTGAGAGCTCTTTTCCCCTATCAACTGACCCCAGACTACCACATCTCATCAGGACAGCCTGCATCCTCTTCCTCTGTGGCCTGATAAGGCCACCCCAGTGATGGAAGAGCAGGCAACAGAGTCCACGGCAGGGACAGCCCATACTCCCCCTACTAGATGACCTCTATGGAGATTGAATTGCCTATTGGCTACATCTGAGCAGGGGGCCTAGGTCCTCCATATTACAATCCACAGACCTAACAAAGCTAAGTAACCAGGAGGACCCTAGGGAGGATGCTTAATTCTCATTCAGAAGGCCAAATAGAATAGACACGGAAGCTGTTGAAGAGAAGGGACAGGACAAAGAGCCATAGAGCTCCTCTGAAAGCCTCCACCCAGCAGGGGGTTCAAGCAGAAGCTGAGCCTTACAGCCAAACATTGGACAGAGCACAGGGAATTTTATGGAATAATTGGGGTTAGAAAGACAGGAGCCCCACAAGAAGATCAACAGAGCCAACAAATCTGGGTCCAGGGGAGCCTGCAGAGACTTTTCTTTTATACACTTTTATCTTACTTAATATTTTTAGAAAATATCTCGATTGCAACATCACTGTAATTCATTTACACAAAACCACACATCTGATTAAAAGTGGAACTATGGTTGGAAACTATCTCTAACAGTGTGATTTACATATCTGTTCATGATTCCACATCCTCCTGTTACTATTTTTGGTATAACTGATGCTATAGAGGTATATTTGGCATCCATGTGCTTTTTAATTCCAAAGGAATTCTCTAAGAGAAAAAAAATATCTGGGCCAACTAAAGATACTGTTTATTCGCTAGTGATAAGTATAAAGGGTGTGCCTCAACACCCCAAAACCCAATCATAACAGTGAATGGTAGCTTGCACCTTCCAGTCCCAGCTCAGAGGTGTCACCCGAGGTAAAGCACAGAGCATGTCCTACTCTTTGCTCCTTGTCCGGTCGGGATTTCATGTTTCTAGATTTCTCTCTCCTATTTTATTCTCCTGCCAAGAACCGATATATTAAGACGTAGACATGATAACAGATTATAAAACACAGGTAAGAAAATCTTGTCTTGAAAAAAGTCACAGTGCAGCTCTCTAAAGATTTTTTTCTCTTCTGAACAAAAACTTGTGTTCAATCATAATAGTTTCTAATAGGAACAAGATATTGGTGCAAGCTGAGCCATTTGTGACCTGTGAGCCGCTCCGACAAGCACAGGGGAGATGCACGGTGAGTCGTGGTGCACGAGCAGGCTACACTTGCTTGGGAAAGGTTAACATTTTTTGAAATTTCAAAACTTCAAAATGGAGCTACAGAGAAAAGGTGTGAGAAAAAGGAAAGAGCCACCCTTCTCTTTAATGCTGTTTCTTGGATTATTGGAAGTTATTTGAATCTGGGCTGTAGTGAAAAGAAACAGGTAAATCTTGGGTGATGGATTTTCCATTGAAAACCAAGGAAATTCCTTGAAGCTTTGGATTGGTTAATAAAACTATTTATTTTTTCATGGCTATGATATACTATCTGACAGAAGCAAAGGAGGAGGAATTTTATTTAATACCATCGTCAGGGGACTTGATTCCTTCTTGGCAGGGAAGGCATGGTGGCTCAGTCCTGGTGGTGAGAGTTCACCTCCTAGCTTTTCACATATTCACTAGTGATTCCTATGACTCTGGGGCTCATAAACACTATTATAATGTCACGAATGTCTGTTTGATTCAGTCACTCATGCACTACTCGTTTTATTTTTTAGATATTGCTATGTGACAAATCATTATGAAAACTTGAGGTATTCAAAGAGAATAAAATACTTTCCAGTGCCACACTCTTAAACAACGGATGTAATAAATGGTGGAATTATTTTGTGTGCACTTGTCTTGGCTAGTTAAGAGAGTTGTGTAAGAGAATCATGGAGCTAGATAAAATTTTTCCTAATCAATTTTTCAGGGGAGTACACATGCACAACGATGCCATTATAAAAAAAAAAAAATTACCACAATGAGTTCACTGGAGGCAACACAGGAGCAGAGGAATCTTGTCTGTATTGTTGTGTTTATCCCACTAAGTCAAAAGTGGCCATCACAGACCACAGTAGCCTCAAAATGTGTCATTATTATTCAAATTTGGCTAGATACATGTTCTTCATGAATTTAATTTATGATCTTTTAATCTGTTTGTTGGGGCTTAAATGATCATAAGACTGTAGTGAAAACTTTTCATACAATCTACTTGGGGAGATGGACCCTTATGTGTGCTCAGTACCTAGTGGCCAGCCTTGAAATCATGTACAAACACATAATAAGATACAGAATGGGCAAGTTGTATTTATATATTCAGGAATGCATATATATGTATACATAACAACAATTAAAGAAATGGAGGCTATGATTTGAGAGAGAAAGGCTTGAAGGGAAGAAAGGGAAGGAAAGGCATGATGTAACTCTATCCAACTTCCCAGAATAAAATTAAGTAAATAGTAAGAATCATTACTCACAAAAGGTGACTATGTTCCAAATGTCACACACACACACACACACACACACACACACACACACACACACACACACAAAACAGTAACATAAATTCAATATTCCATTACTGTAAATCAAGTGATATAATATGCACTTACATAAAGAGAAGTTGATGTATAATGCAGACTTCTCACACTCTTTACTTAGAATCCTAGTCAGTCTGTGCTGGTTAGAGGAGTGAAGTTCACTGACAAAATGAAAGCATGTCTACATGAAAGACTTAGCATGTTAAGAACAGAAGTCAGTATGCTGAATATCTATCTGCCTTCCATGTTCACTACCACAATATTAATAATAACCCAACATAAAAAATCAGCCTAAGTGTCTGTCAATAAGTAAATGGATTAAAACATTTTATATATATATAAATATATATAAATACACACACACACACACACACACACACACACACACAAAGGAGAATACATGCAGATTTAAAAACAATTCTGTCATACATGTAATATAGATGGATAGATGGAACTGGAAGACATTGGATTAACTGAACTAAACCAGGAACATAAAGATCCCTACCCTATGGTCTTGCTTAGATGGGGAGGCTAGAAAGGTCAACTCAGAAGCAAAGAGTGAACTGGTCGTTTATAAAGGCTGAAGACAGAGGGCAAAGAATATGGAAGAGGGTGGTGAGCAAATGATGCTCAACTTTACCTAGACTATAGAACTAAGATGCTTAGTTCCAGTGCACTGTATGAAAATCACAGTTAATAAAACATGCATTTTAATATTGCTAAAAGAGATATTATGTCCTTATTAAAACATCACAAACTGCTGAAATAATGGCTGTCTTACATTGGTTTACTATGCTTAATTTCACAGTTGACCCCATACATTACACACAATTATTTTTAAATTACTATAAATGCCAATGAGTATCTAAAATGCAGTGGGTTTGTGCATTTTTCACTATAGCCTTTAAAATGTCAAACTTTTAGGTTATTGGTGAGTTCTTCAATGCATATCTCAAAATAATGCTAATATAGAAAAAAGTACACTCTCATTCATAGCTTCACTATGTAGCTTATTAAATATGATGGTTAATTTTGCTTACAAGGATATTTATCACAATTCTTAGCATTTATTTATTTCCAAAATATTACTAATATTAATGATAATAATGATAATTAATAATGATTAGTGATACTAAGATTAATGCCCCAGGCTGTGGGGTTTGGATATGAGATCTCTTCCTAGTTGCTGAGAGCTATCGTCTGACTGTAGTTCTACATCTGAGAGAAAAGATGGGACAGAGGGAGATAAACAGGGAGAGAGAGAGAGAGAGAGAGAGAGAGAGAGAACACCAGAAAGAGGAGGGGACAGTAGATAGAAGAGAGAAAAAATTTTTAATAATTTAAAAGCTTACTTAATAACCTAAAAGTATAATCAGAAACCACACTCCTCAACACACTGTAGGCTTCAAGAATCAAGAATATTTTAAAGAAAATAGTAACATAAAAATATTATTGGCAAATATACTTTACATGAGATATTACTCTTCACTCAATAAATATTTGATAACTACTTGGGTCAATAAAAATCTGTCTAAACAGATTTGACTCCCATCTATGAAAAGTATAATACAAATGACATCTAAAAATAAATACTGTTACAGCACCCAGTTGTGAAGTGATTTTATATTAACTTTGAAAATGTTTAGAAACAATATATATATAAGTTTTATATCTATTTATATATAAAATATATACATACATATATAAATAATGTTAATATTTCTCTATTGGAGCTGGAGAGATACAAGTTTGGAAAGCGTTTACATTATAGACACAAGAACTTGATTTTATTCTCTATAAGATACATGAAAGGAGTGTCTGGACCTGGTGGAGCGTGCTTCTCATTCTAGACCCAGGCAGCCATTGACCAGTTAGCCTAGCCTATTTGGCAAGTTCTAGGCCAATGAAAGACACTATCTCAAGAAAGAAGGTGGATAGTGTTATGCCCAAATTTTGAGAGACTCCCTGAACAGACCACCCCGGAACCAAGTCCAAACGCAATGGCAAGGAAGTCTTTATTGCAGGTTCGAACTCGGACCACACCTCCTATGCACTGACATAGCAAATGTAGGGAAGTGGCCTTGAGTCTCAAATGAGAGGGGTTTTTACAGGTTTTAGACAAAGAAATGGGTTTTACAGTATATGATTGGATGACATTGGGCAGAAAAGTTGCAAACAGGAAGTTACAAGCCTTGGCGTTTCATGGTTGGGTAATAGGTGTAGGGGGCAAGTTGACCTATAGAAAAGACTGGTTGAAGCAGTCATGGGAGCATTAAGAACTTGGGCCTGGCTTCTCCTAATTGATTGTTGCTATGTGCCAGTCCAACTGCTGGTCAGCTTGACCAGCAGAGAGTATATTTGGACTTTCCCAAGGTGAGCTGATTGTGTTGCTAAGGGAATATTTTTCTGTTTAGACTAGTTCGTGTTTTTTCTGGAATCTGGGTTCAGCCCTTGGCTAGGTTTAACACAAAATGGAGTTTCTTCTTCAAAATGGAGTTTGTCTGGTCCTTACAATAGCATCTGAAAAATGACGCCTGAGGATTGACCTACTGGGTCCACAAGCATATGAGTACATGCATAAATACATATGTTCATACATATATACATCCATGCATGCATACACTAATCTAACATGCACACACAAACACACATACATAGTCACAAAATAACTTCTTGCACTTCAAATTTTTCTGATCTAATCTTTATATATCTGTCCTTTGAAAAATGTATGTTTTTAGGTAATACAATATGTGCATGACAGGTTTATGACTTAGTTACAGTTGCTACATGCTTTGAAATACAGAAAGTATGAAAAGTACACGTGTTCTCATACGATCTGCATTTGCTTGTTTTACCTTAAAAAAAAAATAAGGCTTGAAATCTCCTAAGATGGGCCTTTAAGCAAATTAAATGAAAGCAGTCAACTACTGTTTCTTACCAAATATGATCTAGGTTATATGACTTCCTCATGACTTCCAGGTAATTTCTGCTAAGAGAGTGAAATCATGTGAACATTAGAGTGGGCCCTTTTTCATATTCTGTATTTTTTTTCTTCTTTGTGCTCAAAGACGCTTGTCTCAAATCCCTAGAGTGTCATTCGAGTGCTGGAACCAGCAGTTTGTCATTATTATATATTTCGTATTAAAAGAGGCATTTTCTGCACATGGCAATAGGAGTGGTGGCCTACAGTTTAGGCTATCTGGGAAAGCAGCCCAGACTATGAGCCTTAAAGTACTAAATGTGAATACAGTGAAGACATTATAAAAATGGCATGAGACCAGGGACCACACACTAGCACCGGTAGACACGCATATGCACAGGTGTGACTGTGGCGAGAGTTTTAGTTTTTTACTACACTTCCCTAATTTGAGTACCCAATCCCAAACAGTAACTAGACTCTCTTGTATATTTAGAACCACTTTTTGTATTTTGTATACATTTGTGTCCATCAGTTCATGTGGTGCCATGAAATTTTAGCTGAAAGTACGCTGGAGGTTTGCAGATGACTTAATCTTCAATTAGATAGAGACCCTAGAGAAAATACCATGATGGTCTACTTTGAGTGCATGGAAACTTCCAAGAAATCCTATTAAAGCATATGTTTCATTTCAAACAAACTTTTACAAAATAATGCAAATGTGTTTTCATTTAAATGTTAAGCCCGTAATTGGTTATCAAGTGGTCAGCATGAAATCATATACACACAAGAAACACTAAAGAGCCTCAGAAATGTATATATACATACATATATATATATGCATATATACATATATGTCTGTGTATGTATGTATGTATGTATGCAATAATGATCATCAAAGAAAAAGATGCCATGAATTAAGGGGAATAAGGAGACATGGAAGAGATTGGGGAAGACACAGGAAGGATAAAAAGGAAAGAGTAAAATGATGTGGTTGTATTTCAAAATAAAAACATCATTAAGGAAATAAATATAATGAAGATAATAAAATTCATTTGTAGGTCTTTCAGTTTTTAAAATATTCTTTTTAAATATTGACTATCATAAACAAGTCTGATAATTCAACCGTCAGCATTTTGCACTGCTCATATAATTTGCAGGAAAGCATGCAACCGTTGCTGAGTGGCACAAAGCTGTTAGCTGTGTGCAGTGAGGTCTGCCTGCTCTTAGGATGTGGGCTATCATGTGGACCATTCACTTCTTTGTTTCATTTTTATTATTGTAAAGCACCGGTGTTAGGATCTTTCCAATTATAGGAAAAAGGACGTAATGAAGTCAGCTGATAAGAATTTATTATTTGCATGCCTGAAATCAAAGACACTGAGTGTGCTTTCTGGGCCTCAGTCAAATGAAAAACTTGGAATAACTGGTTGCTAATAAATTAGACAAAACAAAGACAGTGATGGAAGTGAGGGTTCTCTCACCTCTCACACTGGTGACTGCACCTGACTTACAAAGACTACCTTGTCAGTTTCTTCATAAACTCTTCCAGACTGCACTTATAATTCATATTTCCGCTTATCTTTCTGGGAGATAAATTGCTCCAAGAAAGAGAAGAGATTTTTGTTTTTATTAAAAAAAATTTTCATACAATATATTCTGACCATGGTTCCCCTCCCCCAAATCCTTCCAGATCCTCTCTACCTCCCAACCCACCCAACTCCACACCTCCCCCTCCCTCCCTCCCTCCCTCCCTCCATTCCTCCTGCGCTCCCTCCCTGCCCCCTTTCAAAATAGGCAACAAAAAAGCAAACAAATCTGAATTAAACAGATTATTATTTATTATACACAGCAGTCTCACCAAACAGTCCCCCTCCTTTTTTTTTTCGGATTTTTGAGACAAGGTTTCTCTGTGTGGCCTTGGCTGTCCTGGACTCGCTTTGTAGACCAGGCTGGCCTTGAACTCACATCAATCCACCTGCCTCTGCGCCCGGCGACCAGTCCCTCTTGAACAACCCTAGTCTGCAAACATAGATTGTCTGACGATAATGACAATTGCAGTGTGGCTGATTTAAGGTTGCTCTTTGAAATACACTCAGCTGTATAAGTACCACACACTGACCGGTTGTACCCTGACACTATTCACAATCGTCTGCGCCGCTCACAGACAGGAGCCTCGCTAGCATAGCTGTCCTCTGAGAGGCTCCACCCAGCAGAAGCTCAGACTCACAGCCACACAAACACTGGAAAAAGGGTAGAAAGTCTTGCGGAAAAGTGAGAGTAAGGATAGACGGACCTGGAGGTGACAGGAGCTCCCCAAGAAAACCAACAGAGTCAACTAGGCAGGGCCCAGAGGGACTTGTGGAGACTGCAGTACCAACCAAGGACCATACGTGGACTGAATCTAGGCCCTCTACACAGATGTAGCCAATGGCCAGCTTGGTCCTCATGTGAGCCCTCTAGTAAGGGGAGCCGAGGCTGCCTCTGACACTGACTGTGTTGCCTGCCTTTTGATCATGTCTTCCTGGCAGGGCTGACTCTCCAGACCACAGGGGAAGAGGGTGTGCTTAGTCCTGATGCGACTTAAAAATCCCTTTTTCTGAGGAATAGAAATGAGAAGAGTGCGGGGTTAACCTGGATAAACAAATTAATTTTTTAAAAAAAGAAAAAAAGAAATATGCTCTGCTGTGAGGAAGGTGCTGTGCCTGAGAACCTGTGACGTGTGATCCATTCAAAAGCAGTGGGCATCATCAGAAACCATGTTTTGAATTTTGTATTTTTAACACTTCTCAGGCAAGCACTTTGCCACTTTTGTTGTTCTAGCCCCTCTAAACGAAGTTTTTCTTTGATTGGAAGACCTAAAGTCTCCATAACGGTTTTTTCTTAGTCCTTCATATTGCTTAAGCCTTTGACCAATACGTCATTTCCTGATTCTTCACCTTTGAACCTTACTGCCCCAGTCCTCCTTCCATTTTATTGTACTTGGAGTTACCTGTCCTTCCTCTCTCCAGGTGTCCATTTCTAGTTTCCTGGCTTCCATATTTCTTTCTTTTCACTGTTGTTGTTGTCATCGTAGTTGTTGTTGTTTCCTGGTTTTGCTATTAGAGTTATACTGACTTCATAGGAGTTTGTGGCCGCTCATTCTGTCTCTATATTTTTAATGGGTTACTAAGGACTGTCTGTAGACCTTCAGTAGTTCAAGTCAGTAAAATGGTCTCCTTGTTGGCAGGATCAGTAGAAAGGAGCATATGCACAGCAGCAACACTGAAAATAGTTTTGTAAGTACTTGGACTATTTAAATCTACAAGTTCCTTTATTTCTGTTGTTCACTTTAACAGCACATACCACTTCTGACAGGAGATTCAAAAGCTTTTACACAACTTTGAGTCTTAATTTTTTTCCCTACAGGAATCTTATGTTCTCTTATTCTAATAATAATGCTCGCCCTCCTAGGGAGGCAATGAGGAGACTCAGTGAGGAGAAGGGTAGTATGCTACTCTGTGCTAGGTTGAGTCACTTCTTACCTAAATGTGGTCATTTGGGTAGTCATTACCTGCTAAATGATTTTTTACCAGAACCTTATCATTATAAAGTATGGTATTTTCTTTAAATCACAAGTTGTTCTTTCTAAGCAAACAGTTACATTTGATTGTATAAGAGGAAAAAAAAAAACTCATGGGAAAATGTTCTCTTTTCATGAATTCAAATTATTTTGAAGGCTACAGGGCACTGAGAATTATCTTCCTGTTGGTGAGCACTTTTGAACCTTCAAAATGGAATTTCTTTTAAAATTTCTCTCATACCCTTGACTCTTAATGAATTTTAAACAATTATAAGGAAAAATCAATTGCAAAGATGATATGATAGTGGGAATATATTAAAGATAAATTAATACTGTTGGCACATATATGATGTTGCTATATTGTTAGTAATAAAGCATTACATTATCTGTAAATATAAACCCCTATGCATGATATATATTTATAGTTTAGACTCTTTCATGAATGATGTTACATGGTACACGCATGATGGATGTTTATATTTCCGGCCCTCATGACTTTTGTCACAATGTGTATTTTGTTAAAGTAATTAGAAAAGTATATGCTGTTGAATATGCCTAACATGCAGAATGTTATAAATTCAGTCTCTTAGCAGGGCCAGACAGTAACCAATGGAGAGAAATTAAAAGAAATGAGGGAGGCAGACGTTGATTGGCAAACTCAAGGCAAAATGCTTCTGTTAGGCCATGTGGGTTTTTGTTTTTGTTTTTCCAATTCTGTCTGTTTCTTCACAGGAACTTAGAATAATTTAGTCTTACTATGTTCAACATTTTCTGAACTTGTAGGTTTATATGTGTTGTCTCTAGGCATTTACATTTATTCAACTGATGGCTGTCTGCCTGCTATTCATTACCCGTGTTTCCCTCTTAAGAGATCCTTAGATTCCATTTATACATCTTCTTTCTGTGTTCTCATCAATATATTGAGGAGAAAGCTGACCTCTCCGCTTATACTCTGAGTGATTTGATTAGTCTAAATGCAATCTCATTTCACTTTCAGCAGAAATAAAACTAACAGAGAGTACCTTGGAGCAATCATTGACGGAGCCTTTCATGCATATGAACTCTTATCAACTTCAAACCACAGGACCTCGGTGTGATCTTTGGACCATTAGTAAACTAACTATATCCAGGGTATGGCTTGACTTTATTTTCTGTGAAATAATATTTTCATTTATGGTTTGGGCTAGCTTAAAGGAGTTCTGCTACCTCTATATAAAACAATTTAAAATGATTTCTTAATATTGAAAAATAATAGAAAAGGCAAATAAATACCAAACCTGGTCCTAGCCCCTCAAACAGTCCTTTAGTTATTGACTCCTGGAGACAAATCCAGGCAGACCATCTTTCCACTTAACAGGAAGTAGCAGCAAGAAGAAGAAAATGCTTTTTTGTTTGTTGCCTCTTCTTCAAAACACAAGAGCAGGAGCAGGACCAGCGCAAGTGAACTAAAATTGTCATTTATAGTAAGGTGTTTATTCTCCAGTGCTGGTTATGCTGAAATTTATTTAAATCTGTGAGACTGAGAAATTAATAAAAAATGTTACTGTCATCCTGGGGGAGTAAGTTATGGTTATTTGAAAGCCTTGATTTGAGTATTATTTACGCTAAGACTGAAAGACCCCCGAAGGGTGACCCTCACTCAAGCCTCGGGATGGCGCGCACCCAAAGACACATAAACGACCGTCTTGCTGTAAACACACGAGGCAGTTTATTGGCGGAGCTCCGGGTCGACACGTGTCTCACGCAGGAGACAGAGGGGTCGACCCAGAAGCCCAGGGGTTAGGGGTTTATATAGGCAAGGGTCGGGGGAGTGGGAAGTTTTGGCGCTGCCACACACGATTGGTTGTTTCAAACATTTGAACATCAGCAAATTGCGTAGGCAGATCTGGGGTAAGCTCAGACCTAATCACATGGGAACAGTCCTTGGTTCCTGGTTTTCTTGGAACCCGAGGGTAGATGTTTATCTGAGCTAACGACACATCTGGTTAAACTCAAACCTGGAACATTGTGTGCGGGCCTCAAGGGGGGATTAAGCAGACACCATAAGATCAGATGAGGGGTCTTTGCTCATTACACACTCGACCATGTCCGGTACCTGTTTCTCTCAGGAATTTGTCCTTGTGTATCCTCCCTATCTTTTATGGCCAGCCGGTCCCTGGAACACTCAATAGGCCTTTGTCTCCTATCTCCGCACTCTTTGTGACTTATCATCTGGGACCTTGGGCTAGCATACCTGTTGACCTGCACTTATGAGTTAGAGAGCTCTACTGTTCTGGTTGCCTTAATGCTAATTAAAAATTTTCCCTTTCAAGATCAGTGGATAGCACTGTATCAGTGGATAGGATCAGTGGATCTAACTGTTGAAAACTCTTACATTTCTCTTATTTATTTTATCTCAATATTTGTGTTGGTGTGTGAGTTCATTTGGGTGTGCATGTGTGTGCTTTGTGTGTGTGTGCTTTGTGTGTGTGTGTGTTTATACATATGGAGGTCTGAGAAGCAATTTTCTGTATGTAATTTTTTTTGAGAACTGTCCACTCTGGTTTTGTTTCTAAATTTTTAATACTTTGACATTTTCATAAAGGTCTACAACACATCTTCATCATATCCATCCCTCAACTTCCCAGTACATCTCATTATATTTTTCCCAACTTCATGTCCTCCTTTTATAATTTTATTAATTAATTAATTTTATGCTTTAACCCACAGAGTCCAGTTAGTACTGCCCATAAGCATATGAGGGTGTATGTGGGAAACCTACCTGTAGCCACTCGCCTAATTAACGGTGACTCTTTCCCAGCAGTCATTGGCTATCAAATAGCTCCTCAGAAAGGGGGTGGCCTCAGAAGCTCCTTCCCAGTCCACACTAAAAAAATTTAATTGGCTTGATCTTATGCAAACAAAGACAAGTAAGTTTGCGAAATTTTTTTGACAAAATTAGCATCATGCTAACTAATCATGTAATTGCTTTTTGTTTTATATTTATCATACACTATGTTAGTAAATATTCTAAAAGTTGCATATAAGTTTTAATATACAAATTGATGGATTTCTTTACCTTCCTAATTTAGAATACTTTTCTTTATTTCTATCAAGTTTTCTCAAGACCCAGCAATCTTCAGTCTTACAGTTTTATGATTATGTCTGTTTATGGTTATGGTTGTGGTCTTATAATTATCAATACTATTTTTATTTGTTCCTCTTTTCCTGAAGCTCACTTTGTGAAAATTACTTAAGTATAACAAATATATTATTATTTTACTTTTAAATAAAATTTCAAATTTTCCTCATGAGCAGATTTCTCAACATAAGGGGCTTGCTTTTAGTGTGTGTGTGTGTGTGTGTGTGTGTGTGTGTGTGTGTGTGTGTGTATGTGTGTGTGTGTGTGTTTAATTAATAGGAAGGGTTTTATTTTTCTCCAATACATGTTGGTTATAAGTAATTTGATATCAAGTTCTAAAATGAATACCACTGATTACCCAAGTCCTTTATATATTTCTTATCTTATTCCCAACTTTCACTGGGGGAAACATGCTGATTTTTGTTATTATTCTTTTTGTAAGATTTACAATGGAATTTAGTTACTAATGTTTCACAGTCAGTGTTGCTCTACTGATGGTAGCGAGTCCCTTCGCTGAAATGAAGTCGTTTACTACTGATAAGTGTTACATGGGACAGTGGTTAAAAGCGCAGAAGTTTGCTTTGAGCTCTAGTTTGACAAATAGCTAAGTCCACTCCTTCTCATCTTCTCCTATTCCTTCTCTGTAGTGGAGTACTGTTACTAAGTACCCTGCAGTGCTTCTGTGGGGATTTCAGGGAAGTTGAATAAGACGCTGCTAAGAGACGGTGTTTTAGTTAGCAATTAAAGTAAATTTACTTTGACATTTGGTTTCCATAAATCTGTGACTATCATTTCCAAATACATAGAAACTACATGTTAGAATTCATGTTATAATCAGAGAATATATGTATATCGGTTCCAACTAAATGGTACCATAATACCCAGTTTCCTAGATTTCTCAATTTCTTTTAATAAATTCAATACTATATATATTTAGGGTTATTAAGTAGTAACATCTTTTTACTTCCACAATTCTATAATGTAAAAATCTTCAGACTTTCAAACTGATGAAACAGAAAGAATCGAAATAAATAAATAAATAAATAAAAAAGTAAGCCAAGATTGGAAAGTATCAGAAGAGAATTACACTCAAGCAGTTTGAGTAGAGAGAGAACGTACATCTTTAATGATAAATTAAGATAAGGTTAAGATTATGAATTTCAGCAGACAGACAATGGGAGGGCCTTAGGTGGGTTGTTCTGGGTTTTGTTAGATAGCAGTCTTGAAAGAAAAAAAAGAGAACTCACTATAAGGAAAGAATATATCTTGACCTTCAACCTGAAATCGACAGTCCTTACAGCACAGGCTTGTAGGAACCAGGCCCGACTGGGCTGCCTGCCTGCCTGTCTTGTTGTTTCATGTCCTGTTTCTAGCAGCTTCCATGTCTGTGTTTATCTTGGTTAGCAAGTCCTGTTTAATACTCTGAGAACGCGCCCCCCGCCCTTCCTTGAGACTTTTCCTCCTGTGTGCGATTACCTCTTGAGGGATTTCACCTGGGAGGAGAATTCCTGTTTGGCTGCCTATAAGAAGGCTCTTTGGAACTCTGGGGGAGAAGAATAAACCGCAGCGGCGGCTGTTGCTCTCTTAGCACGAAGGACCCTCTGTGTTAGTGTGTGTGTGTGTGTGTGTGTGTGTGTGTGTGTGCATGAGTCAAATCCGCAGTCCCTCGCCCTCGACTCGGTACTGCGGTGGCACGGGCGCCACACAGGCTGTAGTTTGATAGTACATGAGAACACACAGTGCCGATGCATTAAGTGTATCACATTTAGCATAAAAGGACTCAGCTTTCCCTGTTTCTTTGGTTCTTCCACTGCCTTGTTTCTGGTACCAAATGAGATTAATATTAAGTACATTTATGTTTTTTTACTGACTCTCTTTGCATTACCAATGCTTCATCCACAAACCTTGTGATAGGTAAAGAGGCTCAGTTTGCCATAAGGGGACGAAAGGGAAAGGACGTGTATCTCAAGACCTATAATAAATGTAAGAACGTTTGATATTAAAAACTTGTAAAATATATGAATTTAAGATGATCAATAGTTCTATGTCTTTTTTAAACGTTCTCTGTGGTTGGCCACATTTAAGTGGAATTTTGTCTTTCTTGTAAGGAAGCAGTTAGATGATAGATTACTAGAGTTAAGCAGAAACAGTCCGTCATGACATAAAAAACCTAAACTGAATCTTAATAAACCTATATGCCATTACTAAACATTTTCTTTTAGTTAGAAAACAAAGATAACACAGTAAAATGCGTAAAATTTAGAAATAATTTAAAATTACTCTCAGAACTCTTTTAAATATTTGAGAAAGATAGATACGTATACTTATGTGAGAAGGCACATAAAAGAATTGGCTTCTTTGCTTACTTTATACAAACTGCAAGACCTTTGACTTTCTGGGACACTAGAGATAACTTGACATAAGTTATGGCATCTGGGACAGGGATACAGTAAACATAAATTTCACAAATCAAAGCACAGCTGTTAATGACAGCTAACACTTGTTAGCGGAGGGAGCATAGAAGTGTCTCAGGAGTCCCACGGCATCTTTTCTATTTGGCATCACTTTCAGTGCGCCTACATTGCCAGAATACCTGAAGTGTCTGTGGCACACAGGCAGAATCCTATTTGCCTTAATATCCTATAGTTACTCACACCTGTAATCGCAGCACTCGGGAGGCAGAGACAGGCGGATCTCTGTGAGTTTGAGGCCAGCCTGGTCTACAAAGCAAGTCCAGGACAACCAAGGCGACACAGAGAAAGCCTGTCTGGCAAAAAAAACAACAAACAAACATACAAACAAATGAAAATGTGATCATATGCCTGTTGCAAAGAGTAAACAAACAAAAGTCAGGTTTTCTACTGCAGTTAAGAGAGATTTCACTGAGTCTGAACTTTTAATTTAGTTCCTACCTGGTTATATCAGAAAGATAGTAAATTGATGTCAGAAGAAACACTTCAGAGTTGTCAAGTTTGCATTGTGTTAAGGATAAACTTAAAAGGGAAAAGACGGTGACAACTGTGGAAGAGTAAGCAAGTGTTCTGTTCAATAAACACCAGCAATGGTGCTTCGCTACTTTATATTTCTGTCCTATTTTTCTTGTTTAGTATCCTTAGGATCTGTCATCTCTCTGGGAGCACATGAATGGTCCTTTGTTGCATAAAATATCTTATTATCCCTCACAAAAGATAAGAATGTATTTACTGAGCTGCAAGTTTTGACCACAGGGCTCAAAGCTTCTGATTCATATTCACTGAAATTGAATAACAAAACAGTTACGAAGAACAATCTCTGAATGGGCCTGTCAAATAGTTCTTATCCTTAGCATACTTTAAGTGCAGCATCTAGGCTTTTTAAAAGACAAAACAGCTGGGAACCGTCTTGGTAAATTAACTTTCTGTGGACCAGGAAGTCAAGGAAGCAGCATCAGGTCTCCAATTCCCTACAATCAACATCCACAGGGACACTTCTCAGACTGAACACAATGGCAGAGACCCGGGTGATTCTCATCCTTTTGAATTAAGAAGTGGGTGTGTTCCAGGAGCACATCCGGGTCCCACTAAGGCTCTGCAATGGGAGGATTTACACACAGCACCCTTTCTCCATTATTTTTCACTCTGCTCTTTCACTGTGGTCTGATGTCATCTTGTCCACCAGGCTGACCTCCTGAAGGCTCAGATTCTTCCAAACTGCCACAACATAAGTGGGTATTTTCCTTTCAAATTCCATCTTAAAAGAAACCAAGGGAGAAACTAATGACTCAACCACACAACACAATCAGGGAACATTATATGTCTAACCTTGGCATTTAAAACAAAACAGTCAGTTCTGACATTGGGCATACCTTATACCCACCACCTGCCCCTCTCACTGTGCCCCCATCTCACCTTTGTGGCTATCCACTGCTCAGGTACAGGCCACACCAGTCAGAAGAGGTAAGATACACACCTGCCCTCAGAACTCACTCCCTAGGTTTTGCCTTCTTCTTTACAACAGCATATAACCATCAGACATTGTGCTGAGAACGCCTTATATGTTAAGACTGGTGGCGTCATTTTCATTTTCTTCATCTCACACGGAGTTAATCATAGGTGTACTCATAAGAGATGTTTCAGGAATAATAGGTTTGGAAAATACATGGTACACAGAACTAACTGGGGCTCCTGCATTCTACAAAGTATCTTGGCAGCATTGTTTGGGAAAAGAAGGAGAGTAATCAATTAATTCTTGGAGAATTTTTATTGGTTTTTATTATAGCATTGTTTACTTAACTATTTCCTGAAGCAATAAAAAGCTAGTAGGTATCAAGTGTATGTATGTGTGTGTGTGTATATATATATATATATATATTTGTTGGTTCTCATATCTGGGTAGATTTAAAATTATTAATTTTATTAAATGTACATAAAAATTAATGAGGTTTTAGCCTTGTGTCCCTTATTTCATGGAAGGGTGGTTGCAGATTGCTGGCTGATGGGTGATATTAGTCTTTGAAGGTCCCAATGATAGCAAAAGGAGAATTAAGTAAGAGGTATGACCAGGACCACTATGGAGTTGGAGGAGAAGAGGAGACTATAAAAGGCAACCAAATAATGCAGATTAGATTACTCATCGAGAAGAAGTCTTTTTCAAGCTGTCATATGACAAATTCTAAAGATAATAGCTGTTAGCTAAAAGCTCCACCTGCCCTAGGAACTCTCCCATGCTCTTGGTTTGAGTCCCAAAGACCTACCCGGTAGGCATTGCTTCCCACCCTGCTACCCACCCCCACCACCATACTCCTAACACACCTCTAGCTAACATGCATTGCTCAGGTGCAGGCCACACCAGTCAGAACCTATGCCCTCATTTAGATCCTGAGTTAAGCCCCTGACATCACTTCCTGTCCAGCATCGGCCTCCAGTGCTAAGCCTATGCACCTACAGGGATAGATATCTATCTGTTGCTCAGGTGCAGGCCATGGCAGAGATGCCCTACTGGACCAAAGCCCAGCATCCAACTTTTATAAAGACTTCTTACAGGACCAAAGGTAACACTGGTCACCTGAAATACAGACCACAAAGACCAGAAAAACCAAAGATGAATCCGAAACCAAAGAACAATACGTTCATCCAACAGAAGCAAACTAAGAAATCTGCAGGGAGACCTATTATCATACCAAACTAAGATACCTAGATGCTAATATAAGACCAAAATCAACAAGAGCTAGGGTAATGTGGCACATCCAGAGCCCAACTATCCTACTACAGCAACTCCTGAGTATTCCAACATAATAGAAGCTCAAGAAAGTGACTTTCTAACCAACTTATAACGATGTTAGAGCTCCTTAAAGAGAAAAAGATTAAATCCCTTAAAGAAATCCAGGAAAATACAAACAAACAATAGGAAGAAATGAATAAACCCTTTAAATAAAGCCAAGAAATAACAACAACCAGTGAAGGAAATGAATAAAGCCATGAAAGATCTGAAAATGAAAATAGAAGCAATAAAGAAAGCAAAACCTGAGAGAATCCTGAAAATGAAAAATCTAAGAAAGCAAACAGGAAGTAAAGAATCAAGCATCACCAATAGACTACACGAGATGGAAGAGAAAATCTCAGGCATTGAAATACAGTAGAAGCTACATATGGCGGTACACACCTTTAATCTCAGCACTTGGGGAGGCAGAGCCTTCTTCATAATAGCCAGAATCTGTTAACAACCTAGATGTCTCTCAATCAAAGAATGGATAAAGAAACTGTAGTACATTTACACAATGAAATACTACTCAGCTATTAAAAACAAGGAAATCTTGAAGTTTTCAGGCAAATGGATGGAACTAGAAATAATCACCCTAAGTGAGGTAACGCAGACCCAGAAAGACATGCATGGTATATGCTCACCTATCAGTGTATATTAGCCATATAATATAGGATAAGCACCCTACAATACAGACCTAAAGAAGATAAATAATAAGGAGGACCCTAGGGAGAATGCTTCTCATTCATAAGGGCAAATAGAATACACAGCGGAAGCAGTGGAAGAGAAGGAACAGGACGGAAGCCTACCATAGAAGTCTTTTGAAAGACTCCTCCCAGCAGGGAATCAAAGCACATGCTGAGACTCACAGCCAAACTTTGGGGTGAAGTACAGGGAGTCTTATGGAAGAGGTGAGAGATTAAAGGACCTGGAGGGGATAGAAGCTCCACAAGGAGACCAATGGAGCCAACAAAACAAGGCCCTGGGGAAGGAGAGGAGGGGGCTGCTGCAGAGACTGATGCACCCATCCAGGACCATGCATGTCAAGGACCTAGATCCCCTGCTCAGATGTAGTTGATAGTCAGCACAGTCTCCTTGTGGGTTCCATAATATGAGGAGTAGGGTCTGTCTCTAACATGGACTCTGGTGTCCATTCATTGATCACTTCCCTTTGGCACAGAGGCCTTGCCAGGCCACACAGGAAGAAGATGCAGACAGTCCAGATGAGACCTGATAGACTGAGATCAGATGATAGGGGAGACACTGGGAGAGACAACTGGAATTGGGGGGCATGTCAGGGGTAAGATACCTAGTGCAGTGGAAACTCCCAGGAATTATGGGGGTGACCTAACCAAGACTCCTAGTGATGGGGGATATATAGCTTGAAAAGGCCATCTTATTTAAACAGTCAAGGTTTCCAGTGGCAGGATTGGGACAGCAACCCATCCATAAGACCCTTCAACTACAATTTGTCCTGCTTGCCAGATGTGCTGGATTAAAGCTGCTACAGAACTTGTGGGAGTGACCAACCAATGACTGATGCAACTTGAGACCCATGCCACAAGAAGGAACCCACCCCTGACACTGCCTGAAGAACCAAGAACTATAGGCTGGATAGCCCAGAGACCTAGAATAGAATCAAACATGACTGCCTGATTGCCAGACACACACACACACACACACACACACACACACACACACACACACACACCAATGAAATGATTCCTAATGATACTCTGCTATACTTGCATAATCATAGCTAGACAGGCTTCTTCACCCAGCAACTGACTGATGCAGAAGCAGAAACCCACATCTAAACATCAGGTAGAGTTCAGGAATCCTGAGGAAGATGGAGAAGGAGGATTATAGGAGCCAGAGAGGTCAAGGACATCACAAGAATCCAGCCTACAGAGTCAACTTCTCAGGGCTCAGAGCCGCTCACAGAGACAGAAACACCAATTAGAGAGACTGCATGGGCCTGGCCTAGGTCCTCTACATGTATGTTATGTAGTTTGATGTTCTTGTAAAACTCCTAACAGTGGGAGATGGAGATCTCTCCGACTTTCTTCCCCTGTGTTTGGGACCCTTTTCCTCCTACTGAGTTGCCTCATCCAGCCTTGATTATGAGCATTTGTGCCTACTCTTACAACAATTTAATATACCATGTTTAGTTGATGTCCCTGAGAGGCTTGCCTTTTTTCTAAAGGGAAACAGAGGAGGAGTGGATCTGGGAGAGAAGGGAGATGGGAAAGAGATAGACTGAGAGGAGAGGTGGGAGGAGAAACTCCAGTCAGGATGAAAGTTACAAGAGAAGTATAAATAAATAAATAAATAAATAAATAAATAAGACAATGGCCTTCAGTGAGTTACGAAGATAGGGCCAAGTGTTAAACAAGGATAAACTGTATTTTTAAAAAAGAGGCAACATCATATCTAATAGGCTCACATTTTATAAATTTTAAGAGACAACAGTTCAACATAATGAAAATGTCAAACCATGTATTTCATTAATCCCTCTAGGAAACTGAGTACACAATATACTTTTTAATAAATCATACATTAACAATGATGAAAATGACAATCAAGGGAGACTCTTTTTTTTTTTATTTTCCAGGTAGTTGAGCAAACAGGTTTATAGTATATGTAATATTTTATGATGTTGTACTACTTAATCTTCCAAGAGTAAAACAAAACAAACAAAACATGGGTAGAAGATATTTTTCCCTCAACTCATAGCTTTAGAATCTCTCTCAGTCTCATATGAAAAAATATTTGGTTGAATAAGAAAAATACTGTGGAAACATAGTACAGTGGAAACTCCTTGGAGCCCATGAAAGAAGCCTAGCCAAGACTCCTACTAATTGGCCAATGCTGAACCAGAACCAATCATCTTCTATAACAAGGCAAGACTTCCAGCAGTGGAACTGGAACATCAGCCCAGTCACAAATTCTTCTACCTACAATCTATGCTGTGCTGGGGTAATGATGACACAGAACTTGTAGGAGTGGCCAACCAATGCCTGGCCCGACTTGAGGTCCACACCACTAGAGGGAGCCCACTCCTGATCTTGTGTGGAACCAGCGGCTGAGGTTAGAACCAAGCAAGATTGAAGGAAAAAAGCTAATGAAATTATTCTAATGAATGGTATTTTGCTATACTCAGAGATCATTATCTAATCCAATTATCATCAGAGAGGCATCATCCAGCAATTAACTGATGGGAGCAGATGCAGAAACCCACAGACAAACACTAGGAAGAGACAGCAGAACCTCTCAAAAGATGGGGAGAAAGGATTGTAGGTATCACAGGGGCCCAGAGCAACACAAGAACATGACTCCCAGAATCAACTAGCAGGGTTCATAGAGGCTCACAGAAAAAGAAGTGACAAACGCAGTTCCTGTATGGGTCTGATCTAGGTCCTCTGCATATTCGTTATGGTTGTGTGGCATGATGCTCTTGGGGGTCTCCTAACAGTGGGACTGTGTGGTGTCTCGGACTCTTTTGTCTGCTCTTGGGGACCCTTTTCCTCTTACTGAGTTGTCTCATCCAGCCTTGATGTTAGGGTTTGTGCCTACTCTTATTGTAATCTGTTATGCTATATTCAGTTGATATCTCTGGGAGGCGTGCTCCCTCCCTCCTTCCCTCCCTCCCTCCCCACCCCCCCCCCTCTCTCTCTCTCTCTCTCTCTCTCTCTCTCTCTCTCTCGGCACTGAGAGCAATGGAGGGAGGCATAACTGATGTCAGAATGTTTTTGTAGACTGTGTAAAGTTTACTCTTGTTCATTCAAACATTGATTTCTCTACCCCACTATCTGGTTTCAATTTGGAGATAGCCCTGTGATATTTATTCTAAGTATCTCCTGTCTCAAGTTTGTGTAAACATGCTACCATGTGTTCTCTGTATCACCAATAAAACTCCAACCAGCCAATACAGAGGATACGGTGGGACATCCAGGTCCACTAGGGGTGGAAAAAGAAAGAGGAAGTAGAGACTGAGCCAGATGGAGAGGACCAGGAAGCATCAGAGGGAATGCATTGGCATTAAGGGATGATTAAATAGCAAGTGTGATGGGGAAATCTGAATGGGAGGAAGCCAGATTAGCTTGGAGGTTTGGGATGGAGTAATTATTGCTCAGTATTGTGCTCTAGGTCAATTAAATAAATCATAGTCTCTCTGTGTGATTACTTTGGAAAACAGATAGTCAAAGAGTAATTGCTGCATTACTAATTATATGAATCAATATTAATTATTAATAATAATCATTCTACAGTAAACTGAGATCAGGATATAATGTATGAGAGAATAAGAAAGAGAGAAGGGACTGGAGAAGGAAGAGAGGGAATAAAGGAGGGAGGGAGGGAAGGAGGAGGAAGAGAGGAGAGAGAGGGAGGGAGGGAGGGAGGGATGGAGGAAGGACCTCAATCTGAAAAAGTAGCCAGTAAAGTAAAGTGACTGAAATTAGCCTAGACATCTTTGGCAGCTGGTGATGTACTCGGTTGACAAGTACTGGGGAAGTAGATGCTGAGCCTAGAAAAGCATTTTTCACAGTGGATTTCCAGAGAAGTCAGTATTTTGGTTTTATGCTTGGACGCACAAATAAATTTTCCAAGAATTTGAAGAAAAACACTCCAAATTGAAAAATCAACAATATCTTTTATGCAATTTTAATTCTTAAAGAATTTCATCATTGCCTAGGTGCTGAAGAAATGCGCATTTTTTAAATCAAGGGAATAATTTGTTTCTGTTAAATGAGATTCTTCATTTACATAAATTTCTCAGACAGAAATTATTGGTTCTTCTTTTATTCTAAAAAAAAAAAAACAAAAACAAAAACAAAACAAAAAAAAACACCTGGTCTTACTGTGTGCTCACACCTTAGAAAGTCAAATGCCTTATAACATAATGCATAACAATATTTGAAAAGGCAAGCATCACAGTGTGGCTAGCGTGAGAAGCAGCCTCTGTCCTCTGTAAATGAAGTGGGCCCAACGTATGTGTAGCCCCTGCAACATCCTGTCTGAGTGTCCTAGAAGGGACTTACTTCCTGGCCCAACTATCCATGTCTTTTAATCTAGCTTCTTTTGAAAAAAAAATTTAATTTTAAATCATATATATATATATATATATATATATATATATATATATATATATGGAATGCTCCTCTGATTTGCAACATTATCTCCAAATTGAAGCATTTATTTAAGGAGAGAAGAGAAAGGGCAAAAACGTGAAAGGTTGTTAAGCCTTCCTACCACCAGCACCTCCTCCACCCCACCCAGCTGTGTAATAGCAAACAGTTGCTGTAACAGCTGCTGTGGTGTAGACTTTAATGGACCAAATAGCAGAAAGAGATGCTCTCAGGTATTCTAACTATAGAGCTACCTGCAGGCTTGGTAATATCTTCCAGGGTTGCAGGTTTCAGAGAGTTCCCACCCGTGTTGGGTTGGGC
Source organism: Acomys minous (assembly GCF_964271855.1). Taxonomy (NCBI): domain Eukaryota; kingdom Metazoa; phylum Chordata; class Mammalia; order Rodentia; family Muridae; genus Acomys; species Acomys minous. Next base: position 108,071,929 of record NC_140486.1, on the reverse strand, counting down.
TTTCTGGTGAAGCAGCCGCTTTTGAATTATCCCTGATCTTTGTAAGACGTAAGTAATCCCTCATCCATGCTCCTATTAGTAACCCTGATTTTAGAAATTATCTACCCATTGGCTCATTAAATTGGGTATTGGTCCTTTTTCACTTTGGTCTTTCATGGGTTCTCTTTATGAAAGGACTAATAAATGTGTCTGTGGGGGGGGGGGATTAATAAACGTGTATGTGGCGGGTGGTGTCCCCAGAGAAATTCTCTCACACAACAGTATCAGTGCATGGGGCTGTGCACATATGTGCAAGTTCCCGGGCAAGCCAAAGGAACATGGCAAATGTCTTGGGGCTGAAGTTGCAAGTGGTTGTGAGTTGACCCACGTGGATGCCGGAAAGCTCAGCTCCTATGCAAGAAGAGCATGTGTTCTCAGTCTAGCCCCCAAGGACACAACAACAGCAGCAACACAATGACAAACCAACCGCAGGGTGAACGTGGGCTGCCTCGGCCGATGTGACTGTGCTGTATTTTGAAGCTTCACAGAAGCCTTGGATCTGAACACAGAACAGGCACTTGTTGTATACACAGCATCAGGATGACACCGGCAATAATGCTTCTTGAAATACTTCACTTCAGAGTTGAGATTATTGTAAGCTATTGATATGCTCGGTTTGCCCATGAGATGGCTCAGTAGGTGAACCCATTTTTTTTTTTTCCTCAAGCCTGGTGATCTGAGTTCAACCTGAGTTCAATTCCCTGAACTCATGTGGTCAACTTGCATTTGACGCCCTGGACCCACACAGTGGAAGGGGAGAACCAACTCCCACAAGCTGCCCTCTGACTTCTACACATGGCACCATACGCACAGGCAGACACAAATGAATAGATGCAACTAAGTTTCTGCTCTTACTGAAACATCACAGTTTAATGTAGAAAATGAGAACTTTTAATAATACTTTGTATGTATCTCTTTGAGTGAATGGATACCTTGTTTCCAGAATTGATGAGCTGAGTTTTAGATAAAATATCACAATAATTCTGGCTTGTTCTTAGAAAATTATTCCAGCAATTTCTGAAATGACCCTACATATACTACTCCCATTCTGGGCTGGGTATTTACATGGTACAATAGTCTCAGCATTGACAGCTCCAAAAATCAACATTAGACTCTAAGAAACCTGCAATATGTCCCGTATCCAGCAATAGCCAATATTAGGCCAACATTTAATGCTTCATATAAAAGGAATGAGTATTTATATCTAATCAGTCTGCAAAATTACTTCCATTTGTAATAAATGGCAAAATCATGTATATACTAAAGAATTGTTTTAAAATAAAAATTGTTTGATTAACTATCAGGAAATATTCGGTGTTGTGTAACAAAATTTTTCCTGGAGGGATGCAACTGCAACACATGCTTCTGTTCAGCCCACATACCATAACAAACCAAAGTGCAGACACACCAGAGTCCAATTTGGTGAGGCAAATGAGTTCTTGTTTGTTTGTTTGTTTGTCTTCGGCTTTTCCAGACAGAGTTTCTCTGTGTAGCCTTGGCTGTCCTGCACTCACTTTGTCAACCAGGCTGGCCTCAAACTCACAGCGATCCACCTGCCTCTGCCTCCCAAGTGCTGGGATTAAAGGCGTGTGCCACCACCACCTGGCTTGAACCAATGAGTTTTATTGGGCACACTTATGGAAGCAGAAATGGCTTAAAGGCAGCTGGCCCACCCCAGCGTGGATGGCAGCTAATAAAAACCTGGAGCACACTGCAAAGCCTCTCCACACAGCTCAACAGGATGTAGAGTGCCCTTTCCAACGACTCTGGTCTAAACCTCTTCCAGCAGTTCAGCAGGTTGCTGCTTTGCTTGTCTGAGAGTCTTCTCTGCAGCGTTGGTCTTCTTACTTTGGTAGAGAGTGATATAGTAAATCTATTTGGTTTCAGGGATTTCCTGAAACTTTTTTGTTTACCTTCCTGCTTCAGGAGCATCCTGGTATGTCCAATCTTGGATAAAACTGTACACAGCATGTGTATACCTGTTACATCTATTTATATACTATATACCCAGGGCCACACACCTTTTTCCTATGTGGAAAGAGTCTTAAGTGGAAAACTCTAAGAACTCTGTGCCCTATGTGAATCTGTTAGTAGCACTGTGATTATGGGAAACTGAATATGTTTTTATTTTGAGAAAGTTTTTTTAAAAAAAAAAATAATCATACTAGAGAGCTACTAGCATTTTCAGCTTTCCTGATTGCCAATAATTCAATTCAAATGAATTGACTTTTGGATTTATGGTGGGATTTGCACTTACAGCTTCATTTCCTAATAGTTAATAGCTTCAGTAGCCCAACTCCAGCATGGAGGCACAAGGTGAGTCAACATTTTTTGTTTTTTACTCTAGTCAATTCTTCTAATTGGATACTAGAATTATTTTGTTTTGTTTTGCTCATTTTTTATTAGAATTCATTATAATTCTCTATTTCCTCACTCTAAATTCTCCCATATACCTCTTCCTGTTTTCTTTCAAATTATCGTTTTATAAACACACATATATGCATATATATGCACACAGACAGACATGTATATAACCTACTATAACCTGCTATTATAAATGTCAAATTAGATCTGTTATTTAAAAAGATCATTGCAGAAACATTGATATGGCTCTTTATAACCTTCAGGTCACCACTATTTAATATCTCATACTTAAATTCATCTTAGAAGGAGTAAGAAATTAATTTGTTCATTAAAATATATCAAATTACTCATAATCAGAAATTAATATAATTTTTATAGAGCACGAAAATTATAAAAAAAACAAACTTAAAAAAGGAATTATCAAAAAAGGCTCATAAAAAGTGTATAAAGATCTATATAAATAGAAAAACCCATTATTGTGGTTTTAGAAACGATTTTATAGAAAAGAAAATTTTAGTGCATCCAAAGACAGGAAACCCCATACTTCAGTAAATGGAAGAAATCCCAAGCCTATAAATATTTCAGGAAAACCTGAAAGTTGTTCAATATTTAAGAGAAATTCATGTGCTAAAATAAAAAAAAATTCAATTTTTAAAATGTTGATATCCACTTAGTTTCAAACCGTTAGTAATACATAATTGTTACAACAGATAGTCATGACTGACCAGGGACGCTTAACCAGATTTTGTCTCATCATTATTACAGAAGAAACTGGATCCCTGATCTTGTTCTATAGATACACTCAGGAGACCAGTGAGGTTCCGAGCCTTATACAAACTTCTGCCCTGAAGGAATTCACCATCTAATGGATAGGCCACCCCTGAAGCAGCCAAAAGTAAAGGAAGCAGAACAGCGAAGCTCTTCAGTGAGTCTCAGAGTCAGTGACACAGAGTGATAATGCTGCCTCGAGTGAGAAGAGAACACTTACGTGACTAACACACTAAGGAATATCCCAGAGTGCACGCTGCAGCATAGAGAGGAGCCTGGACCAGTGTAGAAGGCCTGGAGAGTGAAGCAGGCAAACTTGACGTCTAGAAGCAGCATCAGCGTCTCCAGAGCCACCTATTTAAAGTGGTTGTGAAGCCTTCCGTCTCCCATTCCATTTTAGGATCAGTTAATTTGTTAACTTCTAATGAGCTGTGTAAATTAGAAGGGTTTGTAGAGACCAAGAGATGTGGAAGGGACCTTGAAGGTCAGGCAAAATTTCAAGGTGATAAGACACTTATAAACAAAAAGCTGTATACGCTTTCAAAAGGGAGATAGGTCCAAAATCAGCACCATTGCAACAGTACTTACTTCAGCACTGTGACACTGATAACATCTTTATTAATTTGAAGTATGTGTGTGTGTGTGTGTGTGTGTGTGTATTTGTACACATTCATGCATGTGTGTGTGTGTATTCAGAAACCAATTATGGCAGTAAGCTACATATATTCTAATAATTCTTGAGGTCACAAGGATACATTTTTGGGCTCTAGTTTTATTTTTTAATTTGATTTTTAAAATTATTTCTTTTATTTTTGAGATTACAATATCATTATATTATTTTCCCCTTTGCCTTTACTACCTTAAACCTTCCCATATACCTTTACATGTTTTATTTCAATTTTGTGGCCTTTTAGACTAATTGAACACATAAGTACATAAGAGCAACATGCTTAGACTACATAATGTTACTTGTTTTTTTCTTTCATAGTGTGACTTGTATGTATTATTCTCAGGGTTGGCCATTTGGCATTGGAGAGCCAGTTGGTGTAATCTTATACTTTTAATTAGGAGATAATCCATTAAATTATTCACTTTTAGGACTAAAGAACTTAAAGTACAATTGCTCTCACTACATATTTACTTTATTTTAATATGATTAAAATAAATTCTGAGAATAAACCTGCTTGGAAAATTAGTTTAATTATTTGGAACTAACTAGAAATGATTATTCAAAAACTAATTTTGGAAAATAATCAACAGCAGAATAAGTAATTGCTAAATGAGTCATTCAAACAGTGGAATACCCTTCTTTTGAATTCTACTAAGTGTATTATTTGTCAAGTTCAAAGACTGTACGCTGAGAGTTAGCTTTAGATTGTTTCTTAGAAAAAAATACAGTTAGGTAAGGAATCTGTAAAAGGAAAGAAAAAGCTCTAAGGAATAAAAATGCATGAGCCAATTTAAACCCACAAGAGTTTATTTGAAAATCATTTATAATTCAAACTAACCCCAATTTTTGACACAACAGTTATTATGAGTAACAAAGAATGAAGAAAGTATTATTTCGTTATGTGTTAATTTAAACTAGTATACTCCAACACATTATTTATAGATTTGTGTGCCTATCTGCTCTTTTCACAATAATATGTATCAAACAGCCAGACAGCTAGCTCAGGGGTTATAAAGAAAGCCTTCCTCCCCTACCTAACTGAAACTCTTCCAGGACTCTTCTGACATTGGGTATTTTGGTCTCCTGAGAGTCCCCAGCCTGTGAAGAGTGGTTTTCCCTGGGCAGTAATGGAGATGAAATAGAATAAACATGCCATGCAAGCACTCTTCAGTGCTCTACTTGAATAATAACTATTACCATGACATCCGCCAAAGCCAAGTCATGCAGCAGTGGCAGGGGGAGGAAACTCCACCAATGGGGGAACTATAGCAAAACATTCAAAATTTGTTGAGGAGTAAATGAAGATAGATACTTACATCATCTACTAACAGGATTATTTTTATCTCTACAAGAGGAAGATTGTATATATTTTTCTTATAGACTCACTTTAAATAATATTTATTTCTCTTGAAAAAAAACCTTAGCCTTCTAATTGTGCATTTTGGAGTCATCTTTCAAAGATGGTGACATATGACATTTCAAGTCACACAGTACCTAAAACAGATAAACTTAGTAACTTTATGTTTTCTTTCTGCCTACAGACAGAGGAAATGAGACTTGGGTAGAATATGTATGTATATATACATACATGTGCCATTTTCCCCAGCTAATCTACTCAATGAGAAACAAATGGCAGATGCTATTATTATTAATTACAATTTAATGACAAAGCAATGTGCTACTCCAACCATCATTTACTTCAGAGAAGAGGTTATTCTAATGCTGTTTTCTGAAGAACAGGATATTTATCAACACAGAAAGCCTAGCCCTGCATATTGTAATGTGAGAGCAGCCTTTTGTCTACAATGATCACTTCGTGATCATTTATTCTGTCACAAAGAATTTACAATTCTACAGTCTCAGTATAAATCTCATCTTTCCAAAATGCCAGCCTTATACTCTGCAGTATTTGTTTCAAGTTTATCAGGGAGGAAATGTGAAAAACCAACAAACACAAACATCCACAGAGAAAAATAAACTCTCAAATACATTGTCTGAGCACTTGCACAGTGCTGACAATGTCTGGATCCAACAGAGCTAATGAATACATTATTTTTAAATGGATTACAAAGCGTTGTGCTTAAATGGATGGCTGTACAGCTAAATGCCCAGCATCAATCTATTACTACCTCTGCAAAACATATGAAGGGACCACATCTCTCATGGGTTCCGTGAGCAATAGTCGCTTAAGGGGAAATTAACATATGGATAGAGCCAAAGCTGTGACAGAGAATTTGATCATAGTGGGCTATGACAACACGTGCAGGGTTTTATTTTAGATTTTTGGCTTCTTGAATACTGTTGCAGGTGTAGGATCCGAAGATCTGTGAGATGTATTGATTACATTTAAAGACAAAGGATTCCAGTACAAAGTAGGAGACACCTCTAATTGTCATGTAAAAGATCTAAGAAACATTGTCTTTTCTCCCAGTGCTGGGTTCTGAAAATGGAAAATTCCCAAAGAGGATATATGTCAGCCCTTTTTGGTAATCTAAGTTCTACTTATTCAGTAATAAATTAAAAAATCACTGGATAGGATTTATATTATTATTTTTCCATTTTTTGAAACTTTGTGGGGACAATTTAGTGACATTTACTTTGTTGTTGTTGTTGTTGCTGCTGCTGCTGTTTGGAGAGAAAATTTCCTCTGTGTAGCACTGGTCATCCTGGGCTCGCTTTGTAGACCAGGATGGCCTAGCACTCACAGAGATCCACCTGCCCCTGCCTCCCGAGTGCTTGGATTAAAGGCGAGAGCCACCGTGCCAGGCTAATAACATTTATTTTTTGCCAAAGTTGTGTGCGAAGAGAGAGGGGGAGAGATGAAGGGAAAGAAATAAAAACCATCGATCGAATAGAGCAAGTACATCAGAGCCAGCCATAGACAATTTCTACACTTTCCTTCTCTGTGGACACTTAGTAACCATGGTGATGATGCCACCTGCCAACTCATAGCACTATGAACCAGCTCAACAGAAACTTTGTTGTATAGATGGGATTGAATAGGCATAAGAGAAAAGGAGGATAAAAATCAGTTCTAAAAGGAAGGAGAGTCTCTGTTGGTGAGCAGCCCCCTCCTCTAACTTATGATAACCTTTCCACTTGGCTGGTCTTCACACACCACTGCCTTGTCCATGGCCATTTTCTCCTTTAAAGAATTCTCTCACTTCCTGGTTTTACACAGTATGGAACTCCAGGTCTTTCTTTATATTACCTATTTTAAATAGTAGTTAACACTTACCAGTTTGCTCAGCTAATACAGTCCTACCCGATTACAATGACCATAAAACATGGGTGGCAAAATAGCGCCACCCAGAGCCATGACACACAGTATATTCATATTGCTATGACAAAATAGCATGGCAGGGTTCCTTTGGGCTCACAGTTTCAGAGGCAGAGCCATGAAAGCAGGAAAGGCTAGGCAAAGGTAATGGCAGCCCGAGACTGTGGCAGACACTCTCCACATGGTACAGACCCACAGGGTGAGAGCTTGCCTAAAACTACGTATGGGGAACACTTTCAAAAGTCCTCTCTATTAACCCTCCTCCTCCAGTCAAGCCCACATCCTAAAGCTTCTAGGTAATTCCTCTAGCTGATGACCAAGCATACATAGCAGAAGACTATGGGACATTTGAAACGACACAGGACACAGCACATGTCCTGACAAATGCTTTCACAACAGGCACCACCAAGGTCTACATAACAATAGCAGAGCATAGATGTTGACTCACAGCCTTGGGTTGCAGAGTCCTGGAAGATAATACCTGTTATCAGAGTGGTGGTGAGTCACACGACAAAGGGGCCAATGATGTCTCAGAAGCAAACATTCAGCTTCATCATTCGCACTTTACTTTGCGTTTTGCTTTCCCTGAGCTCAGTCTGTTCTCTCTCTGTAAGATGCCTTGAGTTTCTGGGATTCAGTGGTAGAGGCCTTGCCTGGCATTTGCAAAGGCACGCAGGTTATTTCTAGAACTGGCAAAAAGGCAAGATTAGTGCTCACACACTTTTAACGAAGACCTCTCCTCTTTCTCATTCCAAGGTAGATATTAAACAAATATGTTGGGAATATTAAATAAACATTTGGGGCATTAACTTCTTGTCCCATCCCTTCTTCCCTCCATGCTTTCTTTTCCTCTTCCTTTATTTATTTGAAAAATTTTGCAACTATTAGTGGAGAGGCAGGGGCAAGGCACATGCCCCCACATGTCTGTGGAGGTCAGAGGACAAATTATAAGAGTCGGTTAGTTCTTTCTTCCCACCATATGGGTTCCAAGGATCAAACTCCGGTTGCCAGAATTAGCAGAAAGTGCATATTTGAGCTGAGCCCTCTCAATGATGTCCTTCCTTCATCTCTTTTCCTTTTTGGTCTGTCATAATTTGCAAATGTAAAGGCTTTTAGGCATGCGATGTTGGGGTGACTAGGATTTAGTAAAGAGATACTGGGTCATAGGTGCAATTAGTCACGAAGCACTTGCTTACATGTTTGAAGCCTCAGATTTCACCCCTGCCCTATATAAATAAGTAAATAGGTGATAGATCTACTAACAAGTAGATTGATTTTGATTTCTCATCTTAGGAGTTATCTACAATAATGCAAAGATGCACTCAAGTAAAAAAGAGCGTATCCAATCACATGGTTGGATAAAAATAAACATTTCCTAAACATTATCTTATAAAAAGACCTGTGTTCTGTTGTCAAGTGCCTGCATGCAGTACATACCTCCAAAGATCCCACACCACCTGTGCTGGCTGTTGTTTGCAAAAGTCTGCACCTTTTAACGCTCTTATACACTGTAATGTTTACTATCATGGCCACAGCCATGGAAACCACTTTCCTAGCTTCCTGATCATCTATGTTCTAGAACCCCTGTGCAAATAGGTTATGAGTAGAGGACACTGGGATTGGGAACTCAGCAAGGTTGAGTTCTGCAGCGAATGCCTTGGATGCTTGGCATCACTGTCACAATGGCATCTCATCCCCAGGCAAACCGCAGCCTCAAACCCTACAGCGCAGCGGTGACACTGGCAGTTGTTTCTTGTCTCTGAGTGGTGGCAGTCACTCTCTGTCTCTGATCCACAACCCAGGGCAATAAACATGAGACCTGGCCCCTCCCAGTCTCTCCAAATACACCTGCCTTCCCCTTCACCATTTCCATTTATTTAACTTTTCCAGACACTGTTAAAAACACAATTCCACATCACATCACTATCTGCTTGAAACCAGTAAGTCCTTTTTTTTTTTTTATGACTAATCCTATATTTCAGACTTGATTGGACCTATGACCTCTAACAGACATAGCTAATGATGATTATCATTAGGTACCAATGGTATGGAGCATTATGATCTAATAATGCAATTAGAAAGATAAGTTTCCCCCATAAATGTATTCAATAACTAATGGCACTTAGTGAAAAATTTCAACTTTTAATTTAAATAGTAAATTTTAGCACTAATTATTCTCTTTAAAAGTTAGAGTTGGTTTTTTGTTGTTGTTGTTTTTACTGCAATAGATTTTGAAGTAATAGTTGCCACTTATGATGACTATAACAAGTGTTTGAGAAATAGTAAATGGGAGCTTATTACACAGGGACATAGCACCATCTCATGGACTTACAGAGAAACTGTCAGGAAAGTGTGACACTGTGCTCCTGGTACTAAACATCTGAAACATTTCGGTATAGTGTCTAAATTCTACTAATCAAAAGTTCAAAGCATCCTGTTTTCTAAGTTCAAACCAAAAAATGCAAAGAGATCATCTAATCCAAGCCTATCTTTCTCTGACAAGGAAACAGGCCTTCTGAAATTAAATGTCTTCCTTCAATGTATTAATGAGATGTTATGCAATGATTATGGTGTTAAAAATAAAATTTTCAACACTAAGAATTTTTTGTCTTAAGAACCCATTTCCAAGCCTAGTGGGGAAATGAACGCCTGTAACCTCATCACTCAAGAGGGCACGGCAAGAGCTAAGCTTCCATGTCAACCTGGGCTACATAATGAGCCCCTATCTACGCTCTAGTACATATAAGCACACATATGTACATGCATACATACATACCTCATGCACACTGTTGTATGGTATGACCTTTCCTTCAAGACATTTTTAGATATTTAATTAAACATTCAAAAGGTTTTTTTCAAGACAGAGTTTCTCTATGTATCTTTGGCTGTCCTGGACTCATTTTGTAGACCAGGCTGGCCTCAAACTCACAGTGATTTGCCTGCCTCTGCTCCCCGAGTGCTGGGATTAAAGGTGTGTGCCACCACCGCCCAGCCTCAAAAGTAAATTTTATACACTGAAATATAAGTTGCTAACTTTAGTACCAAATTGGTAAAGGTGAGAAAATTTTGAACATCATGTTTAGTTCTTGACTCTCAAGTACAAGAGGGGACTCATAATCAGAATGACCTGTTTAAAAAGGGAATCTCTTCTGCCCTTTAGCCATCTTTGAAATTTAATGTGAGCTGTCATAGAGAAATCTTAGAAACAGACAGGCTTCACGCTGTCCGGCACTGCTGTAACCACATAAACACGGACAGAGGGCCAGCTTGTAATAGAGAAGAAAGAAGGCACAAACTAGTTCAGAGGTAAGGGAAGTGATCCTTCTCAGAAACAGCAAAGGGATTTGTTTATAATACTTAGAATGTAACTTACGATAGTTAAGGTTATAAAACTATATGACGATACGGAGGTCACTGTAGGCCACTGTCTATCAGATTGCAATAGATTAATATTGAAGCAATGGAAGATACATGTTTATACCCAGGACTTCGAATAGGTAAGTAGTTTTTGTTGACTCGAATTCATTTGCACACCGTCTGTTCCTCCTGTAAATGTTTATCAGTTTGTATTCACTGCAGACTGTTTTGGTAGACTACATGAATACACAGTATAATTTTGCATGAATGCATGAATGTGATTATGTCTTAGTAGATTATTCTTACTTTGTCCCTGTGTGTGTGTGTGTGTGTGTGTGTGTGTGTGTGAGAGAGAGAGAGAGAGAGAGAGAGAGAGAGAGAGAGAGAGAGAATACAAAACATTTCAAGTTTCTTTCTAAGTTCAGAAACGGAGGATGAAAAGATGATTCAGAATGCAGGCCAGCTCAGGCGACCTCACTATGGGTCGAGTTCTCATACTAGATCCTCAGGATTGTTCATTTTCAAGAAAATTCCATATGATTCTGATGTCTTGAGTCATATCAAGATGAACCGATCTAAATGGTGAGAATGGTGCCCAGAGCTCACAGCAGTAGTAACAGACGCGATGGTAGAGTGATGTCACAGAGAGGGAGGGTTACAGATTTCACGAGCTTTGTCTTCTGCTGGGGGTTTGGCTTTGTTCTGTTGCTGCTCTGTTAAAATGCATCTAGTTTGGCAAATATGACCTAAATTTTAGGTAAGTTGTAAATTTCTTAATGTTAAGTGCATTTACATAAACTTTTAAAGGCACAATTTAAAAAACTAAATATTAGCTATTGGGGAAAACATTAAATGACGTGGGCATATAGCACCATCTAATGATAAATTCATTTATTTGTAAGATACCTTTACTTCATTAGCAAATAGTACATGAGAGTCATAGAAAATGCCATGAGTCCACCTAGTATGTGCCTATCTTAAGAAACTTGAACTCCTAGTCTTGTTATTTATATGACCCCTCTAGTAGTTTACAGTGAAATAAAAATAAGCCACATTGTAATAATTTTTTTTTTAGCAAGAGTTCTGCAAGTGATTCTGCTTTGAGCACACTAGCCACCTGGTACCTATTAGCTCCGCATCCACCCTTCAGGGAGGTTTGTGTCCTGGTGGAACTCAATCTGGTAAAGCCCTTTTCGGCAAGCTTTCAGCAGAGGGAGCCTGCACCTGAAGACCTCCCTCCTCCAGGTGTGATTTTGCTCTTCTGGATCCTACAGTGTTCATGTTCACCTGGCAAATGGGGCATCCAGGTGAACTCACCCCAGGGGAGGTGCCGCACACAATGTGGATAGCTTCCCAGAAAGTTCTGCAGATGGCATGGCAGCTTGGCAGCAATCTCCGCAGAGCCTTCATGGATAACTTCCAACAAGAACAAAAATGTTCTTCACACACACTCACATGGGGGAGTGGGGGTGGCCCTCCTACCAAAAAATAAAAAATAAAAGGCTGTAATATGTACCATAAAGTCTCAAAAATACTGATGAGGAATTGGGAATTGAGTTACTCAAAAATCTATTCTCTTACCATATTTATCTTAAATCACAAATTGACATCAAAAAAATGATTCCTGCAAAACTCAGAAAGGTTAGAACATCCTCATAACCAAGTTGCAAAGAGAGTGTGTCAAGAGAAATAATTTAGGAGTTTTTAACAAATGAAAATGAAACTACGACATAATTTTCCCCCTAGTTACCTCCAAGTCTTCCAGGAACTAGCGGTGGCCTATTGGAGGAATCTATTTAAATTCATAATCCATATATGTTATTATGAAGGTAATTGGTTGAGTGAGATGCCAGCTTTTAGTTTTAGTGAACATACGGAAAGCCAGCACTCATCCTGAAAATGCAGTTTCAGCAAGTTTTTGTGACAATATGGAGGAGAGTTCTAGTAGGACTGAAATCTTAACTCATAAAGCATCCTTTGGAATCTGGTGCTCATCAGGATTTATAGTTCCTACTTTTATCCCTCAAAATTTTAAAGCACATGATGCTGGCAGCCTAGGGATATAGTGTCACATAAGCTCCATGACTGTCAGTAAAAATGACACATTACATAAAGACCATTGCATTTCTCCACTTAGAAAATAAGTCCAGGGCTGAGAGTGTAGCTCAGTGATAGAGCACTTGCATAGCATATGCAAGGTCCTAGATTTAACCCCCACCCAAGCTGACAAATTAATAGATAATAGGTAAGTAAGTAAATTTCAGAACATTGCCATAGTTTATTTTATGTTCCTTACTGAACATATACTTATACTTTGTTATAAAAAATGATAATGCAGAGTTATCTTTAGTTCAGTGTTAGCATTTAATTGCAATACAAATAAATAAAGTTATGGAAAATACATTATTCACTACAGGAGGTTTTAAGAGATCTGTTTGTTGTTGTTGTTTTCTCTTTCTCTAGCGGGACTCTCCAATTGGGAACAAAGGCTGCACTATAGATCAGCTGTCTCTGTTATCTTTACTATTTGCTTGGATCCATCTTTGGGTTCTCCCTTCTCTAAGAATGCGAGGTGGCCCCAGGCATACAAGTGCAAGCCAAGAGCCAAGATGACTACAATAACGTACCTCGCCAAACACGTATTGGCTTGAGTTATCTAAAAACTCCTCAAGTGCCCTTAAAATAATTCAAATCAGGGAAGAAGCAAGAAGCCATATGGTAGGGTTGTTGCACACTCTAGAATAAACTGTACAATTAAAAATATTATCTTCCCTCCGCAGCTTATTTATTTGTACAGACTTCTTTCTGGCTTGGAAGCTGTGGATCTTTTGATGACAGACATTATGTTTCATTTCAGAGTTTCTTTTTATATCATCAGTACTCAGCATAAGCTACATAATAAATACATATTTAATAATCATTTAGTTTGTTCTGATTCCTATCTGGGGTCTCATTAAAATAATGGCGATGCATTTTAAAGGCACACATTACCACTGCTGAGAATGAATGGGAGGCAAGCTCCAATAGAATGCCCATCAAGCATAGCAGTATTTTGAAACTAGGATTTAAAAGTTACTTCATTACCAAATAGACCATTTATTATCTAATAGTACAGATCTGTGATGTTACTTTGAACGAAAAAATTTTTAACTATGGCTCATTGCCTGGTTTAGAAATGTACAATATTACTGAAGCTAAGGTAATACAACTTCAGGCTTGACGGTGTATAATACTAACAGGGAAAAACATTATTAAAATGTTGGATCTTGACTATTGGGATAAAATAGAATGTAAAAATTTGTCAGCTGAAAAGGGCATGGTGGTGAGGAGGGTAATAGAGGCGAATGAGATAATTAGGGCACTTTTTAATCAAATATGAATTAGAAGGTTTGGTGGTTGAAATTGCAAAAATTTGAGTAGCAAAAAACCAGAGATGTATACACACAGGTCTATGATTAAACCACTCAAGGCCTCGTTTTCTTAAGTACCTTAGGGATCTAACTGGGATTCAGCTTTAAAGTGTCACTTTATTTGAATCCCATCTCCCACCTAAATCTTGTAGGTCAGGGACCCCAGCCATTGGACGGTATTCTGACCCTCATGAAGCTAAAAACAAGCAAGCAAGCAAACAAACAAAAGCCCCACAAGCAGCCAAAGAATCCAAATGTGTGTTTGTAAAGAAAATTTTTCTACATAGCCTTAGTCCTAACTGCTCAAATAAAGATATCCAGAATTGAAAGGGTAGCAGTCACCAAGAGCCTGGAAGCAGGACAATCCTGAAACATTTCGTTTTGAAAATGTTAATCTAAGAAGCATTTTGTTCTAAAAGTGGGAAATATTTATTTGATTCATATCAATAGTCACAGTGGTATTTTATAAAGCATTTCCCCACCAATTTTCAAAGTTGAATCAACAGTTAGTTAATATAGACACAAGAACCTGATTGTCAAGATGGACTTAACTTTAATATTTATACATTTTTTTGATCCTTTGCAAACCATCAAATTTTCTATGCCTCAGTTTTCTCTTTAAAAATATCAGGTGATGAGGGGGTTAATCTGACACTTTCTCAGAAAACTGGGAATAGGGCTACCTCCTGACCCAGCAATTCCACTCCTTGGAACATAGCCAAAAGATGCTCTACCACACAACAAGGACATTTGCTCAGCCATGTTCATAGCAGCCTCATTCGTAGTAGCCAGAATCTGGAAACAACTTAGATGTCCCTCAGTCAAAGAATGGATAAAGAAACTGTGGTACATTTACACTATGGAATACTACTCAGCTATTAAAAACGAGGAAATCTTAAAATTTGCAGGCAAATGGATGTAACTAGAAATGATGATCCTGAGTGAGTTAAGCCAGACCCAGAAAGATACACATGGTATATACTCACTTATAATTGGACGCTAGTCCAAAAGGAATGTCTCCTGAAAGTCTTCACTTAGCGGGAGATTGGGATCGATGCTGGGACTTGCTATTGGGACTCCAGGTGAGAGAGGTTTGTGAGAATGATGAAATAGAAGGGTCCAGAGGGTCCTAGAAACCTTCAAGAAGACCATCAAGGATGGTGGATCTGGACCCAGAGGGGTCTGCTCAAACTACTCTACTAAGCAAGGACATTGCATGCAGCAAACCTAGAACCCCCATCCATATCTAGCCAGTAGACAGCACATTCTCCACAGTTGTGTGGGGAATGGGGACTGACTCTCACATGAACTCTAGTGCCCCCTATTTGACCACTTCCCCTTGGTGGGGAGGCCTGGTGGCACTGAGAGGAAGGGTAAGCAGGCTGCCAGGATGAGACCCGATAGGCTGTGATCATACAGTGGGGGAGGAGGTCCCCTTCTGTCACAGACCCAGGGGGAGGGAATAGAATGAAAGAAGGGGGAAGGGGGAAACAGGAAGATACAAGTGAGGGGGAAACAATTGAGATGTAATCTGAATAAATTACTTAAATAAAAATAAAAAAAAATAGGAGTTCCTACCCTGGATGTTTGTTTTTAAGTTTAAAAAGGAAATGTTTGTTAAGAACCTACAATCACCTTGAGTTGATAGCCATACAAATTCCTTATTTAATTAAAATCCTGAAGAAGTCCAAGTATTACTTTTCTCCAAATAACAAATGAGGAGAGAACCAAGGACCACCTCCTTCCAAAGACTAAACCAGTTTTGTCATTATAAAATTAACAGAAAAAAGTCACAAATGACCCAACAAATAGTAAAGTATGATGTTAAGCAAAGGTTGTTAACGCAGATTTCCTTTTACAAAATTGTATGTGTCCATTTGTGTGCCTAG
The DNA here is from genome assembly GCF_964271855.1 of Acomys minous. NCBI lineage: Eukaryota > Metazoa > Chordata > Mammalia > Rodentia > Muridae > Acomys > Acomys minous. The sequence goes on along the minus strand of NC_140486.1, from coordinate 108,056,152 downwards.
GCACATGCTTATGTGTGTCCATTTGTGTGCCTAGGCACACATGTGTGTCTATTTGTGTGCCTAGGAATATGTGTGTGTGTGTGTGTGTGTGTGTGTTCATTTGTGTGCCTACGCATGTGTGTGAAGGTCACAGGACAACTTGTAGGAGTCAGCTCTTTCATTATACCATTTAGTTTCCAGGAATGAAACGCAGGCCCTCCAACTTGCCTTAGAGTACTTTTATATGTTGAAACATGTCACTGGCCTGCAAAACTCAGCTTTCTAACTTAGAAAAAGAATTGACTGTAGGTAGATTTTATTTTATTATCCATTAAACATGTTAATATTTGGCAGTCATTTTTCTATTTTTTTTTGTACAGGATGCATTCAGTGAGATTAATTTTAAGAGAAGACTAAATACAGCCTTCTTTCATATCACCCGTGCTTTCACGTACCAATCCTATCTTTCTTCATTATCACATAAAACTCTGAGTTGACATGTTCATAGCTGCCTTATTCATAATAGCCAGAACTTGGAAACAACCTACGTGTCCCTCAATAGAAGAATGGATAAAGAAACTGTGGTACATTTACACTATGGAATACTACTCAGCTATTAAAAACAAGGAATTTCCAAAATTTGTGGACAAATGGATTGAACTAGAAATTGTCATAATGGGTGAGTTCACACAGAAGCAAAAAGAGCTAAATGGTATATACTCACTTATATCGAGACACTAGCCCAAGGTGTACATCCCCATGAAAAACTGTACCTACCAGGATAGTGGGTAAGAGGGGAGGTCATCCTATTGAGACTTTAGGCGTGAGAAGCCTGGGAGAAAGAGGAAATAGAAGGATCCAGTGGGTCCTGGAAAATTACAGGTGAGTCTGGGCCCTGGGGTCCTCCGCAAACTATGGCAACAGCCAAGGAAAAAATAGGCAGTAAACCTCCAACCCCTACCCAGACTAGCCGATGGACAGGACATTCTCCACTGGTGAGTGGAGAAGGAGATCTAACTTTCACACAAACTCTGGTGCCCCATATTTGAACATGTCCCTTGGATGGAGATGCCTGGTGGCACTCAGAGGAAAGATAATAGGTCACCAAGGAGAGACTTGATACCCTATGAGCATACACAGGGGGAGGAGGTCCCCCTCAGACACAGACATATGGGAGGGGAGTAGGGGGGAAGTGGGAGGAAGGGAGGAATGGGAGGATACAAGGGATGGGCTAACAACTGAGATGTAATATGAATAAATTAATAAAAAAAAAGAAGATGAAAGGAAAAAAAACCTCTGAGTTGATCCGGTACTCCTGTTGATTTCAGGGCACTTATATCCCATGTGGTTTCCATAAGGCAACAGAGACAGTATCATATCCCTTGTTCAGTTGTCAAATCGACGCTGAGAGATGTCCAATCACACATTCAAACCCATGAGCCCCTAAATGAGTGAGACAGGGCTCGGCTCCTGTTCTCTCACATATACCATGCTCGCCAGGAAGCCTCGTGGCTCCTCCCACACACTGCAAGGAAAATACTGCTTCTGACATCTCAGCCTCTGTGTCTCCAATGGATCAAAGGATGAAACCATTCTGACTGAACCGTTGCGTTACACCGATATATGCCTAAATAATGAAAGCTTCTGAGGAACAGCAACAGAAACAAAACCAAAATAACTGGTCTGGAGCATAAAAACATGTGAGTGGCGAAGTGAAGTCTGAGAGATAAATAACCTTCATTATCCCAACTGCAGACACAGAAAGACGGCAATTACAAGATATTACCCCACAGGTCCGCTGTCATGCCACTTGCAAAAGACTATAGTCATTTCAGTGAGTAAAGGGCATTTTAACACAAGCAGCACAAGACAGTAGAGCGACCTTATTACCAGTAGAGGGCAATAGTGTCCCAGCAGAATCCTATTTTAATCAGGTAAAGGATTGGAAAACAGAGGAAAGCTGTGGCTGTAAGGCCATGGAAACACCAACACTACCCTCTCCCTCACCTGGAGGTCCATTGCCTGTGTATGTATGCGTACTTAGCTAAGAAAATTCTTGCAGATAGCACTTTTTGGTTGTGTTGCAATAAATTAATACTTTTTTTTTCAAAAAAAAAAAATCAGGCTGCAATCCAAATTCTAAAAATTATCAAACCACGGGTAATTATATAAAATATCTGCAGCAGGAAGACCTCATTAGTTGCAGCCAAAAGACCTATCTTACCCAAATTACCAAAACATTTAATGTATGTCCTGTAGCCTATTTCTTTCTAATTAAACTAACACCCATTATTCATTGGATTTGCTTGCTTCCTAGAAATTGACTAGCTGATAAAATGTATGCTTTTTGCATCAAACTGAGCTGGCCCGAATCCTGCCTCTGCCACTCATTAATACCGTGACCTTGACGATATCACAGCCTCTGTCCCCTGATCTGTAAAATGAAAATGAATATTTCATGATGTTATTTGAGAATCAAAATTTAAAAATGTATGAAAATGCTTGGCTCAATGTAAGCACAGAGAAGAATATTTCAAAAGACAACTGGTTAGTTATTTTTCTGTTGCTGTGTTAAAAACACCACAACCAAAGCAACATTCAGAAAGAAGCAAGGGCCGCGGAGGGTTGGGTAGGGACCTCAGTGTTGCGGCAGTCTGGCAGCAAATGGCTGAAATTGGAGCTGGAGCTGGATTCTGAGAGCTCATATCTTGAGTCACAAATAGAGAACACAAGCAGAGAGTGCACTGGACACAGCACCTGTGTTTTGAAACGTCAAGCTCACCCTCAGTGACACATTGCTCCAGCAAGACACAACCCAGTCTGCTGTCATAAAAACCCCTGGACGTTTTTGCTACATCATAGTAAACTTTACTTCTCTTCACCCTGCTAGCCCAATTGCTCAATCTAAAACATGCCATTCTTTTTAGCGACATTTACATATATATGATGGCTTCCAGTTTAGTGTTTTGTATGGGATTCTGGAATGTGTGAGCGAGTGGGTCTCTGCCTTTATATCTGTTTCTTATGCCTTTTCCTGGGCTCTTTTTCGTGTTTGTTTTGTTCTATTTAGTGTATTCATTGTTTGCCTTATCTTATTATATTATATTTTATTTTATTACTTAAAAATAGTTTCTCTTTCCTTCTATCTCATCAGACAATTCTAACCAATCTCTGCCTTCAAGCCAAACACACACATCTATGTCTTAAGAATTTCCTTCCTCCTGCCCTACCCCAGGTCACTGTTGCACACACTCCAGAGGCAAGAGCCTCCTAAACACAGTTAAAACGCACCCATAACACTCCCATGCTGACAGCCTCCTAACAGCATTCCTTTATACATAACTTTTCCATGAAATACTTTTGGGAGGGTTACAAAGAAGACCTGCCTTCTATAATGATTCCTGTTTATGTCTGTATTTGCTATGAAAAGCCGAAGGGCCATGCTTTCCTCTGTGGTTTATTCACTTTGCAGATAAGAGTCCTTCCTGAAGAGAGGTCAGGACAGGAACCTCGAGATGAGAGCTGAAGCAGAAGCCAGGGAGGAATGCTGCCTACCGCCATGTTTGTCCTGGTTTGCTCAGCATACACTGGGACACACCTCACAACCACATGTCCTGGGATGGCATCACTAACAAAGGGCTGTAGGAGGTCTGAGTCCTCCTACAGCTATTATTGATCAAGAAAAGCCCCTGCAGACTTGCCTACCATAGGTCACTCTGATGGAGGAATTTCCTCAACTGAGGGGTCACTCAAGTTGACAAAAAAAAAAAAAACAACCCAAAAACCAAAAAAGAAAAACATATGAAGCAACACATGAACACAACAGCATGTAGAACAGTGGGTTTCATGACATACGTACATGTAACATAGCCTGATTAGAAGGCCCCATCATCTTACCCTCCTTTATTCCTGCCAAACAGCTGCAGATTACCTCCTTTTACATTTCCAGTCCCCTCCTTCCCACATTTTTTCTCTTTCCTCCCTCTCTCCATTCTTTCCTTTCTCTGTCCTTCCGTCCTTTCAACCTTTTGGACTTCACATATAAGGGAAAGCAAGTCATGTTTTGCCTTTTGAGTCTGGTTTCTCTAACATAATGATCTGTCTTTGCATTAATTTTCCTGAAAGTACATGATATTGTTGTTCCCTGTGGCTGAAGGATACTCTGCTGTGCATGTATTCAACATGTTTATCCATTTATCAATTTATCAACACACTAGGCTGCTGTGAATAGTGATGCGAGGGGGAAGCATTGAGTATACGTTATCTCTGGAATAATAGGCTGGCAATCCTTCTGGTACATATACTCAAGAGCATTATGACTGGATAATATGAGTTGTTGAGGGCCCCTCCAATACTGGCTTTATAGTAATCAAACTAAAGATCAATAGAGCAAGTGAATAAGTGGATCCTTTTTTTCCCCCATTAAGTCCTTGGGTTTTGTCTTCTTCGTGACAGCCATTCTAGGAGTAAGATCATTGTAGTTTTTTATTTTCATCTCCTTGATGGATAGAGATGAGAGAGACAGAGACAGAGACACAGAGAGAGAGACAGAGACAGACAGAGACAGAGACAGAGAGACAGAGACAGAGAGACTGAGAAACAGAGAGAGAGAGAGAGGGAGGAGTACAAGGAGGGAAGGGAAAAACTCTTTGGAGGGAAGAAAAAAAACTAACAGGAAGAGGAGCAAAGGAAAATACTATGGTTATCAAATAGGAACAAAGTAAAATGATATATCTCATGTATGAAAATACCATAACGGAAACCATTACTGTGTAGGCTAACTAAATTTCCCCCCTTCCCTGTTAGCATGTCTGTTCGTAGTGCCACTGTTCAGATCATGAGTATGCAGCTATTTTATGAGAGACTTCCCCAGCAACTTCCTAGTATTCTGTCTCCTGCCTCTTACACTCCCCAGCCGCTACCTCTTTTGCAACAGTCCCTGGGCCATAGGTTAAGGTATTGTTATATAGATGCATCCATGGACCAGGATCACCACGATCCCTTGATTTCTGTGCTGCGTCCCATTGTGGTTTTCTGTGATGGTCTCCATCTTCTGTAAAGCGGAGCTTGTTTGAGGAGGGATGGTAGCTGCACTTATCTGTGGGTATAAGGGTAAGACTTAGGAATTACGGTAGTAGAACAAAGTGGAGGTGGTAGATTCTTTTCCAAGGCCCATGACCTCACTAGTCTAAGAAGTTGGCCAAGTTTCTAGTAGCAGCCATGGTTTCTCTCCTGTTGAGCGGGCCATAAGTACAATTAGATATCTGCCAGTTATTGCTATCATGTGAGTGATGTATGCTGCACCTTTATGGAAATCTTGTCACCTTGCTCATTGTTGTGGTTCATAGATGTCACAGTCAGGTAGGAGGACTACCCTTCCCTTCCATCCCGTGGCAGCATGTATAGCATCTCCTGGTACTGCAGAAGCTAGACCACACCAATGAGGCTTTCCAGTTAGCTCCAGGTCAAATCATCCAAGATCTGGGTTCTAAGTGTGCAATGTCTATAGCAACAAGGGCTTAACCTTCAAACATATGACAAAATAAATATCCTATACTACTTTGTGAGTCATTTTTTAGTATTCTGATTAACCAGTCAAAAGGTTTCTCTTTCCTAGTACTGGGATTTTGTTAGCCTGTGGTTCCCCTATGGTGGGAGTGTTGTCATCTCAAGAGACATAAGACTCTCACTCTCTCTCTCTCTCTCTCTCTCTCTCTCTCTCTCTCTCTCTCTCTCTCTGTGTGTGTGTGTGTGTGTGTGTGTGTGTGTGTCTAAGTATAAAACAATATGATTACATATATATAAAATAATATGATTACAATATGCTTCCATAAAGCTGTATCAAACAACCTTGTGCTGGATCCCTCCTTCTACTGTGCTGACTTCTCTCCCTCCTCCCTAGTTATAACATGTCGCGTCCTCCTGCCGGCAGGAACGACGCAGACACCAGGATTCTTTTCAATCGTGCTTTATTGGGAACATCCTTTGAAGCTGAAGCGAAAGACCCCGAATGCCTGCGAGCACGCCACTTAAATACTGTCTGGATGTGGCGTGTCAATGTCTCATTGGTTACATTCGGATGCCTCATTAGCATGTCTCATTAGCATGTCCCATTAGCATGCCTGCAGATGAGAGGCTATGGAGTACTTCATTTGCATACCCCTGTCGGGAGGGGTGCATTGAGAGGGCTTATGTCTGTGCATGTGCGGGAGCCACCAAGTGGTAACAGTCGCTGCCATTATCGGGCGTGGCTGCGCCTTACAATAACAGCCTCCTGTTTTTTCAGCATCCATTCATCTGTTGAGAGACATTTAGATTGTTTCTATTTCCTCCAATTGTGAAAAGGGTGGTAAGAAACATTGCTGAGCAAATATCTGTGGAGCAGGATATCAAGTTAGAGGAAAATATAGCCAGTGATCTAGCCAATACACGTGTAGCAAAGAGGTTCCTGAGTAGTATTCCATTTGTCCAGGAGTTAATGCCAGGACTTGATAATTAGGACTTTGCAAAACCGTAAAATCTTCTGTGTAGGTAGGGAAACAATCAGTCAAGTAAAGTAGAAATCCACAGAGTTGGTAGGAACCTTTGCTGGCCGTATACCCAACAGATGACTAATATACAGAATACATAAATAGCCCAAAAAGCAGAGTCAATAAAACAAATGACCCAATTAAAATGGGCCATGGATCTGAACAGAGAGTTCTCAGAAGCATAAATAAAAATAACTGAGAAATAGATCAGAAGGTGTTCAGCATCATTAGCAATTAGGGAAATGTAAATTAAAACAATTTCAAGATCCTGTCTTATCCCAGTCAGAATGGCTAAACTCAACAAAACAAGTGACAGCAAACGCTGCTAAGGATGAAGGGAAGGGGGAATCTTCACTCACTGCTGGTGGGAAAGCAAACTTGTGCAGCCGTTCTGGAAATCAATAAGGGTAATCCACAAAAAGCTAAAGTTAAATCTATCACATGATATAGCTATAGCACTCCTTAGCATATACCGAAAGGACTCAGCATTCTCCTTAAAAATAATTTTAAAATATATTTTATTAATTTATTCATATTACATCTCAATGGTTATCCCATCCCCTTGTATCCTCCCATTCCTCCCTCCCTTCCCATTTTCCCCTTACTCCCCTCCCCTATGACTGTGACTAAGGGGGACCTCCTCCCCCTGTATATGCTCATAGGGTATCAAGCCTCTTCTAGGTAGCCTGCTATCCTTCCTCTGAGTGCCACCAGTTCCTATGTATATACAAAGCATTTTCATATAAAATCTACCCTCAGTGTGCTCCCTCCAACGCCTCCTCACACCCTCCACCCTTACCCCCATCCTAAGTCCGTGCATGCCCCCTCCATTAACTCACGGAGTACAGTGAAGGCTGCCGCCTGCATGCTCGCTCGTGAGTAGTCATCTACTGGAGCGTGGGCCCGTTACTGTTGGGTAGACCCCTAAAGTAAGGTGATTGATTCTCCCCACCCCAGTAGCCATCAAGTGCCAGTACTTCCTCAGATAGAAGTGAGGGGTTGCATGCCCCTCCCCGGATCCATACTGGAGTTTTAACTCCTTTAACTCCAGGTATAGTGCCTGTAAGCATATTCTTGTGTGTGATGGGCATACCATGTCCAGAGACAGCATTCTAATGTTTTTTAAAGAATGTCTCCCTCACTACAGAATTGTTGACATTCCCACTTTCTTAACTATGGGCATAATTTTCCTGGAATGAGTAATACCACCTTAATCTTTTTATAATTACACATTAAATTGCTTTCTTCACATATAATCCTAAACTGTTTATAATTTTTTTTCACTTAAAAGTGAGGGTCAGTATACTTCCTTTTTTTTTTCAAAAAGTTTTAAATTTATTTATTCTTCTCTCATATATTACACCCCGAGCACAGTTTCTCCTCTTTCCCCTCTCCCAGCCCTTCCTTTACTCCCCTCTCCTCCAGAGCCACACCTCCTCTACTTCCCTTCAGAAAAGGACCGGCCTCCACGTGCTATCAACTTACAATAAGACTAGGAAAGCATCCTCATATAAAGCCTATATCAACTTACAACAAGACTAGGAAAGCATCCTCATATAAAGCCTATATCAACTTACAACAAGACTAGGAAAGCATCCTCATATAAAGCCTAGTCAAGGCAACCCAGTAGGAGGAAAGGGGTCCCAAGCCCAGACAAAAGAGTCAGAGAAGACTCCCCCACTCCCACTGTTAGGAGTCCCTCAAGAACAACCAGCTACACAGCCATAATGTATATGCAGAGGACCCAGCTCAGACTCCTATGGCCTCCAGGATTTCCTTCAGTCTCTGTGAGCCCCTATGAGCCTTGCTTGGTTGATTCTGTGGGCCATGTTCTTGTGGTATCCTCAACCCCTCTGGCTTCCATGGGGTTCCCTGGGCTCTGCCTAATGTTTGGCTGTCAGTCTCTGTATCTGCTCTCATCTCTTGCTGGATGAAGACTCCCTGGTGATGATTCAAGCTGGCTCCAGTCTATGAGTATAGCAGAGTGTCATTAGGTATCATTTCATTTACTTTTTTTTTTCTTTTTTTGCCCTTCACATTTGATTCTATCCTAGGTCTGGGCTGTCCAGTTTTTTTTGCTCCTGGCTATCCAGGCATTGCCAGACATTCTTTAATACTGAAAAACAAACAAGTAAAACTTAAGTGCAACAACTTCCTTGTTCTGTTACACTGGGGAAGCCAAGGTTTCCCAGTCTTGTTTGACTAGATTGACTGTTACAAAACGTTAGAGTCTTCAGAAACAGATCTTGAGAAGAAAATCTGTCTGCAAGTCATTTTTTTGGGGGGGAGGGGGAAGTGTTTGAGGTGTGTGAGTCACTGTGGAGACAAAGGCCTGCTCTTCGGAAAAAGTTCTTATGGGTAGCTCCAGCCTGATCCTGCTGGGGAACTCTGGGATGTGAGGTACACCACAGAGTTGTCTGCACCTGTGAGGAAGGAACTGAGGGCAATCTTCCCACAGGAGGGAGCTGGCCACAGAACTGAGGCCAAGAGCAGTCTGCTGAGGGCAAACCCTGGGCCTGGCTGCTGGAAACATAAAAAACCAAAGAGTGGAAAATGTTTGAGTAAAAGGCCAGAGGGAGAAAGGTAGGCACAGGGCAGAAGGTAGGCACAGGGCAGAAGGTAGGCACAGGGGGGAAGTTAGGCACAGGGCGGAAGTTAGGCACAGGGGGGAAGGTAGGCACAGGGCAGAAGTTCCAGCCTCACCTGGTGTAATTACGCCCCAGATTCTAATTTCAGAGTGAGAGCACATTTGGAAACGATCTGTGTGGAGCCCCCTCAAGTTTTCTTTCAGATTGCTGCCATATTTAATACAGACAGAATTCATGTGGGCAAACTGACAGGTCAATTTCAAATTCTGGGTTAAGATAAAACAAGCTATGTCAGCACCTAGAGTTTTGGTATACTTATATACATTGATAAACCCGTTAATTCGTTTACAGAACATAATAATTCTTATCTATGGTGTTGTCTTCATTTAGTAGATACAAATCAAGAATCGGATTAAACATGTACATTAAATGCATATAAAATTACTCAGTGGTGGATCAAGTATTAGAGAAGTAAAATATTTGTGTTGAGTGGTTTCTTTTCCTTGTTGAACTGAGTTTTTGACCAAAAAGGTTTTAGATAAAACCAAGGGAAAGAAAGCAGAAAGGATCACCATAAAGGAGATGCCCCAAGGTGCTGGCCTCACTTGACTAAGTGTAGATGCTCATTTGGATTACAAATCATAAATGAACATAAGGTAATACTATAAAAACAAGAATGAACATTTTTATCTTTGGAATTTGGGGGTAAAGCATATTTCTACAACCAGAGAGCACAAAGATTTGAAGCAAAAATTACTACCCCTAAGATATCAATATTAAGGAAATATGATCAGTCAACTTAATTATTTAATTATAGACAAATTTAACTAATAAAAGCATGGAAAATATGCTTTGAATATCAAAACTAATTGATGAATAAGACATAGAAAATTCATGATCTTCTTTCTAGAAAGCTGGAAAAAGTGGATAAAAAGGAAAAATATTTTAAAGAGATGAGAAAACAATGTAAAATGGAGAAAATTATATTTTTAACAAGCATTTAAAACGATATTTTATTTAAATATTATTAGAATAATAACATATACATGATACAATATATAATAAATATTAAATTATATTTAATTTTAAATATCTTAAATGAAAAATATTTAAAAGATGAGAAAACAATGTACAATGAAGAAAATTAGATTTTTAATTAGGATTTAAAAATGATACACAGTTTCAGTAATAATCAAGGACACACAAATCAAGGTAAGACATAAAACCCATCAAATCAGCATTAAGCTTAAAATCAGGACATATAAAAATATATGTAGAGAAATGGATTCCATTTTGCCCCAGAAGCAGAAAAGCAACTGTTACCCAAGAGCATTTTAGTCGCTTATGATGTCAAGCCCACAGCTACACTCAGACTATTCAGTCTTTTGCTCCAGAAAATATATTCCAGAGAAAAGCACCATTGGTTAGCACAAATTAGCTTTTGAGACACTTACTTTCACTGTGTTTTTATTATATATTAAAGATTTATCATGATATAAGGCCTATGCTGTAAATTAGTCTATTTTATGTGTGTACTATAAATTAGGCCTTATGTCAAATGTTAAGCTTAGATAGAAAAGTGGCAAAGGGGGCAATCTGTAGGTTTCTTAACAATTTCCTCCAAGATTAAATATTCCATCCCGCAGGAAGTTCCTTAAGCAGGGAGATTAAACAATCCAAAATAGCTTCAGGAAGCCCCAGAAACTGACCAGTTTCATTAAACCCCTCCCTGCCAGAACAAGCAATAAAAGAGGAAGGTCCCTTTCAGAAGGAAGGAAGTTAAACTGCAAAGACTCTCAGATGGGGCAAGCTGCAAGGGAGATTCTGAGATCAGAACAGCTGCCTGGAAGAAGCAGAAAGCAGCCTTGCTTCCAGGAAGAGGTTCAGACCACAGTCACTTGGAAAGGACACTCTCCAAGCAGCTTAGCTGCCTGTAGGCTGTGTAGTATGTTTCAGGTTTTCCAGCTTTTGAGCTTTCACCCATGCTGGGATGAGCCTTGGTGATCCAGCTGTCTTTGGGTGACTACTATGCCTTAAGTACCCCTCATCCATATTCGTGGAAGTAACCTCAATAAAACTCATTAGCTCACCACGTTGTACTTCGGTGTTCTCTGTACTTTTCCATTGTGTGTTCTCTGTCCGGGTAATAGACATGTGTGTTGCATCTCCCCAGTAAAATTGCTGTCACTGTATAACAGAGGAAAGGATGGATGGATTGATAGATTAATGATACATACAAACATATTCATATTATAGGTTAATGTCTTCATATATAGAAACATATTTTCATTCTGTCTTCATTTATATACATATACATTGTCATCTTATATGTGTGTGTGTATATATATATATATATATCTTCACACCTAGGTCATAGATAGATAGATAGATAGATAGATAGATAGATAGATAGATATAGTTTTATGTCTCCAGGTGATTTTTGTACCTTAATTTCTCGCATGACATCATATTTGCTTTATTCAATATGAACACTTTTCTTTTGTCTTGGGATATCTGACCTTTTAACTCACAAATAATAGATAATCCAAAATTTTGTGAGTAGTTTTTTTTTCTTTGCACAAGAGTTTCAGTGTAATTTCAATTTTCTTTCAAGATTCATGTTATTAATACCACTTCATTACCTGACTCCACTTAGGAAATAGATGAAACAGAAAATGCTTAAATAAATAAAACATTTAACTGATGTTTTTTAAATGATTTTACATTCATATTTTCCATTGCTGATATCAGATATCAATTCTGAACCATGTATACATTTCAAAGTATTTCTAAGAAGCCTAAAAATATCATAATAAAAGAGTAGCTATAAGAAAATCTCAGAGCACATGTTTTAGTGGGAGCTATAGAATCCACCGATGACAGGGCCCTGTAACTTAAGAACCAGAATAAGCCACAGCTGGAGACAATAAAGGTTTTCAGACTTTTCTACAGAACACATCTCAGCCATGTAGCAAGTGACATTTTACACATGCCCCAAGGATATTTCCTACTGAAAGCTAATTTCCTTTGAACCATGGAGGATCTCCAGGCTTAATCCAAGTTGGCAGATCCCCAGGAGAAGGCTGATTCAGCAAACTCTTAAGCTTCTGTGGGTTCTTTCGGAAACCTTTGTACCAGGCCAGGGAGCCAGCACCTCCTCGTGTTACCACGTCTCTTAGAAGCATTCCTGGGCCTTACTATGAATTTATTATTGACCAATGCACTTGAGAATCTCGGGCTTGACTTTTATGGATTTATATTCATATTTAATTAACTGACCACTCATCTATTTAATCATTGAAGCAACCATATTGACAAGCAATTTCTCTCATATTAGGTCAAAGCAGTGGTTCTGAACCTGTGAGTTATGACCCGTTTGGGGGTCATATATCAGATATTTACATTACAATTCATTAACTAGCAAAATTATGGTTATTACGTATAAATGAAATAAATCTATGGTTAGGGTCACCGTAACATGATGCACTGTATTAAAGTGTCTCAGCATTTGGAAGGCCGAGAAGCACCGCATTAAAGAATAAATGAAGTTCTAGGCTATTAATGGCCTTTAAAATGAAACTATTTGTGAAGAGAAGAAAAATGCATATAGACCTGATGTTTAATTTTTTAAAACCTGTAATCTCAAGAAAAAAGAAATTACATGTTTTCTATAATGAACAACAGTTGTTTCAATGACTGCAGAAATCAATGTGTCAACTATATATCCACTCAGGTTCAATTCCCCAAATTCTCTAATGGAGAGAAATCCTCATTACTGCACAGGAAACCTTGAAAGTTCTAAAGACAAAACTCTTAGTGGTATTGTCTGTTCCGTCTTCCAAAGGGAAGAATTTACTTAGGATGGTCCGAGTTCCATTGAACATGTGTCGTCTGACATTGCCACATATCACACATTCATTAAAAAAATGTGTGTGTGTGACTTGACGTGGGTAGCCTGTAACTGACACACCTTTTCTCTGTATGAGCGTTACTAAAACACCCTTATGGGACGTTAGTGGACTTGAAGGCCTCTCAACACCTTTTGCTCTCTGTTCTCAGAAGAAAAGTAAATAGAGGAGCGTGTCATGTGTGTTCGCATGTTTCATTGTTCTGTACACATTGGGGAAAGACGGCACTGTAGAATGTGTAAGAATTTGCTCCAATAAAGCCTCACGTTATAGGCAAGTGAGGTAAAGAAAAATTCTTCTTAGATATAAATTTTGTATTACATATCTTCCCCGGAATACTAATGATATGCTGTTGTACTACTTATGTTTGTATCTCAATTTGTAGAAACTCTTTAAGCTAAGAGTATTTTCAATAGTTGAAGAAGAAATGAAAAATATATGATAATCAATAGCAGTTGTTTATCAGCACCTGGGAAAACACTGGTACTAGAATTGTACATATTTATGTATTTGTTAAAGTAATTTGCAAATTTTATTGTTTTAACTTTAAAAAAGATCACAGTTCTGAGAAGATAGTTTATTTGCAGGCATGCATGAGAAACCCAGAACTCATATTTTTAAAAAAGTGAGGCACAGGACACACATTTGTAATCTCAACCTAGGGCAGGAGAAAGTGAATTCCAGGAGTTCATAGCCAGTTGGCATAGCCTACTTTGTGAGTTCCAGACCAATGAGAAACTTTCTTTCAAAAACAGAAGGTGGGCAGCTACTAAAGGACTAATACTCATTATTGTTTTCTGACTTCCATAAGCATTTTAACACAAATGAACAAGCACACATACATATACATACATACATATATACATACACACACATGTAGGCTCAATTTTCTTAACCAATATATTTTATTACAACTTATTAACTGAGCGTATGTCACTTATAACCCAACTAACCAAAACAATGGTAAAAGAGGATTAATGAACACAATAACAAAACCGTAAGGATGTCAGTTCTGAGGAATGATTCTCCTGGCATAATCAGCAGGATTTCTTCTGCTGGAACCTGGAGTAACCAGAACACGGAACCTTAGCAGGAGCCGGAGGCCCGAAGCCTCCCTTCGAGCAATTCCCTCTAGGAGCATCTCAACATGGAGTGATGAACAGGCAAAATTATCTGGTCTGCAAAAAGCCCCGCCTCCAGTTCTGGGCTCATTTATATATCTCCTCCAAGAGTCTGTTAACAGGATCTTTTCAGCTGGCAACAATCAAGCTCCCACACAAGGTGGTTGGTCTCCTAGGGGATTAACATCATCTGTTCTCTCACAAGACTGTTCTGATCACACACTTGGGATCCTAAAAAACAGGTTTATCTCTCCTTCACACATACATACATACATACATACATACACAAATGCATGATAGATGATAAATTGATGGATGGATGGGTAGATCAATAGATGGATGATAGATAAAAAAAAAATCCAGATTGGTTGTCTGGCAAGGTGGGTCAACAGGCTGAGGGACTTTTTGCCTGTGATCTAAATCTGATCTTCAGAAACCACACGGGGGAAAGGAGATAACTGCTTTTCATAAGTGGTTATCTAATGTCCATCATACATCTACATGTTCACCACAACATGTGTAAACACACACACACACACACACACACACACACACACACACATACATCTACATACACACAATTTTTAAAATTCCAGATCGTTCTGATTTTTACCTTCTAATAATTTAGGTAAGTGTTACATCTTTACTGTATAGGGGTTTCTATTTGTGACAAAATACCATGACCCAAAGCAACGGAAGACATGGGTTTGTTTCATTTTACAGTTTATAGATTATCACCAAAGGAAGGCAGGCCAGGTACTCAAGGCAAAAAATCTGGAGGTAGGAATTGATGTAGAGGGCATGAGGAAATTCTACTTATTGGTTTGCTCCTCATGGTTTGCTCATACTTTCTTATAGCACCAGTCTAGGGGTGGTACCACCCAAAGTGAGATGGGTCCTGCTATATCAATGATCAACCAAGAAAATGCCCCTCAAGCTAGGTCAAAGGCCAGTCTGGTGGGAGAGTTTTCTCAGTTGAGAATCCCTCTTCTAATATGACTCTGTGTCAAGTTGATATAAACCTAAGCCAGTAAAGCCACCATGTTTTTTAATTTTTTTTCTTGCTGTGAGATACATTTGGGGTCAGAAAGTCTCCAGGTAAAGTTTTCTATAGCTGTTCTAGTAATTAGATTTTTCAGCTTAAAGTTTAGCTAAGCCTAGTAACAATTATCAAGGTAGGAAGAGAAATCAGACTGAAGCAGTTCATTCCAAAAATGACTGTGAATGTGGCAAGAACAAAGTCGTGGATGCTTTTTGTAGACCATCCCAAAGATGGCAATATCTAATGGATAGTATTTCCCAACATTCAATCAGAGATCAATATTCCAGAATAGGACTGTTTTCACTTCCTCAGTATCTATACAGAAAACTAGTCTGAGGAACACACAGAGTCAAAACTTCTATTCTTGGAAGACATTAGATCACTGCTTGCAGCACTTTAAGTGTTGCCAAAGGTCTATATAGCATGGTCTTCAGCATGGCACATTTAGGAGGTAGTAGAATATTAAGCACTAAAGCCTTGTGGGAATTTAGAGAATTGGATGCCCTTGAAGAAGACATGAGATTCAGGCTCTTCTCTTTCCTTTGACTCTCTGGTTGTGGGGTGAGTAGTTTTCCCCTGTTGCACCATGGTTATGTGGCTTCCCCGTCAGAGGCCTAAAGGCATCTAAGATGCTCAATAATGAGACGTACAGAGCTTTGACACAAAATAAATCTTTTATCTTTGTAAATTGAAGATCTCAGATATTTGTTATAGTCATGAAAAACTAACCATCATATTAGTCTCTCTTTATTTCTACTATGAGTAAGCAGGCAGAGTTATCACTAGAGAATATGAACAAATGTTACTTATTCTAGATGTGGAACCAATGATAAAATATAGAAGGATTACATCCAAGTTCATCTTGGTGAACCAATAATTTATTGGGGTCACTTACAAGAATATAGTGTGTGTGAGAGGGATTGCTTATAGGAACAGGGACAACTCAAAGGCAGTTGTATCACTGAAAAGCCCACCTCAATATGGATGGCTACTCACAAATCCTGGAACCCAGGCACTATCTGCAGGACATACAGATAGTTCTTGAGATCAGAAAGTCTCCACCGGGTATCTGGGCTAAACTAAGAATTTTCTCCCCACACCATCTGTTTACTATTTCAGAAACCCAATGGAGGGTTTCCATTTGTTTTGTTAGTTTCAGGAACTTCCGTAAACTTGTACATTGCTTTCTTCCTGAGTCACAAGTGCCTCCTGTTTCTTTTCTAGAGGGAATGTTTCAACTTATATCCTCAGAGTCTTCCTCCATAGTAGAGTGGTTAAACCCACCAAATTGCTACATAACATATTCTGTACACCCTCCCATGAACAATACTTTTTTAGTAATTTCTTTTGGAAGGAAACAAAGAAGATGAAAAAAAAATCAATCCTTAGCTGTTATTGGCTATACTACCCCATTAACAAACACGAAAGGTGGGAAATTCAGAGATGGAAAAATGATAGAAATAGTAGCAATAATTACAAATGCCAGTTACTAAAATCAACTATATGCCAGAGGATGGGTATATAACTAGATAGCAAATGAGCGAGGAACACATTACTGTGCAATATTGATGAGTAAGGAAACTGGCTACATAATATGATACCAGCTATCTGGTCACAAACTACCTTTGAGAACCAGAATTTTGAGCCCAAGCTCAACATCAAATTAAAATCCCACCTCTTCTTTTGCAGAAGGGAAACTTATGTATAAGATGATTCTCCTTAAGGAAAAAGTAAATCTTTAGATAAAGACCATGCAGGAAAGCAATTTTTAAACTTGAGCCTATCGGTAGAAATCATGCAGAGGCTTGCTGCAAACCATTTCCTCTTCTCTAGTGCTTTATGGGACTGAATACTGTGCACTTTATGCTTTCCATGGCAAGTGTCTGCCCAACACCATTACTGACAGATGAGTAAGATGCAAAGGCAGGCTCAACTCATCCTACACTCAGAATCACTCAGTTTACTAAGTTACGCATGTACACTTCACAGTTTAGTCTACAAACTGTTCAGAAGGGCACGTCTTCTTGGCTGGGACACATCACGTGTCTTGCATGCTGAATCTGGGTGAGTTCTGTGCTTCCCTCCTGCAGCCTCCTGCTTCTGAAGTCGACGGTATTAAAAATATCTTCTCACTCATCATTTCAATATGTTTAAGATGGCTGGATATGTCCCTGAGAAAATATTTATAGATAGGTTAACTTAAATTATGATTTAAACGATCTGGAAAATTGTTTGTTGTTGTTGTTGACAGAGCAGAGATTAAAAGGTAATGAATTTGTTTATCAGATGTGAAAATATTTTGAAAGCAGCCTATAATTGGGATTATTGTTTGCTATAATTTTAAACTTAAGGATCACTAGATAATTAATGGAGCTTCCCAACAAAAACA
The DNA here is from genome assembly GCF_964271855.1 of Acomys minous. Lineage (NCBI taxonomy): Eukaryota > Metazoa > Chordata > Mammalia > Rodentia > Muridae > Acomys > Acomys minous. Next base: position 108,038,595 of record NC_140486.1, on the reverse strand, counting down.
ATTGGTCTCAAGCACTACTTTGATGATGTGAAATAGATCTATAATTGTGACTTTAATGTATGAATTATTTCATCTCCACTCAGAGATATACTAGCATGTAAGAAGTTACAAGTTTGGACTAGAGAGATGGCTCAGAAGTTAATAGCACATACTGTTTTTCAGAAGACCTGAGCTTGTTTCTCAGCTCCATGTTGGCACCTCACAACTATGTGTCAGTCCAACTCTATGTGATTTGACACCCTCTTCTGGCTTCTCCGGGTACCTATACACATGCGGCATATACTCCATGCAGACATATATACACACACGTGAATACATTTAAAAAGAGAAAGAGAAGTTCAATGTGTTTATTTCCCCCGCTCTCTTATTGTCTTTTGTGGCCCCAGGTGGCCTCTAAACTCTTTTGGTTGTTGTTATCGGTGTAAGCCACTGCACCTAGCTGAAATTTATTAGTTTATATTTCTTAAAGCTGAGAAACATTTTTTTCTGACTAAAGCGTTTTGAACAATTTTCTCTAGGATCTACTGCAATGCAGCCTGTTCCTGGCAACAACCAAAGGCAATTCATTTTCTGGCCTCAGAAGCTCTTTTTAAAATTGTATCAAGCTATGATGCATGAAAACCAGAGTGTTTATTAGAAATAGGAATCAGGTAGCATAAACAGATGAGAAAGAAACAAAGTCTTTAGGCAAACTGTGCTTCCCTGTGCTAACTAATAATTCTAATGATAAATAAGGTATTTTAAAAAACATACTCATCACATGGTCACAAACAAAAATAGTCCTGGAAGCAGCATTCCTAGGCAAATCACATCTTACATCTTCTTTAATTCCTTAAATAATTTCTTGGAAGATTTTTCAAACAGTGGTGTTTTAAAATAATATCCACCTCCTCTTTTGCTTTTCTTTGTGTGTCTGCCAACTTTTAAGTAGCTTTTTTTTTTTATGACAAAATTAATCAACAGGGTCACTGAGAGCCCTCTAGTGGGGTAATGTTCTTTTCCAACACACTACAGTCATCTAGAGCTCTCTTTCCCTTCCGTCTCACCCTTCCACCCTCCTGCTGTTTTATATATGCATTTATTATCTTGTCCTTTCATTAGAATACCAGCCTGAGGTAAAATAAGATTAATCTCTGCAGAGTTTGTTGTGGTTAGTATTAGGAAAATATTAATTTCATCCTTTCACCTTCAGCTCTTTACTCTGTTACTATTTCTCCACCCCAAACACAAACTAGTCATTTATAAAATCAGGATGCAAACAAATAATTTTAATTGATTCTAATAAACCAAGATTTATGGGTAATTTCTTGACCCACTATTATACCCCTGTCAGCCACTATTTCCACTCAGAAGTATGCCTTTCCTTTAGGTTGATCATTATCAAAATGCTATGCCTCCTTCAAAGGGCACCTAATGCCACTTTCTTAAATCTACTTGTGCTTTGCAGAGTCCTAACTAGAGTCTCCATCTTTACTCTGAGGCCTCAAGTATCTTCAAGTCAACGCCAATATCTTGTTTATCTTGTCTCTGTACAGGAATGGTGTTATCTCTTGTTGGTACCCATTGCCAATCTGAGGCTAGCGGGTGCCAATGATTTCATAAAGAAGCAACCCACAGCAGCTGGAATAACTTCTTTTTGAAGGGCATCAAGAACAGTGATGAGCCAATTTCCCGAACATCCACTTTACCACACGATTGTCTTGGTGCCAGGAGTGTTACAGCAGTCTGTTGGAAATTTGCTATGCATATTAAGTCAAAGCTGATAGCCAGATTCTATTTGAGCATACAAGTTACGACATGCAGTAAGTGAGTCTGAGAATCTAAGCAAGCAGAAGAAGGAGACAAATATTTTTCAATATCTTAGTCCCTCGAAAATGATCAGGGACTAAAATAATGTATCACCTGATGACACGGATAATGAACTTGTGTAAGGATTTTTCTGAAGGTCAAGAGATTGTGCTTGTTGTTGTATAATAATTGTTATGTTTATGTGTGTGACATAATTTAAGAATATGTACACGTTCATAAAAACCTGAAAAACAAGCAAGAATTCTAAATTAATTTATAACTGAACTGTAGGTATAATCTGTTTGTGTGCTATATGGATTCATCACCTATCGATAAACGGCCTATTGGCCTACAGCTGAGACAGGAAGCATGAGGAAGGAGTTCTGGGAAAGAGAGTGAATGTTGAGATAGAGTGAAGCTGGGAATTTGACCTCGGACACTGAGGAGGACAGACACATGGAACCTGAGCAGAGGTAACCAGCCACGTGGCAGAACTTAGACTAGCATAAATGGAAATATTAGTTAGGAGCAAGTCAGAGAACATGCCTAGCTATAGTGGCCTAGGCTTCTTCCGTAAATATAAGGACTCATAGCCATTATTTCCTGGAACAAGAGCATGGGTTACAGAAAACCCCCTTCAACACTGAACTATGTTAATACGACACACACACACACACACACACACACACACACACACACACACACAAATATATATATGTAATTACTTCTTTTAACAAAGAGATTCATCTTAAAATGATTGTGTCTTTAGAATACAGAATATCCTTTGTGCAAATACATATTTTAAAAACTAGTTACCCATAATGCCAGAACCTCAGGAAGTTAGAGAACTGTTGATTGAAAATCCCCAATTTAATGTTTGATCAGCCAATTTGACCTAAGGAAAAAAACCTTAACTTCCAGGTTGTATGCTATGAATATGCAGTTTAAGTGGAATGTTGCCTATTATAAGCTATTTTGAATGTAATTATTGAGAAAGTAGATGAAGTGAGCTGGTGCTTTTCTCACTCCTTCCTTATGGGCGAAATCTTATTTTCAAGCATGATTGAGAAAGATTCCTGCACCTCCTATTCTCAGAGAATTCCGCAGAGACTGGTTTTTTTCTTTTAATACATTTTAAATTAAAAAAATAATTACATCACTTTCCCCTTCCATTTCCTCCTTCTAGCCCCTCACGGGTAATGAAGTTTCTAGGAGAGCATAACCAAATAATTTTGCCTTTAATTTACTTTTTATAAATGTATAAGATTATGTAATAAAATTCTGTATGAATACATAAAAAAATCTCCTTTTAAAATTAAAAATAATCTGGCAGCATAGCTTCAGACTTTAATGAACAGTATTTTATTTTCAGTGCCTAACATAATTGTGCATCTATAATTGATAACATCTTAGAGTTAATTAAATGTGATATTTCTAGCCGACACTGTTGCTAGGAGACGAGTGTGTGAGATAGATTTGTACACCAAAGCCTACCTGTGCCTAGTTACCTTTCTTGTTGCTTTGGCCAGATACCTAACAAGAAGCAGCATGAAGAAGGTAAGGCACAGTCGGCTTTACAATTAGAGGAGATACTTTTCTTCCCGGTAAGGGAGGCACCGGGGCAGGAGCAGGAGACTGGCTCTTCACATTGCATCTGCCTTCAGGAAGCAGGGAGTGAACTGTGAGTGGAGAGCCGGTCTGTCAATCCTCAAGGCCCGCCTCAGTAACTCACTTCCTCCCGCAAGGCCAGCCACCCAAAGTTTCTATAGACTTCTTAAGCAGCGGCATCAACCTGGGACCAAATGTGCAAGCTCTTGAGCCTATGGAGAGACAAAAGGGTTATTTAAAAATGGAATAGTCTGGGTCTATGCAATATGTGTTGGTTATAAATGCAGTCATTGTTAGTAAGATTGCCATAATTAGACATTTTCTGGTGAAGCTATAGCCAGTAATGTTATGGAACCAGCTCAGAATCTCAAACCTACTAGTAGGAGAAGCCAACTTTTACTTTACTGATGAAAATTTTTGACAATTTTCTCAGAACAAATCAAAACTCACTGAGGCAACAGTATTGATTTGACCGTTTGGTTTCAAGTAATTAATACCTATCAAAAGCATTTGGCTTACTGTCAAAGAAGAAAAAAATCAGTTTAATTCCTAAAAATGATGAATTTAATTAATTGAAGAAACAAATGCATATGTTCAACTATATACGACAATATAGAAAGCCAAAATGCCTTGCTATTATTCTTTGATGTACTCAAAAAATTTAAGATTATCAAATATCTAAGGATACAAAATAACCGTTAAATAATATATTCATAACTGTGTTAAGTAGTTAATTTCATATTGTGAAAAGCAATATATACCTTATATACTAAATATAGTATTTGATTGATCCAACAATGGCATCTGAAATCAATAATAAGTCCCTTCAGGCTAGATCACTAAGCTATGGTTTTTGTTTTGTTTTGTTGTTTGCTTTTGTTTTCTAATTTCACACAATTTAATGGTTTTCATATTAAACATAGGAGTTGCTTACACATGAAGAATCCCAGAATTTAGGAAACTAAAGCTGGAAATTCATGAGGTATAGGCTGTGTAGTAAGATCCTCTCTCAAAAAACCTATTTGCACATTTTCAAAAAATGTAAAACTGACCCTTTCCAAGTTCAACCTAATGTTAGAATTCTGTGTTTGCATACATAGGAAGTTTATTGTGGTTTTATATAAATATTTCTCTACTGACTATCCTGGTGCATTGACCAGAAATTTTATTCATAAATGATTTATGAAAAATGAATTGCAAATCAGTTTTTACTTTCAGTTTAAATATTTTATCATCTTGAATACAACACAGCAATTCAGGGTTATTAATTACTCCCTCACATATGAATGCTCTTGAATCCATGGAAAACTGTCTTTAAACTCTTATTTTTAATTAAAATATAATTAGATCATTTTTCTTCTCCTTTGTCTGCCTCTAGCACCTCTCATATCCTCCTTCATGTCCTCCAAATGCAAGGCCCTCTTTTCTTTAAGCAGAACTGTAGCACACACCCATCCACACCCCCATGTCCACTATGGTGTCATTGTTGAGCTGTTATTTATTCCTTCCCTGTCCTATCTAGAAAACACAATCTTGCGATAGATTTCCCAGTCCTGTGACTCTTAAATCTGTCTGTCTACTTCCTCTCCTATAATGCTCCCTGAGCTTTAGGCATAGGGCTTGTTGCAGACAGATGTACAAATTGGGGCTTGGCATCCCATGATCAGTTATTCTCTGCTCTTTGACCAGTTGGGGTGTTTTGAAATGGTCTCTCTTTCAAGGAGCTTCTTTGATGATGAACCAGAGCTACACGGTTTTGTAGTTATAAGGATAGGTATATATATTGGTTTAGGGGAATTAGATTGGTTCTGGGAAAATGGCACTAGTAGGTTTCTCCTCTATGTTCCATGACCTTAGCAGCCACTAGTATTATGTAAATTTAAGTACCAGGCACCTGTTCCTTCAGTTGAGTGGACCTTAAGTCCAAGTAGATAGCTGTTGATTAGCGCAAAGAGCTGTGTGCCACACTATTACATCGTTGGGGATATCTTGCCATACTGTTCATTGTTATGATTCATACGCATTACAGCTGGGTAAGACTATTGATTGCTTCCCTCCCTTGGCAGTTTGCATAGCATCTTCTGGCTGCTAAAGAAACTATTCTTCAGGGAAGTGGCGTTTGGGTCTGATACAGCTCAGATCCTCTGAGTCCTGTGTTCAAGGTATGTGTTTCTTTGGCAATAGGGACTTGCCTTTCGCTTCTGGGAGGCAATCAACGGTCACAGCCTTTATGACCTGGGGGGAGGGGTGGTCTCTTGGAGTCCCCTGACCAACAGATGAAGAGGATATTTCTCATTTGGTACTAGGGTTTTTGTTAGTAAGCCTTTGGATCTTGGAGGTTGGCATAATTGTCCCAGGCAGGGGGGAGGGAGAGAGAGGGAGGAAGGAGGATTCATCCTCACTTAAGGCCTCTCTCTCCCTGTGTTTCACATCTCTCCTTTCATATCATCTGTCTGGCTATTCCTCTCTAAAGCTCCCCCTCTTCGCCCTCATGGTCCCTTTTAACTTTCCTGAAACCTTAGCTTTTTGCTACTGTGATATCACATGAAAACAAATAATTCTTTCCTAGAATGGCAGTGAAGCTTTTTTGTTGTTGTTTTGAGTGTGGATCCATAATATTGCATATGTGTTTACAGTATGGTATGAATTTGAGACTCTAAAACCTTTACTAATGAGTATGGATTTGGCCTTATGATGCTTTTCCCAAAATTGATGGAAAAACAGTGACATTACCAAATAATCTCATGTGTCTAGGAGCTCTGTGATGCCTTTCTATGTTAAATAATTGTGGGAATTATAAAAAACAACAATGGAACAAATTACTCTCCAAAGAAGAAAATGTGCCATTATGATAAATGATTAAATTCCTCTAAAAATAAGCCATGGTATAATGTTTACTTTTTTTTAAAATTTTTGCTTGATGCCATCCTTGTTCTAAATAATTGCAAATATAATTGTCTTATTTATCCATCATCATAGTGATATTAAATAGTAGAATCTGATTATTACTCTTTGTAGGGAAGTAAGATGCTTACCAAATGACCTCAAGTACAGAGTTTTGAGTTGATACTCAAATGCTAAATACACACACACACACACACACACACACACATGAGAAAAGTGTGATATTGTATCTAATAAGTTTGTTTCTTACAGGGACACATGATAACAAGTCTGAAACAATTTTATATGTATATGCAACAAGTACAAATAAATACCTTGTAAATTCTAAGTGCAAGATTGCTTACAGTTACAAATGTGCAAAACAGAATTGTCAGGGTGAAATCACACTTAGAAGTAACTGTATAAATTCAATTAATTTTATATATAAATATGCTACTTACATGATTTTTATCTATATTCATATACTATCATGTGAATGTTGATGGAGCCATGTTTGGGTATAGGTGAGTAAAGATGTACACACTTCCCCACTAGTCTACTGCAAGATGTACACACTTCTCCACTAGTCTACTGCAAGATGTACACACTTCTCCACTAGTCTACTGCAAGGACCAGAGCAGTATAAGGACAACGCCTAGGATGCAGAGCCTGGTTCCTAAGCATTTTCCTCTCATAAAAGGAGTCAAGACTAAGAAGAAATACTGAGGTTGGAGCTTGGAAAACAAAAGCATGACATATCCAAAACTTTTATGCTTTAAAAGTTGGAAGATGCGAGTACAAAGATAGCTTAGGCAGTAAAGTGCTGATCCTGTTAACAGGAGAACCTGATTTGATCTCTAGCACCTGCAGGAAGAGCTTGTGCACAGCACATGGCCATGAGCCATTGTTCAAGAGGCAGAGAGAGAGGTGGGGGTGGGGGGGTGGGGCTGGGAGCTCTTTTGCCAGCCAGTCTGGCCTAATCAGCAAAGTCACAGTCAATGGGAGACTCTATCTCAAAAACTAAGGTGGAAGACAATTGGGGACGATACCTGACATCAACCTCTGCTCACTATGTGAGCATGTAAACACACACACACACACACACACACACACACACACATGGGTGATGTCACAATGGTGTGGGAGCAAAAAGAGTGCTAAATAATCTAGTGAGTGGAGTAAAATTAGTTACAGCCAAAGAATACACTAAATACCCATGTGTTGACACTGTTATAAATAAATAGTTGGCTGAATAAATAAATAAATACATGTAACTGATATATACAATCAGCGAATATGTGTAAAAGAGAACGAAAAAATAGGAAGACCACAGAGGATTCTTCAATGAATGTTAAAATTCATGGACAAAACTTCAAGGAAACAAAATATTTGCATGCCCTCAAATTATATCTTAATCACTATGATGGTTTTTAACATACAACCACAAGACTTTGCCTTTCTTCAGTCCAGAATGTAGAACTTAACATTTCCTTTCTTTGAAAATGGGCTGGAATTAGCAGTTCATTGCTAATGACTACAATTTAGAAAGGCAAAAATCAGTGGCTTTATTGTGGTGAAACTGGAAGGCACCATTCTAGCCAAGGGACCATGGTTAATTTTAAACACACATACACACACACACACATACACACACACACACACACACACACACACACATACACACACACACACACACACACACACACACACACACACACACACACACACTCAACCAGTCAACCCTTGACAGGCTGCACTAAAACTGTCTCATTAGCTTCGCATGTTCCTGTTAAAAAGCGGTGCCTTCCGTTTTATAATTTTGAAGCACTTGGTGAAAACAAAACGACTGAAGAATAGTCTGCCAACCACACTTCCTTTCTTCTTTTATGCATCAAGGTCAGAAAAGATGAAGAGAGACAGAGGCTGCCACAAAACAGAGGAGGCAAAGGAGACAAGACAGACACCTAACAGCATATGGTGTTTTAGGCTGTGGATTGGAGCAGAAAGAAAAAAGAAAAGGCTCTGATGTGAGAACAGGAGAGCACTGAATAAAATGTACATGCTACCAACCCTGAAACCATTTCATCTATATAATTTAGATAGTAGAATTACACCCACATTGGTGTCTTTGTTTTGATCATTTTACCTTAGTTACATAAGAAGTGAACTTAATGAGACTTGAGCCTAAGGGAAAATGGCATCTCTGTACTCCTGCAACTTTTCCATTATTTCCAAGCAAATGCCACACTGAAAACCCCAAAACTGTAAAATATACTTAGACAAAGGCTTATAAACAAATGTCTGTAGCAACCTCTCTCTCTTGTGGTGTTATTTTGCAAATGGAACAAACTCTAGCACTCATTAACAATTGCATGAGCTGTATTCAAAGAACATTCTGTCGGTTCCTAGCCCTCTGGTCAAGATCAGCTAAGTATAAATTGAACCTTCTATATCAAGGAGAAGTGAAATATAGTAGTCATCAAAATTTAATTATTGGCAATCCTAATGTTAGGAAAATTAGAATAAGAAAAGCTAACCTTGGTGGGGCGGGGAGGTGTAGGCGGGATGAGCGTTAGTAATTAGGCAGCGGTACAAGCCATCTCAAAAGCCCTGAGGATCATAGGAAAATAGAAAACCTTAGCACCACCCTAAAATACATCGCTGTCATAAGAAGCACGTCATTACCATCAGAAGCACATCACTGCTAGCCGCCAGGATTCAGGTCCCCCTACCTTCCCTGTGCACTTTCTGCGTGTGTGCCAGGCCACTTTATAAAGGGGGCTCACCCCATCCTTGCTTTCTCTCTTCCTTGTGTCTCCCCAGAGACCACCTCTGTATACCCCTCCCAATAAAGCCGCCTACGTGGGTCTGCCGCTTGGTGTGATTTGTTTATCTATTACGTGGTTATGCCTTGCGACCTCTAACAATGAGAATCCCAAGTAAGAAAAGCTTTCTTAAGGGAAGTACTGAATGTATTTATACACAGGGTTGGGAATAAGTTCCCCAAGCATCTACATATGGGAGCTCTCTAAACTCTAAATTTAAAATGTACACTAAAATGTACATTAAAAAAGAAAACTCCATCTCTTTTCTGCCTAACTCAACCAATTCTATTTAAATAGCAAGAAACAAATGCTCATCAATACACTTGATGGTACACACTTTGCTCTTTTTGTGGGGTGGGAGAGCACGGTCACAGCTATGATACACACGTGGGCTCCGGCGTCCATTTTTCCATATTGTGTAGCTGCAGAATGATTTTCTAAGTTAAAGCCTTCTGCCACCTCAGTGCTGTGGGGGCACGGCCATCTGTCCACACAACTGTTCTGACTGACTTCCCCGTGCCTCTCTTCAGCCTGACACAAAATCAGCACTTATCGATGTGCATCAGGTAGCGACACAAAACAGTTGCTCTTCTTTTCTTAGTTAAACACCTTAAACATCTTGATACTAATTCTCATTTAAAGTTTTAACTGTGATAAACAAATTTCATTTCCAGTATTGCTGAGGTAATGAGTCAGAACTCTAGTCATCTGCAAATAAAAAGTTTTTGATCCTCCTAAATTTGTTATGTGTGTGTGTGTGTGTGTATAATTTGTCTGTGATGCATTTATTGTGTATGTATGCACGCACACATGCAAGTGGACTTGCGCATGGGCATGTGTGTTTCATGCTTGCCATGGCACCTATGGAAGCCGGAGTAGTCTTCTCCTCCTGCCTTGTGGGTCCAGAGGATTGAATGCAGATGGTCAGACACCTTTACCCTCTGAGCCACCTTCCACCTCTACAGTTTGCGTTTAGTAAAGTGTGCTTTAGTAATAGGACAGTAGGTTGGTTCAGAAAAAAACATTAGGAAAACACATGAAACTCAACATCTGACTTTTCTTCCAACTTGGTGGTTTTAGTCAAGGCCTCATGTGGGCAGGTTGGCTTCAGACTCACTGTCCGAGTTGAAATGTAAAACAGAGAAAGGATATCTCAGCCTCATTTGGAAGCTGTAGTTAACAGGCAACAGGTCTGACAACTAGGTATGCATAGACTAAGCCAACCACAGTGAACAGCCTGCAAATTATGAGACAAACGCTCCCACCCTTCCAGTTTTTGTGGCGTGCTGCATTCCTGGGTGCTAGATGGTTAGGATTCCCATAGGGCTGATGAGTTCTGGAAGGTGCTACACATGAGGCTGAGTAAGAACTGCCATCACTCTTACTCAGCTTCTTAACCCTATGTACTACACAACCAACCAGCCAGAAAGAGATGCTTTGACTGTGATAAACAATTTTCTTTGGAATATTGCTGAGAACTCTAAGCCAGAAAGAGATATGCTATCATGGGTGTAGTGGTGCCAAGTGTATTATGGCGGCCACCATGTCCTCAAGAAAAGGGTCAGGGGGAAGGAAGAGCTGTCAGAGACCACACTAGCTAACTGTCTGACACAACCCACACAGTATATTTTCTAGACTTTTCCCATAACATCTGCTAAAATTTATTTCTAGCTCCTAGAGTGCCTATCAAATATGGCCTTTTAACTGTGAAGTCTCAGAAGTCATGTTAAGGAAGGAAATTTGAATGTCTAGAAGTTAAGGATCTGACTTTAGGTTTATGCGATATTTTACTGAGTGTGTGTGCATGTCTGTGTGTGTGTGCGCGCATATGCGTGTGTGTTAGTTGTATGTGTGTCTTATGTATATACACATGTACCTTACCACTGAACTGCATCACCAGCAATTACTTTAATAAATGCTTTTATTCATTTATTCTAAAGAGAATTGAACTGGCAGACATGAGCTACAGTTTAAATCCGTATCCTAGCACTTGCCAGGGGAACTCAGAAAAGTTGTTTTTCTTTGTTGAGCCTCAAATCACCCAGGATGATGATAGTAGACACTGCAATGTCTTTAACGATTGAGTGAGTTAAGACATGAAATTACTTAAAATTTGGTGTCTGACTGTGTAAGAATTTGTTATTCTTGTGACACATATTCTGTGAGGGTAGGTCTAATTACTATTTTGAATGACAATCTCTGAGCTTGACTATTATAACTTTAAATCCAGTATTCTTTCTACTTGATTTATTGGGCAACAAAACAGAAATGAAACCTCAATCACCAGAAAAGAGAGAATGCGAAACCCAAACATAACCACCATTCTTTGGCAGAGTGAGTCTCCCCATACCTCAGTGCTCAATGCCTTTAGATACTTAGTAGAACTTCGTGCAAACCCTTTATCTCAAATATTTTTTATTAAAGAAAGCCTCAGTCTGCCATAGAGCCTCATTTGTCAATATGAGACCAGCTATGTTTTTTTTAAAAAATTGTATTACAAGCATTTGCTGATGCATTATTTTGTTCTTTATGGTACCTAAAATAAAATTCAGAGATTCAAAGATATTTTGTTTACATGCTAATATTGTAAAGTGGGATTCTGGCATTCCTTGCTCCATTTAAAAGTGACCTGGAATTGTGGGCTGGCAGGAACGCTCCTTATCTGATTGACAGAAGAAAGTCTTACTTCTTCTAAGTACATCTTAGGTGACTCAGCTCAGCTCACTGACTCACAGACTGGGCGAGAAACCAACAACTTGGGATGAAGCTGAAAGCACTGACAACGACATCATCCTAGATCAGATCCATGATCCATCACAATTATAACCATCCAGGCAGTAATGGAGATGTTCTAGAGATACAGTTGAGTTTCCCTTTCTTTGACTATTACGCTAATGAAACACAACCCAAGAAATTGAAGTTTCTGTAGTAATTTCATGCTGAGAGAAGGAAAAGGCTGATGTCTAGTGTCAGACAGAAGACACTTGTCTCTAGGAAGATAGTTCATAGATTGGTAATAACTTTTCAGGCCACTTTGCAGAAGAGAGCAGAGGCAATACAATTATAGGTTGGTGATGTGTTGGACCACATTTTGAACAACACTGATTAGTTATGCATATGTCTTACGTTCTAATATCCTGACTCAAAGATAGACTTGGGAGTGATGTCACTGGGTCTCTTTCTTTCTCTTTCCAAAGTAGTCATATTCAATAAATCTCTCCCTCTCTCTCTCCCTCTCCCCCTCTCTCCATACCCCCTTTTCTCTCTTTATTTGGGCTATTGAGTATTGTGGCCAAGCCTAACTTGAGAATGACACTAACAATTCCAATAAAGACATCTTCACAGTGATTACAAATCATGGTTAGAGAATTTTTATTTGTTTGGAAATTAAAACAAGTCTTATTATTTCTACTTTTCCATGTTCACATGTGTATGTACACGTGTGTACATGTTTGTATGTGTGGGAGCATATAATGGAGGATGCACATATACATGTGTGCATGTCCATGCACATGGAAGCTCAAGTTCAATGCTGATAATTATACTCAAATGCTCTTCCTTTTATACACCATGAGGACAATTAGCTTTTACATATTATTTTTTGAAGTTGTTTTCAAAATTGCAAACCTGATGAAAACACTACAAGAGGACAAAAATGTGTAGCATGAATTATGGACAAAAAGCCACAAGTGTCCGTCTCATGGTTTGTGATCTTTCATGTTGTAAATGTATTATTGTCAAGCTGTGGATGCCACAAATTGAAAAGACAAAGACAAGTGTCCTAGGACAAGTAAAAGCACACTGAGTCCAGGATAACATAAAGCTCTCCAAGAGTTCGTCAGTTGTCTACTGCTGTAAACCTCTCATCTGTGCCCATGCCCATGTGCACACACACACACACACACACACACACACACACACACACACACACTAGCATCCTGACTTGTAGTATCTCCATATTAAATTCCACTCATCTGGCACTGTTTATCCACTTATCCACTGCCCATGCGCTGACATACCTTGACACTTTTAAGGCTAAATCATAGCATGAGAGAAAGTCTTGGAGTTGGCTTGGACCCCAGTGCTAAGCATGATACCAATACTGAACTAATTTGCATAGCAAGTGTTGAGAGAAGGTTATGCCTTGCTCTAAGTATGGCATGCTGTACAAATAAGTAAAATTTCAAACTATGCCTTAGCTTGAAAGACTCAATTTTTGAGTAGCATTTGACTCCGTCTTGAGGATAGAGAATGAGTCTATTACTAGGTGGAGACATGAACAGCCCCATCTGTTGAGTGCCACCCACCTACTATAGACCAATAAAAGACTTATTCTTAGGGAAAGAAACTGTGTCATCCTATACATTTTTCAAAGCAAATTAGGACTTTATACATACATGGATTTATTAAAAACTCACCAGAGTAATCAGGCTGCGAAATTATCAAACATACCAGCCTAAAGGAAGAGTTCAGATTCTTCACCCAGACCACATCAAGAGGGCACACTCACCATGGCAACCTCAGAGCCCACTGGCCTGTTGTCCAACCAACTGGTAGTTATGCCAAGGGACCAACAGTCAGAGAACTCACAGTATTCTCGGGAACTTCAGCACTGCTTGATTCACACCATTTCAGCAGCTTATTTGGATTGTCATCTGTCCATCTGCCCATCTGTCTATCTAGAGCTGCCATTTATTCATCTGTCAGTTCATTTGCCTGCTCCAGACTCTGCCCTTCACTTCTCCACCACAACCTACTTCTGTAGATCAACTCTAACCCTACTGACACCTCCAGTAGATCTCTAATGGGATTAGTTATGTGACCTCTCCCCACCCCAAACCAAAACAACACAAATACACACACACACACACACACACACACACAAATGAATACACTAACACACACACAGTATAATGTAAAATATGCTATCTGAAAGTTGTTATAAGAAATTTAGATTGAACTGGTAAGATGCCTTAACAATTAAAAGCAGAGACTGGTCTTGCTGAGGATCCAAGTTCAGTTCCCAGCACCAATACAAAACTGATAATAAATCCAGCTCCAGGGGTATCCAATGCCTCTGGCCTCTGCAGGTACCTGCACCCATGTACTCCTACACACATAGAAACAGACACAAATAATGAAAATTATATCCTTTGAAAAATCACACCTAAAGCTCAGGCAACATTGCAGAAGAGGGGATGGAAAGATTGTAAGAGCCAGGGGATCAGGGAGTTTGCTGTGAGGTCCTGTCTCCTAGGAATGTCAGCAACTACACTCATAAACCCTCACCAACATGTTTACTAAACACGAGTTGCACAGGGATGGGCATGGAGAGAAAGCCCACAAGGCCTCGACCCTATTCAAAGAACTGTACAGCAGAGCTGGACAGCAGGAGTAATAGTCTTTCTTGGGGAAGACCACACAAGTTGGTTATGCAATAAAAAGTTGACCAGCCCTGAAAGTAAACATACAAGTAACATTATACAGACCAAACAGGTGATATTTATGTATGTAGAAGTATATATATGTATGTGTGTGTGTGAGCTCATGTGCATGCGCGCACACGCACGTGCATGCGCACATGTGTATATAACAACAATAAATGGAAAAGGAGGCCATGGGTTTGAAAGGGAACAATTAAGGATATATGGTAGGATGGGATGGGGAAAATGATGTAGTTATATTGTAATCTCAAAAAAATCTTAAAGGAAAAAAAAAGAAATTAAGACTGTCTTACAAATATTATATAATGGGTCAAAATAATTCTGCGTGTTCCAGGATACCCACATTAATTTGGAAGAACTCTCCAATCAATGCCTGTCAGCTGGAGGCTCCTTTCTAGAAGGCTTGTGCAATTTTTCACCTATTGGTTGAACTGTATGTTCACCAGGTGATGGACATGTGTTTACAAAAAGATGTTTGTTTCCATAGAAAGTCATTGGAATTATTTGGAAAGATGTCACCAATGTGACTTTTTAAAATACATTTTATTAATTTATTCATATTACATCTCAATTGTTATCCCATCCCCTTGTATCCTCCCATTTCTCCCTCCCTCCCATTTTCCCCTTACTCCCCTCCCCTATGACTGTGATTGAGGGGGACCTCCTCCCCCTGTATATGCCCATAGGGTATCAAGTCTCTTCTTGGCAGCCTGCTATCCTTCTTCTGAGTGCCACCAGGTCTCCCCATACAAGAGACATGGTCAAATATGGGGCACCAGAGTTCGTGTGAAAGTCAGACCCCACTCTCCACTCAACTGTGAAGAATATCCTGTCCATTGGCTAGATCTGGGTAGAGGTTCAAAGTTTACTGAACGTATTGTCCATGACTTTAAAACTAATCGGTCAAATTAGGTGAGTCAAATACATTGAAATGCATACAAAAATCATAAAACATATGCAATAACTGTGTGCATGTACTCAGCTCACAGGCTTCTTAAACTCTTGCTCTCCTAAAGTAAAACTGCAGACCAGGTGATTATTTTGAGATGTGCATAAGCAAGAAGACAGGATACAGAGAAAGAAAGCTAGGATACAGGCACAATTTCAAATATTAATTGGTTAATGCTTACTCCCTAACCCATCTAATAAAACTTATAAGGCCCCTATCACTTCTATATTTTCTAAGTAATAGCTTTTGTTGTATAATTTTTAATTATCTAGCCAATTATGAAAGAGAATAGGACTTTAACTCAAATATATTTGAGAAGATGTCCAAGTTATAAGGCCATATGGAAATTTAAAGTATACCCAACCACATCTGTGTTGCTAATACTTCACAGGTGATAACTCAATGAATCATCAACCAATGGTCTCCGCACCTGATTCTGAAGCAAAACAAACAATACTCTGTCTTGAAAGGCAACACAGAACTTCTGAACTCATGATGGGAAATACACTCCGTACTACCCAACCTCCAAACCTTTGTCATGAGTTACTAGCTCTTTTCTCTTTCCTCAACACTCAGTCTCTGAGGGAACACAGTCAGATAAATATTACCATCTATGAGTATGTATAGGCTTTGAGCTTTTTCAAAACTACTTTATTTGGAGTTCTTTAATGCTTACATCCCTCTTCCAACCCACCTACCCTGGATATGAGAGAAAAGAGATTAATAGGAACAGGAGAAGTAGACCTTTTTAGACTCGGTTCCTTGGAGACCCATTAAACAACAAGTCAGAAATTCTGCAAAGGTGAATCTGGAGCAACAGCCAAAACCCAGATCCTCAAAGCATTCTCTGGAATGTTGCTCTTTAGGAACATCTCAAAGGGGAGCAATGAACAGCTAAACAGTAGCAAATAATGCAAAGACCAAAAACCAAACCTCTTAGTGGACAAACACCACGTGTTCTCTCAAAAGCCTGTTTGCAACAGACAAACACCGCACACCCTCACACAAGTCTGTTTCACATCCCATACTTGAGATCAAAACAAAGACATGTTGACATCTACTACAGGTATGCATTCAGGTGTGTAAGAGTTTTAGATATGTATGCACATACTTGTATATACACATATCAAATATATTTGCATACACATACAAATCCTGCATACACACAATCATGTGTCTACAGAACACTGAACATGCCAACTCTCCCATGAACATTGTTCCTGTAAACTCAAATTACCAATTATGTGAATCTCAGAAACAAAATTGTTTTAGACATTTCCATGCCCGGCTGGCACCTCCTCATACATATTCCATGGCAAGAGTTTCTGTAACTCTCCTCTTGCCCTATTTAAATACCTCGCAGCAGATCACAAGCGTATATAGCACCTGCATGTTAACATGCCCTACATTTTCAGAACGTGATGAATCTACTGATTAATTTGCACAATATTCTTGTGAACTGAATAATTATGATTTTCACGCTCCTTTTTTCAAATGAGAGAGCTGAGCCTCAGTTAACACATCTGCTAACACGACACTAATGGAATTTAGACCAGTGCTCTGATTTGTAGGGAGAAGATGACACAGAACAGATGAAAGGATAATACAATAAACAGCTGTTAGGCGCTGGTTACATGTACGGCAAATGACAAGGACATGTCAGTCTGCTGTTAGTGTTGCTACAGGCTAATGAAATGTGAAGATGTTTTTTAATATTTTATTAATTTATTCATATTACATCTCCATTGTTATCCCATCCCTTGTATCCTCCCATTCCTCCCTCCCTCCCGCTTTCCCCCTACTCCACTCCCCTATGATTATGACTGAGAATGGATGGACAGGACATTCTCCACAGTTGAGTGGAGAGTGGGGACTGACTTTCACACCAACTGTGGGGCCCCATAATTGACCACGTCCCCTGGATGGGGAGGCCTGGTGGCACTCAGAGGAAGGATAGCAGGCTACCAAGAAGTGACTTGATACCCTAGAAGAGAGATTTTTTTTATTTGAACTTTGTTCTTAATTTTATTACATTAAAGTGAAAATTTGATTGTATTTTATTAATCTCACTTTTGATGAAATGTATTTATCAATTTTCCAAAAAGTGATTACTAATTCTGTTCAAACATGTTTTTGAAATAGTTTAAAATTAATTTCCTCAATGTGGCTCTTTTACTCCAATAATTTTCTTTTTTTTTTACATTTTTTAATTAATTTATTCATATTACATCTCAGTTGTTAGCCCATCCCATGTATCCTCCCATTCCTCCCTTCCTCCCACTTCCCCCCTACTCCCCTCCCCTCCCCTAAGTCTGTGTCTGAGGGGGACCTTCTCCCCCTGTATATGCTCATACGGTATCAAGTCTCTCCTTGGTGACCTATTATCTTTCCTCTGAGTGACACCAGGCATCTCCATCCAAGGCACATGTTCAAATATGGGGCACCAGAGCTTGTGTGAAAGTTAGATCTCCTTCTCCACTCACCAGTGGAGAATGTCCATCGGCTAGTCCGGGTAGGGGTTCAAGGTTTACTGCCTATTTTTTCCTTGGCTGTTGCCACAGTTTGCGGAGGACCCCAGGGCCCAGACTCGCCTGTAGTTTTCCAGAACCTGCTGGATCCTTCTATTTCCTCTTTCTCCCAGGCTTCTACACCTAAAGTTTCAATAGGATGTCCTCCCCTAATGGAGCGCCAGGACAGGAAGGAAGAGAAGAGACACATCCCTGAAACAATTGTGAGGAAGCTCTTTGAAAAACAGGATTCTAGTCAGAAGAAAAGATCAAAGGTATTGATAAGAGAGCACTATGACACCCACGTAAAAACATTTATCTTTCAGATAAATAAAATCAGAATAGTTTTATAAGCCTCAGAAAACCCGTACATCTCCATAACAAATTGTAGCACATACTCACCTCTTGGTGAATATCTTCTATCTGAATTCTTTCATTTCTTTCACACCACTAGGGACCATTAAAGGAATTACTATAGAGGGGTTGGTTATGGGATGCCACCTGCAGATTTTCTTCGTAAGTAAGCACTGAGTAACTTTAAATAATTTGAACAACAGGTCAATAAAAAGAAGGAAATTATATCAAGGTGTAGCATGAAATGGAGAAATCGTAGCAACCTTAAAGTCTTGTATTACAGACAGAATTAAGAACACTTGTTGCTTTTAAGTGTATTTGACATTTTTCTTCATCAAGGGCTTTCCAAAATGCACCTTATCTTTATTCCCCAGGACATTCAGAATTCACTTGGGACAAAATAATATATAGTGGTAAAAGCTCACTCACTATATTTCTATGACCAAATGATTAGTCATAGATTTTTAAAATGTACAAATCTGCATTTTTCCTGGAGATAGTCTCAATAAAAGTGGCAGTATAATTCTATCTCCCAATGTAGCCTCTATTTTTTAACTGTTTAACATTTTTTCTTTTGCTTTCTTTCTTTCTTTCTTTCTTTCTTTCTTTCTTTCTTTCTTTCTTTCTTTCTTATAATTTATTCACATTACAGTCCGATTGTTTTCCCCTTGCTCTTATTTTCCAGTTACCACCCTCCCTCTTCTGCCATACTCCCCTCCCCTAGACCTCTGATTGGGGGGGGGCGACTTCCTCTCCCAGCATCAGATCACATTCTATCATGTGGTCTCATCAGGGTTGCCTGCAACCCCTTCCTCTGTGTACCCACAAGGCCACCCTGCCAAGGGGCAGTGATCAAATCCCCACACACATGGAGAATGAGCTAGCTGTCCATCAACTACATCTGAACGGGGGGGGGGGGTCTAGGTACTCTGTATGCATTGTCCTTGGTTGGTGCATCAGTTTGTGCAGGCCTCCTTGGGTCCAGATCCAGACAAATAAATGGAATAGAAAAGATCATCCTGAGTGAGGTAACCCAGACCCAGAAAGACAATGGATGGTATATACTCACTTATAAATGGCTATTTGTCCAACATAGAAGTCCTCTGAGAAACTCCACCCAGCAGGGGTTCAGGACAGGTACTGAGACTTGCAGCCGGACCCTGCACAGAGAACTGAGAGTTGGATAGAAGAAGGGCAAAGATGGAAGGACCCAGAAGGGCCAGGAGCTCCACAGGGAGACCACCAGGGCCAATCTGGACTCTTGAGTTAAATAAAGGGTACAGAATTGATATCTACCACTTTCCAAAAGAAACACAGACTAAGACTGAATAAAGTTTCTGTGGAGAGAACTGGTCAGTTGTAGCATGAGCATCCTCACCTCTGCCTCAGATTATAGATCTTATAATGTTTTAAGTAAGTTTACAATTTTGTTTTGGGCCACATCCTTAGTTATCCAGGAACACATGTCACTCATATGTTTTAGGCTGGACACCTTTGCGGGAACTTAGATCTTCTCAATAAAAGTTAGCTTTAAAATAGGCCTTGAAGGGGTTGGAGAGATGATTCACATGCTAAGCATTCTTCTAGCTCCTGCAGAGCACCGAGTCCAGCACCCAGCATCTACATCGGGAAGCTCACAGCCACCTGCTATTCCATCCACAGGGAACCTGACATCCTCTTCTGGTCTCTGCAGCACTCACACTCTTGTGTGCATACACACAGATACACAGACAGACAGACAGACAGACAGACACACACACACATACACAGAGAGAGAGAGACAGAGACACAGAGAGAATAAATATTAAAACCAATAAAATTGAGTTAAATAAGCCCCTTTAGATACAATATGCATTGTTAAGAGACATTGCCTAAATTTTTAATCATGAAATCTCTTAAATCATAAACTAATGTCAAATAATACTCAAACATGGCATTTTATTTTTTATTTTTTATCAAACATGGCATTTTAAACATTAACTGTCCCGTAGCCAATTTGGTCTGAGGCCTGATGTAGAAACTCAGTTTCCCTAACATATTTATATGTCTGAGGTTATAAGATAGAAATCGGGGATTGGATTGATGTTTACCAACAAGATAAAAGGAGCATGACAGCTAACACTGTCATGTATGTCCTCACGTCATTTGAAATGTCTTCTTAGATAATTTCTCTTATTCATGGAGGAAATCATTTTAATTTTCCAATTTGATTGACTTTCTCTTTTGACCAGATTCTAGCCAATGTCATCAACGACTGGACCAAAGTAAAAACTTTTCACTACTGAGGATGCTCTGCACTGTGATGCTGTGAGCATGGACTGATGGATGTTGTCAAGCAGGGTGGTCGTGCCCTCTTCAGGTGCTCCTATCAATGCCTTGCCTCCTTGTGCATAAGCTTAGACGAGAAACTTAAGCCAGCTGTATCTCACGTTCCTCCTCTAGAAAGAGTGTGAGAATTATAATTACTTACCTCTCAGGGATGTTATAACACTAATTAATGTCTCAAAACTCCGTGAATAAAGCTCATCTCGCATGGATGTTAATTACTATTATTCAAATCATAGCCGTGAGGCCATTTGTAGCAGAAGGTGGTGGGCAGGTTTTCAACCTCCTTTCATAAAGGCCAAATGGCAATTAGTGAGGATTGTAGGGGCTGAAAGGGGGCAGTTAGGCAAGTGCTTATGATAATGAGAGGTTGACATCTACAGCACTGTAGCTACAGGTGTCAACTGAGAACACGGGAGGGCGCAGAGTCCTAAGGCTGAAAGTCATCAGTGAATCCCATGGTCTGTGGCAGTCCTTCATGAGCAAGACAATGCGTTTATGCCTAGTGGGATCCTGATGACACAGACAAAAGCTCTACATAATGATCTGAGCTTATCTGACAGTGTCCTTTTGTTAATTTTAAATACTGAAGCAACTTAAGATGCAATACTAATAAATCATTAGTGGTTGTAGGAAAATGCCCAAATTAGAGAATTACATCATCTTTCCCACCTGTCGCTTTTCAGTTGAGCATGGTAAAACACTACCTTCCAATGACAATCCAATGATTGATTTTTTTTTAAAAGGTTATTTTCCTCACAATTTCTATCATTGCATCCATACCTTTTTGGCTTCTGCTCTGTGTCGTATTTGGACTTAGCTGCAGTGTAGCATGAGGAGAGCAGGCTTTCATCTCTCTGACAAACACACATAACATGACCTCCTCAAACATGTGAGGTAAATGATCTGTGATTTCTGAATTGAGGTAGTTTAGGTAGAGACATACAGGCCAGCACACTATTTCTATTTGAAGATCTCAGAATTCCTAATGTGATTCAATACTTACTTCCTATTTTGTGCTTTCTTGTAAGGTTCCTATGGGAAGCCTTGAATGTTTTCCACTGACAAATGGATAGCAGTCTTATTCGAAATATTACTCAACCATATTTGAGCAGCAGGGATAAGGGACCCAACCACAAAGTTTCACTGCCTGCTCTGAGATAAAGACTGAAAAGTTATTATTATTGTTGTTTTTGGTGGTGGTGGTGAATAATGGTATACGTGTGTGTGTCAAGGCACATGTAGAGAGCTTGGAGGACAATATGAGGGGCTTTGAACTCTTTCCACCATGAGATTTGGGGATTGAATTCAGGTCATTAATTAGTCTTTCATGTCTAGCACCTTTACCTGATAAGGCATCTTATCCTTCTAGGACTAGAGTGCCCTGTTGTCTTTTCTATCCGGATTTTATCTGCCACTTGTCTTTGCAGGGATCAGACCCAACATGAATTGAATTTCTACTACACTCCAGGCACAGCCATACCTAGTACATTTGCTTTTCAGCAAAAGCAAGCAAGAAAAAAAAGTCACCAAGCATGTTTATCTTGTCTTTTTTCCTATAAATTTTAATTACATATTTATTTGTTTTGTAGCAGGTGGTATGGGTACACACATGCCATGTTGTAAATGTAGAGGTCAAGGGACAGCTTTCAGGAAATGTTTTGTCCTTATGCCCTGTTGGTTCTGTGGGTGAAACTCAGGTTATCAGTCCTGGCTGTGAGCCTTTGTATCTGCTGCCCTTATGCTATGGCATTCTTTCGGATGACAAAACTGAGTTTCAGATAAGTTAAGTAATGTCATAGGATATTTTACATGTCAATTAAGATGCCTGTGGCTAACTCTAGTCATCTTTCATCTGGTTCCCCTGGCCTCCTCTGATATCATAATTATTTACATGTCTCAGGAGGCTTTATGAAAGATGAGTATGCAGTTTCTTCACGAACCCCACCCCGTATCACAAGAGTCATCCAGGCACACCCAAGGCCCAAATCAGGAGAAGCAAGAAGAGTAAGAGAATAAAATAGCACTAAGAAAAGTTACAAGAAGGTGAGAAATTATACTAAAATATTTGGTGGCAGCAAATCACCATGGTCAGGAAAAGCAAAAGGCTTGACCTCTGGAAGACTAATATTGATAGAGATTCAGCTACCTATTGTCCCTACTAAGTCAAGGGATAACATGATAGTCAAGATAGACTCAAGGAAGGATGCAACCACCTCCCCAAGTGATAGCCAAGAAACAAGTTCCCAGGTAATCAACCATTTATAAATGCAGAGGTTCTAAATGAATTTAAAGGTTCAGTTACCATAGTGTCTACTATGTATAAAACAAGTTGCTATTTCCCCCCCCCCACAAAGTCTCTTTTATATTTGTTTGCTTTTTGTTTTTGTTTTCTGCCTCTATGGAAATGGAATTGTGGATATCAGTTACCCAGCATTTTCAGTTTTAGGCTTCCAGTGTATGTTAAGGCTACATTATCAAATTAATTGGGAGCTCCCATTACTAGGAATGAGTAGTAAACATAATGATACAGATACAACCTGGGAGGATGAGTTGAGATTACTATATCCATGGACCTTGCAATGTTCCCTAGCTGTTGTTATTGTCCTCCTCCTCCTCCTCCTCCACCTTCTCCTTCACGTCCTCCTCCTCCTCCACGTCCTCCTCCACATCCTCCTCCATGTCCTCCTCCTCCTCCTCCTCCTCCTCCTCCTCTTCATCCTCCTCCTCTTCCTTCTTCTTCTTTCGAGATAGGGTTTCTCTGTGTATCTGTGCAGCCCTGGCTGTCCTAGATTGCTCTGTAGACCAAGCTGGCCTCAAACTCACACATACCTTCCTGTCTCTGCCTCTCTAGTGATGGGATCAAAGATGTGCACCATCACACCAGGTAGGATCCATGTTCTTAACCACTGAGCTTATCTCTCCAGCCCCATTTCATTTTTTTTAATACTATCTTTTTTTCACAGAAAGATTCCTAATGAAGTCCTTGTTAGTTCAATATTTTTGACATAAGATCTAGTGTGATATTTGACCAAGAACAAAGTGCCTACCTCTAAGCTTAAAGGTAGAATAAAATAGCTAGGCATGATGTAACACACCTTTAATCCCAACACTCAGGGAGGCAGGGGAGGCAGATCTCCATGAGTTCGAGGCCAGCCTGGTCTATAAAGCACGTCCAGGACAGCCAAGACTCCATAGAGAAACCCTGTCTAGAAAAACAAAAATAAACACAAAAAAGAATAAAATCTGCAGGTTGATCTCAAGGACAACTTGAAAATCGTCTCTGTAACTATGAATTCTCTGGCCTAAAGGGTTCTTCACATTTTAACTAGAAAACTATAGCTGCACATTAGTAGCAACTGGGTCTTCTCTGTATGTACCCTTTGCATCTTCCAGAATATTCTAATGGGTTTTGTAAAGGTCTCTGGAATTAAGCTGTCTTCCTGCACTGCAGAATCACATTATACAGAGCACAGTGCCTTGGGCCATTGGAAAATGCCATAGAACCCCGACCTAATGAGATGTGATAGTAACTCCTACTCTAGGCCACACCTGACTGACCCCAGAAGTGAGTCAATAAAGTCCAACTCTCTGTTATGGAGCGTGCACAGCAGAGAATTGCTGCAGTGCATTGCAAAAGAAAACATGGGTGTTGTATCAAAGTGGGTGTCACAGCTCTACAGTTTTAATAGACTGTTGCCATCTGTACCCTAATCTGTGTAGTACACTTTCTTACTTACGTATCCAATTCATATTTATTGTAAAAACACAAAATAATTAGGATCTTTTTATTAAATGAATCATGAAGGATTTACAACTTTGACTTTTTCAAAAGGTTGAGGTAGAGTGTTGGAAAATGTTTTACTGGAGGATCTCTGCTGACTCTAATTCTTTGATTTCTAGAATATGCAGCCTGCAGCTCTGTACTCAAAGGGCTGTCTTCCTCGTTAGGTTATCAACCTCTAGTTTTCTCTAACTCTTTTGCAGTTCCTAGTGATCTTCTACTTACTTTCAACCAAGTAGCCATAGGAGAGGTCTTGAAGATAAATACTCTGAGCAGTTGGTTCACGATCTTATTCACGTTGATTAAACAGCAAATGCTGAATGTTCCAGTTCAGAGTGTATCTTTCAAGCCATTATGGATCTTGCTACTGGAAGGAAACATGTATCTAATATAATATTGTATCCTATGGTGACTTAAATGGGCCTGTAGGAGAAGAAAATGATGAACTGAGCTACTTTTCAGGACACTGAACACAGAGAAAAGAGCCACAGACTGACTATATAGTTAGTGGGAAACAAGAAACACCCCACCCATGCTTTGATTCTGCTTTAAAATACCCACAAAGGTATATATGGGATTTTAAAAATATTTTATAGATACATGTACTTTTATTTTTGTGCATTAGTGTGGTTGCCAACATGTATGTATGTGAGCCATGTGCACACACCGTTTGCAGAGGCTAGAAGAGGCATGAGAATACTTGAGACTGGAGCCACACAAGGCTGGTATCTGACATGTGGGTCTTGGGAACCAAACCATGATCAATCTTTTGCTTATGCAACAAGAGCTCTTCATTACTTTCCTTCTTTCAAGCCTTAATGAACAGTACACTTCAAAACTGTAGGGGAAGACTTTGGAAAGCCCCAACCCATGGAAAGGGAATTAGGTTAAGCTTAGGCAACCCTTTAGAGGGCAAGGACTTCTTCACCAAAAATCAGAGCAATGGAACAAAATGCACAATAGAAAATGGTGGTAGTAACAGCTCATATTATTCAGAATTAGACACTTTCTTGCCCTGGTTTGGGTTTGCAGTTGTATGAGCATCAAAGAAGATTAAATATCCATAAATTGTACAGAAATGGAGAAAAAGGGTAGAGATAAAAACCAAACAGGTAATATAAAATAAGATAAATAATAGCTAATGGGATGAAGATAATAGTGGTAAAAGAATAGCAAATGAGACTTAAAAAACTAGATGCAAGAGTGTGATGAGTAACTGTGCCGAAGGAAAAATACCATCATGAAGCAGGGACTGCAGGACTCAACTGCACATTTTCTAGACTCTCAAGAACTTAAGTTTGGACCACATGGCTAATCTTAGGCATGGAAATACAGTATCATTTGTAGGCTGACACAATTAAGAACTGCTGTTTGCCCCATACTTAGTGGCCATACGTTCCCAGATCACTGTAGTTCTAGAGTATGAGGCAGGGTACATACTTGTCAAATTTTCTTACAGTTGTATTAAATAGGTGAAACTAATTTTGTAATATATTTTCATCTTCTACATCATTTAATAGATTATGAATATAAGATAATTTTATGATGCTTTACAATATTGTGTCTGATTATGTCTAGTAAGTCTGGTCTCCATTTGAAATTTTAGTGCAACAGAATTCAGACTAGACCCTTCCCAAGTTCCTTATAAGTGCTCCACTGCCTTATACAACTCCTAGCTATCTCTTTGAGTAGCAAAGGTCTAGAATGTCTTGCTTTAGGATTAAACAGAGCTACTCCCACATTCCTGAAACTTTTTCATTAAGATAAAATCTTCCATGACATTAAGCAAGCCACAAAGATTTTAAAGTTCACTTGTTACTGGAGCCTAACCTAGAGCTATTTAATTAATTACAAATTCAAGGCCAATTACAAGATTTTTGCCTCTCTCATAAGGTTGAAGATCTTCAGTGTGGATACCCAAAATATTTCCTGTGATGGGGGAAGCTGCACGGACTTATGTTGTTACTAAGGACAAGCTTTCTTACTACATAATGGGAACAGGTGTCTCACCATCAATGAAACATATACAGACAGGGTTGACAATCCCAACAATACTGTTCAAATGACTCTACAAAACATAGCTCCAACACAAATGAAGCAACTTAGGAGTCCACACTCCTATTTAACTATTCAAAGCTTAGCTTTTGAGAGAATATAATTCATCTCAACACTAAGGTTACTTAGTTAATCTTTCTGAACTTTCATCTTTTCATTTACCGACTCTTCACCTTTGTCTTCTTATTTTCACCTTATTGGAGTCAACACGTGTCTGGCACTCTGAGGGGCATCTGACAGATAAAGAGACAGGCAGGAAGGTTGGAAGGGAGGCGATGGGCACATGAGCATCCATCCACATTCTTAGTCTTATCTCTCCCTGTCCTGGTAAGCTGTCAAGGCGACTAGCATTTGAGAGGCACAGTTCAACACCCATGGGATTCCAATGTAGATGATCTAGACCACTTGATGGTCTTTGAGTTCTAATATAGCACTTACGTTGGTTATGTTTTCCTGAATAAACACCTGCCTGAATCTACTTAAAGGGGGGAATATTTTATTTATCTCATGGTTTCTGAGTATTCAGTCATGGCCACTTTTCCTTGCTCCCTTGAGCAGAATGCTTGGCAACAGGAGGATGGGACAGCAGCAGTTCTTCAGTCCATGGTGGAGGCAGATAGAGAGACCTCAGGAAGGGGAAAAGCCAAGGCTCAGCCCCTGGAACACATCTTTTGTATTTATCTTATTCCATCTAGGCATCCCCTTCCTCCATCTTCTAATAATGCTATAGTATTATTGATCCAACCAAGGATCAATAACTCATTGATGAAGCCAGAACCTTTACTTTTCATTTGTCTCTGCAAATGCCTTCACAAACACACTCAGGGCTGTATTTCCTTAACTTGTTAGCATGTCTTAATCTAATTAGGTTGACAAACAAAATTAACAATTATGGTTCAATCCACCAGGCCAACTATGGAAAGTGTCTTCTTTGTGACTGAGAAGTGTTCTGAGGAAAGCCAGTGACTGGATCATGATTCAGGTTCATTTCTCTGGCCTGCCTGTGACCCAAATAAGAAAATTTAAAAATCCTGCCAGCACTAAATGGAAGACAAGGAGGGGACTGTGCCCTTTCTCACTTATAAATGCCACCACAAACAATGTTCTCCCATGTTCCTAAACTAAACCTTATCACAAACTCGTGTCAGAAAATAGTCACAAGTTTCCTGATTAAAATCTCACCCTGAGAACCTCCTGGGCAGGTCTCTTGGGAACACCTACATCCAGGGAGGATGAGTCAAGTCCCACCCACTTTGGTAATGAGGCGGGTGGACAGGAGAGGTACAGCATACCTTGTACACACCTCTCTCCACGTTTCTCTGACTCGTCTCTCATACCATTTTACTGTACCTCAGCAGAGTGGAGCAAAACCAGTTTTTCTAGTTCTCATCTCTTTCCCAAAGGCTTTAATATGACACCTAGCCAGGTTTCCATTGAAAAGGCAAATCTCATTAGTTTTTTTTCTCCACTCCTTATAAGTGTGTGTGTGTGTGTGTGTGTGTGTGTGTGTGTGTGTGTGTGTGTGTTTACGTATGGGAACAAGTGCTGCAAGTGGAGCGGTGATAAATGAAAAAGAATAAAATGCGTTTATTATTCCTTCCCTCTGTGGATTGCCACTGACCAACACCTCTCTTCTCCATCTGGCTGCCATGTGATTTCTTGAGCCTTGCTGCAGATATAGCTGTTTCCACAGATACACAAGGCAGGTGCACAGCAGAGTTCCCGAGGAAACCTTTTCTGCCAGGTTTTGTAAATAGACTTGAGAACAGCTTCCAGGAAATTGTAGTTGATGTCTCAAGGCTAGATCTGGCTGCCAGGCGTTCTGCATCACAGCCATTGAGTGTGCTGCTGAAAAGGTATTTTTCTAAGACGAACTGAATCTTTTTTTTTTCTAAGATGAGCTAAATCTTGAGCTCCCAAGCAAATAATCCCCAGGAAGTAGAAAAACTCCAGTTACTAAAGAATTGGAATCCTTGGTTTGCCTTTTAGGTCTTCTTCTTGTCCCAAGGCCCAAACACAACTCTGAGTCTAATTGGTTAAGAACTAGGAACTTAAAGCAGTTTAAAGTGAAAGTCACGTCACGTGGATGTGGATGAGTCCATTAGGTAGTTGCATACGATATGCCGGTCCCTGGCTTCAAAGTTCAGATAATGAAACAAACAAACTAAATGATGGAAATGAAAAGATGTGGCCTAAACAGTTTGCTCAGTTTCTTTCTAGATTCAAAATAAATACAGAGCTAAGGGCCAGAAAGGTAAAGCCTAAGTCCTCAATCAGAAAAATAAAATGGTAAAACATAGACTCTAACTATAGAGTCATATTCTTTTTAAGACTTTTCATCTTCAAGTGGTTAGTAGTGAACCTGAAGCGACTGATTGCTTAAAAGTGGTAGCTGCCAAGTGACAAACTGAAGCAGAATTATGGCCCATTAGCCAGAACCAACAAAATCGGAGGCGCAGTGTGACTTTAATAAAGCAACAATGGTGGAAGATATGCGATGTGCCAATGTTATCCAGTGAGGAGAAGAGTCGGGCTCCGAGGACCCTAACAAGCCAGGCTCAGCCACCCATCCTCAACAACTCCTGAAGGAGAGTGAGTAGGGAATGCGGCTACCGTGGAAGGGAGGGCAAGTCGGTCCAGCAACCATTTCCCCCGTCCCCACTCTTGCTCAAGTTCACCCACTGGGTTAAGTTACCAGAACTTGAAGGCAAGTTACCAATAGACAGCGAGGTATGCATACATACATAAGCAGTCCTGACCGAGGTGTGGCTCTTTGCATCACTGTCCTGGCTCTCCTGTAGGAGAGTCTGACAAGACACAAATCTTTTTTTCTAGGAGACACGGTTCCCGTTTGCTGCTGTAAATGCTTTAGCCATTTCTTATTCCAGGATGTGAGTCCAATTTCTTGAGGTCTATCGTTTCAATCGTCCAAAATGGGAGGGACGCCGGTGTCTCTAAAATATTTTGACTCCTGCCAGGAGGCATAGCTACACAAAAACTAGGGCACATGATACACAGCGCAAGATTTTAAGGGTCTCAGGAGCAATGAGACGACTGACTCACCAAAGCAGAAATTGAGCTTAAGCATTTTCTAGGCATTTCCTTCAGTATGTCTCATCTGAGCTTGGTGGCCATTCAGACATAATCAAATCTACCTTTGCGTATTATGAATATTGTGGAGGCTCCAGGGAGAATGACCCCATGGACTTGTGTGTTTGAATACTTGTTCTCCAGTCTGTTGAACTGTTTGGGAAGAGCTAGAGGTGCAGCTT
Source organism: Acomys minous (assembly GCF_964271855.1). NCBI lineage: Eukaryota > Metazoa > Chordata > Mammalia > Rodentia > Muridae > Acomys > Acomys minous. The sequence continues at coordinate 108,008,801 of NC_140486.1, read as the reverse complement.
TGTTGGAGAAGGTGTGTCACTAGGTGTTGGCTTTGAGGTGTCAAAACCCCACACTATATTAAATCAGTTCTCTTTCTCTCTCTCCCTGTGCTTGTGGATCAAGGCAAAATTTCAGCTACTGCTACAGTACCATGCCTACCTGCCTGCCTGCCTGCCATGCTCCCTACAATGATGCTCATAGACTCTAACCCTCTGGACCCAAAAGCCCCAAACTAAGTGATTTCTTTTACAAGTTAGCCTGGTAATGGCGCTTTATCACAGCAATTGGAAAACTACTTAGACAGATATTCTTTATAAATTATAGATTTCTATACAAATGCTATCATTATATCTGCTGAAAATAATCTTCAGTTTTCTATGGCATACCTTGTTGAGAAATATAAAGATATAAATTATATAAAAATTAAAGTGTTTTAAGGTTGTGAATTTTTAGCTTTCCAACTATTGGGTTTATAAGACAGAGCAGCAATTTGGAAATTTTTCATATAGGGATATGGACACTTTAGAAAACTTTCAGCTGCATCAAGGATGTTACTAGTATTCATGCCATACTCCAAAATAAATGTTTATCTTTCATCAGCATAAACACTGGGCAGACTTTTGACTACTGTTCCCTTACTTTTCTTTCTTTTTTTGTTTTGTTTTGTTTTTCAAGACAGGGTTTGTCTGTGTAGCCTTGGCTGTCCTGAACTCCCTTTGTAGACCAGGCTGGCCTTGAACTCACAGTGGTCCGCCTGCCTCTGCCTCCCGAGTGCTGGGATTAAAGGCATGTGCCACCACACCTAACTATGATCCCTTACTTTTCATTCTGACTATATCCTTCATGCATCCTCCTTAAATTACGTCCTGTTTAATTTTGAATATTTGGTACTTTTACTGCATTCATCTTTCTGTGACCCATTTCCCACAAACCATTACATAGCAACAACTGTGTTGGATATAGAGTATTCAGTAGGACATTCAGTATTTGTGCTGTAACTCCCAAAGATGTACAGAATGCTCTTATATGTGGATTACACATGCGTACATGTATAAGGGTGTTTTGAGACTCTGCTCCAAGGAATGAAAAGATGAGTGACAGATTATATACATTGTCAAGTATTAGGAATGTTAACTTTTTCCCAGGTCACAGCAATAGTGTGTCAGAGTTCCAGCTGCCTTCTTTGCTTGCATCTGTGTTGCTCATTTTAATTTTGCAAGTCATTTTGCCCTCCTCCTATGTCCCTCTGTGTCTTCTTCCTTCCTTTCCTTCCTTTCCTTCCTTTCTCCCTTCCCTCTTTACAATTTTCTCTGTGCACTCAATCAGTGACATAGACATTGAGAAGATCTTATAGATATATTTTCTAGGGTTGGGGGGAGAGGAACTGGTGGAGCTGGAAATGCTTTTCGGGCTTTTTAGAACAAGCATTCAAACTCCAGGCTGAGGCTACTGTTGACTTGGCAACAATTAACAGCATCCCCCAACACCCCCAGATTGCTTTAGCGTCATTGACTGCATGGAGCATTTAAAAGGTGACCTCCTGAAACAGTCGGTGTCAATGTCAAGTGCTTCAGATGCAGAACTGCTGTGCTGAGAATCTGCACCCACCATGCTTTAGAAGGAACACAAATAGATGGAATCTTTTACTAACCGACTGCAACCGCTGACTCCGCTGTTTCCATGGCAACTCATCCTGGGCAAGGTATTCTGAAGACACTTTATTTAATAAGTATCAAAATGCCACAGGGAGTCACTCCTCATGTCAGGCTGCCATATCCACAGCTGTAGAGATTATCCCTTGCTCCTCGGAAGAAAATAATCCTTCCTTGGATTTTGCGAGCTTCTGATATTTCTTGAGAGGAATGAAATCCTTGCGAAGGTTTTTCATCATTTGCCTTTCTCGGACTTGATAAAGTATGATTTCATAACACCAACCAGGAGGACATGGGAGCTGCTGGCTCTATTCACTCTGCCTCCAGCGGCTACTTGTTTGTGCTGTCTGGGAATAATTAAACACTAAACTTCAGACAGCCCATGGTTTAGCGACTCCTGGATACTGCTGATATTAATACTTTAGCTGTGGGTTCTTGCTCTTTAAAGTGACAAAATTAGACTGGATTAATTTGCAGAATCTTTAAATTGCCAACCGAAAAACCCGATGCCATATTTTGAATGTCAGCGAGTTGCATGTGGAGTTGACTTCCTCATCCAGGAGATGGTGGAGAACAGAGGCAGAGATGAAGGCCAAAGAGCTGAGCCGGTGCTGTGTTGGGAGGGGGGCGGTGCTATTAATTGGTTTTGTCTTCTACATGGTTTTCATTCTGAAGCGAGATGCCTCTGTCCTTTATAGCGCAGCCCACTGTGTGTTCGTGCTCACCTTTGATGAGTATGAGGGGGTTAGAAAGAGTCAGCCATCTCCTTTCTTTGCATGGCAGGGCACTATGTTAGATCTGAACTTCTCTATCCTGGCTCTCTTCATCATACCCCAGGCTCACACTGCCTCCTTTTTTGAGATGACTGTGTCCAGTGTGTAGGAGGATAGTCCCTTGCCTGGAACCTCACAATCCAGAGTCTACTCTGACCCTTCTTGTGCTCTTTGCCTTATGTTCTTTAACTCCAGTTTCTACTCTTGAAAGAGGAATAAAAATGTATTTTTATTACAGAGTAGTGAAGAGTAGATACAACACTTCAGAGCATGAACAGTGTTTACCATATTTTCAGAGCTCAATAAATATTAACAGTTATTACCCTGTCTTTTCAGATGCTTTCCTTGGGGTATCATTCAATGCACTAAAATGCTCATTTGCTCAATAATATGTTTTATTCCAAATTAAACAGTTCCTTGCTTGCTTAAATGCATAATGCACCCAAGAATATTTTAATCTACTTCCATAATAACAGAAGCCTATTTCAATGTACTATTTTTTGTTATTTTAGGACCATTACAACAGGTAAAGCATACATCTAATGCAGAAGTTTATGTTTTTGAAATTTATTGTTTACACATATGTCACTAAGTATAAAAGTAGTAAAAATAAGGTTTTCCTATGTTTCTTTTAGACATGTTTTAAGCCTATTTGGAGATAGTTTCTCCATATTCTGTCATTACAATTTGGAGGTCTAGATTTTTTTTTTTTGAGACAGAGTTTCTCTGTGTAGCCTTGCCGGTCCTGAAACTCACTCTGTAGACCCAGCTGGCCTCTAACTCATAAATCCACCTGCCTCTGCTTCCCAAGTGCTGTGATTAAAGGTGTGCACCATCACAGTCAGGCTCCTTTTTAAAGGTTTTCTGTACATTCAAATTAATAAGATTTTTTTTCTTCTTTCCCCACTTCCCTAGACCTTTCATTCTTTCCCTGTGCCTTTTCCCTTTTTGTAAATTCTTCAGTTATTGGATGTATTTAAAATTGTTCCAGGGTGACCTCAGCAATCTAAGATTTGGTAGCTAGAAGTGTTAGCTACCACAGAACTGTCTTCCACAAATCGCTAGCTACAGTGTGTGTGTATTTATAAGGCATTTTAGTTATTCTTGATTTTTTAAATGTATTTTTAATGAATAGAATTGAATTGTTACTTAGTATATTTGCTAAGTAGATTTAAAAGAAAACTTTGGGAAGGTCAATGATTAGCATCATCAATTTTTCTGCATAGACAATGCATTTCTTTTAAGCAAATCTCAGCTGTATTTTTCCATCTTCATTAAAAGCAATCCAGCCAACTGCAGCGGGAATGCGGTTGAGATATTTGGAAGGCTTTTCTGCATTGCTGTGCCTGGTGAACCCTTACTCATCAGGCAGAAAAGCTCTTTCTCTGAAGGGTTTTAGGAACAGGATGCATCATAACTTCTCTGGGAAGGATGCCATCCTGAATTAAAAGGATGGACCACAATTGCCAGATCGCTTAAGATCGCCCCATCTCATCACCTGCTTCTCAATCCTTCATGGAGGACTGGCCTACATAAAAGTAATGCCATCAAAAATGTGTCTCACTTGCCTTTCCCAAAACTGCAGAGTCACTCATCGTATTACCTTACTCCTCCTTATTTGCTCCTTGCCAGTCAGCTGGTACCTCTCTGCTAAAGTCCCTGAGTCATCATTCACCATGAGAAAAGTTAATATCTCAAACACACACACAAAAAATGTGATTTTGTTGCATTCATACAGAGCAACTCTCTGTTGCCTTTCGTGTTGTCTTAAGGCAGGATCTCAGTGTGCAGCCTGGCTAGCCAGTAACTCACTACTATCTCGCCTTAGCTTTCTGCGCCCTGAGATGCCAAGTGTGTGCCATCAAACGAGCCACGGGACTTCTTGAGGAAGACATCCTTTCCCTGTTACGCAACAGGAGGAGTAGAGGTAAGCAGTTGAGTCCAAATGTGCTTCTCTTTGATCTTTGCACCAAAGTCTTGTTAAAATACTATCTGTTAGCATCTAAAAAGGAGCCGCACAGTGGCTAAGACATCTGAGGACCAGGATGAAGCCAGTGAAGAATGGCAAAGGTACTTCCCAGGTCTCCTTAAATTACAGTAAGTAGCCACATTTATCCCTTGACCTGACTGAGCCCAAGATTTCTCACCAAAGTAGTGCATTGGTCCCTAGGAGAAAAGGCAGGTGCATGATAATCACAATCTTATGAAAAAGCAGCAGCGATATGTACTTCAGTAATTGACTCTGCCAGTCATTTCATGCATGACAGAAGTGGGTAATCCCTCAAGTCTTAGTGCTCTCTTTCTCCACAAAGATTAAGAACCATCGGAAAAGGAAGATGGATGCTGTCTCCTTACACTGAATGGGTACTTTCAAATTGCTCATTGACTTTGTCAGCATTTACAAAGAATGAAAATACCTTAAATTAATGCAATAAAAACAAACTAGTGGAATAAGGTGTCTTCAACTGTTTTTATGTGTTTTATTTGCCTGATAGTTCAAAATTAGATTATTCCGGGATATAACTCTTCAAAATTATATACCAATTGTGCAAATTCACTAATATAAAAATGAATGGTTTTCAAAGTATGTACATTTGCTTAGAATTCTAAGCACATATTTAAAACTATTAAAATGATGGGTGAATGCATATTAAATAATTTATAATTTGTTATCATTATTGAGTAATACAATAAGTATCTTACAATGAATTTAGCTGACTTTACTGTGGTATGGTAAGAATGCCACAAAATGATTATTATTGTTTTTATAAATCTGAAGACCATGATTCTATTTGTGGAAGATGAAATGGAATTAGAGCCAGAGGGCACGGAGAACACCAGGTTTACAGGGGCCTCTGAATCAGCTAAGCAGGGCCCATATGATCTCACAGAGACTCAAGCAGCAAACACAGGTCCTACATGGATCCACAACAGCTCCTCTATGTGTGCATCATGGCTGTTGGCTTAGAATTTTATGAAACTCTTGACTATGATAACATGTGAGTATCTGACTCCACTGCCTACTCCTGGGATGCTTTTCCTCTTGTTGGGGTGCAGTGTCCAACTTTGATATGAAGGTTTTGTCACTCTGTCATGTTTGGTTGTTATCACTTAGAGGCCTGTTCTTTTCTAATGAGAGACAGAAAGGGAGTGGATCTGGAGGGGAGGGAAAGTGGGGAGGAACTGGGAGGAGTGGAGGGAGGAAAAACTATAATCCGTGTATATTGTGTGAGAAAAGAAACTATTTTCAATAGAAAGAAAAGACCATGACTCCCCCATTTTTTTTCTGTTCTTTGATAAATATGTTCCATTATGGACTTTAACTTAGTAACTCCTAAAGGCCCAACCAAGGGTGATGATCAGCGGTGAATTGAAGCCTCCAAAACTGTGCGCCAACATACATGGTGGTCTTCGTTAGACAACTGTTTACTGACTTTCCCCCCCAAAAAACAGAAAGCTGACTAACACAATAAAGCAACTGAAAGTTAAAATATATCTCAAGTTATACTACAGCAACACAAAGACTTGCTAAATACACCTCTGCTTCATTCTCGGGTCTCACATCTTCTGCTAACTCCTCCTGCAGAATCTGCACATTAATCTTTTTTTTCCCCCTTTCTTTAAAACTTGTCTTCTCTTTGAAAAGTTCAAAAATGTATTTTGACCATCGTCACACCCCAAACTTCTCCCGGATCCATCCCTACGGCCCTACCCACCCCACTCCATGCCCTCTTTGCTCTCTCCTTTTTGTGAGATTATAATAAAATCACATCATTTTTTTTCTCCTTCTCCAGCCTCCCTACCATTTACCCCTTTTTGTTGTCCTCCAAATTCATGGCCTGTTTTTTTTTTTGTCAACTGTTGTTACATGCACACATGTATATGTACATACATATATTTTCCTAAATACACAAAGACAACTGGTTCAGTCTGTGTAATGTTATCTGCATGTAAGTTTTCAGGACTGACCTATTTGGTGCTAGACAATCAACTAATGTGCTCTTCCCTGGAGAAGAGCATCTTTCCTGTTCCCACTACTCCACAGATGCCAGCAGTCTTTTGTGTAGAGTTAGAGCCGTTGGGGACTTTCCACTGTCATGTCCTCATTAAAAATAATGACAATGACACACACACACACACACACACATGATTATAACACAACCTATGGCATCCAGTGTGTGCTACCCAAACACTCTTTGATGTAGGACCTGCCCTGGAGCATGGTTGACTTACCAGGGGTCACACCCTTAGAGAAAACTGACTGGTTTTTGGCGGCTATCAAGTGCCAATAGCTCCTCAGCTAGGAGTGGGACTTCATGCTCAACACTCCATGCTGGGACATTGTCCGGCTTAAGCTGGCACAGGTCTTGTGCATACTGTCACAACCACTGAGTTCATCTGCACAGCTGCCCTGTTGTTTCTGGAAAGCACTTTCATTATACTCATCCAGCACATCTGACTCTTATAAACTTTCTAGCCCCTCATCCACAATGATGCCTGAGCATTGGAAGGGGAGGTGTGATGTAGATGCCCCATTTAAAACTGAGCACCCCTACCACATGCTGGCGAGGATGTGGAGAGAGAGGAACACTCCTTCATTGCTGGTGGGAATGCAAACTAGCACAACCACTTTGGAAATCTATCTGGTGCTATCTCAGAAAAATGGGAATAGGGCTTCCTCAAGACCCAGCTATTCCACTCCTTGGAATATACCCAGAAGATGCTCCAGCACACAACAAGAAAATTTGCTCAACCACGTTCATAGCAGCCTTAGTCATAATAGCCAGATCATGGAAACAGCCTAAGTGTCCCTCAGTAGAAAAATGGATAAAGAAACTGTGGTACATTTACACTATGGAATACTACTCAGCTATTAAAAACAAGGAATTCCCGAAATGTGTGGACCAATGGATTGAGCTAGAAATGATCATAATGAGTGAGTTAACCCAGAATCAAAAAGAGTCAAATGGTATATACTCACTTATATCTGCATATTAGCCCAAGGGGCATGTCCCATGAAAGTCTTCACTAACCAGGAAACTGGGACAGAGGGGAGGACATCCTATTGGGGCTCTAGATGAGAGAAGCATGGGACAATGGCAAAGTAGAAGGATCCAGAGGATGCTAGAAACTACAAGAAGAACATTATGATAGGCAGATTTGGGCCCAGGGGTCCCACTCAAACTATGGCACCAGCCAAGGACAATACAGGCCGTAAACTTCAAACCCCTACCCAGATCTAGCCAATGGGCAGAACATTCTCCACAACTGAGTGGAGAGTGGGGTCTGACTTTCACACGTACCCTGGTGCCTCATATTTGACCACGTCCCCTGAATGGGGAGACCTAGTGGCACTCAGAGGAAGGATAGCAGGCTACCAAGAAGAGACTTGATACCCTATGAGCATATACAGGGGTAGGAAGTCCCCCTCAGTCACAGTCATAGGGGAGGGGAGTAAGGGGAAAAAGGGAGGGAGGGAGGAATGGGAGGATACAAGGGAGGGGATAACTATTGAGATGTAATATGAATAAATTAATAAAATAAAATTAAAAAAAATAAAATAAAATAAAACTGAGCACCCCAAGGTCTCTTATTCTCTGTTGAACAGGTGAGAGACACACTAATCTACGAGTATAGCAGTAACTCGTTAGATGTTATTCTAATACTGTGTCATAATGTTTGGCAGTAGATGTCTGTATCTGCTCCCATCATTTGCTGGATGAAGCTTCCCTGAAAATGGATGGGCTAGGTACCAATCTGAATATAGCAGAATATCATTAGGAATCACTTTACTGATACTTGTCCAGGTGTGTTTGGTTCTATGTTAGGGCTCTGGGGCTATTCTCCCTCTGGTTCCTGGCCCTCCAGGCAGCATCAGATGCAGGCCCCATTTCATGAAGTCTCTTCTCTCTGGTCGTCCCTCTGAAGTACGCACTGAGTGATTTCTGTGCTTTGTTTCTAGGATCTCTCTTCCACTGAAGACTGTAAGCTCTAAGGAACATCTATGTGTTTGTAAGGACGGGGTCTTACAGAACAGCAGATGTTAAATGAACCATTGCTGAAGGAACAGAAGGAATGACTGCAAATTGCAGTGTGAATAATAGTCCATAACTTACATTTCCTGTCTACAAGAATTGTCAGATTAAAAGAAAGAAGATACCATACAGCCTGATGGGGAAAAGTGTGCATAGCACAGTATAGATGAGAGAGAGAGAGAGAGAGAGAGAGAGAGAGAGAGAGAGAGAGAGAGAGAGAGAGAGAGAGAGCGCATCTGTACTAGTCACAGGAAAGGGGCAAAGCATTGAAGATTTAATTGAACTGAAAGAGTGAGCAAAGGAAGGAATCTAGGATGAACTGAGTTTCTGACTTGGGGAGACAGATTAGCATGTTGTAGAAATAACATGCCACAAAGCTGCCTCAAAAAGAGCGAAGTTTTATTTGGAACGCATTGAGCTAAATGCTTCTAACAGAAGCTGAGATTCTTGTAGGCAGCTGGGCAGATATATTTGGAGCTCAGACAAAAGTTCTCTCTCTCTCTCTCTCTCTCTCTCTCTCTCTCTCTCTCTCTCTCTCTCTCTCTCTCTCTCTCTCTCTCTCCCTCCCTCCCTCCCTCTATGTGTGTGTCTGTGTGTGTGTGTGTTATATACAGTATTCTGACATCCATACGAATTATCTAGCAGGAAATCACAATAATGCTTCTAAAGTAAGATGGATAGCATTTTCAAATTCAGTTTAAAAAAGTACTTCAAAGGCAAAGAAAGAATAAGAGAAATGCAGTACAAATATTCTATTTCTTATTCAGTTTATTTTTTGCTCTCCTCACTGTAATATTCAATATTAGAAATGTAATTATTGACTGCATGGAAAACACCGTGTTCTTTGTGGAAACAGTCAAATGAAAGAAAAAAAACAAGAGTTCTCTGATTTTTCTAATGTTCTAACATTTCACACCAAAAATGGAAAGCTTTGAGTTAATTTATGACCTGCTTTAGCAGAAGCTATGCTACAAGATGTACAGCCATCCATCTGCTCATATATATGTGGAGAGATGGAGAGGCTAAATGAAAATCAAGGCAAATCCTATTGGAGATTAAATTACATATTTGTATATTTTTTACACTCTTACTTCTACTTGAGTTACTTTATTATAGTCACTGATATGCTGTATGGAAAATAAACCATAAACAGTTAAAATAAAAAATAATCAAACACACATATAGTGGTTTTTATATATATTATCTCTTCTTGCTCATGTCCTGCACATTACAAATTATAAATTCTATGAAGAAAAAAATGATTTAAGGTAATTTCTATTGACTCCTTCTCAAGAGATTTCAATGAAATAAGTGCATCTGATAATATTCACTAAAAATATCACCAGCCCTTAAAAATGGTTGGATTGGACTTCTAAAAATGTCTCTCAAAGATACATTTGGGATTTGGTAAGGACAGACTGACTCTGAGTTCAGTTATAGTTGACAGAAAACAATGCTGGAAGAGGGATTTTACTTGTTTGTTTTTAAGTAGAAACTGTACTTGATGTACATCCAGAGAGGCTGGCATAAAATGGGAACATAACCAATAAGAACGATAAATATTTATAGTATTGAATAGAAATGAAGTGGAAAAGTACATTCATGGCATGAAGCCCTATGACCGTACTGCAATGCTTATCTGCTTTCAATGGTGCTTTTGAATCATTGTGACTATAAAGAACATAGACGGGGAAGGAATGCATATAATTTTTGGATTTAAATTTTTTGTCTATTTCTTTTAAACTTTTATTTAAATGTAGACACTCTTATTACAGTGCAGAACATGAAAATATAAACAATTAATGTAAAAATAACTTCATATACATTTTTGCTTTTAAGAGCTTATTGTTTCATCTCGGTCCTATCACGGACATTATAAATTACATTAAAAAAAAAAAACTCAAGGATAACATAAAGGTCATGATACTGGGCTTTGAAATGAGAAGATCTTCAGTTTAAATTTTGCTATCTACAGCTTGTGGCACTCTGTTTTTCATGATTTTTATTTCGTGATAGATACAGTGAGATTGGGGCTGGGAGAACAGTGTAGCCCAGTGGTGAGGCACTGGCAAAGAAGGCTTAAAAAGGAAAAGATAAACAATGAAAACATGCATATATGTGTATGTACATATGCATATGTATATGTATGCATACACAATAGTGATAATAAAACTAAGATATAAATTAAATGGTATTTTGTATAAAGTACTTAGCAGAATATCAACTATATATCAACTAGCTATTAAATTTTTTATTTTAATGATGTATATTATCTCATTATAACATTATGCTCAGTTTTATATAACCAATTCATATATATGGCCTATATGTTCTAATTTGTTTCTTTGTTACCAGGATTATAACGTACATTCTTTCCACAGAAGCTTTCTCATTTCTGTCCTTTCTTATGTATTGTTAGGTTGGTATTTATACTCATTTACATTTAGTTCAGGAAAGAAGAATCTAGATAAAATAAAAAATCTATCAATGCCAGAAAGGTATACATGAGATGAAACTGTAATTTTACACTTACTATGGGTGTTAAGGAAAAAATCAGAGTTATATAGTAATGCCCTCTACTGAGGCCACTTTAATTGAGGTGAGTAATGTAGACTGTGTGTGTGTGACTGAAGTGCTGTCTATCATAGGTCCAAGGTCAAGCACTTCAGAACAATCCGTCCTTGGGAGAGAACTCTGGAATGATTAACCCTGGATCCGGTTCTTCTAAGAGAACACTGACAGGCATTATCCAGTGAAGACAGAAGGAATCCAAACATGAATGACGTCACTTCCGAGGGAGCTGCTGAGCTTAATCCTGAATTTAGTCCACAAGTATAGCACAATGGTGCACATTAATGTGCAGTTAGAAAGAAGAAGACAGCGAAGTTTTGATGCATCCTTTAAAGGACTAAGACTTCAAATACAGCGAATGCATTTATTTCTGAAGAAATGACCTGTGTTTGATGGCAGCCACGTGAAGAACGGTAGCTGGCAGAGCACGGAGTGTGAGGATGTGCGTGTCCTTTTGAGTGGCACACATTTCTCCTTGTCAGGATGTCTCCACCTCACAACGGTAAAGTCATGTTGCCATGGAAAATGCCACGCCCCAGACAGGAAGTTACAGCCACAGAGTCACTCTGTCCTAGCTGCTCTCTGTCTCTCTCTACCTCTCTCTCTCTCTCTCTTTCTGTCCCTCCTCTTCCTCCTCCTCCTCCTCACCCCCCCCCCCCAGAAAGCGCAGCAGGGAATGAAATGGTCTTTGTGTAGCTTTAGCTATAACACATGAGAATGTTCTCACTAAACAAAAGACAGTAAAAGTCCAAAAAGGGAAACAATAAATAAATAGTAAATCAATAAGTTGGGGCTTATTGAGCTGACACCATGAGAAGGTTGGAATACTCAGTTTTTTCTCATAAAATGGAGTTGAGAAATCAAATGTATAGATGTCAGATAAATCTATTTAAAATAGAGGAAATGGCCCTTCTCACGTGCCTATGGAAATTTGTTCATTTAACTCATCTTTTTAAAATTAATTAAACATTTTTTATTTTTTACACATACATTTATATTATTACATTTAAAGCATCTTAGCTTACTTAGCTGGCTATGTGCTTGCAACCAGTTCTCCTAAGCAGAACAAGAAGGACTTTACATCATGCACAAGTGAATTTGTTTATCTTATAAGACATCAATGCCCAGTAAAAGACAGCATAGGTTTCAGTTTCAGGAATCTTTCATAATTCTAGAACCCGTTATTTGGAATACTCAATAACAAGTTGTACACAAATGGCCAGTAGAAATAGATGAATAGTTAGAGTATTTTCCACTCTTGTAGAGGACCAAAATTGGGGTGGCATGATCAGGAAGCAGCACCCACCAAACTCAGGTTCCAGGGGAACCTTTGGCCTCCAATCACCTGCAATCCTGTACACAAACTGTCACAAAGACACACACACACGCTCAGGATTTTAAAACTCAGCAATATACATTGTCTTAGTGAGGGTTCTCTGGAGGAACAGAACCAAGGGAAATTAAGTCAGCTTTAAAATAGCAGCAACAGCTAAATCACACCATAGAATCTAAGAACCGTGTAGTTCCTCAGTCATTGAGGCTGATGTGGTCTCTCACTGGGTGGTAACAATCAGTAGTTAGTTCCACAAAATAGCATCTGGACCCAATCTGCCTGAAGCCTGGAATGTTCCTGGGGAGCCGCAGGTCCTTAGTCAACAATGAAAACTCAGAAACACTGGTTCTGCTGTCAGTGACGGAATCGCCATGAGCAGAAGCAAGTCAGTGCATCAACGCAGTGGCAAGAGTCAACCTTAGCAAAGGGCTCAGCAGTCTTCTTTCTCAAATACCATTTTAAAATCTGAGCTGCTGGTAGGAAGTGTAGCTCACAACGGGAGGAGGAAAGGGCTTTCAACAACATCAAGGCAACCAGGACAGTTCCTCAGGTGTGACTCCCTACTTAGCTGATTCTAATTTGTGGCAAGTCGACCTTAAAACCAATCACAATATACATCTTTTTTTTAAAAAAAGCACACATAATCTACACCTGCTATTGAAATTTTAAATTTATATATGAGAAGAAACCTAATAATATACATTTCAATGTAGAAGCATCTGTAACAACCTCATTTACTGAATCTCCAGTCTGATTAGAGAAAATGCAAGGTTTCAGAGCCCAGATATAAGAGGGATTCATTTATTTCTAGTTCAAATCGGTCCACTTCTTACCATGAAAGTGAAATGAATGAATGCCATCAAAGGGAGGGGATGTATAATGCACATGAAAATGTGGGAAATTCACTTGGAAAGCATGAAAATAAAGATAAAGACGAAGTGAAGCTTCTTGAAAGATTAATTATAAGAACGAAAATGTGACAAGCGTGAGGGGGGAAAAGATATTAAGAAATAGGAAGAGTGTGTGGTTGTCAAGGAGACTTCAGAGGATACAGTGGATAATGACCTAACTAGGAGTGCTGTTCATAAAAGGTCTGAGGAGAGCTATAAGGACGAGCACATTCTTATACCACATATGGGAGGAAAAGCTACGCTAGAACATTTAGTTTTCCCAATGTCTGATAATGTTGGAAAAAATAACAGTAAACTTAGGAATGCCAAGGTTAAAGAAATATCTGTGCAAAAGAAAGAATGCCAGAGAGAAAAAAATAAGTATGATTTTGCTGGTGGAACAGAGGAGAATTATCTAGGAAAAACAACCCAGGGACTTTGCTGCGGCTTCTAACTCGGCAGCTAGAGAAACAACTCTTATGCTAACTTACTCATAACGAAAATCCTTTTAAAATTTGAGTAATTTACTCGTTGCTCTGAAAAGCCAGACTTAAAGAATCCATATATTCCATTTGTCATTGAAAGCATTCTGTGTGCATTTTTCACATTGACTGCCAACTGGCTACAGATGCTGGGTTTATATGGCAGTGGCGACTGTTAAGAGAAGATCTGAACAAAGTATGCAGTTCAAAGAAATCCATTTTCTTCTGAAGCTTGCCTGAAAATTTGGTTTATCTTTGAATATGACACAGCACCCAGAGCCTTGGATGCCCTAATTACTTTTCACATTACATTGAACAAAGCATTAATTTAAGCTATGTGATAATAAAAATAGTGATGAATAGCTGATGTTAATTTTTTACACAGTACTTATTTGGCACCGTTTATTATTATTATTTCCACTTTTTATTTGCTTATATGCAGCTAAATCATTCTTTGATAAGTGTTGAAATGTGATAGGTTAATTGTAAGCGTTTCTTTTGAGATGTTTTTATGTATAGGAGTGTTTTGGTTGTCTGTCAGGATCAAAGTGCATACATGATGCCCATTGAATACAGAAGAGTGCAATGGATACTCTGGAACTATAATTATATGATAGTTACGATGTGATTCATAGCAGGAATCAAATATATTTAAATATTTGTTGTGTTGCACTATTCATGAGGATAGATGGATAAACAGCTGCTCACCATAGATAGGAAACTGAACCCAGACCAATGTAATGATGCTACCAAAGTCCAAATTGGTATACCAACGACTTTGTTGGGTGGGATTACTTACAGAATTGTGCATGGGGCATTCCTTATGGCAAAGTACACTTTAATTCTATTCCTCAGACGCATGACTGGACAAAGACTCATTCTGAATGTTACAAAAATCACTGCGAAATTATTTGACCTCTAGGTAGTTGAAGATTTTATCTTTGACCTTAGCAAGTAGTATGGTATTTGAAGAATAGTTTTCAAACTGGAAATGGTTATCTTAATTATGTTATTATATTCATTATTTGTGGTATGATGTAATAAGTTAAATACTTCAAGAACTCTCTCTTTCTCTGTGTCTCTGTGTGTATGTGTGTGTTTGTGCCTTTAGCTAAATTTGCGAGGACGTGAGTCTGAGAAGTTAAGAAGAATTTTTAAATGTCAGCCAGTGTGTTAGGAAAGTTGTGTTTGCACTTACAACGTATTTACTTCATCGCTTCCAAGTATTACCAATATGGCTTTTGTACATGAGACGGAAGGGCCACTTAGACAGTTGAGCCCAATCCCTTCCATCTCTCCCTATAAGACTGGTGGTAGGTGAAACTTAAGAGGTGTTGAAAGCCCAAACACGCTCAGTTTTAATCACCATAACATCCGACTTGTTACGTGCTGCACACAATGATGGTCATTTGTTGGTGGAAAAGTACAAAACCTCCCAATTATTACCATGGTCCTCGAGGCGATTCAGCCCTGTGTCTGTTTTGACATGCTTGTCCTCTGACTGTTGCCCCTTTCCCGCCTTTTAACAACCCCTTCATTTTCCATCAGATACACCTGGAGCTGAAGTCAGTCATAGAACACTTGGATTTTAAGAAACTGGTAAGACCTGGAGGGGCATCTCCCACCTGCCACTCCCATCCACTAGGCACCTGGAGTTTTAGGTCTTTGCTTTAGCATTCCTGCTGGGCAAGCGCTGTCACTTAGCAAGCACAGCTCTTCTTGGTGTCCTGTTGGCCAGAGCACTTCTCTGCAGAGGGAGAATTGCAGCCAAGATTCCTTGTTCAGGGAGAAAGCGTCACTCAGAGAAGGTAACAGGGCTATTTGGCGCGAGAGAAAGTTTATGAATTCTCTGTGGCAATGCTTCATTATTAAAGGAGTTCTTTTGATGTCCTGAGCTGTGGATGGTGTGAAACTCTAAGTTACAGTGACTCATCTTTGGATATAAACTTGCTTGAACATTGTAATGTAATTAATTTTGGTTATGGGGAATTAGCACACAACATTCATTCCGATTTTATTCGACCACAACACACTGCAGAGGCTAAAAGGGCAGCATCTATATCCTCCACGCTCTCGCAGATAAGTTCTAGAAATTACATTTACCAGCTTCTATCATTTAGAAAGAAGTAAAGCAGGTTATTGTTGCTGGTAAGGCATCTGAGGATGCCTGATCTTTTTTTTTTTTTTTTTTTTTTTTTTTTTTTTGCATTTGTTACTAGCTGCATGATCATCAAAGGGCCTTAGTAGCAGAAGCAGTTTTGTGGTGACTGGGTCCCACTTAGATAAGGCTGCTGAACTCCACGATAATAGCAGCTTCATGATTTATATAGTTCTCTGATTCAGAAAGAGGCAGCAACCCCCTTCAGCCGCCTATCCAGAAAGTGATTTTTCTTTCATCTGAAGGTCAAGTCTAAGGCCCATATGTCATCTGCCTTACGAAATGAACTAGTGTCTTATTTGCTATATTAAATTCCCTTGTGCCTAAAGTATTTTGAGTTTTTAAAAACTAATTGCAAGGTAAGTTGGGCAGAAGCAGTCTTGTTTTCAATATCATGTTGCTCAAGACTGAATAATAGAAAAAGAGTATGAGGGACCCGAGTTACTGGTAATGGTAAAGTCGTCTATAAGAGACTAATTCTCCCTCAAAAGAGAATGAGTGCTGGGGTAAAATACCGTACCAATGTAAAGGTAACTCCAAACAAATATTGCTGATGAAAAACAACCCTTATACTAAGGTTTTTGAGGTTTAAAATGTCTGAATAAATAAAATATATAAAATTATATATAAAGCAAGAGAAAAGGCATGTGGAATTGAAGAACTCTACCTTACTTAACTTTCACAAAGTAAAAAAGGTGTGTGTGTGTGTGTGTGTGTGTGTGTGTGTGTGTGTGTGTGTGTGTGTGTAATAATTACAAAGGGCCAATGGAAGAATGCTTAGGAAATAACCTAATAGAGTTAACAGGAAATATTAGAAATGATTGACCAGTTCAAGTAAAGGCAAGTGCTGTGGCTTGGATGTGGCTTGAGTGTGTTCCCAAAGGCTTATGTGCTAAAATGTAATCTCCACTCAGAGGGTGGAAGCAATCCAATGTATTGCTTGGAGGTGGCACTTTGGGAACATAATCAAGATGAGATAAGGCCATCAGGGTAAAACCTCCTCACCGAGCACTGGTGGCTAGATGACACAGACAAATGAAGTCCATATTTTTTGCCAAGTGGCATCTTGTATAGCTCTGGGACTTTGCCACCAAACAAACAAACAAACAAACAAACAAAAATACCATTATTAGATGTTGCCTTTTCCTTTGGACTTCAGAACCATAAGCCAAAATAAATATTTAAAAAATTTGCATGGTCCGTGATATTGTGTTATTGTCAAGACTAAGGGAATATAAATAAATAACAAATAAATAAGAAGAAAGAAAGAATAAATGAATGAAAGAAAGAAAGAAAAGAAAAAGGATGGGTAAAGAAGCAGTTTTGAAAAAACACAGAGTAAATACAAACTGGAAGATTTACGTCTTAAGGTGATATTAATTACAGTGAGTGGGAATAGACAAAACAGCAAAAATTTCAAAATAAATTAAAAACAAAACTCGATGCCATATGCAAACTATATGTGACTTAAGGGAACACGAGAATTTAATATATGAAGGATATATAAAGGTGTGGCTTATGAATTCAATCAGGGAGTTGATAAAGATGCACTGAGAGAAAGTAAAATGGCACCTGAGTCATGGCCACGAAAAAGGGAACTGTCTCACAATTCTAAAATAGCTGATGCATCAGGAAAAGATGGTGACACTACATGTGTTTCACATAGTCTCAAATAAGTGAAACAAGATGGATAAAACTAGTATATATATATTGAGAGATTTCAATACACAGCCTTCAAAACTAAAAGAAAAAAAAACAAGCAAAATTTAGTAAAGAGCAGAGTTAAAAATAAAAAAGAGTCGATCTGCTAAATATATCCATGACTCTCTCTATATATAAGATAATTACATGAACAAGCAAGTTACACATTACTTAAATAATTTTTAAGTGCAAAAGACTTAGGACAAAATTATGAGATCAACCTGTGAGCCAGGGTATAGGCACTTGTACAAGAGAGGCAGCACTGTTACATGGGTAACGAGCCACGCTTTGACTGATTTTAAGGGCCTCTCTACCAGAAGAAATCCATTCCTGGTTCCAGAAACCTGGTCAACAATCCATGACAGGTGAGGTCATAGGCCCTAGGAAAGAACTGAATACTGCTTTCTGATGAGGTCATAGGCCCAACTGAATACTGCTTTCTGACTATCATGCAGAGGGACCAGAGAACCTTAGGAATATTATGCTACCTGAAATGATCCAGGCAAAAAGACCACATTGTATGTGGTTCCATAGATGAGTCTAAAACAAGCAAGTCCATAGAGAAAGAAAGTATATTAGTGTATTTCAGAGACAAAGGGTGGGGAATAGTAGGAGTGATTGCTATGGGCGTTTCTTGTGTGTGTGTGTGTGTGTGTGTGTATGTGTATGTGTACACACACACACACATACACACACACACACCCACCCACACACACACTTGTGCTCATCTGTAAGACAGAGGCTAACCTCAATCCACATGTATTTTTCTCTATTTCCTTCCTCCTTAATTTTCAAGACAGTGTTTCCCAATGGACCAGGAGCTCACTGATTTTGAGAGACTAGATGGGCAGTGAGCCTCGAGAATCTGCTTGCTTCTAACCCACTCAGCCTTGAGATTACAGGTGGCCACCATGCTCAGCTGTTTTACCTGGGTTCTGGGATTGGGATAACACCACAATGCGCCCATGCTAAAAGTATGGCATGGAATATTTAATGTAATTCTTAATCAAAGAAAAAGTGGAGTTCTTACATTAATTGTACTGGCTGACTTTGTGTGCCAACTTGACATAAGCTAGAGTCATCAGAGAGGAAGGATCCTTAGATGAGAAATTGCCTCTATGAGACCCATCTGTATGTCATATTCCCTCTCTCTCTCTCTCTCTCTCTCTCTCTCTCTCTCTCTCTCTCTCTCTCTAAGACAGGGTTGTGTGTGTGTGTGTGTGTGGCCCCAGCTGTCCTGGACTAGCTTTGTGGACCAGGCTGGCCTTGAACTCACAGCAATCTGCCTGCCTCTGTTTCCCAAGTGCTGGAGAATGCCCTGCAGGCATTTTCTCAATTAGTGACCTATGAGGGAGGGCCCTGCCCAAGTTGGGTGGTGCTATCCCTGGGCTAGTGGTCCTGTGTTCTATAAGAAAGCCAGCTGATCAAGTCATGCAAAGCAAGCCAGTAAGCAGCACCCCTCCATGGCCTCTGCATCAGCTCCAGGTTCCTGCCCTGCTTGAGTTTCTGTCCATACTCCCTCCAATAATGAACAGCAATATGGAAGTATAAGCCAAATAAATCCTTTTCTCCCCAGCTTGATTTTTGGTCATTGTGTTTCATCACAGCAATAGAAACCCTAACTAAGACATTAATATTATTCAAAGTAAATTTCATCAAAATAATATGACCAGAATGGGAGAAACTGAACTATGATAGGGGAAATTTATCAATAATATATACAAAGTCCTACATTTGTAATAATAATTATCATCATACATGTGCACTAAGAAGATGCATTTTATTTTAGCTGTAGAAAATACAGGTTGGAAAATTAATGGGAGCTGAAAGGAGATGTGGACTATTCTGTAATTATAGACTTCAATACTCATGTCTCCACCTGCACATTATAGAAAACAAAAGAAGATGTTGATAATGTATATGAATAATACTGACTATGGGCATTTATAAAACACCCCACTTAGCAACCCAATGTAAAGTTTGACAAATTTATAGGGCTAGGTTTTGCATGTTAAAGTTTTCCCAGTTCTAGTCGGGCAGCAGTGGCCACACCTTTAATCTCAACTCTTGGGAGGCAGAGACAAATGAATCTTTGAGTTCGAGGCCAGCCTGGTCTACAAAGTGAGTTCCAGGACAGTAAGGGCTACACTACACAGAGAGACCCTGCCTAGAAAAACAAACCAACAAACAAAACCAATTGCACATGTAAAAAGCTATTTGATGAGCACTGCAGAGCTCTGTGCTCATACAGTTGTGGCACTCTAGAGACACCACACTGAATTTCCGCATGTTAGTGATAATCAATTGCGTTTCCCACTCCTAGCCTTGGCAACCAAGTCATCTACTTGTGGACTTGGCAGCTTAGCTTTTTCTAAAATGCCATTCGAATAAAGTCACACAGGAAGTTCTTTGTATCTGGGCCCTTTAATTTAGCAAAATGCCTTGATGTTTATCCTGGTTGTTTCATGTATCAGTGTCTGGGCCCTGAGACAGCACTGTGTTCTAGCATAGAAATCTGTCATAATTTGTTCATCCAACTTACTAAGTGATAGATATTCGGATGACTTCCAAATATGAGTTTTCAGCTGTTAGACGTTATGCTCATATGAACAGGAAGATGTTTTTGTTTTGCTAGGCCAAGTGGCTGGCAATAGAATACTTAGGTCATAGGGTAAGTATATTCTTAAAATTTTAAAATGGAGTAAGAGCTATGCAAAGTGGGTGCTCAGTTCTGCAGTCTCTTAATAATGTGCAATTGCTACCTCCTTTTCCTCCCATCCACACCAGCACTTAGCATGTTGTCTGTCTTTTGAACTGCATCCCTTTGGGCGTGTACTAGTAACAGCTTATTGTAATACAAATTAGCATTTTATAATGATTAATAAAATGAAGCCTCTGTTTGTGTTTTCAAGTTCTACTATTACACTCTTTATGGTGAAGTGCCTGTTGTAATATTTTTGTGACAGATAATAGGTAATGTGAATGATTGTTCCCTTTTTAATAAGCAACTTGGATGTTTGTCTACTTAAGTACCAAGCAATGAGAACTCTTTGTAATTTTTGGATTTGTGTTCTTTGTACGAAAAATTATTTGAACATATTCTTTCCAATATTATGTTTGCCAAGTTTTTGTTTTAATAATGGAGCCATTTGAAAAACGAAAGCTTTTAACTTCGTAGATACTGATCTGTTCATTTTGTGACAGGAGTTAATGGTTTTGATACCATAACTAAGAATTCTTTGCCTAACCTGAATTTATGAATATTTTCATCTAGGTTTTTACATGGTCTTTTATATAGTCTTCTGTTATGTGTGAGTCTCTGACCCATTCTCAGTGAACTTTTGACAAGATCACAGAGTCTATCAATCACATTAAACACCACCTTGAACATAAAATAGGCTTTAACACATTTAAGAGAATAAAGGTCTGAGGATGTAAGCCTGAATGGGTGAGGTCCTAGGTTCAATCCTTGCATTGAAATAAAAAAAATTCAAATCATGTACGGTATCCCCTATAACAACTGAATTGAGTTTAAAATAAAAGGTTAGTATATTACTTTAGGGCTCCCCAGAGAAACAGCAGGATGTGTATTTATGCATACAAGTAGATGGATCATGGAAATGCCTTGGACTTATTGTGGTGGTTGGAAAGCTTTATTATCATCCCCTTGAAAGTCAGGGAACCAAGAAAGCCTCAGGGACAACTCTGCCCCAGCCTGGAGGCCTGGAGGCCTGAGACCAGCCTCAGAACCACAAGGAAAGAAAAACCATTGAGGTATATCCCAGTACATGTGGGTCTATGAATGTGATCTTTTAGAAAAGTAAATAAAAAATACTGAGGGGATAGACTTTTAAAGGGTTTTTCAATAAATACATTCCATCCAGACTATGTAAAGAACAGTATAAGTGGCAGGTGACTCAACTGAACATAAGTCAATTAAAATTGGCAACTCAATTAAATATTTAAAGCTGGAAGAATACATAACAAACTATGTGAAATAAGAATGGTCAATAGTGGGCTGGAGAGATGGCTCAGTGGCTAGGAGCACTGACTGCTCTTCCAGAGGTCCTGAGTTCAATTCCCAGCAACCACATGGTGGCTCACAACCATCTATAATGTGATTCAATGCTCTCCTCTGGCCTGCAGGTGTATATGTAGGCAGAACACTATATACATAAATAAATAAATAAATCTTAAAAAAAAGTATGAGACTTTTAAAAAAAGAATGGTCAATATGTATAAGAAAATATTGAAATTATTAGTTATCAACAGATGTGATTCTCAAGAACTTTAGTTTGTTAGAATTCTGTATTTTTCATTCTTAGCTCATTAAGTTAATTGAGCACAATTATATTATGTATTTTAAATCTTTTCTACTAATTTAAACAATTAATTTACTTAAGAATTAGTTTCTGTTGATTTTTCCCCCTTGAAAATGGGCCACATTTCTTGGTGGATTATAAACTGAATTATTTCGCACCATGTTCCATACAATCCAAATGTTAAGTTACAGAGTCTCTGAATTTTTGCCAAAATCCTTTACTGTAGCTACTGAGATGTTTAAGTGCATTTGTTTCATTATATATTTTCTTTATACATACATATGTTGAACCATCCTGGGTCTTTGTAATAAAGCCAAATTGTTTGAGGTAGATGATCTTTTTGACATATACTTGTATTGACCTTGCAAGTATGTTATTGAGGAGTTTTGCATGTATGTTCTTGAGGGATACTGGTTTGCACCTTTATTTTTAGGGAGAGCTGTGCATTTACCTGGTTTTAACATTAGAGTAATATTGAATTCATAGAAAAGGTTTAAAAATGTTTCTTATGTTTCTGTCTTTCTCTCTCTCTCTCTCTCTCTTTTTTTTTTTTTTTACAATTAAAGAAATTAGTTGTAGTCATTCCTTGAAAATCTGGTAGAATCCTACTGTGATTCCTGGGTTCTTTTTAGTTAGAAGGTTTTTTAAATTACTGTTTTAATCTCTATATTTGTTACATATCTGTTGTTGATCTCTTCTTGGCTTAAGTTTGTTGATGTGATTGTGTCTAGAGATTTGTCTGTTTATTTTAGATTCTTTAACTTAATGGAGTATAAGTTATAAACTATTCCCTTATAATGCTAAGAATTTCTTTGGTGCCATTTTATGTTATTGTTATGCCATATAACACACACACACACACACACACACACACACACACACACACACACGCACATCCGTATATACCAAATAGGATTATAATGCTTCCCCTAAGAGCCATAAGCTACCTCACAAACCCCCAGTCACTAGCATGCACAACCTCCTTTCCACTGTTGGCTAGGGAAGTACAGGAGATGCCTGAAGCAATGCATGTGCTTGCCATTTCCCTTGCTCGCCTCCTAGAACCTGAGGGTGAGACTCTCTTGCTGAAGACCCCAGGACATGAAGGAATTCAGCTGGAACTGACCTGAAGCCTCCTCCCTGAAGACTGGCTTTTGTGGTACCAGAAGCTGTTCTGTAAGCTGCCAAGGGAGAAAAGCAATCAATAGTCCTACCCAGCTGCAAACTCTACAAGCCACACCACTGATTGTCCTGGCAAGATATCACCAATGTCACAACAGTGACTCTTTCATCTTGGGAGTAATCAACAGCTGCCTAATTACACTTAAGGCCAGCTTATTAGGAGGGAATTGGTGCCTGGTACTGTATAGCTAGCCACCTACCCATGCATGGAGAGGCCACCGACTCTAGAAGAGGCACCTACTAACAATACAATTTCTAACTATTTTTCTGAATCTTTATCCTTACACCCACAAATAAGTGTAGCTTTAACCCTTCATCAAAGAAGCTTCTTTTTACATTAGATGAAGTCTACCACGGAGACCCACAACTAGTCAAATTCCAGAGAATAAGTGATCATGGGGTGCCCAGACCCAATTGGTCCATCTACAACTCAACCCCTACACCTACAGCACAGAAAACATCACAGAAGAGGAACAGAAGTATTATGAGCTAGAAGATTACAGCACTTGCTGCTAGACAGTGTCTTCTAGACATGACTGAGATGCTGCGCTCATGAAATATTGATTATAAGGTTACCTACCTGAGCAAGACCCGAATGATCATACCACCAGCTGAAATGTCAATATGACTTGGAAAAAATTTCACAAGGTCATGTATAGGAATAATATTTATATTCTTGCTGATAACTCTAAAGTTGTCCACCCACTCTAAAATCGTCGTCCCTTATTCTTGTGTTGTGGTGTGTGTGTGTGTGTGTGTGTGTGTGTGTGTGTGTGTGTGTGTGTGTGTGTGTGTTTGATTTCTTTAAATTCCCACTGTGGGACTCTATTCTAGCATATGAGCACTATTTATTTCTGGCAGAAGTCTGGCTAAGATAGGTGGTTGGAGGAGGCGTGCTCCCATATAAGGTTGAGGTTCTCCGAAAAGGAAGACCACTTATGCCTGGTGGCCTCAGCAAACCACCAGTATGGAAAGCCACTGGTTTTCAAAATCTGAATAGGCAGGTTTGTTTTTCTGTGCCTGAATGTCTGTTGACTTTACATGCAGGGTTAACTCAGACCCACAGGGGTTGTATGTGGAGTGAAAGAAGGAACAGGAATCTGTTTCTATTGGAGTGTAGCTCTTGTATCAAACAGCACAACACCCCTAGGAACCGGGAAGGACTCAGTAATTGGGCTGAGCAGGAATGCCTGTCTCCCAGTGAGCTTCTGCACCTGTGGTGCCCTGACCAGATCCAGCAGGGTTCCTATTCCTTCTTTCCACGCACACACAGCCTCTGTCATTACTTAGAGGCTGACACCCTCTCCATCAGGCCACCTTTTGAGAGTTCCACCTCCACTAAGCTTCCTACTACTGGGTGTGCCCTGATAACTCCAACCTCCGTGCAAGCGTCACTGGGACAGTCGATGGAGCTGGGTGGAGAGAGACAGTGCCTAGAGCCTAGGGTGTGACTATGAAGATTATGTTTTCATACCTTGCTGTGTAATGAGTTCTAATGTCTTCAGTCTCCTGTAAGTGGGTCACTTTTCCATCTGAAAATTGAGGGAAAAACCAAATTAACAACTACATTTTTATCAGAACTGTTGGAACTGTGCAAGCCTCTCCGTACTGTTTAGGTTGACCTTTAAAAGAACAATTCTCCTGGTATCTGATAGAACGGGTGAAATTATTCGAACCTGTACCTTCTCTGTTGCTTCTTGGTCATTTCGTTCTCGAAGGCATTTAAGAGACGGGTTTTGATATTTTAAACTTATTTTTAAGTGCGTGTGTTTGTGCAGGTGCCCTCGGAGGCCAGAGACGTGAGATTCCCCCTGCAAACGCAGTTTCATGTTCTTGTGAGCTGCCTGATGTGGGTGCCGGGAGGCCAGCCCAGGCTCTCTGGAAGATCAGGCAGTATGTGCTCTTAACCACTGAGTCATCTCTCCATGACGTTTAGAGATGATTTTTATTTTAACGGCATTATCTCAAAGTCAGCATTTTCCCTGGGAGTCCACTCGCCTTTTTTATGAGTTGGAGAGAAGTGGTACCGACAATTTTTGCCTTCATCTTGGTGTTACTCCCACACCGCAGAAGGACTGAATGGGGCCCTTTGATTCTCCTGTTTCCACAAGGCCTGGAATAATGTCTGACACACAGTAGGTCTTCATAAACATTAGTAGACTCAGTAGGTGCGTCGGATTAGTGACGGGGTCTAGAATTCTCCACACCTTTAGCCCTTTCAATTCCTTCGTCTTTGGGGGGGGGCGGTTTCTAGATGCACCTGTTGTTGGGCCTGTGGACGCAATATCCATGAAACAGGCTTCAGCCATAACACAAAGAAGGGAAAGAAGGGCGCCTAAGACTGGAGAATCTCCTAAAGATTGACCCAAGCGTCCCCCGACTTGCCAAGGTCGTCCTTAAGGAGGCCTGCGTGCGTCTGCCGCTCACTTTGCGAGCCTAGAGGGTCAATTTTTGCCGCGCAGGTCCCGCTGGGAAGGAAGGAGTCTGAGCCCAGTGCCTCCCCTCACCCACCCCCCTCCCCTCCTCCTGCCGCTGCCCTTGGCCTTGTCCGGGCGGGGCTCTCTGGGGCTTAAAGGCTGGCTGTCCCCGCGGGGCGGTCGGCTGGCTGCGGCAGGAGGCGGGGCCCGGCGCTCCCCCTCCCCGACACTGCGGCGGTAGCAGCCCTGCCGGGACCGTGGCGGAGCCCAGCTGGGGCGCGCAAGGGGCGGGAACAGCCGGGGCGGGGCGGCCGCGGAGCCGGGCTCGGGCGCGCACGGGGCGGCGCTCGGGCTGCGCGGGCTCTCGGCTGTGGAGGCGGCGGCAGCAGCATCCTCTCTCCCTCGGCTTCCCTTTGGCCTCTTTCTCTTTCTTCTCCTTCACTCCTTCGCTTCTTCCGTCGTCCGATCCTCCCCGGCTCCTCCACGGAGGAGCTCTAGCTCTCCGTGTCAGCCAAGACCTAGGCGGTGCGTCCACTTTCCGCGTCCAGGTAAGACATCGTCCCGCCTAGCGCAGCACCGGTGTGTCCTCCCGGGTCCCTGCCGAGAGGAGCGGCAGCTGAGGAAATAGGAACCGGACTAGCTGGTCTCCTCTGGTCTGGTTCCCTGCGCGGTAGGAGGGAGTCCGCACAGGTTGACGCTGTCCAGGCCTGGCCTCTCCAGGTGTCACTCCAGGGCGGGGAACTACGCTTGGTATCTAAGCTCCGGTGTTGTAGATGAGCCAGTGACCTTGTTAGGTACCACTTTATAACCACTGGAAACTTCGGTTCAGGTTAGGGTACGTGTTTTGAGAGTTAATAGTTCCCGGACTATAGAAAGAAGGGCAAGAGATTATGCAAAGATCCTGGGGAAAGGAATTAAAGGTAGAGGCTTTATTTTTATTTTACTAGTTTCTTTTGTGTCTGTCTCTGTATGCTCACACCCTCGGAGCTCTGCACACCGAGGAAAGAGGTGGAGGGAGCCAAGCCAATTTCAAATTTCAAATAATTTCTTCAGAGATAAAAGAAAGAGGAAAATTGGTGTCTATTGGTAATTTTTTAGGAAAATGAAAAACTGTTCTTTGGTTGTAGAGGGCGGGGCGCAAAGGTACAAGCCTGACTGTGCTCGGATTTCTACGTAGTCTGTCCTTTCTAAAGGAGAGAGGTGAGTACCCAGCTGCATCTGGTCTTCTTCTATTCATTTCTTAATTCTAAAGGCGTTCTTGGTGGGGGGTGGGGTGGGGGGGGGCTGAACTAATGACAGCCTTCCCTAGCCTCGCCTTTGTTCCAGGATGGAAATTTAAAGGCAGAGCGTGCTGTGCTTCAGAACCAGGAGTAGGGAGGTGTGTGTGTTTGGGTGTGTGAGGAGGAGGAGGAGGGGAGCACAAGCTGCCTGAGTCTGAAAGGACCATTCTTGAAAACTGGAAATTGGTGTTTTTCCTCCTGGCATCGGGGATTCTGGATTTTTGTCAGCAGATTAAAAAAAAAAAAAAAAGGTTTGGTTAGCAACAAGCTGGCTTGGGACAATGACTGTTTTTCTCCCTCTGTTGTAACCTCTTAGCGTAAGGCATCCGGGACCCAGACCTTTTGAAACTGGCTGTGAAGCTTTTGTCAAGATGCAGACATAGACCCGCACCCAAACCCTACAAACACGCCACAAATTGGAGTGCATAGCTAAAGGACAATTAAAAAAAAATCATTTCCTAGGGTTTGAGGATTAGGCTATGAATGAAATTGATATGGCAAACAACAACAGCAAAAAAAACAAAAAAACAAAAAAACAAAAAACTGGAGTTCGGTGGTACAGAGTTTCAGGTGTGATACAGAAAAACAAATTAATGTTAGCAGGGGACCAACTTAATATTAAAGATATATTTTTCTTTATAATGACCCGCGGGAGGAAATGACTGCAAGCTGAAGTTGAAGCTTGTAGCCACGGTGAGGCGATGGAGAACAAAGCCTTTTATGGGAGCTACAGTGTGCCAAAGGGCCCTGTGTGTGAGCTGCAGTTACCAATCCAGTGGAAAAGCAGAGCACTGTCACCCTGTCATTTTACTGTGGGCCATTACGGTGTTTTTGACAGTCAAAATAGGTTGAATAAACAAAAGCCCGTTTAAAATGCTTTTGATTTTTGTGCCCACAAGGAAGATTACAGCCTAAGTGACAAAGACACTCCTTCAACTGAACCTAGTGCCTATCATTTTTGATAGAAAACCTTATGAATTTGCAAATCATTTTCAGTCATATCTCCCATGTACACAAGGATCCCCCCCTCCAGAAAAGGTGGAAGTCCTGTTAATAATTCAGTAGCAAGATACTGTATTTGTCTTTATGTCTGTGTGTCTATGTGGCAACATTAATTTCCTTGTGATTTTTTTTCCTGATTGTCATAGCTCAAGATCTGCATTCATGCTGTTGAGATTATCAGACCAGCTATTTCATATGTGGTACATGCTGCTTGCCTTGTGGTTCACTTAATTGCATTCTTTCATATTTCGCAGTTTGCTGTATCACTATTTAATATCCAAAGTGTTTAACCTCATAGGCAGGGGGAATTGTAGGACGTACATCAAGGCATCTAGACAGTTAAAAATGTAGCTTCTCTTTAAAAGCCTATTACTTTAGTAGTATTAATTTTTCTTTTCTTTGTCTCTCTCCTGTCTTAACTCCTCCCCTCCCCTGTAACCAAGCAAGCTCTTTCTTGCTGGCTGTCCTTGTCCTGTTTCCTGCTCCTGCTTCTGTCTAGACTACCACAGGCAGAGCCAGCCTTTCCAGGAGGTTCGAATTTAGGATGTGCTTACTCCACAGCATCATGCTTTCACCCTTTCTCTCTCTCTGACTTGTTTACTGCACCTTCTCAGGGAGGAGGGAGAAAGAATGTGCTGAGAGCCTGACCCAGTGAAACTGGCACAGCTATGATCTCATGCTAGTAGGTGCTCCGGTCTCATTGAGGGAGCCGGCATCCTCTCAATGGAAACCAAACTCCAGCAGCACGCCCATGCCAGGCCAGCAGCCCTGCTCTTCCCACAGCTGCCCGCTGCCAGCTTGCTCTGCTAAGGTTAAAGGCATAGTTTTCTCTTTTATGTATTTCTTGTCAGGGGTCTTGGATTTAGCCCTTGGAAATACACTGTCGAGGGAAGTGAAACTTGGCACAGAACGTTCTAGGCCTGAAGGAACAATTTCATTCCCTGCCCCGCCCCCTTCCCATCCCCTGGTTTAAACTCCTGTATGCATTTTCTAAATTTTAGAATGGAGAAAGAAAAAAGTGCTTGTTTGGTAGATGTTTTTGCTCTTTCCTTATGACGCACATATATTTGTGTGTCACATTGCGCTTTACTGGTTGTTAGATGACAGAAATGGTTCTACTTTTGCACTTTGGCATCTAAAATAAAAGTAAGTATCACATTTGCCTTGATGTACAACTGACAGCAAGTGTCTCTGTCTTTAATTCATTAATGTCCTGGTCAGACAGAACCTAGGAAACTGATGGGGGGAGGGGGAATATCTTAGGGCAACTCTGAATGTTAAATTCTTTTCAATGCTTAACTTCCTTTTAACAGACTAAAATAAAGAACCAGAGGTAAAGAAAACAGTCTCTGACCACTACTACCCCTTGATGCTAGGTCTGCTTTCTTGGGTAAAATGCTGATCTTTGAAGGCAGGTGTTTGGGAGCATTCATTGACTCTTGAGTCTGATCCCTATTAGTTACAGGTGTACATAAGCTACATAAGCTCTTGCACTCTTATGCCATTATCTGGGCTTTATTTGTTCCTAATCAATTTCTGATAGTCTCAGAGAATGATTAGTACCAGCTTGTCTCTCGTAAGCACTAAAAGCAAATACAGGCCTGCCAAGCGAGGTGGGATGTACGAAGGGCTGAACCCACGGGAGAGAGGGCCTATGGGAAAATCTGGGTGGGTGGTAGCAGAGAGGGAGGAGGGATAAAAGACAATTCTCAGCTGCTAGCGTTTGTCCCCGTGGGGTGCAGATGAGATCTTGTGGACGTGGGTGGAGGTAGAAGAAATCTGCTTTGCTTTTCTACCTCAGTGCAATGTTGTATCCCCTCACCTCCCACGTTGTTACTTTGAGCTTAAGGCTGTGGGTACTTCCTTGTTAAAATGATACAGGATACTTATTGAAAGCAAGTCTGTAAAAGCTTAAAACAATGTGAGCACAATTAGTTGACTTTATGGGAAACATTTTGAATCTAACCTTTGAACTTTGAACTTTTACCATTCCTCTGGGAGAGATGAACTTTCCCATTTGTGGCAACGGGTTCAGCTGTGATGTATTTTATTTACATGTTTTAGGGCAATTGTTTGGCAGTTGGAACAGAAGAAAGAGCAGGATCCTTCTTCTGTCTGTTGTTAAGTTTATACACACAAGGGGGAGATTTTAAAAAATGTTTTCTGTTACAGCATGTAATAGAAGGGGCAAATTCATATCTATCGATCTATCTGTCTATCCATTCATCGCTTTGTCTATTGATCTATTCTATTGTCTGTCTAATTCTGGAGATGTTAATAAGATTTTTAGGGCAACTATTAATTAATTTATTTACTTTGGGACAGTGTATCCTAATGTAGCATAAATAGGCCTTTAGTTCTCACTGCAACCTGGAATTATTTTGATTTCTATCCTTCCTCAGGCTCTTCCAGGGCTGGGTGACAGGAGTGTGTTGTGATACCTAGCTAAACTCAGTTTTTCATTTTTATTATTGAAAATAGATTCTTTCATCATACTATATGCCCTGATTTTAGTTTCCCATCCTTCTTATACTCCTTGACATCTTCCTGCCATTCTGGATCCACTGCCTTGCTGTCACTCACTGGAAAAGAACAGGCTTCAGAGAGATAACAACCAAACATAACAAAATAACATGTAATGAGATGAAGCGAAAGCTATCATATGAAAGTTGGACATGGCAACCCAACAAAAGGAAAAGAGTCCCAAGAGCAGGCACAGGAGTCAGAGACCTACTTGTTCTCACAGTCAGCAGTCTCATAAAAAACAAAACAAAACAAAAAAAAACCTAAGCTAATAGCTATACTATATACACAGAGGACCTGGTGCAGACTCATGTAGGTACAGACTCATGCTCTGCTGTCCTCCATCCCTTCTGGCTTCTTCTGCCTTTTCTTCCTTGGGATTCTCTGAGCTCTGAGGGGGAGGGATTTGATGGAGACCTCCCATTTAGACTCGCTCTTTCTTCATGTAATGTCTGGCTTTGAGTTTCTGTATCTGTTCTCACCTTTTGCAGGAGGAAGCCTCTCTGATCATGACTGGATGAGGCACTGCTCTATGAGTATAGCAGAATATCATTAGGAGTTATTTTACTAATTTTTTTTTAAGACCAGTACTGTTTGGTTTTACCATAAGTCTCTAAGCTATTTACTCTCTGGTTCTTGGTTTCCCAAGCAGTGTCAGGTGTAGGTTCCTTCTCTTGGAGTGGGTCTTAAGTCACATCAGACACTGGTTGACTATATTCCACAAGTTCTGTGCCACCAGTGCCCTAGCATATATTGCAGGCAGGATAAATTGTAGGTAAATATTTTATGGCTAGGTTGGTGTCCATATCTGGTAGCTTGAAGGGTACCTTCCCATACCAAAAACCCAAACCAAACCCAAACCAATCCAAAACTAGACTGTAGGGATTCAGGGACTATCTAGGCACCAGCTTGTCTTCACCATGTTCAATGAGTTGTGTCGATGTTGTCCTAGGCAATATCAATGATATCAATCCTTTTCCTTATCAACAACCTGGGTTGTAGTGGAAATTTAATTCAGCATCATGGCTGCTCTGGCAAGGGATCACATATAAAGACCTTCTAGTTCTGTGTGATTCTGCAGGAATACAGACATGCCCTTAGCACACACCTTTGATCTCAAACAATGAAGATAAGGTTAGGTGATAGAAGGAAGAAACCATGATAGAAAGTGATAATCAATTGAAGGGTATCCAAAGTGACAAATCAGAGAAAGATTTGACAGAATGAGTCAGAGAAAGGATAGGCTCAACTCTCATGAGAACAGGACCGGAAAGAGAGGCTGCTTAAGCGCAGCATGGGGGAAAAAGAGGTTTGTTTTTGTTTTATCCTAGATTTTCTAACTGGGACAATTTTACAGAAAGAGGTTGCAGAGAGAACACGCTAGGCATAGGTGAAGATAAAACAAGCTAGAGAACGATAAGGAGCCAGATGATTAAAACATGTTATCAGAATCAGTTGAATTAGTCAGCTTGGAGAGGACCTTAGGCCAGAAGAGCTGAGTTGAACCATCCAGTGAGAGTTCAGAAAGAGCTAGAAAGGGTTAGGGATGATTCTTATCTCATTCCATCATCTGAGGAAGTAAAAGCAACATTTACATTGGGTTGTTTTCATGGGGTTCTTTTGGCTAACAACTCAGTTGAATGCAACCTAGTACCTCCCCTGGAAGCTTCACCTGGCAACAAGAGATGGTCAGTTGAGAATCCTCTTCCTCCATTACTGGAAGTCCTCATTAAGATCACCTTTATAGATTCCAGGCATTTCCCTGCACTAGGTTTCCACACCAAAGCCCACCAATCCCAGCTACCTCTGCCTACACTCTCCCTTTTCACCTCATCTAACCTCCTACCTGATCCTCTGGCTCCCATTCCACCCGCTCCCAGTCTGTTCATAAAATCTATTCTATTTCCCCCTCCCAGGGAAATCCATGTGTCCCTCGTACACCCCTCCTCTTTACCTAACCTCCTGGGTCTATGGATTGTAGCTTGGTTATCATTTACTTAACAGCTAATATTCACTTATAATTCACTTATAAGTGAACATATACCATATTTATCTTTCTGGGTTTGGGTTACCTCATTGGGGATGATTTTTTTTTTCTAGCCCACTCATCTCATTTGCCTGCAAATTTCATGAGGTTTTTTTTTTTTTTTTTAAGCAGCTGAGTAATACTCCATTGTGTAAATGTGACATGTTTTCTTTATACATTCTTCTGTTGGGAGGCATCTAGGTTGATTCCAGTTTCTGGCTATTAGGAATAAAGCCACAGTGAGCATGATTGAGGAACTGACCTCATGGTAGGATGGAGCATCCTTTGGAAACATATCTAAGAGTTGTATAACTGGATTTTGAGGTAGATCCATTTCCAACTTTCTGAGGAGCCGCCATATTGGTTTCATAGTGGCTGTACAGGTTTGCATTCTCACCAGCATAGAGGAGTGTTCCCATTTTTCCACATCCCTGCTAGCATGAGCTGTCACTTGTGTTACTGATCTTAGCCAATATGACAGGTGTAAGATAGTATCTCAGAGTCATTTTGATTTGCATTTCCTTGATGACTAAGGACATTAAATTTCTTTAAATGTTTCTTAGCCATTTGTAAGCTCTTGTACATATGAGTTTACAGATGCATAGCTGAACTGTTTCTAAACTTCTTTTTTTAAATTTTTTTGTCTTTCTGCTTTTGTACCTTACATTCTTTGTCTCTTAGTTTTTTCAATTTATAAAGAATAGTGAACAAAAACATTGGAAAGTGAAAATATGGGCTGCTGTTTTGGATAAAATGTATTTTCCATTATGCTTATATTTCTTTTTAATCGTGCACCTTTAATCTAATTCCTCCCCCTCCTCCATCTCCGTTCCTATTTAGGTCCTATCTTTGAAGTTACTTTTCGAGTCTCCTAGGCATGGTCTTTTCCATGTCTGCAGTTCTTCCATCCTGAGGCATCTTACCTCAGTAGGACACTCCAAATCAGGAAGAAAGGTTGCTGCTTTGTGTCTCCCCACTGACTAGTACTCACACCAGTCCAATGCATGCAGAGGCCAGTGGTATCTTCCTCACCTGTGTCTACCTGTTTAGGGGGCGGGGCAGGGTTGCTCAATGAACCATGAGCTCACTGGTTGGCTAGACTGTCTGGCTAGTGATCTCCAGGGATGCACCTCTCTCCACTCCTCCCTCCAAGTGTCCCTGCACTTGGGTTCTTCTGTGTCCTTGAGATCCAAACTGGGGTCCTCATGCATAGACAGAATGTAGTTTAGAAACTGAGCATCCTCCTAGCTCTCAGGCTCCTCATTCAATAGATAGTTACTCGTGGCAATCATTTTCTCATCATCTTTCTTTAAATAATTAAAAAAAATCCTTTTCAGGCCAACAATGGTACATCTACATTATTCATTTCTTCGAAGTGAAAATTTTGGTGAACCAAGTGATTTTTAAAAATTATTTGATTCACCTGATAACAAAATAAAGTGGTTTTGTTGTTGCCTTTGGTTTCTAGGTTAGGTTGAATAGCGACTACTGGCAGTTCTGTTGTTTTCCTGTTGGGTGGGTTATGTGAACCCCCTGATATACACCAAATCCTGTGGATCAATCGATAAATGCTGAACTAAGTTTAATATTAAGCAAAGCATTCCTAATTTCATTTATCTATATAACATTATTTATAGCTAATCTAGAATCTACCTGAAAATTACCTTTGAAACACAGTGCTTAAATATCTAGAACTGCATTTCATCCCTTAATTATATAGATCTTTTAAGGATGAAGAAGGCTTATAAGTAAGCATGCATATGGGCAGTTGGAGATAGAATAACTGTGTCAGCAGGAAGCCTTTGCACTTCGTTCTTACCATAACTGAAGATGATTAGGGCTCTGTACTGCAACAACAACGGTAACCATTTGTTTTCCTACTGTAAACGAGCCTGTTATAAATACACTTTAAATGCTGTGACGCTGACATGCTGTAATGGTAGGAGGAAGGGTCGAACACAGGATTGGAAAGAATGCTGCAGCATCATTTCCAGGAGAAAAAAAAAGGCAACTTAATAATGCCCAGCTTTGAAGTTTTACTACTACATTTGTGTATCTTGTTAGCTTTGAAGTTTCATTACTATATTTGTGTGTCTTACCTTTAAAAATAGTAACTTAGTTGTTTTCTGTGTATTCTTTCTAGCAGAAGCCAACTTTTGTTAGTGGATACACAACGTTCCGTCTTGAAACTCTATTTGTAAAATAGACAGGAATGCATGTGGTATAGCAAAAAACAGACCTAATCCTTTCCTTTACTACATATAGTGCATATTATTTGAACAAATATTTCTTTATTATCATGCCTGTAACACCTTACTAGCCTATTAACCTTGTCTATTTTGTGTTTCCCAGAGGACTAAAATGATGGTGGTGGTATTGAATATGCGATTATCTTCTAAGACAGTTACACAGACACACACATGCAAACACACACACACACCTGTCCACATGCATGACACTATGTGTGCTTTAATTTTAAAACACACTACAAAGTACTATATGAGAAATTTAGTATTCAATACAATTTATATGAAAAGTAGTAAGCAATTTTTTTTTTTTACAAAAGTAAAGGGAGTGAATTTAAAAGTACAATTGATTCTTCACACTTAAAGCCTTGTGTCTGTGATTTAACCAGTGGCAGATAAAATATTATCTTAATAAAATTACTGAACATAATGCAGGTTTCCCCCACCCCTGTCATGATCCCCTGGAAAATACAATGTAACCGCTATGTAGATAGCATTTGCATTGCATTCAGGGTTGTAAATAATCTAGAAATGATTAGAAGTGTGGGAAGATGTGTCGTGTGCACGTGTGACATGGATTTTTGTACGGGGCATAGTCCCTAATGATCTTTACAGCAGCGGAATCTGTACTCCATCGCTCTAAGGAGAAAGCTGTAAAGTCCAGTTGTCTCCATATCTGGCAGGGACTGGTTTCAGGGATAAAGCTAAAGTGTGTGCTCAGAGGCAAAGGGTTTTCTCTGCTGGTGGAGGTCGTCTAAGTTAAAACAACTTGCTCCTTGGGCTTACCTCTTGAAAGGTTCAGGTGACACTCTTGCCCAGAGAGCGCATTTGGCATTGCTTTAAATGGCAGGAGTGAGGGCAGGAGGGACTTTAGGAATTTTGCTGCTCAGAAAGCGTTAAGTACTGAAACTACTAGAAGATGATTCAGGCTCTAGTGAAACAACAAAGTCCATCCAACTCTGCTATGACCGTTTAAACCAGCTGGGGACATTGCAACTCAGGCTAAAGTTGCCTTCATTCAGAAAGTGTAGGCTGAGCATTACAGTCTGGGAAGAGAGTGGCCTTAGGTGCAACCTGGAAGTTTGTTGTTGTTGATTTCTTCCTTTTGTCAACTCATTCCTTTTTCCTTTTGAGTGGGAAGACATTAAATGAGTGTGGTTTGTGCCCAAATTGGAAGCTTTGAAAGCTTTGTACAATACAGTACATTCTGGTTGCAGAGACTCATGTGGATCTTACAGAGAATAACACAGGGGGTTTATAAGACTCTTGTTAAAAAGAAATGTGCCACTAAAAATGAGTTACCTGATTTGAAAACAACCTTTGCTCTTTTCTTCCTATTTTAAATAACAGTACAGTACATTGTAACCTTGAGGATTCACTGGCTTAGAAGGATTGTGTGCTGATGTGCCTGGAAACACCATCTCATTCCATAGAATGCTTTCAGTTGTTGGAATCTGCCTAGGGATGCAGTTCAGGTGCTGAAGGGCTGGCCTTCCGTGCATGAAGGCGGGAGTCAGAGTTCCAGCAGAGCACTAGCTAGTTGTGGTGTATATTACTAAAGCTATTCTTTTGTGCAGAGGTGCAAGTCACTTTACAATGTAACTAGTTGAGGCTAGCCTGGGCTACGTGAGAAGATACATGAGCTCCAGTTTAGAAGTACATGATTTAAGTTGAAACAAAAAAATTGCCTATTACTAAAGTTATTCTTTTGTGCCTCTGTTCTACCACAAAAGGAGTGACCGCTACTAACATTTTACTAGTTATTGATGAGTTTAAAGGTAAGTGATGGAGAAAAGATGTGTCTGTAAGCCGGCTAAGGCAGGCAGCCCATGAGTGACTTTCCTACAGTAGTTAGAGTGAAACCAGGTTTGAGGCTCTGTAATTTGGGGCCAGACTCAGGCGTTTTTAAAGGGGTGCCGTGGAGGCCGCATCTCACTCAGGCCCTGTGTCCCTAGACCCTACTTACATTTCTGTTTTTCTGATCTAAGGGTGGAGGAAGGTGGCAGTTGTACCTGCCCAATCTTGTGACTCAGTTGAGTTGCACATGGATATAAAAGTGGGAGGGACTTGGAATTTTAGGGCCATTCCAACTAGCTGTGTGCCAACTTGGCCAGGAGACTAAATCTGATCCAGGAAACGCTTCGAGACTCCTGCTCCAGGGCCATTCCTGTGGCTTGGCTCTCACAAGGGAGGAGCTTAGCCTCTGGGGAGGAATGCCCAGACTCAGGGGACTTGGATAGTCAATGACTTTAACTCTCACCTTGACTTACCGTCACCAAAGCCTTCCGGTTGACTGGGATTGTATTTAAACTCGGTCCTCTGTATAAAGAGAGTCCAACAAAAATAGCCAGGTTGAATTTTTTTTATGATATGCAGCACCATAAAAATATTCCTCAAAAATAATTTCTGTGTTTCCCCCGCCTACCGCCCCCCCACCTGCCTTGGCATTTTTAGTTAAAGGAAGTGAAATGGAAAGCCTGCAGGCTGCTGTCTGTGCCCAGTTCCCACTTACCTTCCCACTCCTGCGCGCCTTCCTGTTTCTCTGCCTACAGTGCTCCATCCTCCTTGTGTTTTTGCTTCTTCTAAGGAAAATGGCAAATTAAATGAGAATTAGGTGTTGCCATGGTTACTGTGTTCAGTAGCACTACACCTGCACCCACGCTGCTTAGGCATTGTAGAGTGTTCAGTTGACAAATATTTGAAAGGCATGAAGAGCATCTTGGAGGAAAGAAACGAAGGAGAAACCGTGCTTAAATATTTAAAGAGAAACATAGTCTCTGCTGCTGAAAACCGAAACTCTAGCACTCTCGGGGGAGTGAAAGGATTCGAATGTCACCTTCTGGTAGCGTGCCATGCAACGTGTGCTCTGATCCTCTAGAGGAACATATGTAATTGCCCATCAGAGTTGGAATGCCTCTTTTATCACTGAGAAGACTGGGTAGTATTCCTTCCAGGTTTTTACTTGTATATGGATGATTCTATGCATATTCTCTCTCTCTCTCTCTCTCTCTCTCTCTCTCTCTCTCTCTCTCTCCCTCCCTCCCTCCCTCCCTCCCTCCCTCCTCTCTCTCTCTCTCTCTCTCTCTCTCTCTCTCTCTCTCTCTCTCTCCATGATTTCTCTGTGTAGCCTTGGCTGTCCTGGAACTCTCCTTGTAGACCAGGCTGGCCTCGAACTCACAGAGATCTGCCAGCCTCTCTCTCCCAAGTGCTGGGATTAAAGGCGTGTGCTACCACTGCCCCGGCACCGTGCATGTTTTCTCAGACATGTCTTCAGTTAAAGCCATTTACAGCACACCAGCAAACAAAGCCTGAAGAAGCAACTCTTGTGCAATAAACTATCCTCTGCGCTTCCTCTTGCATTCAACGTATTTTCAGAGTGTGAAACTTAAAATTATTGACGAGTAAAGATTGAGTACATTTTAGTAAACCATACTCTGACCTGTAGAGGACTCACTGTTTCTTTGTCTCATGACTATAAAGCTAGTGTGGCTCAAACTATTCTTATAACACATGGACATTTATTTAGTAAATGAGGGTTTTAGGTCCTAAAGGTACAGCAGGTACTTTTCTGGATATGAAGAGTTTCAAGAGAAGCTGTACAAATTCCTGCCTCAAAGAGACAATGCTTTAACAGCAGGACACAGAAGCTAGAAAATAAATAAAAAATGAATGCATACTTTAGACACAGATAAATACTACAAGCTCCATATATATATATGGAGTTCAGTTTCAGTGGATGCACTGCCTCTATAGACAATAGTAATAATAGTAATAAACACAAAGCTATGGAAGTGGGTGAGCATTCAAGCAGAGCATCAACCCAGACAGAAGCTTGCCAGAGCTGAGGAACAGGGAACAGTGGCACTGGAGTCTGATGAACCTGGGTATCTAGTGAAACAGGAGATTAAAGCAGAAGGCCGATGCCAGACCTCCTGAGTAACCCTGGCCACAGTTTGGTTTGTATTTGACTTGCAGCGATGAAGCTTTTGGTGCTGTAAAAAGCAGATTACGTTTGAAAATCTTTCACAGCTTTCAGAGATTTAATTACAATGTTCTAAATCCCTGTAGAAAGATCATTATCTTATTCACTAATGTGTTAAATCACAAAAGAGAAATTAGTTTGAAAATCAGAAACCAGTGGTGGGGATGGCCGTAGTGACCTGGTCTATGAATGAATTCAATGTAAACTGTGTTCTTTTTCTGTTTGAGATTACATGCAGACTTATAGCCTTTTTTGTACCCACACCAAGTTTT
Organism: Acomys minous; assembly: GCF_964271855.1. NCBI lineage: Eukaryota > Metazoa > Chordata > Mammalia > Rodentia > Muridae > Acomys > Acomys minous. The sequence goes on along the minus strand of NC_140486.1, from coordinate 107,969,974 downwards.
TCAAAGGTCTTTAGGTGGAACATTACAAATCTATATTTGAGAGAAATAGAGAAAAAACAATTCTTTCTCAACATAATGGTAATTAGTGAGTACCCTTCTATGTTGTACCAAGGAATAAGCTACAGAGCACAAACAGTGCAACTAACTGAGAGATACAGTTTGCTTCTTAGAAGCGGTGCTGAAAATGGCCTGAGAAATCTGGTGAGCTGGTGTCATTTATGATTACCTTGCATCATCTGTGCAATTAATATCAGTATGCTTTCTACACACGTACACACACACACACACACACACACACACACACACACACACTAAAGCATTTGGTGTACTTTTTTGGTTTCTTGTGCTCTCGATGCAATGCTTTTTTGAATTTAACATTAAACAATGTACTAGATATTTTATCACTTATACCTTTGGCATTGTTGGAAGCTGTTTTATTTCTCTCAGCTTATTCTTATTAGAAAATAAACCATTTACTCAATTTTTTCTTTGTATAATTATGTCAAAACATAGATAAAATATTGAGTGATGGCCCTTAGGCATGGGCAGATCTGATTTGAAACAAAACTGCTATTGTCCAGGGACAGCTAGAGAGGTACAGCACGTGGAACCATGCCCATAAAATTGTAGGAAAATGCACAAAACAAGTCACATATTAGAAGGAAATGTTTAAAAGTATCATTAGTCATAATGAAAAGATGATGTCACTGTATTCTTATCAAAACAAATTCAACTTCGCTTCAATCAGTATTTTTATTCTACAATGAAATATAAAACTATGCTTAACTTTTCTTGGAACTTCTTTCCCAGACTTCCATTATTTTAAGGCTTACATTATGAAATAAACTACCTCAGTGTGGAGGCATTATCTACATCCATCTATGTCTCCTAGCTGCAGTTATTCAAATAGTGGCATAGTAGTAACAAATGGACCAAGAATTCAATTGTATATTAAATTGTGAATAGTGTTCTTAGGATTTCATTCACCTAATGGGCTGCCCAATACGACACTATTACTAAATACCAAATAAAAAGCGAAATGTTATGCCAAAGGATTGGCGAAAGGAACGTGAGATGAAACAAGAGAATAATGAGCTTCCGTTGTTCAAGCTGTGCTTCTTTCAGAGAATATTAAAGATGCAAACCATTCTTCTCCTGTTGGTGCTAACAATGTGGAGACCAAAAATGAGTGTTAAGGTTCTGAATGACGATATAAATTAAGCAGTATGCAAATTCAGAAGTGAAATTCATCCCACGTACAGGAGTGAAAGGCTTCAGGAGGGAAGCAGCAGGCGGGCGTGGGACCTGAAGAACCTGACTTGGGAGAGAACCCGCTGGGACAATGTTGAAAGCAAAGGCGCTCAGGTGCAATGAACAAAGCACACTAGGTGGAATGTTTTTTGGGGGGCATGGAGCCAAGGGTATGTGGTTTGCGGTCTGTAGCTCCTTACAGAGTGGCTACCGGAGCTTTGCTTTTATGACAGTCATCAGGGCAGGTGACCCTGAGAATGACGTGAAGGGTGTGGTGTGCCGCGACCCTTTAACACAGCTCCTCACGCTGTGGTGACCCCAACAGTAATATTATGCCGTTGCTACTTTATAACTGTAATCTTGCTACTGTTATAAGTCGTAATGTAAATAATTCTGAAGATGCAATTTGCCAAGGAGGTCACGACCCACGGGTTGAGAATCACTGTTCTAGTATTGTGTGATCTAGAGGAACAACCCTATTGAGAGTAGGAGACTAAGGGCTTTTCAACATTTTAGAAATTTTCAGAAGTAATATAGAGACTTTCGGTATGAATGACTGCAGGTGTGAGATGCTGACAGAGATGGGATGGAGAAAGCTATCCCTGGAAAAGCCAGTGGTATAGGAGCCATGTGGAAATAAAGTCACTGAATACTATAGGTGCTTCTTGGAGTTACGTCATATGCATGTCCGGTGCATGTATTTTTAAATAAATCACAAGCTATAAAGAAACAAATCAAAGGGACTAACTACTATTAATTTTTCCTGATTTCTAAGTTTTTAATCTTAAATTTTTAAAGAGTAATTTCCTTTCTAATGATCTCATTAAATAAATAGGTCAATTGTTACTTCTAGAAATGAGTCAACTGTAAGACAAGACATGCTTCTCATGACATTACCTGAAAGATCATGGCGCCAAGTGTACAAGACTTGATGATGATTCTTAGACACAAGTAACAATAGAATCAAGGAGTATGACAAGAAAAATGACAAAGTTCTTTTTTAAAGGTTGGAGAAAATAGGAAAAAATATGTCATGAAAGATAAAGGTAAATTATGGTGTCCCTGGAATTAAGATTGACAGTAGTTTACTCTGCTTGGTCAGCAGCTGTATATGAGGTTGATTGGTTTTCTCCATTATTCTTATGGTTTAGAGTCAAAGAGAAGTAAAAAATATAATGACTTTTAAACACAGTGAAACTTATACAATATGATGGCCACCGGCATGGTCAGAACTGATCAGGATAAGAAACGTCACATTGTCCGTGGACAGCCACAGACTGGTGCCATGATATTGGAGCAAAATCTACAAAGGCAGATATTAGAAGAAAAGGCTTTAAAGTCCTGTTAACCATGATGCATGATGATGACATTTCATTCCATCAGAGGGATTTCATGGCTAAAATAAGGACGAGGTGTGTGTGTGTGTGTGTGTGTGTGAGAGAGAGAGAGAGAGAGAGAGAGAGAGAGAGAGACAGAGAGAGACAGAGAGAGACAGAGAGAGACAGAGAGAGAGAGACAGAGAGACAGAGAGACAGAGAGAGAGACAGAGAGAGGGAGAGAGAGAGAGAGACAGAGAGACAGAGAGAGGGAGAGAGAGGGAGAGAGAGACAGAGACACAGAGAGAGGCAGAGACACATAGAGAGAGACAGAGATATACACAGACAGAGACAGAGACAGAGGGATCAGGTATCTGTGGACTGAATCTATAAATAGATATAGAATTAGAACCTACATATTTAACATTCACTTTTCTATTAACGAATTACTTTTTGGTTTAAGAAATAGGTTATAGGTTATATGCTATGGGGCTTTTTTTTTTTTAATATATCAAAAGACATCTCAAAGACATAAAGACTGCCACCAGATATTTTGAACAAATTAAATAACCATGACTTTACTTCCTGTGATAAAAATATGGCTTATCATGTAGTTAGCCAATGATTTTATTTAGCATTTTTCTAGACACATAACTGGGAAAATCCCTGCAATTGCATTTTAATTATCTTCCTCTGAAGATCTCAGGCATGAAGAGAAGGAAGCATATCCACACTCAGCACTAAGCTTAGAGCTGTGGGCCAGGCCCATCTGGAAAGTACTTCTGGTCAGCAGAGAGCTGTAAGCTTCTGCAGAGCAGAACGTACTCATGCTGCTCTGGAGTCGTGTCAAGAGTCCTCAAGATGGAGTGACTCCTGGCCGTCAGCTTTCTTGTTATATCTCACTCTCACAAATCTAAGTGTATGTATATCAAAATGCATGATGTGTTTAACGCAGAAACCGCATTTCAAATTTGGGATACCTCTGTTATATAACTGTTCATATTATAATCCAATAATAGAATTGAACAAAAAAAAAGTTCTTTTGGAAACGTCTATAATAGTTATTATAAGGATTTCATTTTAGAGTTTTTTAAAAAATGCTTGTCTCAGAAGCACAGTTGTTATGTAATTTCATTCATATGTAGGATATTAAAACAAAATCAGAATCATTGAAATAGAGTGGGGTGCTGGGGCTGTAGCTCAGTTGGTGGAGTATTTGCCTACCATGCATGACGTCCTGCACTGCATAAAACTAGGCATGTTGGCATAGACCTGTAATCCCAGCACTCAAGAGGTAAACCAGAAGGATCTAAATTTTGAGGCCATCCTACAACCTTTCAACCAGGCCAGTTCTATTTAAGATCATGAGAAAGAAAGGAAGGAAGGAAGGAAGGAAGGAAGGGAGGGAGGGAAGAAAGAAGGAAGAAACAAGGGAAGGAGGGAGAGAAGAATGTGAGGAAAGACAGATAGGCATGTAATAGAATTAATAGTAAACACCAGAAAATGAAGTGGGTGGTGTGCAGGTAAGGAGATGTTGTCAGGTGATATAAAATTAAAGTTATGTGCGTGGAATACATTTCATAGATGTAGTGGACAACGTGGTAGTTGCAGCCAGTTAGGATGTGTTGCGGTTTTGAGGGGTGATAGGAGAGTCAGTGTTGAGTATTTATACCTCAGAAGTGCCAACTACGGGAGTAGATGCATGCTAATTTTGTTAAGTCAAATAAGTTTATTGAACAAAGGTAAATAATTTTTATTCTGATACTAATTACATTAATAAACTTTAAAAGTTAAGACATTTTAAGTCATGCACAAATGTCATGAAGACTTATCATTGAATGTCTGTCAAGTGTCTGCATTTCCAAGGTTTCAGAGTTAGAAATGCAAATTAGAAAGGGGATCACTTCACGCCATTCTAGTTTCCCTTCCTAGCATTGTTTCTATGAGCTCACATTGTTGTTCTATTTATCGGTCATTTATAAGACTACATGTTTGATCAGTTAAGTCCACAACCATATATAATTAAGATCTATATTTATTCATGTTGATATTACTTTGAATAACTTGACTTGTGTGTGTGTGTGTATGTGTGTGTTTTCATTTCACAAAATGGAAACTTGTTTGCATATATTTATAAATGAAGTATCGGGAAGATGAACTTGAGTTATCTTTTAGAAAAAAAATTATGTGTTATCAGGAACTGAGAGGAACCATAAGCAAAATACTCTACTCCACTGGAAAGTTGACAGGCTTAGCATTTTTAAGTTCTAGGTCCTATCAAAACTGTAGGAAATAACATATCCATCACATTCAACACATACATCCAAGTAGATAATATGTCACTTTGTGAAAGTATAATTTGCATTTTTTGCTTGTATAATACTTGCAATAACATTTTGTTTTCACCTATTTGCAATGATTCCTTCCTTACTGCCAGGAAAATGGTGGATGAAGGAAGTTCACAGTAAATATTTTAAATAAACTTATGAATAGTTTTAGAACAATTTGTTTAGGAAAAAAATTTTAATCCTTATATCAAAACCAGAAGTGCTTCCTTCTTTTTCAAGTGGTAAAGTTCAGAGATTGCAAGACTAATTGTCATTTTTAAAAGCATCCATTTTGAAAAATAGAACACCCAGATTTGCCTTCGAAAAACATAGGAAGCATGTAATTATCTACGCCTTCTCTCTGAGACCTTAAGAACGTTATTTGACTTTCTGGCCTTCTAGCTCCTCATTTAGGGGATGAGGGACTAGGCTTTATTACCTCCGGGACAGCTTCCTGTTCTGTGATTAAATGAAAGGAAACAGAGTAATTCAACATTTGTGCAGATCGGGTCATCCTCTCGCTAGCTGTCTGCTCTGCCAAGTCTGTAGTGGTTAAAATGCTGGACAAGCAAGCTTGTTCATTAGGGAAAGCCAAATGTCAGAGAGGATGGTTAGGCCGAGGAGGAACCTTTAAGAGGAAACAAATCTATTCATTGAGACGGTCGATTTATATTCAGCAGATGTTTATTAAAAACCAATTAGAGGGCCCCCCCTACTGTGATGTGCCATATTAGCAATATAAAGAACAAAATTAGGTTGCTTCCTTTCCATCTGGGATCTTGTCCAGTGAAGGAAGGCAGATACCTCTTACCCTGCTGGTAACTAAAGGGCTGTCAGTAAATCCCTCCTCACTAGCTTACCTGATTAAAGGTATTTGAGACACCATTCTGGAGGTAGAGGCCGAAAGGTCAGAAGGCTATGGGTCAGGTCATCCTTAGCTGCCTGACAAGTTCAAGGCAAGTCTGCCATATATGAGACCCTGTCTAGTAAAAAAACAAACAAAACGGAATATATAAAAATGACTGGAAAAAGAAATGTACATATGATAACCCTTAATTAAGAAAGGGCCACAATCATGATATGGTTATGAGTTAAAAATGACCATTTGTGTGTTGACTATGTGTTAAAACATGATATTTTTTTAAACACAGAGATTCACATAAGCAGATAAGTAATCAAAGCTGTTGGAAAAAAAACAAAGTTGAGGCTAGGCTTTGGGGAGAAACCCAAGCCTATACCCTTTATCAATTGTGATTGTCTTTTGGCTAGCTACTGTATTGTTAAAGTAATCATATCAAGAGGCAACAGGTGAAATGTTTTTACCCACTAGTCTGTATGATCACATTATATTTAATTGTGTAGCAAAATTAAAACAATTCATCAGATTTACTATGAAAAAAAAAAAAAAACATTTCTCCGGGACCCCTTGGGTTTGGTGTTGCCAGCAGATGATACATGTACAAAAGTCCTTTGAGATCCCCTGAGAATGCCCTTTCCCTTGCTCTATCCTTGGAGGCTATGGCGCTCTGGGGAAGGAGGCACGGCTTAAAGAATCACTGTGCAGCTTTTCACAGCAGAGGGCAGCTGTTTGGAGCTATAATTAAAATGTAAATTATCAAGGGGGCATAATGAGAGCTGTATGCCTTTCAGACAATATCCATTGCAGTCAGAGTGAGACAAGAATTCCGGGACGTTCCCTACTGTGGAGAAGTCAGCAACGATGAAGTGAAAAGCTGAGAGGGAAGTGATTTGTAAGGAACCGAGTGGACACAACCCACGGATTGTCTAGGGTGCTGGGAAACGGAATTCATCAGGAGACAGGCCTTCGATTCTGCTGGGCCTGGATCCAAATCACGTGATAAGTGCGCATGGAACCCCGGCACCCCACCACTGCGTCAGCACAGAAGCCGGACTGTGACTGGACCGACAGTGCTAGTAGCGCGAGGGGCCTTTCAACCCGTGGGGTCTTATGAACTGAAACAGAGGCCTCTTAGTAAGTAGCGCGCCACAGGGAGACCGAAGAGTAGGATTATAAACATAGTCAGGGCTTTTATATTAGCCACAATAGGAAAACCCGCGAAATCTTTCAAACCTAAGGATTTTCATGAATCGCTTTGTTTCTGTTACATTTGTGCTCAAGTTTGAGTGTGTTATAAGGCTTTAACAGGCCTAACTAAGGCTGTACCTAAGCCAAAATGGTGTGTGTGTTCTTGTGGCTGTACGCATTCCATCTTGATACTTACTGTCAATCAGATGGTGGTTCAGAAATGATAGAATGAAACGTCAGTGGAAAGGAACTGTAAAACATTTATTTATAACAGTTTTTTTTTTAAAAAACCCACAAACTATTAAATTGAAGAAGTAGAAAACCTTTAAGGTATGGGGAACCTCACACAGGTTGCTGTGAAATCTTGATCGCCGGTTTTGTCTTTTGTACGCTTGTGACATCGTCGAGCCAGCGTATTCAAGTGGGTCAGGACTGGAACTCGGTTCCTGAACTGAATGAACTAAGAGAAGGTTTGGTATGGCCCCTCGCACGGTGGTGGATCATTTGCACTGTCAGAGCACTGACAAGCATATCCTTTTCACCTCCGTCCTAGTCTGCAGCAGTCCCTGAAAGTCAGGCTGCACCTGGCAGGTGCCTGCACGCCTGTCTGGGGATAGCCTCGACAGTCAAACTCACCGTGACCATCTGAACCTCATTTCAGCAGCCACCAGGCTCCAGCCTTCTTTCAGTCCCCGTCTTATGCACTGGAACCGTTCCAAGAAAGAACCCAAAAGTTATCACAGGCTTCTAAATATGTATTTCCTAAATATATATCTTTCCATTTCCACCCCCTTTTCATTTTTACTCTCACTGAATTTTTTTTTTCCTGAACCTTTCATCTAAAAAATGCAATATTTGGTTTTCATGCCTCCAGTCTTTCCCTATTAGATCCAACCCTCATATGGGCCAGTGTTTTCTAGAAACTGCATTTCTAACCACATCTCTTCCCATAAAAATCCTTCCTTCAGTGTTATTAATATAGCTTATTAAATTTAGCCACACAAGTCTGAAAGCATGCTATCTACTCACTCTTATTTTCAGCCGTGCCCCACCTATATTTCTGGCTTCAGAGACACCAAACAACTGGAATCTGCAGAAACCACTTGCTCCCTCCTTTTTCTGCCGAGTCCTCACCCTCTGACTAACTTCTTTCATCTTTCAAAACCGGCTTTTATATTTGCATTCTCTCTCTGAATATTTATACTTCTTGCAGGAAGGAACTATCATATTCATTTTTGTAAATCTGGTTTCTAGCAGAGTGTCTGGCATATTCTGTGCAATAAAATGATATTTTTGAACGGAATAGCAAAACGGGTCCACATTCTATTTAGCTTTTGCTAGTGGGTTCTTCGCTCAAGTTGATATTTGCCTGTCGCATCGTATCTCATACGGAGCTAGAGTGAGTCCACTCGTTCAGTGTAACAAGTATGTTTTAAGTTTCATTTCTTGACCCCTAGGTCTCTTCACCATTCAGTCTTAGAGTAGTTGCCCCATCATTACACACAAACCTGGGCAAACTATCTCCTACCTGTTTCCTTGGCTTGACCCTACGTTATTGTGGGAGTGAGGTGAAGGGCTTTCATGAAAATGAGATTCCAAGGTCAGGCATAAATACTTAGTGCCTTTTCATAAAACATGAAAACAACATATGTTCTAAAATGTTTCCACACTCTTAGTAGGAAAATAAAAATAAGTTGCTAATGGGAGGCAGCTGAGCTAACTTCTTCTAGCAGAAGATCATGTGATGTGATCGTCTGTCTTTTATATCTTCTTAGTTCTGTGATGGTTATTATCATCTTAGTTTCATATAGGAAATGGCAGGTTCACTATGTTTCTTCATCTGGGTCATCGTACTGTGCTCTCATTTATTTCCTTCTTCTCTGTCCTCCCTATGCCTCCCTCCCCTGTGCCCAATGCCACTACTTTCCTGGGAGAGCCTTTGCCGCTTTCATTTCCAGTTCTGAGTGTTATGTATTATAAACATTTATTTTGTATACTGGGTAAGTATTTTGCATATGTTAGAGTGATGCTAGCATTTCATAAAATCCAATGGGATGTGGTGTATTTAAAGTCTGCATTGCCTTGCTTAATGAGAATAAATCGCCAAACCAATTAGCCATTTCTAATACCTGGATGATCACCACAAGTTTTCCTCAAACTACTTCAGAGAAGTGGAACCTTGAACTTCATCTTTGTACAAAATGAGAATTTGGAATTTACATGCCTCTGTCGCTCAATATTTCTGATCTTTGCCCAAAGATTGATTATGTTAGTATCAATGAATGGAAATTAATAATTTATGACTAAATCTTACATAGTTAAACATTTCTTCTAATGCTAATAAGTACATTATACTTAAAGATCTTGTGTAACAATTACATATAACTGGTTCTCAGGTCAATTATAAAAACATTCTAATTGAATATACTAGTTTACTAGTATTTATGGGCAGGCTGAGATATTGGAGTAAATTTTTAACTTAATCCAGGTTGATCACTGAACCAAAATCCAAAAATTACTTCTATATAATTTGTTGAAGGGAAAGTTAAAATCAAAATAGAATTCAAATATCAGTGTAATAGTGACTGCAGGGGTGAATATGTGAGTCACTTTGCGGGAATTCAATTATAATGAATTATTTTGAAATTGAGTCATCACTGAGATTTAGTTCGCTTCTCAACAAAATGTTATTTGAGAAATCATGAAGGACACTTGGTTTCTGTATTAAAGGATTCTGGTCATGAGACATTTTAAAGAACTGTTACTTTAAAAAAAATCTGAAAATTTAAAAAGTAATATACTTATAAAATATTTGTCACTTTTAGAAAGTATGTGCGCAGATGCCAGGGTGATGGAGAGATAGTTCTCTGTGCCAAAGAGAACAAAGTTCTTGTTGGGGTGCTTTGTTGTTCTCTACTGATTTTCTAATCAGTAAAATTTCCCTGTTTAGTTTGAGGCTCCTGGAGATGAGTTTTTCCTGATGACGTGCATTCTGGTTTAGAACCAATGAGTGCATCGGGGCTCCAACACCTCATCAGGCTGGAAGGCCCGAGGTGCTTCAAACCGCCCCGAAACAGAAGCAATTGAAAACATTGCCCAATATGATATTTCTAATGGGAATTAAGGAAGCTAAAATTATTGTCTCCATGTACTTAAAAGATAGGTATGTCAAACTCGACTCCATAAGAGCCATGGCAGAATTCTCCTGTTAGATGACGAGGAAAGTGAACAGCACATGAAAGTAACTCTACACAACTCTGGATGCTCAGAATAGACTGGCCGTGTGGTTTCAGGGTTCGGGTTTTCTTAGCATCTTAAGGCTAGACGTTGAGTTTTCCAGCAAAGAAGGCACAACGTACTTAAAACATACAGGCAAGTATGTGAGTGGAGGCAAGGCAGAGGTTTTGATGTTCTTGTTTCTTTTGGGAAAGGAAAAGACCAGACCCATTCAGAACCGAAGATCCTGTTGGGCACATAGATAATCTGTGATGAGAGAGTTAGGTGTCAGCTTTATGTAACACCTTATCCGTCATGGCTTATTAAATACAATCAAGAAAATCATGTTCCACCAACAGGACTACACTCGCGAATAACAATTAGAAGCATTAGCAGACTGTTCAACCACCCACATCTTCCCAGAAAATTGCTCATAATAGCAATTTGCCTTGATGTGTTAGGCAGCATGTTTTAATGACATGGGACTTAAACACAACAGGCGTATATAGAAGTTCCTTTATTTTGTTCTACAGACCATAAACTTACTATAACCTAGGTGAACAAAGGACTTTTTTTTTTAAACAGTGAAAGCCCAGGTGCCTGTTTTCTGCCGATTAGGGAGTACCATTAAGAAAATCAATATTTCAGCTCATGATGTTAAATTTAGGGGTTTTAAAAGTCGATCTGTTATACATCTTTACTGTTTTTAGAAAAAAAGTGCTACTGTTAATATAGAACTTACTGTTTATTACCAATAGTTCTACATATCGAGTAATAAACATAAAATTTAAAAGAAAACTCCACTGTGGTTCTTGACCAGTTAGAGTAGTTAAGAATCTTGCAGGGATTTTTTTTTTCTTTTTTATCAGCACTTTGACAATAGTTGTTTTTAGATGTCTGCCTTGAGTATTTCCCTCTTCTGACCTGTGTTTAGTATTTTATTGTGTATTTTATCCCTTTCACAAGAAGCTATAGCTTGAATATATTTCTATATATTCAGCAATCTTACTCCTTTTATTAAAAAGAGTTGACATATTAAATTATGTTGGATATGTTGGTTGTTTTAATGATAAAGATGAAACACTTTAGATTTTAAATGATGGAAAGTTTTGGGTTTTGTTTTTTTTTAAAAACTATAAATCATTTCTTTGACTAATGTAGAGATGAATGAGCCAGGGGAAAATCTTGTGTTGTTGACATGAGCATCTAGAGCCACATTGTTAAGTCAGGCTGGAGGGAGAGGGGTTTCCAACTGTCCAATCTCCCCAAATTTTAACAAGTATGTTCTAATTTTCTCAGATCATACGACAAGCCCTCCTACCATTTGTCTTTTGCTTTTTTAGATTCTCTTAATTATTTTAAATTACGTGTGTGTGTGTGTGTGTGTGTGTGTGTGTGTGTGTGTGTGTGTGTGTGCATGTGTGTATGCACATGAGTGCAGGTGCTTATGGACAGCAAAGGCATCTGATTCTTTCAGAGCTGAGTTACAGGCAGCTGTGAGCAACCTGAAGTGGGTGCCATGGGACCAAACTTGGGTTGCTCTACAAGAGCAATCTATGTTCTTAAGCCCTGAGCCATCATCTCTCCAGCCCTTGTTGTTTTTAAATAGACTCAGTCCTCCGGATTCTGAAGCTACTCTACTGGCCCTCTAATGAGATTTAATTGGCTCATTTGACTCCAGCGACAAAGAGCTATTTGAGATATTACTTTTCCAAGGCTACAAAGGTCAGACAGTGGCACTTCAACGGCAGGCTTTCCACAGACAGTGTGTACTACGCTAGGTGCCTTCAGGCTGTCTGGAGCCCATAGGCCAACAGTTCTCTCCTTCCCACAAAGCTTCAGCTTGCCACAGGCCATAGCTTGCTCTCTCTGGGTATAATGTTTAGGTGAATAACTCAAGGCCAGCAGTTCTCCTCCAGAGCTAAGCTCTACATGGGCGTGAGACTGTGTGGCCTGGAATAAGAGACCCTTTATATTCAGCTCCTTCCAACTGTTCATGGATTTTCTTACTCATAAAAATGTGGCTTTTTACTGACTCACAGACCTTCACATTTGATGATAAGAACAAAGCCGTTTTCATAGCAAATACCAACGCCATCTGAAGTGTTGTAGCCTTGCCTTCTTAACCTCCTCATTGTGATCTTTTTTTTTTTAATCTTCTGGGCCTCAGAATACTAACTTTCAGACTTTAAAAAAAATCACAATATGGCTTTTTTTTTCATAACTTAAAACTACAGAAAGCTCATTTGCCGTGCAACACCTTCAAAAACAATTTTCCTTACTCCCGTGAGAAGTTCTTACTAAAAATTCAGGAGACCATCAAAGCAAGACAGAGCAGCTACTCAGCCTAGACTGTTTGAGGGGACATAGTCTCTTGCTATTCCAGAGCACAGCCTTGTGTTTCTCAGAAATATCTTTGGTGATTTTTCAACCCACTACAGGTCAGATGATTATTCAAGCTAGGTACTCAGGTTTCTTACTGATCCTCTGAGCTTGATATATCAGAACTCTCAGTCCTTTCAAGTAAGAACCAGTTATGTCCCAACCTGGAAGGGAGTAAAAAGGAGCACAGCTGGCTAGGAGCAGTGTCAGTAGAGAGTGGTAAAGCCCTCCTTGAAATGGTCAGCTCATAACCGACAATTATATCTTAAGGATAATGGTGCCCAAAGTGTATTCCATGAACTAAGAATCGTCATCTCCTGGAAAAGAAACTGTTAGCAGTGTTAAGTTTTCAGGGCTGGAGAGATGGCTCAGTGGTTAGGAACACTTTCTGGTCTTCCAGAGAACCTGTGTTTCCTTCCCACCATCCACAGAGCTCACAGCCACCTGCAACTCCAGCTCCAGGAGACCCACAATCTCTTCTGGCCTTCAAGGGTGTGCACGCACTTGCCCGAGCGCGCGCGCGCGCACACACACACACACACACACACACACACAGAAAGAGAGAGAGAGAGAGAGAGAGAAAGAGAGAGAGAGAGAATCAACTACATACAAATATAGATAAATATAGGATATAAACTCTCAAGCTTGCCTCCATACCTCCAACCTTCAGCAAGCTCTTTTGGAGAGTCAGTTGTGAGCCTAAGTTCCGGACGCTCTGCCATCAAGCACAGCAGCAGATGCCTGCCTTTCCCCTGCCATACAGCATAACACCAGTAAAAGAAAGATCTGTATCATACAGCGGCATCGCCTTAGAGTATTTCAGGAGGCATTGGGTCTGAAAGACAGACCAGAGAGAGCTATCCAGTGTAAATACGAGGGCAACAGCCACAAGGATGGAACACATAAAATGTTTCCCACATAATCACTAGAGCTTGGGAAATGTGCAACTAATAAAGCCATAAAAAGACCATTTCAGTAGTTTCAGCTGGTGACCATACTATTTGTATGTCTTCCAAACCAGAATCCTTAATCATACCCATTTTTACTACATCCCAGTCATTAATAGAACCAAATTCCTAAACCACATACAGGGCTAAAGAGCCTTCCCTGGCTGTATTAAATCTGTGTGGCTGCTGTAACAAATTACTACAAACTAGGGACCTTAGGACAATAAAATCCTTTCACAGTTCTGCAGACGAGCCTTCCCGATTCAAAGTGTTGCCCCGGCTGTAGTTCTTCCTGAAAGTCTGAGAAATCTTAGCTCTGGATGCTTCTACTCCTCCTCCTTTGCTGGTGTGGGGATCATTTAGTTTGTGATACATGGCTTTGCTCTTCCTATTTTCACACCAACATCTTCGCATCTTGTACCTCCCCTATGTCTCTTTTCTTTTCTTTTTTTTTTATTAATTTATTTTTGTTACATCTCAATGGTTATCCCATCCCTTGTATCCTCCCATTCTTCCCTCCCTCCCATTTTCCCCTTATTCCCCTCCCCTATGACTGTTCCTGAGGGGGATTACCTCCCCCTGTATATGCTCATAGGGTATCAAGTCTCTTCTTGGTAACCTGCTGTCCTTCCTCTGAGTGCCACCAGGTCTCCCCCTCCAGGGGACATGGTCAAAGGTGAGGCACCAGAGTATGTGAGAAAGTAATATCCCACTCTCCACTCTACTGTGGAGAGTGTTCTGTCCATTGGCTAGATCTGGGTAGGGGTTTAAAGTTTACCACCTGTATTGTCCTTGGCTGGTGCCTTAGTTTGAGCAGGAACCCTGGGCCCAAATCTGCCTATCATAATGTTCTACTTGTAGGGTTCTAGGACCCTCTGGATCCTTCTACTTTGCCATTCTCCTATGCTTCTCTCATCTAGAGTCCCAATAGGATGTCCTTCCCTCTGTCCCAGTTTCCTGGTAAGTGAAGGCTTTCGTGGGACATGCCCCTTGGGTTAATATGCAGATATAAGTGAGTATATACCATTTGAGTCTTTCTGCTTCTGGGTTAACTCACTCATTATGATCATTTCTAGCTCAATCCATTTATCCACAAATTTTGGGAATTCCTTGTTTTTAATAGCTGAGTAGTATTCCATAGTGTATATGTACCACAGTTTCTTTATCCATTCTTCTATGTCTCTTATGAGGATATTTACTCTTGGAATTTAAGACCCCATCCAGGTGATTCAGAACAAACTCTTCATCTCAAGACATTTTACTTAATTAATCTGCAAAGACCTTTCCCCAAAATAACGTGGTAGTCATAGACGGGGTCTTGGAATTGTAGGACCTAGAAAAACCTTCTAGAGCATGTTGCTATTTTTACTAAGACTTGTCTTTTTGAAGTATATAGTAACCGTATGCTGGCTGCAGGTACTGTGGACAGTTTGGGGACTAGAGAGATTATGGGGGTGCTGAACCTGAACATGAGTCTATAATTGGTCATCACTACCATTCAGAGATTAATGGGAGGGTAAGTCTTGTCCCTGATTCCTCTATAATCTTGTTGAATGTCTACCTCTTTCTGGTTGTTAGAATATGGAGCTCCCAAGGTCAGCATCTCGGCACCAAGTGGCATCTAGAGATTCACCTGCCAAGTTGTAAATGCTTGAAGTCTCCTGTAGTGTGTCACCGACCTCACTGGCACAGCACGTGATGAACATGTCCTTTTATTTCTAACAAAGAGAATAATAGAGTCATACATTTTCTTAAAGAAAAATAGGAACACTTAGGGGAAAATGTCCTTCTTGTCCCAGAAATGCAGAAATAGTTCATAAGAATGGCATAAGAAAATAGGTTATTAAGGGGTGCCTTCACCCCACTTTCAGTTCATTTATGCTATGCAGGAGTCTCAAGACTTTTGGTTAGTGAATGGTATGATTAAGATAGTTTTGAACATGTTGCAGCAGCATTGTATTAATTGTATTAATTTTTCTATTTTAAAAGTTCTATAACTCAAAATTGTACCATTTGTATTATAAACATAAAGCCAATATTGAATATGGGAAACACATTACAAGAAATAATGATAAACATCTTAAAATTGCTTTAGAAGCATTAGTAAGTATCTCTAGAAAGTGCATTTTAAGGTGTTTTAGAATTAATGGTATCATATGCAAGTGTGTCTTATAAATAGTCTTGGTTTCTTTTCTTTTTTAAAAAATTTATTCACATTACATCTGAGTCATAGCCCCCTTCTTTGTCTCCTCCCTATTCCACGCTCCCTCCCTCTTCCCCCCTCTGCACCTCCCCTAGTCCTCAGAGAGGGGGCCCCTTCTCCCCTATTAAGTGACTCCAGCCTAGTCTCATCAGGACTGCCTGTGTCCTCTTTCTCTGTGGCCTGGTAAGGCATCCCGCCAGGGAGAAGTGACCAATGAGCAGGCTACAGAGTCCGTGGCAGGGACAGTCCCTGCTCCCCTTACTAGAGGGTCCCTCTGAAGACGGAGCTACCTGTTGGCTACATCTGAGCAGGGTCTAGGTCCTCTCAATGCATGGTTATTGTTTGGTGCATCAGTCTCTGTTGGGCCCCTTGGGGCCAGATTTGTTGGCTCTGTTGCTTTTCTCGTGGTGTTCCTGTCCTCTCCAGGTCCTTCTATTCCAGAACTCTTCCATGAGACTCTCTGCCCTCTGCCCAAAGTTTGGCTGTGAGACTCAGCTTCTGCTTCGATCCCCTGGTGGTTGGGGTCTTTCTCTTTCAGAGGACCCCTATGGTAGGCTCCTGTCCTGTCCCCTCTCTTCAGCAGTTTCCAGTGTCTATTTTATTTGCTCCTCTGAATGAGAATTAAACAGCCTCCCTAGGGTCCTCCTTGCTACTTAGCTTCTTTACGTCTGTGGATTGTAATATGTTTATCCTGTATTATATGGTTAATATCCGCTTCTAAGTGAGTATATTGGCTGGCTCCTAATTGTATTGGCACAGATTTCAATGCCTTTTAGTAGCTACCAAAGGATGTCTGAATTAACAGTAGCAGTGCTTTCTGGAAGATGTTATTTCTCAGGGAGATGGACATATATATATATATATATATATATATATATATATATATATATATATATATATCATGGCTTTTTTATTTAACATTCTTTGTGTTTACATTTCAGAATGATATAGTTTGGATTTAAGACTAGAAATGTTGTTGTTGTTGTGTGTGCTTGTGAACGTCTGCTATTGCTGTCATCTCCTATTCTTATTTGTGTGTGTGTGGGGGGGGGGACATTTTAAGTCATTTACCTGTTTTGTTGCAGATTGCTTAAAGTAAGCCACATGAACACTGACATGGGAGTGCAAAGCACTAAGCATCATCACCCAAGGATGTGGAAGTGTTTCTGACAGAGTTTATCGGGAAACAATCCAGGTGTTGCTAATATGTAATAAGAAGTGATTTTTGGCACATAGACCATGTGAACCTTTGAGTATCAGCTAATAGGTGCTAGAGATATTTCACTTCTGCTTTTCTCTTTAGCAAAAAATATATAAATAGAGCTTGTCATCCTTACACTAAAAATGATACTACATATTTTTAATGCATCACTTAATATTATGTGAATACGTACTTTTTTTATTATTAGCTTTTGTTACATACTCCTTTATAAGTCAAAATGAACAAGATTTATATATTACATTTTTCACTGCCCTATATATCATAAAATATCCTGTAAGTGTTTAATGCACAGAAATACTTACTTTTTGGTTAAGGACTATGATAGCTCATTGGAAAGGCACATTGCTCTATGATTTTTAAATTTATTATAATAATTTAACAAATCACATTCTAGTAAGAGTTACCTCATTGTACCTTATTAAAATGGGGTGCCTTGTACATCATATGAAGATATTAAAACTATTATACACTTTAAGCCATTATTTTGCAGCCACAATTTAGAAATTCTGAGCTCTTGGGATACGTATTTTGAGATCAGTTAACAAGTTTGAAATTTGCCCTTTATGCCCTCTGCTGAGCATGTAAGACAATATCCACTGGATGGGAACCCTGAAAGATATAATCCTAGGCCATACAATCGGACTCAAAACAACTGAACTACTTACCCATAAACCCTGCCACGACACACGCTTTGAGACTAGGGTTCTTTAAAATGAAGTTAGGCTTCCCCCTGCAGTATTAACTGCCCCCCCCCCATTTTAGCGAGGAGAAATATGTGCGACCCTGAGGATTACTGGGCTTTGGTAGCAGTTGGGTATGATAACTGCATCTGGCTCATCAGTCTCTCATTACTGCAGAACATCCATCCTCCTTATCCATGGCAAAGATGCCTTTGTCAAAACCCCATGTTTTTAACTGGACCCCGAATAGCTCACATACTGTAGTGCTTCATAAGGATTCTCAGCACATTTGCTATCCAGTGTGTATAGGTACAGCTGTAGGAGGCTAAACATAGCTCTGTTCCTAGCATCTTGTTTTTTCCTCTGCAGTTCCGAGCCTCATTTGTGTGGGTTCAGTGAGGACTTCAGATGCCGGGTTTCTCCTGCAGTCTCATCTCTCGGCTTGCAGAAAGAGCCCCATAGGAATGAGCAGTTAGCCTAGTTCCTGTCTGCACAATGCTTGGGTCTATGCATTTCGTAAATGCATACCTCAGCAGAGCTGTAGTCTTCTCTATCCTCTGTCTGTAATGCTATACACAAAGATTGTGTTGGTTGTTAATGAGATTTTAGCCAGCTTGAAGTTGATGCAGACGTACTGAATTGGATGGAGGAGCCAAAGGAACACCTTGGGATCAGAATAGGTTTTGTTATATTTTCAAATAAAGTGTTTGGAGTAGTTCTGATCACTTCTTTGAGTGAAGGTGAAGAAAAGGGAGGAGTCTGGAATGACAGATTGCTGTGGGAATGGACCTGTGATCTCTAGAAGTCCACAGTATGGGGGGAAGGTTGACCTATATGCAAATACGAGAGACCTATTTCTTGGAGCTATTGGGTTTCCCTGGCTTCTTCAAGGAGATGAAACCTGCTTTCATCCGTCCCCTGGCAGGTTCTTCTCTCTAGAAAGGAATTCTATCCGGAGCTTGCCTCTTTTCTTTGGAGCGCAGGTCTGTTTCTTCCTTTTTAATCTAAAAACATTCTTGTCCCTTTTGTACCTTTTGATCTACCTAGAAAGAAATCGTGATATCTATTGCTCCCTTGTGAAATCCTCAGAGGCATCTCAAGCTCTTAGGTAGATTTTAGTAAAGCCACATTAAAGGATGGATAAATATTTCAGTATCTTTAATTACAATGTGGTGGGTACCTGTGGTGGACAGTCCCATCTCTTGTGCTGCTTTTTAATTCCTTTAATGCACACTAAAATATTAGCTTCAGTGCAAGATGGAATGTGGAGGCATGCACGCAGGAGTTTTGCTAGGTTGCACCGTTGCTGCAACCTAATAGCATTTCTCCATGGGGATGCAATAGGTGACTGTCATCTCCACAGATACCACTGACCTCTCATGGGTATAAGTAATAAGGATTCTGTACATTTCCCTTTTTCTTCTAAAAAGGAACTGAGACGTCAGCCTTGAATATTTTTGCTCCCAATTCTTTGCATTGCAGTCCTGCATTTGCTTTCTCTGTCCTCTTATTTTCTACTGTTCACTATGCTTTGAATGTAGGGGAGGCAGAAAGTGAATTCTGTCTTCCATAAAACACGACTCAGGCAGAGTGGAAGTGTGTGTGCCTCATGGGCTTTGTGCTCAGGACTCTGCTATTATGTCTCAGAATGACAACCTAATTGTAGAGATGCTGTTGTTCCCTTGGAGAACTGCTTGAACTCCGGATATTCCTCTGTTTCACGATGCATAATCAGCCATTATCCATCTTGTATTTATGCTTTTTTTGTTAAGAAATGCATGACAGACTGGCCGTGAGAGTAATAGTTTGGCACTTTTCTTTCAAATTAGTTCCAACATTAACCAGAGCTCATGTTTTAAAAAGTAAGTTCCCCTCAAGAAACAAAATACAA
The DNA here is from genome assembly GCF_964271855.1 of Acomys minous. NCBI lineage: Eukaryota > Metazoa > Chordata > Mammalia > Rodentia > Muridae > Acomys > Acomys minous. Next base: position 107,950,492 of record NC_140486.1, on the reverse strand, counting down.
ACTTATGATCACTTATTACTATGGAAAGACTTTAATATTTGGATATATACTCCTTTTACAATTTTGAGAGAGGATCTTCATAACTCAAACTTGCTATGTGCTGGAGAATGACCTAACACTATAAACCTTTCTGACTCTATCGCTAGAGTTTTGGAATGTATACTTTTATGTACAACAGTGCAGTATCATGGTTTAATGCGGGCTGCCATAGGTGTTTATGTACACATGTGTGACTATTAGTATTTTTTTTAGTAGAGGCTAAATCGCTGAGATTTTTCACAAGCCCGTAGACAATGAAAACCTTTTTTGGGCAATAACTTCACAGGGCACACCCACCCTCCAAGTGCACACCAAGGACTCACGTGTCTTCATAAGATGTGGAGAAAGGCAAGAGCCAATATGCTTGCTTTTGCAAGTAACCAAATTCTTGTTCATATTTTTTTTTTGTCTATATCAACTAGTTTTCCAGCTATGGGCCCTTGTGTCTGTACTCTGATAGAATCAGAAAATGCCCAGATCGCATTGGCCTGTGGGGTAAGCCTTTGGGGCATTTTCTTGATTGATGATTGGTATGGGAGGGCTCAGTTCCCTGTGCTTGGTGTCAGGCCTAGGCAGGTGGTCCTAGATTATACAAAAAAGTCAGGCAGAGCATGCCATGAGGAGTCAGCCTGTAAGCACAGTCCTCCATTGCTTCTTCAATTCCTCTCTCCAGATTTCTGCCTTGAGTCCCTGCCCTGACTTCCCTCAGTGATGGAGTGGAACCTAAGAGTTGTAAATGAAATCCTTTCCTTCCCCAAGTTAAGTTTGTTCATAGTGGGTTTTTTTTTTTTTTTGCTGTTTTTATTTTTTGAAATTGAAATATAATTTCATGGTTCCCTCTTTTTTCCTCTCTTCCTTTCAAACCCTCCCATATATTTTCCCTTGTTCTATTTCAAATTCATGGCCTCTTTTTCGTTAATATGTATACATTAATGATAATAATTCCTAATCTATTCTCAATGTAGTCCTGAATACATCAATATAACTTGTTCAGCCTGCCTAATGTTTCTGATATGTATGTTACCAGGCTAAGAGTTTGATGGACAGCGAATTGGCGCTCTCTTCCCTGACATGACTCCTCTAATAGGACAGCCTAAAATATGCTCATGGTGATTTTTCACAGCTATAGAAATCCTAACCAGCACACCTTACAAAGATACAATGTTAGAAAAATCATAAGCATAGTTATTGAATAATGGATACCTTAAACTTTTCCTTACATAACAAAATGAATTTATTTAAAAATAACAGAATTTAAAATAATATGGAGTAGCATGTGATTTACAAATATGTGATAGCAAACATTTACGTATTAGACAGAGGGGTTGTCATCTGTCTCGGATTCTTCTGAATGGGAGTGTGCAATCCTGTTTTAGTCAATTTAGTCTGCTCTAATGAAATATTATAGGTTGGCTGAATGGCTTCCACTTAGAGCAGTCTGTTTCCCACAGCTCTAGAACGTGGGAGCCCATCATTAAGGTGCGTGCGTGGAGTTAGCGTTCACCTTCTCGTGTCCTTATATGGTAGACAAGATGGTGACCAAGCTCTGCTGTCTCTTTTCATAAGTATACTCTACTCCGAAGACTTTATCTAAACAAAATCACCTCCCATAGACTCCATCTTCAGTTGGTGTCATTTTGACTGACAGTACATCAGCATATAACTTGGAAGGGGAGACGCAGTTTATCCCAGAAGACATTTCATAAGTAGTGACTACCATGAACCACAATTTTCAGATGTGGAATCTGAGGGGAAAGCAATGTTAGGTGATGTGTGCAGGTTCAATCAGTAAGTAGTAAAATTAGAACATTTCTTTCAAAACTGTATCAAGGAGAGCTAACCTTACTGTTTTAGTTTTTTTCATCTGGGTTTGTGTTCAGGTTACCCATGTACTCATGGTTGATTTATTGATATACTGGTATCAATATATTTTTGTCACTGTGTTATTCAAAGAGATGCTTTGTATAGAATATTTAGATAATATTTTACTTCTGTGGAATTATTTTAAATTTTGACTGGTATACTTAGTCTTCATCAGCAGTTACATCCTATAGGAGTGTTTAAATATAAATTATATATTTGATAAATATTCCCTCTGAAATGATTTCAAGGCTTCCCTTAGCATTCCTAAGGCAAGACTCAACTGTGTTTAAGCAAGCTTGTTTGCTATTGTTGTGTATTTCCATTTCTTGTTATGTTTCTAAAATGTTTACAATATAGATGCACATTAGGAAGACTTCCAGAGAAAGTGCAAAAATTCTTAGCATTAGGTACCTTTATACATTGCAGAGCATTAATGAAAATTGTCATGTCTTACCTTTCATACATGTAAAGCTGAATGATCCTCACATATTCATATATTTTAAAGATCTAGTAATAATGAGAAAGTCCAGTCTGATGTCCTGGGCTTAAAGGATGCACGTCGCATGGTAACCCAGGGTAACTGCATTCTCATTCATACTTGCTTAGTGTTCATCTGTCTCTACATCTTCTGAAGACTCACCCTTGAGTCCATTGACATCGACATGACTGATGCTTAGTTACAATGATAAGGCCAAGTGTATGGTCAAGCATTATACTTACAATTTCATTTACAAACATAAATTTTCATAAAGATCTAATTAATTTACTCCTACTGATAACTGTCTTCCTCAAGGTCAAAGCTTATGTATCTTTTATCAAAAGCAATGAAAAACCTAAAGTCTTTATGCTTGTATGTGCATATATATATATATATATATATATATATATATATATACACACACACACATGCGCACACACACACACACACACACACACACACACACACACACACACACACACTGCTTTCCCAGCTCCCACATGCACATACAAAAGAATCAGAAATGTCAAGCAGATCATGCAGTGAGAACCCTGTCCCACCAACAAGTTATTATCATGACTTCAGTGAATATTTTACTATGTAAAATATAAATTTCTGCATCAGGATTTGGCCTTATAAAAGTGTCCTAAGTCACTCACAGGCTGATCTAGAAAGATACAATTGACTTACTCATATTTTCTTAGTAGTCAAGTTGGGGAAGATAGAGTTCATTTTCTAATACAGTTTGTAGTCTGTCATCCAGGCATGTCAGGTCAGGACCTCAAGGCAGGAGCTGATGCAGAGGCATTGTGGGAGTGCTGCTTACTGGCTGTGTACTCATGGCTGGCTCACCCTGTTTTCCCATAGCACGCAGGGCCTACTGCTTCGGGATGGCACAACCCAGAGCCAGCCCTACCACACCAATTATTATTCAAGGAAGGGTATCACAGACTAATCTTACAGGGGCATTTTCTAAATTGTGGTTCCTTTTTTCCCAAATGATGCTATCTTGTGTCAAGTTGACATAGAATCAGCTAACATATAGATCAACTAAAGAGTGGCAACCCAGCCCGTAGAAAATGGTAGGTACATGTACTGGGAGATTCTGTGGAATCATTCAGTTTTGGAAACAAAAAAAAAATGGGCCGAAGATACTCTCTCAGCTTTTGTTTTTGAGTGAATGGCTACCCTGGCATATTATAGAATGTGCCAATTGTTCAATTTATGAACAATAAATATTTTAATTTTAATTCTTAGGAGTTTTCTAACTCGTCCATGTAACACATGGTCTCTCTAAGCATCAAGTTAGTTTTCCAAAATAAGGTAACAGGACATGTTCTTTGTATAGTCACCAGAATTATGGAGACAGCAACAGGTGCTTAGGTAAATGATGTTTTTGAAAAGCTCCTGACGGCCGACGAGTGTTGTGGGGGCTGCCGCTTAGCTGTGTTCCACTTGCATAAAGATGTGAATTTTGCTGTCATATCTGCCATTCCTTCTGGCATTAGAATGGTGCAAAGTAAGACACAGGGCATGTGCTGTTATACACCTATGCCCAGTTGAGCCATTTAAATAAATTGCTGCTGGAAGAAGACACTATCTTTCTTGATTTTGTTGGGACTGTTAAATTTGTCTTTGTTAAATGAGTAAAAAGGTTATACACAGTATCAGTTTATTAAAGTGTCCTAAGGATCGGTATAATAATGCAGATAAATAGGTATGTGTTTCTCTCTGACAGAAATCCCTGCTGTTAAAATGCCAAGAATCCCATTTTATAAAGTAGGATCATTACAAAAGGCTTGGCTGGACTCCCAGAACAAGAGGTTCCCCAGTGAGAAACCACCTGTTAGCAAAGCCATCCCACTGTCTGTTGTCACAGAAAAATATAAATCATCCTGAGAAAGCAGTATAGAGAGCCTGGATGCAAATTATTTCCCCAAGCAACTGCAGGTCTGCAGAGTTGCATCTCAGCTGTCTGGTAGGATGCATTCAAGCTACAACCTCTGTTACTGAAACTCTCTGAAAGAAGTAGAAATAGGAATATTGGTGATCAAGGAAACAGCGAAGAAAGTTTTAGACGAACGCCAGCAGGAATAGGTAACACACACACAAAAATAGCTCCATATCTAGGACCCATTCAGCATTTAGAGGTCATAAGGCCATTGAGAAGTGGTTTGGAATGGCTGAGGAAGTGGGTCACTGTGTTTGAGTCTTAAAGCAAGTGGAAGTTTAGAGGCGCAGAAAGATAATTTGAAGCACAGATCTCTCCCGCCCCACCTCCAGTACCTCTCCTGTTTGCTTTTAATAATAATAACTCACATGGGGAAATCACAGTGTTCCCAGACTTGAGTCATATAAGCTGTGTATCTGAACCTCCATACAAGTATATGACCCAGGTAAAATTCCTTTCACTAACCCTGAGAAAAGTGGAGCCAAACACCAAAAGCACAGGCTGTGTTTTAGCTTCCAGTAAATCTAGGGGGCTCCATTTGTAGTTTCCTCACATGTCGAACAAACACATATCTCAGAGGTCTGATGCAAATACTACATAATACACGTAAAATGGTGGGGGAAAAACCTGTTATCTGAGAAGAGGTTGTTGAGCAGAATAGAATGACCAGCTATATTAAGTCAAACACTTTCTATCTTCAAGATTCACTTTATCTTTGTCAGACATTTTTAGTTTGTTTTTGTTGTTGTTGTTTTGGTTATTTTTGTTTTTGTTTTGTTTTTTGTTTTCTTCTGTACACTGAGAGCTTTCAGGCTTGCTCTGTATGGCAGAGTGGTTAAGAGCATGGCTTGTCTAGTCCAGCTTGCCTGTTCTTTAATCGTGGCTCTACTGACTGTTACCTGAGTCTTGGGCAAGCTGCAAGCCCACATGTTTTCTAATCTATAAGGGGAGGGTGACCCCATGAGTAATGAGCACAGGGAGGAAGAGAATGAAGATGCAGAAGACATGTCATGTGCTAAATGCTCAGCCAGTGACAACTACTACCACCATTATCTTCTTTTAAAAAATACTTATTTATTACAATTTATCCACATTATATCCTGATTGCTATACTCTCACTCTTACCTTCCAGTTCCCACCCTCCCTTTTCCACCCTATTCCCCTCCCCTAGACCTCTAATGGGGGGGGCTCCTCCCCCGCTGTCTGATCACAGTCTATCAGGTCTCATCAGGATATCATGCATCCCCTTCCTCTGTGTGCCTTTCAAGGACACCCCAAAAAGGGGCTGTGATCAAATCACAGGCACTGGAGTTCATGTCAGAGGCATGAATGACCTCTTTCCCGACTCCTCACACACATGAGTAATGAGTTACATCTGCATGCATTGTCCTTGGTTGGTGCATTAGTTTGTACAAGGCCCCCTGGGTCCAGATCCGATGGCCTTGGTGGTCTCCGTGTGGAGCTCCTGACCCCTCCAGATTCCTCCCACACACACACTCTTCATACAACTCTCAGCTCTTTGCCCAGTTTTTGCCCTCAACTTTCTCTCTTCAGACCTGAGACCATGAGATATTCTTGTTTGTTTGCTTGTTTTTTGTTTTGTTTTCTGGGACAGGGTTTCTCTGTGTAGCCTTGGATTTCCTGGCACTTGCTCGGTAGACTCACAGAGTTCTGCCTGCATCGACCACTGCCCCAGTGTTCAAGGTGAAGCCCAACATGTTAAAGATGCAGGAAGCATTTCTGTGTCAGCATGCCAGCATGTGGCTTGTCCCCCAGACATGTAAGATCTATTGAACAGCTCTTGCATTGTACCCTTATGGATTCTTCTCTAGCTCTCTGTTAGAAATGCCTACCGTCTCTTCCATTTTAGGTCCATTCCTGCTGCTGCCTTCTAGGATATAGCTAGAGTCAGTGGCAAACATCTCTGATGGTCCCCGAGGCCCAGATCATCATGCATGTTTTCAGTGATAGCAAACTCTGGATTCTTTGGTCTCCCTGAGGCTTATACCTTCAAGGCTATGGTGGGTGTTGAGTAGATCTTCAAGCCCTTTGCAGTGAGTCGTCAATGGGAGGTTCTAACTGTTAAAAAAAAAATCTGTGCACTCCTGATGAGCATATCCGTGTCTTAGCTTCTGTAACTATTTTATTCACTGACAATAACTTCCAAAGTGCGAATAAGACGTCTTTCTAGATTAGCTAATTTTCTGTGACTCCAGTCTCCTTCACAAAGTAAATACTTATAGATACAAATAAGTAGAACAAAGGCTTGCATCTCAATTGCAGTTCAGTGTTGGCAATCTATGCTTGTTTGTATGTTTGATATTTCCGTGTCTATGTGTCCATAGTGTCCTCAATGTTGATAAAGTGAGAAGTACATAAAATAGGTGAAAGGAGTTGGCCTCCATAATGTATAAAGATTATTAATATCTCACTGGCTGTGTTTATGATGAAGGGTGTCAGCATATGGCAACTAGGTGAACTGCAAAGCAAACTAGTTTCCTTGGGTGTGGACACTATTTCATAATGAAGCTTTGACTTAACCTACAAAGTCATTGCAGGGCAGTAAACTTAATGACTCAGGGGTCTTATGTCTCACAGGGAAAGGAATCTATTGCCAGCTGTAATTTGTTTCTTTTCACTCCTTTTTTCCTTACCTCCACTTTCAAATAGTCTATAACGAATGTCTCTTTCCCCGTGTTTCTGGTAAGTAGTTTTGTTTTGATGAGTGATCAAAAAGTGGAAACCTTGGGGGGCTGGAGAGATGGTTCAATGGTTACAAGCACTGGCTGCTCCTCCAGAAGACCTGAGTACAATTCTCAGAATCCACGTGGCAGCTCACAACTCTCTGTAACTCCAGTGACAGGGGATCTGTGGCAACAGGCATGCATGTGATATATTTATCTGTTCATGCAGGCAAAATGCACATACAGATAAAATAAAATAAAATAAAAATATCTTTAAAATAAAAGAAATTTTGAAAAAACTGTCTTCAGGAAAATAAAAACAAACAGCAAAAATACTCATTAAATGCTGAGAAAACCTGCTTGTAACAAATTTATTATTGTGCCATGAAAGCCATTTAAGTGATTGAAATTTAACAAAAAAAAACCTCATCTAATATTAGTACATTACCATAATGGCTGTGAGGAGTCTCCTCTTAAAGAGGAGAGATAGAGATGTGTAATTAGCTGCTCTCTGGCCTGTTCTTCAGGTTTCTAGAACACTCGTGTTTCCACACATAAGCCCATAAGCAGCTTGACGCAAGGAGGTTTCTTCTCCTCCTGTAACCTCGGGATGTATCTCACATGATTATTTCATGAGATCTGAAAAGGGACATGCTGGCCATGTAGCTCAGCAGGTAAAAATGCTTGCCACCAAGCCCGATGACTCGAGTTCAATCTCTGGGAACCACGTGGTGTAAAGAGAACAAACAGAAAATTGTCCTTTGAGCTCTATCTGCAGATCATAGCGCGCGCACACACACACACACACACACACACACACACACACACACACACACACAGAGAGAGAGAGAGACAGAGAGAGAGACAGAGAGAGAGAGAGAGAGAGACAGAGACAGAGACAGAGACAGAGACAGAGACAGAGAGAGACACAGACACAGACACAGACACAGACACAGACACAGACACAGACACAGAGAGACAGAGACAGAGAGACAGAGAGAGACAGAGAGACAGAGACAGACAGAGAGAGTTGTGCTCGCACACGTGTGTCTTAAGGTTAAAATATTTAAAGAAATTTGAAAGGAGAAAATGCAATACAGGAAAAGAAGGAGAAAACTGCCTTATATTTAGTACTTAAAAGTCATTCTACTAGCCAGGTGGTGGCGGCTCACTCCTTTAGTCCGAGCACTTGGAAGGGAAGGGCAGGCAGATCTCTGAGTTCAAGGCCAGCCTGGTCTACAGCCTGAGTTTCAGGATAGCCAGGGCTATGCAGGGGAAGCCTGTCTCAACAAAACAAAATAAAACTCTGCAGTTGAGAGCTGTCTCTCATTGCCTGTGACATTTGTTTTCTAAGCTGTGTTGTTTCTGTTGTTGTTGTTGTTGTTGTTGTTGTTGTTGTTATCATCGTTATTACTTCATGTGGGGGAGCAGCTACACAGGCCACAATGTGAACACATGTGGAGGCCAGGGAATAACTTTGTAGAGTCAGTTCTCTGCTTCCACCTCCTCGGGGACCCTGGAGATTGAGCCTGGTTTCCAGGTTTGTACAGCAAATGACTTTGCTTCTGTCATCTGCCTAGTCATGTTAATTCTGCCATACTTGATTTCACAGCAAAGTTTGGAGATAGTTCTTAACTTTTTATTGTATAATGAAAACCTTCTATTTCCAAATGTGCCCTCTTGGTGCTTTCTGGCCCCAGTCTACATAAAGTCTGACTTCAGTGGCCTCCAAATACGTGAGAACGTTTTTCTTGTCCTTCTCAACCCTCCCTAGGGAGAAGGCCATTTTTAACCTATTCCTTTAGTTATTATTTATTTATTTTGGATTTTTGGAAAATGAAAGCAAAATATACTACTTAGTTCTTAATTTTAATTCTAGTACATTACAAAGATATATAACTAGAATACATTTTAAATGAAAAAAAAAAAAACCTTTAAAATGTCTGCACTAAAAACTAATGGCCATTTTCACCCTCAAAGAAACTGGAATCTTGACAAGCTGAACTGCCCAGGATCAGCAGCATCAAGGAATGGCATTCATCTCATGTTCTGAGGCTGTAATTGCAGTAATCTGTAGCAGTTTCCTCTTCCCGTTTCTTTACCTTCCATAGCATCTCTTTATTGAAGGTGTCAGTGTCGGTAAACACCATTATTTGATGGCGCCAAATTAGAGACTGTAGATTCAACGTAGTGAATGAAATTGCTGATGCCAGGGTTGCTTGCTTTGGGACTTGCTCTCAGCCCCCTGGATGTGAATGATTCTGACAAACAGATGTCTTCCTCATTCTCGGATGTCTCATCATGAAGGATGTGTCAGATCCTCAAACCCAAGTCCAGGATTGAACAGTGAATAGATAATCAATCAATCAATCAATCAATTTATCTATCTATCTATTTACCTATCTATCTATATGTGTGTATACATATATGTGTGGATGCAGTTACATATATATAGCTTTACACAATAGTTATATGTATATATAATGATTAAAAGATTTGTCTACAGAAAAGGCCAGAGATTCAAGGCTCTGGTCTATGCCACCCATCACTGTATGAGTGGTTGGAATTATCGAGTGATGCTGATGAATTCTTTTGGCACGTTGTTAAGCTAGGACTAGCTTGCTTATGGTTCACATTCTTCAGTCTTACTCTTTTCGTCCCCGGAAAGAAATGCACAGGTGATTTTGGTTGAAAATAAAAGTATTTCACCGGAAGTCATAATCCTACATTCTCTACCCCTGTGTTACTGTGGTAAATGTCTCTACATGCAATTGCATAATATTGTTCATTATCAAAATAATTTAGATTGGTTCAAATTATGGTACTTCATAAAGAAAATGTGCTCTTTGTGCTGTTATATAGACAGGGTGAATTGGAAGAGGCCCGAAGGAGACAGTATTTCAGTTTTCCTGAAAGAACAGCCTGGAAAAGAGCTCTCTCTCATGGTTTCCAACTTGCGCGTTGTGGGTTCATCCCAAGACTAACCAATCTGCTCCAGCCCACAGCCCCTCATCCGCACTCCATCAGTGGCACTAGGTTCATTAATACATTCACTATATGCACGTTGAGGCTGCAGAGAGGGCTCTGCACTTGAGCTTGCACTGCGTTTTGGGGGACCTAAGCTCAGTTCCCAGCACCCACTCCGCATGCCTCACAACCACCTGGAACTCCGGCTCAGGAGATCTGAGGCCTCTTCTGTCCCTGTTAGCACCCAAACACTCACAAACATACACATAAGTAAAAAATTTAAAAGATGGATCTTTAAATAAGGTCAGGGCTAATAATACTGGTTTGTATAAAGGTTTAGAAAGCCTGGTTTTATAATTATGAACAACTGATAGCATTTTAATTTTTAAAAAATTTTTTATTAGTTTTAAATAACACAACATAATGAAAGTTGCTTGTATTTTTCTAAAATCTAAAATTATTTTGTAATTTTATTTTTTTAAGTGCAGCTGTAATTCAGGTCTGCAGAGGTGCATTGACTTAGGAATAACTATTTTCTAAAGATGAATTTTTCTCGCTGGCTTTTTTTTTTTTTAAATGTGTGGATACGTGACACTGACGCTTGCATCCATGGTCTCCAGTAAGCTAGCCAAATGTTCTACCACAGAACTGTGCTGCCAGCTCCACTGTATTTTTCTTTTCTTTGGGAAAACTTATATAATTCCTGAGGTGCATTTGTGAAGAACAGAAAATAATCATAATAAAAATCAAACCAGTCAAAGCACATTTAAAATAAAATAAAAAATTCAGGTGGGTTATCTATCCTTAGGATGCATAATCCATCATTTGATATTAGACGTTTCCACTCACATTGAAAGACACAGAGATCTCAGATAACACGGCTTCTTTAACCCCCAGCTCACTGAGAGAAGGGCTCACACAGTACAGCGGTGAATGAAAGCCATCTCCTGACTCCCTTAAAGGGAGTGTGTTGCATGACCACAGAGAACGAACACATGTCGTAAATTTGGAATTTGAAATTCTTTCCATTTCTCTCATTTACTACAAGGAGCAGTAATACTTTTTCCACTCCAGGGTATAACCACTTGGCATTTATTTTCATTTCTTCGTATTTGTTCCCAATACCATAATTCATGGCCTCCACATCAGCCTAATTGGTAGTTTGCCTGGCAAATGCCTCGGAGTCCAAGGTATGTGTCAGTTTTGTGTGGTGATTCTCAGAGGTGTGATTTATAAAATGAGGGCATCTTGGTGACCTTGGAGGTCTTGATTTTTAAGAATGGGGTGAATGGTGGTAGCAGAGCCAAACCTCCTCCAAGATCAGTCCTTGTGGTAGCTCAGGCCAGGGGAGACTCTTGGACTGAAAGTCCAAAGAAACAAATGTTGGCACCTAGTTTAGGCCAAGATCCATTTCCTTGCCAAATTATCCAAAGCTAAGATTGTGTGGACAACTATAAATTTCCTCACACTGAACAGGATCTAACTAGCAAAAGGTCCTGTAATGCTTCTGGGGGTGGGGGAGGGAAAGGGGTTCGTTATTCTAAAAAAAAAATTACAAAATTATAGGTTTAGTCTTCTTTTCTTAAATAACAATGGGTTGTATTGGTGTTTACTGTCTATTTTGCCACCTGAGGGAATGGATTCTCTAGTGCTGGCTTCTTATAAAGGATTCTTTCTTAAGAATACCCTACGCATCTCTACTCTAAGTCACACAGAACATGTTTCCTACATTGACCATTTCTCATAACATATTAAGGAGTAAAGCAGATCCTGGGCAAGCTACTTTTGTCACTGTGACTCAGCTCCCTTCTCTGAAATAAGACTTTCTATAAGGTTTGTGGTTTAAACAAGTAGATTTGTGGGCTATGTACAAACTGAAGTTTAGCTACTGGCTTTCCTTTTCATGAAATTGTTCAAATTCCTGCCATGCTATTTACATGCATGTCTAATCACTGCACATGTGTAGGTGTGTGTGTGTGTGTGTGTGTGTGTGTGTGTGTGTGTGAGTGTGTGTGTATTTTCATTTTCTTTGCACATTATAGGGCTAAATGTTTGTTTCATGAACAGTAAACTTTGATCTTAGTGGTTGGATAGTCTATTCCTGGGAGATTTTTTTTTTAAAGATTGGAGCCAGCATTATTAGGCTATTTATTTTTGAGATTTTACTAACACTGAAATGTTCCATGGAATATTTCTGTTGTTGTTGTTGTTGTTGTTGTTGTTGTTGTTGAATCTAGTGCTTTCTATGTGCACATAACCTTACTTAGAGTCACATGATCTTGAGTTTGTCCCTTCAGCTCTCTAATCTCATGGGTCTTATGGTTCTCGTGTTTTGACAACTGTTCCAACAGATAATAATATGTTACCTTTGGCAAAGAGTTTTACAGATTGCTTCTAATTAAAATGTGTGGATGTCTTTGATCGTCTTACCCTCACTTACTAGATGAGGAAACTGGAGACAGAGGCATGGGGCAGCCAAGTCCTGCTCCAGTGCCTGGGGCAGCCAGCATGTGGGAGCAGTTCTCTGTTGCTCTGCCCTGCCAGCTTTAAGGGTACCATCCAAGATGATGCTATCAGGACCACACCAAGAGTTCTGGCCTCTACTGGGTCACGGAATCTTCCTTAAAAAGAGTTTAGAGTTGAAAGAGGGCCTGGAAATCATCTCGTTCAGTTCCTCACTCATACTCACTTCAAGCTAATTTGGGACCTGAGCTTCTTTGGCTTTCATTTGAATTCTTGCATTATGATACTTACATTTTGATGAGGGATCTCCACAATTCCCTCGTTGCTGGATAGACCTGCTTAGCATCAAGCCTTTGTCTTTTTGAAGCTTTCACTCATTTGCAGAAGTTCTGTCCTTAAGGCACAAGATATTTTATTCTTTCCCATCAGATAATGGTGCTGAGGTGAGAACGCAGATACTGTGCCTCTCGTTATTTTCTGTCAACCTCAATGCCTTTAATTCTCCCAAACATTCAAGATGTAGGATTTTTTAGTTTATCACTATGCTGAGGGATATATGTGCATTTTTCTTTTTCTTTTTTCTGCTCTTCCTCCTGCTCCTCCTCCTGTGCCTTCTGCTCCTCTTTCCGCTCCTTCTCTTCTTCTTTTTTTCTAGCTGCTGACTAATGTACTAACCCCATCTCTATCATCTCAGCAAGAGAAGATGCTGTGACATCCTCAGCATCCTCTTTGTGCTTTCTCAGTTTCCCACTGTACCTCTTGCAAGCCCCCTTACAGCCTGTCAGCCTCTTGGCTCCATGACTCTGTGTTTCTGTATCTGCTGTGTCTGAGCCCCTCTCTCTCTCTCTCTCTCTCTCTCTCTCTCTCTCTCTCTCTCTCTCTCTCTCCCTCCCTCCTTATCTCTGTCTCTCTATCTCTGTCTATATTTGCTATGCACGTGCACGCGTGCACACACACACAAGCACGCAGAAATGCACCCATGCAAACACCGATTTTTTTACTGCCTCAGTTCCCAACAGATCAGGCTAATATTTCCCTTCTGCTTGCAGACTAGTATTGTAAAATTACAGGGCCTTTCTCATGCACACAAAACCCTGACTCTCATCATTACCACCTAAAAATCTATGTTATCCCCAAACACGTCACCCCAGCTCATTGCTTCTCTATACCATTGCTTGAACATGCAAATGACGGTCCGTCTGTCCACCGTCCCGCCCCCTCCCCCCCACGCCTCCACACATTAGGAAACAGTGACTGAGAAGTTGAAGTCCCAATCATGGATGTGCTAAGCCCCTGAGAAACATGGAAGTCCTAGGATTCTGTTCTATTGTGGGGCTCCATTCTCGGCAGCCTCCCGCTAACTTTACTGCTGCACCAAACATATGTTTGCTTTCAGACCTGGTCGTCCATATTTTTTTAATATAGCCAATTTTCGATGTTCAGATTTAGTGGGTCGTGCTTGAATTTAAACAATTGTAAGTGAGAGAAGTGAACATCTAAACAATGCTCTGGGCAAGGCGAACGCTGAGCAGGAGGAGGCGATGTCTGGCAACAGCTGGTCACGGCGATGAGCAATGCCCCTTGGCACTGCTTTTAGAAGGAGGTTTGAGCAGTTTCACACATGGCAGGCTCTTGCGTGCGCTTATCCAGCCTGGCATGTTATTAATGCGCCTTTTAAAAACGGTTCACTTGTGCTATCCTGTAATCATACATACATTTTTCTTCCCTTTCAGAGTTCTCTCCTACTAAGATAAGAAATTCAGAAAAGGCACTTCCTTTCTTCAATCATTCCATTGTTTACCCCTGAAAATTCTGTCTTTCAAACAGATAGTACCCTGAACCACACTGTGATGTGGCAAAAGCTAAGCAGGAAGAGACGTATTGTGCATAGCACATATTTTTTTTAACTTCACCTACACAGTATTCTCAGTGTTCTCCATGGCTCTATGGACTGTGGCCCAATCTAGCAGTTATCCAGGGCTCAAAATGGGATTATCAGAACCCTATGCCCTATCTTTTCCCACACTAAGACAACTGATTTCTGCAAGTTAGTACTGTGAGAGCCACAAGGCTTTTCACCCTAGTCTATTCATGTAGATCTTCTTTATTCTCTGAAAGAATAAAATTATCAAGAAATATCTGCACAGGAACTAAGCCTATGCATGTTGCTTAGTCACATAATAAACACAATGATTTTTTTTACTACTAAGTATTGTAAATTCATGATAAATTGTCTTATGAAAGACATTATCTCATGATAATTCAATAGATGTTTTTGAAAACAGTGTCCTTGTTTCCATATGTAATACAAGAACAAAGGAGTGACAGTCAACAAAGCAATCATGTACATTTATTTGATGTATGATGTATGCATGGATCATGTATGAAATGTGCAGGTTACTACTGAGGAGTGTTGTTCATCTGTTCTGAATGAAAGGTTAGTTTACTTCTAAAAAGGCACAGCAAGGAGATATTTTAATAAATTTAAAAAATTTTAATATTTAATAAAATTAATGTAGCCCCTCTTCTTAGCATTTTATGACTTGAAACGGTCCTAACAAGTTCTTGCAAATGAGATGCTTTATTCTACCATGGTAGAAAAAAGAAAGAAATACAGCACTTTCGTGATGCAATCGACAGTTGTGAGCTGAGAAGCAGGTGCTGGGTCTTGAGCCTGGATCCTCAGGAAGAGCAACCAGGTCTCTTACTTAATCGCTGAGCCATCTCCCTAGCCCACCTACTCTTAATAAGCTAGTTTTGGTCTATAACATTAAAAAGTACAGGAATTCTTATTGAACCATCTAAAGTATTTTTGAGACCACTTCGTGAAATCTTTAGTCCAGACTTTGCATATATGAAGAGTGTAATTACCAGTTGGAACATGTCAGGGAGTAAAACTAAAACTACACATCTGCCTCTTAGAAGCCCTGTGTCAAAACAGTGAGTGGACACACATTTGCACTACATTTTATAGTGTGCATTTCAAAAAGGCAGTCTCACATTTTCTCCTGCGGTGGCACCATGAAAAAAAAAAAAAAAAAGTCCAGCGAGCTGGATTTAGTCTGCCCCTGTGATCCGCTTCCGTGTGTCTTACCCAGGTGAGTCTCTGCCCAGAGCTTTGCTCACATTCCACAGTCCTGACTCTTCCTGTTCCCTGACATTAAATCCATCAGAGGAGGAGCTGAGCTTTGAAACCAGTGCTCATTACCTTAGATGCTCTCTGTAGCGGCCAGCGCCTGAGCCAGGGGAGTCTGAGATACAGGAAGGCTGCCCAAGGTGAACAGAGGAGTTCTGGTAACAATTGGTTGTGGTTTTATCTTGCACATGTCTTTGCTTTGATGTAAGCTTTGGCTCATTGGAGCCAATTGAGTAAAGTGACTGAAGGCAGTAACTGCTACACACACCTCAGTCAGGCAGATGTTTTTTCTTAGCCAGAAAGTGACAATTACAAGTGCTATGGGTAATTTTTATATGTGTGTGTGCACCATGGTTTGTAGGAAGGTAAAGAGGTAGGTTTTCTAGTAATTACTTCCTGATTATTCCATTGGCCTAGAGATAGATGTATAGTCTATAGGAAAGGTATTCTCAGTGTTAGATCTGACAAATAGTTTGTTCAGTACTCAAGTTATTCAACAGTCTTTCAGTTTAGAAATAAATATTGCTATGAGAAAGGAGGAGAGGATTACATTATTACAATTAAATGTGTATGTAAATAAAAATAGCAACTCTTCTAATAATTTATGGCATTTTATGAAAAGAGTGTGCTATTGAAGTTTGAAATAAGCCATTAAACAAAGTATTGTACTACATGGTGAAGGAATACATGAAAATTGTTATTTTCGGCCTATTCATTTATATATGTGTATATGTGTTTATTAATGTGTGTTTACTATGTATGTGTTTATGTATGTATATGTTTATATGTGTCTATGCAGTTTAAATACATAAATAAGAATAAATAACAAATAGGTAATTTTCTCAATTTTGAAACAAGAACAATTCTGAATCCATTTAAGATTTTTGGGGGCTTTTTTATTTTTTTGATATTGCAACAACTTTTTCCCTTCTCTTTCTTTCCTCCAGACTCTCCCATATACCTATCTCTACTCTCCTGCAGACTCCTGGGCACTTTTTGTCACTTATTGTTATTGTTCGCATATGTGTATATCTACACACACACACACACACACACACACATATGTGTGTGTGTGTGTGTGTGTGTGTGTGTGTGTGTGTGTGTGTGTGTTCCTGAATATAATCTCATTCTCTCTTTCCTGTCAGAGTGATAATTTCTGTAGAGACTTTCCCAGGTGACAGCTCCTCACTTACTATTGCGTGACCATTGATTAAGCTGAAAGCATTCTTTTCCTTCCCCAGTTTTCCAAGTGTATGTTGAAGAATGCATTTAGCTCTATTTATCTTGCTCCCACAGACTGGAAAATTGATTTATGTTTATATACCATTGAGCACAGTCTGTTACACTGTTGGAAAGTTTACATAAAGGAAGTAACATCCTACTATGTGTTTATACATACAGGCAAGCCACAAACCACAAGCCACGAGTGGAAAACTGCCTTCTAAACATTTCTTTAAAAGGCATATTTGAAATATTCTGTCTTTATGATAAATATATAAGTTATATGTTCTCTCTTTTTATAGAAACCATAGGAAACAATTCTGAATTGAAAGGCCAAATACTTGTTCTCTTCCTCCGTGGGATAGACTAACCATGAGACCACACTTTATAGCATTAGGACAAAATATCCTGTCTAGTTAACAGTATTTGATGGCGAGATGCCTGTGTCATCCTAGTGTACAAGATGGAGGCTTTGATTGATGTATAAGCAGAGATTGTGTAGGCGAGCTGAAGATAAAAATCAAACCAGTATTAACCATATTAAATTTTAAATAGCTTTTTGTTTGTTTGCTTGCTTGTCATATGCGTTTCCAACTGGGAATATAGTTCAGTTTGTAGACAGGCTGATAGCATGAATGAGGCCCAGAGTTTGCTTTCCTGTACTCCTCAAAGAAAAGTGAACATCTACACAGGAGTGTACTAAAAAGCAATCTAATCTATGGTTCTAACTTTCATTAATCCATGTGTTCTGAAAAACCATCTATTTTGTTATTTATACATTCTCTTGTTTTTGTCTATCCTTACCTTTAACACTAAGGGATTATTTCAGCTCATGTGGAACATATAATGTATAAGACCAACAAGCATGAGCAAGGTAGGTCATAATGTAGCACTCTCCTAGCAGCGTTTGTGGATAGTCTATAGGGAAATTGTAAATAGTTTTCTCTTGGAAAAAATCATCAGGCAAGAAGTCAGCATATGCCATGATCTTGTTAACCTTTGTCAGAGCAGAGACATTTCCACAAGGCTCAGTGCTTTTATCCCCGGGATTGAATAGTTTTTATTATAGTAACTTTTTATCTCAGAATACAGGATTTGGCCGGGTGTTGGAGTACAACCCTGTAATCCCAGCATTTGGGAAACTGAAACAAGAGATTCCACGTTCAAGGCTAGCTTGAACCACAGAGTTAGACTGTGACTCAGATAAATAAGCAAAAACAAGCTTCCTAGATGCATGCTTCATAGGCTCACGCATGCGCACATGCACATGCATGTATGCACATGTGTGCATGCACAGAAGAGGCACGGCTTCAGAGGGGAAGGAGGACTCCTGGGAGGACATAATAGGGGCAACGACCATGAGTGAGACATATAAGACAACCCCCAACTTTTCCAGTTAAAATGCAGAGTTTGGAATACACTCGCCGTATAAGACTACCCCTCTTCCAATGCACACCCTGTGCAGCAGACTCAGGCATGTGTCTATTTGCAGACAGCACACAGACAGACAGGTGATTCATTAAATGCTGGCAGCCATCCAGTGCCAGGCTACACTGCCCCACTGCACACTCAGCCCTCCCAGTCCAATGGGTGGGTTCCGGTGGAGGGCCATTCCACGCTCACTTCTCCCTATTTAAGTACAGGAAGATGTGTGCAGCTTGTTTCTCCCTGCTTTACACTCCACTTACAGAGTGGGGAACCAGCTGCAGTACCCCCCACAGCACCCCCCTTCATATGTGCTGGACCTACAAAGCAAGGGAAAGCAAGCTGGAGGTAAGTAACCAGCATATAAGATGATCTCTAATTTTGGCATGGATTTTGGGGGGGCGGTTAAAAAGTTGTCTTATGTGCCTAGGCCAGAAAATACAGTACAATGATGTACATTCATGGAAAGATTGCAGTAAAGCCCACTGTTTTTTGTTTCATTTGCTAACTTAAAAAAACAAAACAAAACCTAAGACAAAGACAGAAAGCGAGATTCTCATCACTCATGGCAGAGATAAGTGCCCCCAGGGGAAAAAAAAAACAAACAATTAGAAAATGCTTTGAAATTGTTAGGGGTTTTAAGCTGAGACTTTGCCACAAGAAAGTGGTTATGATCTCACAGGGGCCGAGGGAGGGAAATCGTAATCATAAAATAGTGTATGAACAAATCAATTTTCAATAAAAGAAAACTAGGAAAAAGAAAAGAAATGTGGGTATGGGTCCTGATTTCAGAGTAGAAGTGCAGATGGTCAGCAGTCTGAGCCATTGGTGTCACACTTAGGTTCTTTCCCACTGCTGGGCCTGTAGAACTGTGGTGGAGTACTTACCTAGCAAGCACAGAGTACTGGGCTCCATCTTAGTACTGCAAATAAAATATGAGAAAACAAACAAACAAAAACCTTAAAATCCCTTACTTTGCAGACGAGCATCTCATTAAACAAAGGCCGTGGAGAGAGATCCATTGACAGAAAGGGACACAGCCATCATCCTGCTAGTTTTCATTCCATTTTTCATTCAGCCACACGTATAATTCAAGCTGTCACCTGAGAAAGGCATTGCTGCTCTCCGCTTGCTTATCCTGAAAGTAATATACATCACGCTGGTCAGAGACCCATTTCCCTAATGGTGATTAAAACTGGGCAGAGAGCCCACTATAATAAAAACAGACTCTGAGCCCTGTCACCAACTTCAGTCTGGGAAAAGCAACATTGGAGGTTTCATTTCTTGAAAAATACACAATGTCCATATGATTAAATGCTCCTTGTTTTTTTTTTTTCTTCCTCAACCACAGAGTGCACATCCAGGCCTTAATTATGCCAGCTGTTCTCTTAACCCATCATCTAAATATTGCTGTCGCATGTCAGCTGGCTTGACACGACACCCTCTCAGTTCTCTTTACGACAATTCGTCCTTCTTACTCTAAACTACACGTCTTTTCTTCATTTGAGAAAAGTGAGCTAGCTCTAGAGAGGGGAAAAAGAAAACATAGAAATTTTATTCTGCACCACGTGAAGGCCAACCTTCCACCCTTTGTCGCCTTAATTGAATTCAGCTAGGCATTCAACGTTTCAACCACAAAGCTGCCTGAGCTATTTTTTTTTCTTTGTAAATGAGGCCAAGTCTTGCTGGCACCCGTGAGGAAGGCCCATACTGTCAGAGGGCGGCTTGCCAGTAGGTCTCGGCTGCAACTCCAGACTCTGAGGACAGCTTCCCAGTGCCTTTTCTCAAGTCTGCTGGAAGATAGCTTGCAGGCCAGGGTAGCACTTTGCAAGTGTTATTTTGGGGGCTTTTCAGATGACTGTGACCCATTCATTCCCTCAGATTTAATAGTGCAACTAGGGACGCTGAGTGACAAGTGTGCCCCAAGAAGTGCTGCTTTGAAGTGAGCCTGTTCTGAAACAAAACCTTCCGAGCCACTAGATATAGGGAAAAGAGACACAGAATCAACACACACACCAGAGTCATGTTCAGAACTGGTCCCTTTACCCACTTTGAAAGAACAGCAATTTTAGAGAAATGAAACAGCATGGTTTAAAATCCTGGTCATATCCCTTGTGTGTGATCTCAAAAAAGTTGCTTTCTGTGGCTTCAAATAATGTGAGCATGAGATTGTTGGTCTCCTGTACATTTAGAGCATTATATGTGCTAAAACATCTGACGAGTTCTCAACTTAGAATAAGCGATGATGATTCACTTATTAATTTTAAAGGCACATGTCAAGTTCCCAAAATGCACCTGGATATTGATATGCAATTCATAATACCTTATAAGAATAAGAAATATTCAAAGTAAGAGATAGTGTGGCTGTGTCATCGACACCCAACATGCTGCAGCCACTGAGCTTTCATTGTGGTGTCCACTTTCTCAGCTTAAGTAGGGCAGGCATGTGTAAATAATTGACTCGGTGCTTCTGTTTACATCATTAATAAACTTACAGCCAGTGGCTGTGCTCAGCCGTTTACTACGCAGTTCTAGAATAATTGCTTTGTTGGTTTATGTTTGACTTCCTCTCCAAGCTTGGTTATGCAAATGACATCCTGGGATAACCTGGAAGACATAGTTTGAAGGACTTGCCTCTATTTGGACTGGGCGTTTTTTTACTGTAAGCGGAATGAAATTCAATAGGCTTTGTGGGTTCTTCTACGGGAGATGACTTTTTGCATCAACTTACCCAGTCACACCGCTTTATTAGCTTGCCTTTACTGAAGCACTTGCATTTCTTGAGAAGCAATTAATAAAAATCTTTGTTGGTGATAGTTTTAATGAGTATGAGTTTCTAATCATCCTATCATGATGTTTCATTTTTAAGTGGTGAAAGCAAATGCCTTGCTTTCTGTAGATTCCTAATAAGCATGAAATATTTTTAACATGAGAAAATGGAATGAGTTCCAATTTAAATTTGATATATTTTTCTTTGAAATATTTGTACAAAAGACATATCTCCCATATGTATAAACTACCATGTTTAACTCCGGGACTCCGGAATTTAGGGGATTGGCAGAGAAACGTACTTAAATATTCCAAATAATTTATATGAAACTTTGTTGAAGAAATTGCATGGGTATTTATGCTACTCAATAGAGTAATACTATTTTAAGTCATGTAGCTATTTGCTTAATGGAGAAGTATGTTGATAATGATCATTTTGAGATCACTTATGTACACCCAGGGACCCAATACATAAAAAGTTAATATTTGAAGTTCAAAATGGTACCATCAATTTGCTTTTCTGCTTCTTACCTACTAACGTAGGATGCTGCTTTCTCAGTCCCAGGAATCATGGGAACCATGCACGAAGAAATAATGAGTAAAGCCAAAAAACTGTAGACATTTTCAGAGGTTTAGTAAAAGATATATAACTCACCTCTAGTGTAAGATAGAAAATTGTACAACTTTAAACTAAGGAAGAAAATGGTATTTTTAATATTACACACACACACTCACACACACACACACACACACACACACACGCACATGAAAATTATGTTTAAAAGTTTTAAAGCCATAAAAATTTTAGTTTGTTAATGGGAATTTCAAAAGGGTATTTTGATTTCTCTTAGCCTTAACAGGTATAGTGGTTCAATGTTCCAACTATTTTCAAATTACGCATCAAAATAAAAACTAGAAAGACTAAATGACAAATGTTTTTGTATAATTGAACTTATAAATAGACTGTTTCCTGTGCTTATCGTGGATATGTCATACCGATTTGTTTAATTAAGTCATAGCTATTTACGTGCATTTTCCACAATTTTCCTCATCATCCCTTAACTTTTAAAATGGATGTTGTAAAATGACCAAAATATTTTAGTGGCTAAGGAAATAGTGACTAACAGTAGCGAACAAGATTTACACTCAGTGGGTAATCATTATGCAGCAGAGGGAACTCTGGGTAATATTCTGAGGCAGATGGGCTTCTACCATAGGTGAATGATATGTCACCATTAAGATGTAAAGCCATGAGACACAGGTATTGCTCAAGTCCACAAGCTTTATAAAGTTGAATCTTTTATTCCATCTGAAGGAAAATACTAGACCCTAATTTACATGATGAATTATAAAACTATCATATCTTTCTTGTTCTTAGGCAGTTCATTTTATTGTAGGAGTTTTGGGTCCCTTGGGAAGTTTTAAATATGACAACAAGCTAGTATTGCTTTATGTGTTTTGGGGGGGGTCACATACTTCTGTTTTATAGATAACTTGCATTTGAGGCATTGAAAGCTTTTCTTTTTCTTTATTACATGTTGTATTATAGCCCGTGAGTTCCACTGGCCAACCCTGGTCCTGCCTTGTAAATAAGGAAAATGTGTTTCTTGAAGCTAATAATTAGACTTCGCGTCCATAGTTATATTACCAGGAGATTTCACCTGTAAGTAGAAAATGTTTGAGACAGATGACTAGAACCAAAGCTTAAGATGTCTGAAACGTTTGTGAAGCTGTTGGTTAAGGGAGTGCGGGGCTCGGGTTAGCCATGTGATCATTAGCTGGCCTTGTTCTTGCTATGGCTCTCAGTTCTTTTCTTTGTCTTCAGCTCCCTTCCTTTCTTTCATCTTAACGCCATGTCTCTATGCCTCCCCCTCCCCCCTCCCTCTCTCATCCCTTTCTGCTCTGCTTTATCTTGTAGCATTGACTGCACCACAAGGTACGCATTTACTTTTTTGTTAACTGTGACAAAACGCCATGACTAAAAATCAAACTAGAGAAGAAAAGGGGTTATTTCAACGCATAGTTCCAGAGGAGAGAGTAGTTGATTTTGGTAGAGAAAGCATAACAGGGAAATTGTCTCAGTTATGGTTTTATTGCTGTGAAGAGACACCATGGCCAGGGCAACTCTTAGAAAGGAAAATGTTTAACTGAGTCTTGCTTAGAGTTCAGAGGTTTAGTCCATTTCTGTCATGTCGGGAAGCATGGTGGCACAGTCAAACACGATGCTGGAGAGGTAGCTGAGAGCTCTGCATCTGGACAGCAGGCAGCAGGAAGAAAGAGAGACACTGTCTCAAAAAAACAAAAACCAACCACAAACAAAAACAAAACAAAAAGCTATGACAAATTTTTTCTGCTTGACAATATGTTTGGATTAATATTTTGTCGACCTCCAGAAGTTGGTCATTTTTAAAACTTATTTTTATTTAAAAAAATATGTGTATGTGTGTGTGCCTGTGTGCGGGTATGTGAAAATGAAGGTAGATGCTTGTGGAGACCAAGAGATGGCAGATCCCCTGGACTTGGCATTATAGGTGATTGGGAGTTATCCACGTGGATGGTAGGAATTGAACTCAGGTTCTCTGAAAGAGCAGAGTGTGCTCTTTTTTTAAAATTTTATTAACTTATTCATATTACATCTCAATGGTTATCCCCTCCCTTGTATCCTTCCATTCCTCCCTCTCTCCCATTTTCCCCTTACTCCCCTCCCCTATGACTGTGACTGAGGGGGACTTCCTCCCCCTGTATATGCTCATAGGGTATCAAGTCTCTTAACTGCTGAGCCATTTCTCTAACCCCCAAGCTGGCAAGTTTTTGCAGCAGGTGGCAGAATGAAGAAGTGAGCCCCTTCTATGTGTTAAGCTGTCTGCTGTGCTTTTAACATACATGATCTCAGTCTTCGAATAACTCTGGGAAACAGGCATTGTTATCACTAGTCTAAAGACTGAAAAAGCCAAGACCCACATATATTCGGACAATCTTAAGACCAAAATACATGACCCGGGATATTTTCATTTATAACAGTTACCTTGAGTTTTTGTTGGCTTGTGTGCCATTAAGAATATTTATAGCAGAGGGTTAGAATGATGGCTCCATGGTTAAGATTCTTGTTTGTTTTATACAGGACTTCTGTTTGGTTCTCTTCACTTTCATGGCAGTTCCACAGCTGTTTATAATTTCTGCTTCAGGAGACCCAACACCTTCCTATGTCCTCCATGTGCACTAGGCATGTACATGTGTGGGTGTGTGTCTGTGTTCTATATATATGTGTGTATATATAAAATACACAGATAAAATGTAAATAAACATAAAATATAGCAAAAAACATTCGAATACTGATACACCCCATGTCTGTGGTCTAACTTATTGAGTTGTCTATGTTTTGCCAAACCTTAGCACATTATCAAATAGGTAGGTTTGGACTTCACTGGCCTTATTATAGATATTTGAAATAAAAACTTGGTAATGAGGCAATGAATTAGTAAAAAGCATGAAAATGTACTTATGGCTCTGTTAAGAGTAAATTATTGATAAAACTTTAATAACTAAACCCAATCTTAACATCTGTTTTTGAGTTATTTAACTTAATATAAGATTTGGTTACTAACTTCACAGGGAAGGTTTGTCATACCAAATTACTTTTGCTTATAGTTTCATAGCTATATATAATGCATAAACATTATATTCAGAAAATGATATTAGTCCAAAAGAAGACAACTATGGAATTGAAAAATGTGTCTTTTAAAAAACTTTTTTTTAAATCACAGCCATTGGTACCCACACTCAGTGATGTATTTGCCTTTTGACAAAAAAAGTGATGCCCTTAATAATTACCTGTTGTGTTCTTCTGGTAAAATATGCATGTTACAACTTATGTGATATACAAGAAAAATTTTATAGTCGGAGGCCACAGTGACATAATTGGCCGTTCAGTTTGGCTCACAGCAATGCTGGGGTGGTGGCAATCTTTCAAAATTGTCTAAACGGTGGGAGCATGTTTTGTCTGAAGAAAATACCATCCTTTCACGGTCGGGTAGATCAAATGGAAAACAGAGGCTGGAAGGTGGGCGACAGCTGGGAGAGATTTTCTTAGTGGCCTCAGAAGATTGATTATTCCAGAAGATTGATTGTGCTCTGGTTTCTGCTCATTCTGTTTGCTTTACTCGAGCCATAATCCCTTGAGAGAATAGGAGTCAGTCCGCATTGTATTCCTGACAAGTAAGGCCACTGCACAACAAACCTATGATCGTCTGAAACTTGAGTTCATGTTGCTGTACAATAAGGGTAATGGTGTTTACTTCCTCTGAATTTCCTAAGGAGTGAAAAACAGAATAGAAAAACACACTGGGTAAAATGGTTTTTTGTTTTTGTTTTTTTTTTTTTTTTTTTTGGTCGTCATTCATATTGGCTGTTGTAAAAACCAAGACACCCCTCCATACCCGCCCAAGCCTTAGTACAATGGAACAACACAGGCTTCTTTGCTTAAGCAGTGAATGCTTAGTGATACCCTTTGATCACTAGTTTTGGGGTTTGGTTTGGTTTGGTTTGATTTTTTTCAGGACAGGGTTTCTCTGTGTAGCCTTGGCTGTCCTGGACTTGCTTTGTAGACCAGGTGGCCTCACACTCACAGAGATCTGTCTGCTCTGCCTCCCTGAGTGCTGGGATTACAGGCGTGCGCCACCGCCACTGGCTTGGTCACTCCTTTTGCAGTCATTAGTTCTGTCACTCAGTGCTGGGAAGTTAATGGTTGTGTGTGTGTGTGTGTGTGTGTGCGTGCGCGCGCTTGCACGCACACATGCAGGAAGATATGTATGTACATGTGTATAAATGAATATCAGTACATATATACACATGCATGTGGAGGCCATAGGACAATTCTAAATGTCATTCCTTAAGTATCCTCCACCTTTGATTTAAGACATGATCTCTCACTAGCTTAAGCTCACCCAGGCTAGGCTGGCTGGCTGACAAATCCCAGGGGTCTGCCTGTCTCTGACTCCCTAGGACTGGTTTAAGAATGCGTATCACGCTATATCTATAAAATACAGGATGCATATTTGGGGGCTTTAACTAAATTCCTTCTTTGCTTGTGGGCCAAGCTCTTTAATGACTGAGCTGTCTTCCCAGGCCCAGAGCTTGTTCCTTCAATGCACCATCCTACTGGAGCACCTTTCCCAGAGAATTTTCTTGGAAGTAAATTACTACATGTAAGCAAATGTTCACTGTGTGACCCTAATCTGGTTTGTTGTTGTTATTATTATTATCATTATTATTATTATTATTATTATTATTTATTTTTATTTTTATTTTTATTTTTATTTTTATTTTTATTATTTTTATTATTACTATTTTGTTTAGTTTTAAATAAATTGGCATCCCGCATTTGGATTGCATACTAAGTAAGCATCTTCAAAAGATTTTAACATTTTTTTTCAGCTAATAGTGAATAAGAAACTGAAATCTGCTGCACCCCCCCTTCCATTCTAGCAAATGGAAACACAATGGCGGTTGTGCAGGGTGGCTGCATTTGTCAGAAGCATACAAAGGAATTAGGTACCTGGGCTGCTTGTTACAGAAAAATGACACTTGTTTTCATTTTCCCACCGCTGCAGTGTTGGAACTAGTCTGTGGGGACACTAGGTCCAACAATTGCTGCGTCCTCCCAAACATGAGGTGACCTGCTGTCTCTCATTGAGCTGTGCTCTTGCAAGACCTGTGGACCAGAGTTGCAGCGTCCCCTGACTGCTGTCAAAACCTATTTCCTTCTCTGTGAACTGCTTGAAGATTTATTTACTTACTAGCAGGAGCTTACTCAGTGGTGTATGGTAAATAACTTTTGTGCTTGGCCCAAACAAGAAGAGATAATCAATTCATTATGGACAGATTATAGGATTTACTTCTGTAACTTTTTTTTTTCAATCAAAAGTTTGGGAATGAAGCCCCTATTTTGGGGGAACATTTTACTGAATGAAATAGCAAACTTTGGATCATTTCTTTTCCTTGATATCTGAATTATTTCTTTCTTCCATGACATTTAAATCTGTATAAAGTGAAAAACTGAGAATAAGTTGCATATTTAATTGTCATTAGTAACATATTATTTGTAACTTGATTTATTATCTTTCTTTTTAATTTTAAAAAATTTTTTATTAATTTATTCTTGTTACATCTCAATGGTTATCCCATCCCTTATATCCTCCCATTCTTCCCTCCCTCCAATTTCCCCCTTATTACCCCCCCCATGACTGTTGATTTTTTATCTTAAAAATTGGAAATAAACTACTGATGATTTATCTTTAATTACCCATCACCCCATTTTCTGTTCAGAGCTCTTTGTTGGCAAAATTAAAGGATTATCCACTGATTTGTATAGGTGAAGTTTAATGGCTTCTAAGGAAATACAATTTAATGGATTCTAATGAAATAAAACGTATATAATAAAGTCTTCATATTTTTGAGAATTTCATACATGAATACTGTATTTATATCATTTCTCCCCCTCTCCTCTAACTCCTCCCATGTCCTCCTTCTCTCTCTCTCTCTCTCTCTCTCTCTCTCTCTCTCTCTCTCTCTCTCTCTTTCTCTCTCTTTTTCTCTCATGACCTGTCTTTATTTATTTATTTACATATACACATATGTGTATATAAACAAAACATGCCTAGTCTATTTAATGCTCCTCATAAGTACATTTGTTTAGAGCCAACCACCTGGGATTGGATGGCCTGTCAGGGAGCTCATACCATGGAAAGATGAGTTTTCCCACTCCCAGTAGCCATTGATGCCTCTAGATCTTCATCTAGAGGTAGGGCCTTGTGAAATCCCCCCATCCACCTTGACACATTGACTGACGCTGTCACTCTGTAGGTCCTGCTTAGACCATCATGGTTTTTGAGATAGCATGGTTGTAGCTTCCGAGACATATCTAGAGACCACCGACAGCAAACATCCTGGCTCTCTAGGCTGTACCATCTTTGTGTGTTTAGAAATATTATCAATTTGGGAGAATGGGAGTAGGAAGTTCTTTAGGGTCTGTGACCTCTACAGGGGTGGTCAGTTGGCTAGACTTACAGTACCAGGCATAGATTTACTCCTATTGACTGGGCCTTAACTCCGATTAAACAGCTGTTGGGTTCTCCATAACAAAAGTGTCACTGTTAAACCTTTAGGGATATTTTGCAGACCCAGTCACCATTGTGTTTGATAGACTTTATAGCCGGGTATGACTATTGATCGGTCTTCTCTCTTTTGATGAATCTAGCCCTCAGGGAGGAGACGTCCAGGGCAGTTTCAATTCAGTTTCTCCCAGGCTTGTGTCTGGCATGTGGTGTCTTCAGCAATTGGGTCTTCCTTTCAATTTCTGGGACATAAAAAGGGCAAATGATTGTATTGGTTTAGGTGCCTCTTACACTCCCCTGACCAACAAAGAGAAAGAGATTCCCCATGCTTGACATTGGGGCTTTGTTTGTGGCTTTTTAGAGGAGTGTTATCACCCTGTGTGGCATAACTGCATTTAAACTATCGTGTGTGTGTGTGTGTGTGCGTGCACATGTGTGTGTTTGTGTGTCCCTCTTATTCCCCTTTCTCTGTGTGATGTATTTTAAAGTAAGATTATAACATAATATGTTTTTTCTTATAGCCTTTTTGGAGGAAATCTAACTTTTAACTTTTGCTGCAGCTATGTTTGATCCAAGCATAGAGTTTCCCATGGTAATGCACACATTTCGTGGGCGCTGGAATTCCTATCTCTTTTCTGGACCCTTATACATGTAATGAGACGTGATGGTGATGAAAAAACTAAAGTGGATGAAAATTCTTTACATAAGAGTAGTACTGAAAACAATCTTTTTATGCCCTTCAGGAGAATTTGTAATTTTTAATTTTAACTACTTGGGGAATTGAATTTTAACAGAAACATTGGTAGGGCTTAAACATACCTACACTAACACAAACGACTGCTTCTAAGGAACACCTGAGTTGAGCAATGTGTGGAATGTTTGGGTTTGCCTTGCTGGAACCTTACTAGGACTTTCAGGAAATTAAAGATTTGGAGGCAAAGATTTCCTTCACTACTAAGACTGGATCTATCTGTATATCCTTTTGAAAGTCAAACTTCAGTCACATGGTGAGTTGGTGTTTTAGCAGGCCTAGGAGACTGTGTAACTTCTGAGCTGGAGGAAAACTAGGCTGTGGCTTTAACCTTAAAAAGGATCCTGATGTCCAATACAGAGACTCACTGTCTCCCCTTGTCTGCATTGTGTAGGTCCCACGTTTTCACACACCGGGCACTGGTAATCTCCAGAGTTGATCAAACAAGTTCCATTAGACATTTCCTGCAAATAGTGATGTATTCACTTTATTCGCTTTCCTATAATACTGTTTCAAAAACCCTCCATCTTTAAAGGCTAATTGTTTGAGTAAATGAGTAGGTTTTCATGTGGTTAAAAATCAAGTCGCTGGCCTTTATTGATTCATTACTCAGCTGTGTTTCCTTTTCTATGGGATACAGTGTCACTGACATGTATATACTGCTGACGTGCACAGTTCTCTGGTTTTTTTTTTTTTAATTTTTTTCCTCAGTTTTAGACTTAGGGGAGGGGAATAATGTGAAAGTGGGAGGGAGAGATGAACGGGAGGATAACAATTGATTTGTAATCTGAATAAATTAATTACATTCAAAATAATATTTTAGTACTTCTTTTTGAAGTTTTATACATGTACATCTACAAAGTATACAAAGTATTTTCACTACATTGACCTATTCACTCCTCCCCTAAGCTCCCCCAAACCCTTCCAACTTCAACTTATTTTCTTCTTATTTTTTTAAGATTATTAGGTTTTTAAATTATAATATAGTTATGCCACTTTTCCTTTCTATTTTCTCCCTCCAAACCATCCAATATATCCTGATTTTCTCTCTTTTAGATTCATGGCATTCATTCATATAATTTAATATTGTTAAAATTCAAATTAAAAGTGAAGAAAAGCATCATGAGCCTATCTGGGCATATTTGACATGGACTCTTAAGTGTCAACAAAATGTTTCTTCAGGCAAAAACAGTTAGCTGGAGGTGCAGCTCAGTTGGGTGAGTGCTTGCCTGGCATGCATAAAGCCTTCGTTCAGTCCTCAGCAGCACATAAGCCAGATGCTGTGGGGCAAGCTTATAATGGCAGAGCTCTGAGGGCCGGAGGACCAGCAGGTCAAGGCCGTCCTCAGCTCCATAGCACAGTCCAGGTGAGCCTAAGCAACATGAGCCCTTATGCTTAAAAAATGTGTAATAATATAAATGTATGTATAAAAAAGAGAAAATAATAAAAATTAAAATGAAACAAAGACTGTTATATCCTAAAGTTTTGAATCATGAAAATTCTTAGAGCAAGTGCTAGGGGAGATTAGGATCTTTACATTTCAAAATGTTAAGATCTTTCCTAAATTAGCTCTCCCAAGCTTGTTTACCCTTATTGCTTCTGTTGGACTTTGAACCTGGTAAAATTCTTAGGGGGGCATACAGTTATGAAAACTTACCCATGTCCTAAGTATAAATATATAACACAGATATATGTGAATATGTGTGTATATATATGTATATATATTCTACTTTACATGTTATCATGTATATATACACAAACTCACCATCTCCTTAAGGTTATACATGAATTTAATATTATTTCTGATGTTTAATATTTCTTTTGTTTAATAGAAGAGACATTGGTGTCCTGGAGGTAGAAAATCAACCAAGTATTTTCCATGCAAGCAAGAGAACATGAGTTCAATCCCCAGAACTGACATACAAAGTCTGGGTGTGGTAGCAAACGTACTTGCAAGACTAGTGCCGAGTGCTGGCTGGCTATTTAACACACTCCAGGCCTATGTAAAAAAAAAAAGTGGACAGTGTTGAAAAACACCACCAGAGGTTGACATCTCCCCCTACAGGTACACACATACATACATGCACACACACACATACATACACACACACACACAGAGAGAGAGAGAGAGAGAGAGAGAGAGAGAGAGAGAGAGAGACCTTATATTTAATTTTTAAATTCTTGTGATTTTCTTCTGGAGATAATGATAGTATATAGTGCATCTCTTTTTGTGAGGATTGATTCAGTCTTGTATTTGACTTGCTCCATGTAATACTCCAGTTATATGAAGCACATTTTCCTCCTTTCCTATTATTTTTGTTGTGTTAGAAGTAGCACTCAAGTTTTCACTTAAAACTACTATGATTTAAGCATTCACATTTCAAAAAATAATTTTTCTGTGTTTTGACAGTCGATGGATGAATTGGTTCCAATTTCCCAGCATGCAGTGGGTCTTCTCAAACTTAACTTCCACTTCCAGACTTTGTTGTGGCAGCTGCAGCAAACATGTCAGAGTACAGAACATTCCATTAAGAGCAAAACCTGGAGGCTAGCTTCCTACGATTTTGTTTTATGTGACAAACAGTGTCGAGAGGTGAAGGTAGTTGGAGTGGCCGTGACTCAGCCCCTTTCCCTAGGGAGTGACTCACTCCGCATTAATAGATCTCTGTCTTTGTGGCATGTACCATGTCCCTCACTAAGTGCCTGGGACACAAACATAGATGGGCTGGGTCACTCACCAGGAGCACCGCAGAGTCTGGGAAGGCCGGATATGGCATTGATTAGCACCTATCTGGCTCAGGAACAGCCAGAGCTCTATAAATGTTATACTTACCTGTCAAGGGCGAGCATGATTAAATACACAGTTACAGGGGCCAGCTAGATAGGCAGCTAGATTGGCTGATAAACATGCAGTTCTTACTCCATGCTAAAGCAGTCTGGCCTGCATTAAGCCCTCGCTGTCTTGCTTCAGTATTAAGTAAGATTTCATGCTCTTTCATATCACACATCGCCGTACCTTTCATGAACAAGCCAGTCATCTGTCTGGTGGGTAGTCTCCTTTTGGTTCCGCTACAAACTCAGCCTTCGTGTTCGCAATAAAGACTAGGCTAGAACACACTTGACCCTCCTATTGGAAATCTGGCACCGCACCACTGAGTGGTCTTCTGGAATCCTCCAGACCTCTTCTCCTAGCCACATGCTTGCCTTCCCATCCCTTTATATCCTGTAGGTTATGCGTGTTGCAAGAGACCGATTGGGGTCCTCCACAGTTCGTCTGTCCCGAAGCCCTAACCCGCAGTTGGACTGTATGTAGTATGTGAGCTCTTAGGAGGCAGGTAACTAGGTGAACCCGCTAGATGAGGGCCAGTCCCCTGGGATCCTTGGTCTTGTACAAAGAGAGGAAGAAAAAAATTTAAAAAGTTGTCTGATCCTCCACACCCACTCCATGTGGCTCCTTCTTCTAAATCTAAGAAGACAGACAGACGGCTGCTGGCCATTTAGGAAGAGAACCTTTGCCAGAGCCCAGCCGTGCTGAAACCCTAACCAGCATCTGGAATTACAATGAATAAAATTCTGTTCTTTAAGCCCCCTATGTATTGTCTGCACACACACACACACACACACACACACACACACACACACATGCATGCACACACACACATGCACACACACACGCGCACACACGCGCGCGCGCACGCGCACACACACATGCGCGCGCACACACATGCGCGCGCACACACACACACATACACGCATGCACACACACATGCACACACACATGCACACACACACGCGCACACATGTGCACACACACACATGCGCGCGCACACACACATGCACACACACATGCACACACACATGCACACACACATGCACACACACATGCACACACACACACATGCACACACACACATGCGCACACACACACACATGCACACACACACTCACACACGCATGCACGCACACTCACAAACATCTGTGGAGGCCTTGAATGTTTTTACATATCAAATATATGTATTGATAGCTGGCTTATATTTGTATCTATCTATTTCTGCTTCACCTGTGCCAAAATGGATGCCTCATCTCCGTTCACTTGGGTGTCCAAGGATTATTATTTCCTCCCTCCCATCTCAGATCTCATCTTTTATCTTTGCAGATTGCATTTCCTAATTAGGCCATATTTTAATTTAAAATCCTCAGTGTTTCACTTTAGTGTACAAAAGTAAAGATTTAATATGTAGCTTCCTCAGACCTAGGGCCAAAATCATCGCTTCTCATATAGACCCAATGTAGCTTTCGCTCAATTATTCCTCCTTTTTACATGTCTTACTCAGGTACAGCTGTAGGTGTGGTGTTCTTCCAAATATTGCCTGGGCCTGTCCTGTTCCCTCCCTTGCTCCTTTCCTCCCTCCATACTGCCTTTCTGCCCTCACTCAGATCCATCGTTATTTTCTTCGGTTGCTGAGACACAGTCCAGCTGTTTAACCCAGTCTAGCTTCAAGCTGTTAACCTCCTGACTAAGCTTCTAGTTCCTCCGTGAATCATTACAACACAGCAGGATTTCATCCCACCTCTCTCCTTTCAGCTCTTACAGCATTGCTTGCATTTCTTCTTTAAAATAGGCATATTCTGGTATGCATCACAGTCATCGAGTATTTTTTTTCTACAACCACTCCTACACCAATGGATTCTATTAAATAAACCCTTTAAGGAGAACGAATATTGGATCCTCAAAATGCCAAACAAGGTTTGTTTTGTAAAATTACTTTGTTACGTTTCCCAAAAAAGGGCTACAAGGTTGGAGAGATTTGCCCAGAGGAAAGGAACACGTACTGACGTGGTAGAGGACCCAAGTTCATCTTCCACAGCCCACGCCAGGTGACTTACAACTACCTGTAGCTGCAGTTCAAGGGCGCTCTGACACCTCTGACCTCTTCGGGCATCTGCACACACGTACAACATAAAATGAGGCATTATAAAAATAAATCATAGCAATAAAGACATACATTACAAATAAATAAAAGCACTCCAAGTTTAAAGTAAAATTGATTTTAACACTGAATAATGCTTTCAGTACTCCCAAAGTTTATTTCTAGTGTATAGTTTCCAAGAGAGAAACAGGGAAAACACAGAAAAAGTACTAACTGTGACTTTGCGTTGACAGTTGTCTTGTTACTTAGTTGGCAGCTGTCCCTGTGTTTCCAGAATTTTTTTTTCCTTGTGAGGTATAAACAGGCATACATCTGTTTGATATGTGGGTTCTATATATCTGGCCATCACCATATGATTTAATGTGGACACAAAAGTATTTCTCATTGGTTAAGAAAGATAGCAGATTAACTCTTTAAGATTAATTTCTGACATTTTTCTCACCCTCTGGGAGAGGAAGAAGAGTGGACAGGAAAATGGTGATTTTAATATGCAGATACATTATGGTGCCTGAAGGCAGATGCCAAATCACATTGAAAGGACTTCTCTTTGAATTATGTTCAGGGCTTTTGTTTAGCAAAATACTACATAAAAGTCCTGACCTGGCTGTTTGAAGTGGCAGATGTTCCCTGTGAAGACTGAGCCTTAGGGCAGCATAAATCTTGTATCTATTTGCTCAATAATAGATTGTAATTTTTCCCCCAAAGTTCAGGTTGCTGGTGAGGAAGCAGCTAGAAATGGAGGTGT
The DNA here is from genome assembly GCF_964271855.1 of Acomys minous. Classification (NCBI taxonomy): domain Eukaryota; kingdom Metazoa; phylum Chordata; class Mammalia; order Rodentia; family Muridae; genus Acomys; species Acomys minous. The sequence continues at coordinate 107,915,957 of NC_140486.1, read as the reverse complement.
TTCTCTTAAACAGGAACGAACCAATAAAGACCACAGGATAGGTGTGGTTTGCTAGCACCCAGCCCATCCATTCTTCTCCCTTGCGAGGATGTTCCTGTCAAATACTTTTAAACAAAACTTGTATATATTAAGGTGTGTACAATAATGACCATCACATTGAGACAAATTAGCATGCCCACCTCCTTACAGTTACCTTGTTATTTTTTTTAATCTGCTTGTTTGTTTTTGATGAAGGCACTTGAAATCTACCCTTAGCAAGTTTCCCGTATACCTTAGGGATTACTAACCGTAGCTACTGTGCTGTACGTTAGACCTCTGCAGTTCCCCAACTGTAGTTATCACACAGCTTGCCAAGCCTCTGTGCTCTTTCACTGTAGTCAGCATGACGGACACTGGGCCTCCAGTGCTCTTCATCCATTTTATATAACTGTGATTTTTGTATTCTTTTACTGCCATCTCCTTCCTACTCTCTGCACCACCTTTCCTTTGGTTCTGTTTCTCTTTCTTATCTTTCTTTTTTCTTATTACTTTCACCATCTATGAAGTTCTTATTATTTCACCATCTATGAAGTTATGTAATATTTTGTATATGTGTGTTTATTGTAGTCCCATAAATAGATTCATTTTGGGGGCTGGATCATTTTCCTGTGTGTGTATGTGTGTGTATGTGTGTGTATGTATGTGTGTGTATATGTGTGTGTATGTGTGTTTATGTGTGTGTGTATGCATAAGTTCTGATGTGTAGTCATAATCTGGTGACTTCTTTAGTTGTTCCCCTACATCTATATATACTGGACATATTATAAATAATGATATTATTAATAAAAAGTGCAGATATCTATTGAAGGTAATGATTTTATGTGCTTTGGGATTTCTGTGTCATATGATGTTTTGGTTTTAATTTTTAGGTGCCCTATATTGTTTCCTAGAAACTGCATACCGGTTTACATTTCTACTAACAATGTATAAATGTTCCATGTTAATTACCTTTATGATCTCTATAATGCTAAATCTGACTAAAGTAACTTGAGCGATAAGGGATATATTTGGGCTCATGTTTGAGGGAAAGCATGGTGTCTTCGATAGTTCTATCTGTAATGACAGGAGTGTGTCCCCACTGATTAATCATATCTTGGCAAGCCAGGAAGCAGAAAGCTCAGGCCAGAGCCAAGTTCCACTCCAGTGACCAGCTAGTTCACAGTCAGGAAGGTTCTGCCACTTCCCAAATTAGCACGGCCAACTGGGGGCAGTGTTCAAATACTGGAACCCAGGGAGGAGAGTAGAGATCAACCATAGCATGTTCCTTTTGTCCACATGGTTGGCAATATTTGCTGTCTTTAATCATCTTAATCAAAGTCATAATAACAGGTATGAGATGATGCCTCAGTTTGATTTGTATTTACGTTTCCCAGGTTAGCTGTGTTGAGTGCTGTATTCTGTATTTATTGGCCATTTTTATGCTTTCTTTAGAAAAATTTCTATTTAGGTCCTTTGCTCATTTTACTGTAGTTGTTCTTGTTTGTTGCTGTTGAGATGTGTGAATTTCTCATACATTTTGGATGTTAACCGCTTAATCAGACACATGGCTTGCAATGCCTTTCCACCTTGAGACTTCCTTTTTATTTTGGTGTTTCTGTTGTTGGGTACTTTTTACTTCCTTGTTTTGGGTTCTTTTTTGTTTGTTTGTTTGTTTGTTTGTTTGTTTAAAGTCTTGGAGTCATCTGGCTTTTTCAATGTCAATGGCAACGAGTTTGTTCTCTATGAGTTTCATCCTATAAATTTTTTCGTTTTGGGTGTGAACATTAAATTTTTAATCCATTAGAGTTGACTATTGTGTCTGGTAGAAGATAAAGGTCTGTTTTCATATCTCTGCACATGGATATTCAGCTTTCCCAAAACCAGTTTTCAGGGAGAGCATCGCTTGAGTGGAAGTCAAATGGGACAAGACTAGTATTTTTTTAATCCCTCAAAACTCTCAAAAGAGTTTTCAACTGTATTCTAAAACTTGGCAAAGAATCAAAGGAATACCAAATGGACCATGTGTGCTTGTTAACCTTGAACCATGTGGACCCTCCTCTCTGTGCTGAGCACTTTCTTAAGTTTGTGGCTTCAAATACAAGGTTCATACACTTGAAACAGCACTAATCCTTTACATTTCCATTTAACTTGTGCTGTGTTGAGCAGGAGATAAGAAGACATTTTGAGCTACCATGTAACTCGGAGCGGTGGTGTCCATGAGCAGACACACACAAGGACAATTTAGAACATCGTGCCAATCACACAGAGTGCAGTCAGGGTTCTTTGACTCATCTCTTGTCTCTCGAAAAGTCCCCCAAAGTGTCATTATATTTTTTAGTATGAAAGTATGCACCGGAGAGTGAAGATTTAGACTCTAATCAACCTAAAACGTGTTAAAGATACTGGGATGTTTTATGTGCTAAGGAGCTCTCAGCAAAGAGTGGCTCATGTCATGTAGGCAGTTTAAAAACACAAACCAATGAGCAACTCCACATAGACTTTCACTGGCTCCAGGAAGTGATAAGCCGTAGTCACCTAACAGCTGTGATAAGTGGGGTTACCACTCTGGGATTCATCTTTCAGTAACTACTATATGGCTACTGAGCAAGTTTGTGTACTGTCCACCATGCATGTAGGAAAACAGGATCACTGCTTGACGGAGGTAAAGTATAGGTAGCATAAAAATGATAACCTTAACCATTTTAAACGTGTAGTGCTCTGACATTAAGTACAATTAAGATATTGAGAAAGTTGTCCCTTTAGGGTTTTATTATGTTTTCAAGTAGATATTTGAATCCTGGTGTCTGTCTGTCCGTCTGTTCCCCCTCTCTCTTCCCTCTCCCCGTCCTCCTCCCCTCCCTCCTTTTCCCCCCCTCTCCCTCCCTCCCTCCTCCCCTCTCTTTATCCACCCCCTCTGCTTTTCTTGGGAATGATGACTGCTAATCACCATGATCGATGTGCACATACATGCAGTGCCCACTTCCTGTTCTTCTATTACCTGTTGTTCACATGTCTTTTTGTAGCTGTCTCCAGCAGCCCACACACACCTCCAGCCACAATTAGAGCCAGCCCTTCAACATGAGGAATACTTTTCCCCCTGCTCAACTAGGATTGTTTCCTTTTATAGTTAGAGTATATTTTCTCTCCTTAATTTTCTGCTTTTATCAAAATTTTAATTTCTCTATTATTTCTTTGACTGTGTACTGTTCAAACTTAAAAAGCAGCAGGGCCTTTGATTCCAGCACTCGGGAGCCAGAAGCAGATGGATCTTTGTGAGTTCAAAGGCCTGCCTGGTCTACAAAATGAGTTCCAGGACAGCCAGGGGTACATAAAAAAATGTCTCAGAAAACAAAACAAACAAACAAACAAACAAAAAGTATGCACAGACTGGTCCTAGTCTCCCTGCACATATGTAGCAGATGTGGAGCTTGGTCTTCATGTGGCTCTCCCAATAACTGGAGTAGGGTCCCTCTCTGACTCTGATGCCTCCCTTTGGGTCCTGTTCCCCTAACAGGGCTGCACTGTCTGGCCTCAGTGGGAGAGAATGTGCCTAATCCTGTAGTAACTTAATGTGCCTGGGCACATTGGTACCCATGGGGGGACCTCCCCTTTCTTTGAGGAGAGGAGTGTCTGAGGGTGGGATTGGCATGGGAGGGGGCTGCAATCAGCATGTAAAGTGAATAAATAAATAAAATTTGAAAAAAGAAACAATACAAAACAAGCTGTTAGCTAGTAGAGAATGCTTTAAATCAGCAGGTCTCCACTTGTGGGTCACAACCCCTTTGACAAGACTCTGTCTCCAAATATATTTACATTCATAGCAGTAGCAAAATTAAAGTTATGAAGTAGCAACTAAAGTAACTTCATGGTGGGGAGTCACCATAGCATACGCAACTGCATCTAAGTGTCACAGAGTTAGGAAGGTTGAGGACCACTGCTTTAGGCTTTCAACATGTGGCACCATTCAGTTTAATTACCATGATAGGCAGCTTAAATAGCATCTTGAAATAATAATGTACATGGGTCAAAAGAAAATTATTTATTTTGTTCTGGAAAGCTCACAATGACTTACTACTGGGATGTGTCCGTGTTGGTTGCTGTCCTATTCTGGGACAGTGATGTCATATTAGATACTGTCATCTTTATATCTTATTCTACATAGTTTTTCGTGTATTGCCATTAATCTGCATATGTCTTGATAAACCCATGTTTAAATCTGGGATGTCATTGATGGCACCTAATGAATATTGTATTTTTGTTGTAGTTGTTGTTGAAAATACTTTCTCCTTCCATTGTGAGTTCCTTTGGTGCAATTAAAAAAATGCTATTCTTGGGAACTGATGATTTTATTCAGATACAGAAGTTCATATCAAAGTAAAATTATATCAGATGTTTGGCACAGGGATAGATACATTAGTAGTAGCATTCTGTTAAGCCCCTGATAATGTCTCTTTAAAACAATGTCAACAGGGACAATGGGGAGGGATAGGAGGGAAGACAGTGGGGACCGGATTTGTTCAAAATGCATTATATGCATGCATAAAATCCTCAAACAATAGAAAAGATTGGCAGCTGGTTTATTATCCCCTCCTTCCATTCTTATGTGAAGAAGTCACTTTTCTTCGTAGTATGCCTTGAAATACACACCAGCAATCCATGCCCAGTGATGTGCTCTGCTGGCGCTTACCCGTGTTCGTGCTGTGTTTCCCTGTGCTGTTTCTTTCCACCAGGTCACCACTGAAGGATGTTAAGTCAGTGCATAGACTCTGCCTAAACATCTAACGATGAGACATTCCTGACTGGCCGGCATACGACGCTAACTTCTAACCAGTTAGCCCACATGACTATAGGAGGCAGCCGGGTTTTAAACTGGAAACACTGTTATGAACCCTTTCTGAACCAGCTTGAGAGTCTGACTCTTCCTTTGCTGGCCCAGGTGACGGGCTGATGTTCACCACAGACGTTTTGAAAAATTGTTTTTCCTTTAGTTCCCGTTCTTTGTTCCTTTCCTCTGACAGTGTGCTTTCCCGCATATTTACTTCTCAGTGTATTTTAATGGCCAAGCGTATGCACAGGGGACCAATGAGAGGACTGATAAATTGCCAATGAAACTGTCTTCCTTGACCTTGACTACCTTTGCACTGATTGATGATCCTGGACTAAAGATCTACAGACTGTTTGTGGGTATTAAATTAGATTAGAGATCTGTCTGAGACAGTCCAGACCGTTATAACAAACATACCCTAGATGGGGTGCCTTATAAATAGTAGGAATTTATTTCCCAAGCTCAGGATGCTCAAAAGAGCAAGGTCATCAATTCAGTAACTGATGAAGTTTGGTTCTGTGTAGAGAGATAGCTGCTACCTTGCTGTCTTTACCTGGCAGAAAGGACAAAGGAGCCCCTATGTTGGAATTTCTTCTCTAAGGACAATAGTCTCTATTTCTGAATTTCTCATTTGTAAGCATGGGTGTTAGGATCTGAGCATGAGGATTTGGTGGAGTAGGCAGAGAATATAAGGCAGGGTCCAGATGAGTTGGTTTTATTAAATAGTAAATCTTCATGGTAAATGGTGGCATGTAACAAGTATAATGTGGGTGTTTTGGACCTTATACTTAAAAATCTTTGAATGCATGAAGTGCTGGAGGCAAAAAATACCGCCTAATTTTTGACATTTATTACATGTTTAAAAAATGAAACCTAAAAATTACTGTGAATTTAAAATGTTATTTCTACATAAGCAGAGCGTGTTGTAAAGTGATCTGTGTCAGGCAGTATATTTTCGGGCACAATAAACAAGTTGTTTAATGCCTGCCTTGGCCTTCCTCCTTAGACAAAGAAAGGCTGACTTTTCCAACTTACTTAATCTGATGGTGTTACTTTTTTCTTCTGCTTTTAGAATTTTATTGATCTGATCCAACCCATATTGTGACTGCTGGCTGGAATTAAGGTCAGTGCCATGCTTATATTGATCACGAACAAGCTGAAATAAGCTTTTATAAGGGCTTTTTCAGTCTTTAGCTGACTGGCTCAGGATATTCTGGCCAAGTGTGACCAATAGCAGGATTGAGTATGAACTGTATACGTCACACCTTTGGCTCATAATAAACACGGTTTTGGGCAGTGTTTGTTTTTATAGTAGAATCTCTTTGGTTATTGAGTGTTTTACTTCTGTTACTCTACTAGCTAAATTTTGGTGAAATAAAATCTCCCTCATTTTCTTTCCTTAAAAGAATTAAACAAAGCCTGGCTTATATCTTAAAAGAAAGGCTTGCTTTCTGAGTTCACAGAAAAACGCATTTAAATCCACAGTTTGGTCCTCACACAGAATGCATTACCTAAGGAGAGCAGAGTTGAAGTGCATTTGTGAATCACAAATTTTAATTAACAAGCAGAATGGTAAGGTGTCATTTCTTTTGTTCTGTTTTCACATTAGATGGCTTTTATGGGCCACTCTGAGACAGCTTCTGTGAGTCTGGAATAATAACAGCCTTAGAGGACCCTCAGACAAGTGGGTTTGGGGATCCCTTTATTCCCTTTAATTTCTTCTTGAGGACATGAATTTAGAATTAAAAATAAAATTATAACCTAAGCCCTGAAAGCAATGAAGAGTTCCATTACTCATAAAGAGCAAAATGCCAGGTGTTGCTAGTTTGAGCATGGGCTTTTTGTTAATGAGTAATGTAAAGAGAAACACTGGGTTTTTGTTCATGCTGACATTAATCAAGAATTTCTACTTTAAACACCATATTTAACTCTTTAAGCTAAAATGCCTACTGTAGCAGGCATACGCTAAATATGTACTTTTTCTGGCCTTAATCCTGATGTCACTCTTCTGTTGTCAGTAACACACACACACACACACACACACACACACACACACACACACACACACACACACACACCACCACCACCACCACCACCACCACCACCACCACCACCACCACCACCACACTACCACACTCTCTGTCCCTCAAATGAATGGGTAATATTTCTCTTTTGTCTTTTTCAAGTACATATGGTGCTTTGCTGTTCTTTAATCTCTATTTTTTAAATTAAATAAATAGAATGTTGTATTTATGCTTATTGGTAATTAGCTAGTTAATAAAGAAAAATTAGGGTAAATTGATTTGAAGTCTATTTATAAATCATGTTACTTTTATTTGATATAGTTTTGAGTTGAATATTCTAGAAATACTTATCCTGGTATCCTTTTTAATCACTCCTTGGTATAGCCTAAATAAATAGATACATACTTGAACATGTTATTTTATTATTATTATTATTATTATTATTATTATTATTATTATTACTATCATTATTATTGGAATAGACTCTGACAATTTCATATATGTATATAATGCACCAATCACACATCTCCCACCCTCTGTTAGCACCTTTCCACCCCTGCCTACCACGCCTGCCCCCTTGCCTACACATCTTTTCCTCACATTCCCGTCTGTTTTGTGACCCACTGAGTTTAACCTACCTGTCTATGTGGCCATAGATTTGGAACTATCCTTCGGAGCTTGGTGGGTTCAGAGGTAGATGCACAGGTGAAAACAATGACTCTGTTTCCCCCAGAATCAATCAGAAGTCAGTAGTTCATGAGTAAAGGATAGGGCCCTCAAAGTCATTCCTCTACCCATGACTGACAGTGAAAAGAGCCAGTCTTGTTCAGGCCCCATGCATTAACTACAGCTACAGGGCCCATGACTCCAATGGCTATGCTTTACCCAGGAGAATGCACTCCATAGCCCCTCTCCTGGCCATTTGCCACTTACATTCTTCTAGCATCTTCAGATACCTCTTCTCAGTATCCAGGACGGCCATGGCTCTGGATTCACCATCATTCCCTGCAAAAATGGCCTTCTGTGATTGAGACTGAGAGTAGCATTTGTCTATGTGTACAACGTAAATATTTAGAAGACAGCTTGATGCTATGTCAGTTTAGTTGAAGAACAGTTGGTTTCTTCCTTGGGTCTCTGACCTTCCCAGGGATTATTGTTGACTGAGGTTTTAGTACCAGGCATAGACTGTCTCCTAAGGAGTAGGCTTCCAATTCAGTCGGGAGGGTATTGGTTTTCCCCATAGCAATCACACCATTTCTGAGCATGTTGGCCTCATCTTGCTTGGCAGTTTGGTTTTGTAGTTCATAGGGTTCACAGCTGGGTAAGGCTATTGAGGAAGCCTTTTCTCTCCCACGTGTCTGCATTGCACTGCCAACACTTTGAAAATTAGCCACCAAGGAAAAAATTTCCAGCTTAGTCCTGGCTTGCAGAACGCTTACAACTAAGGTGTGTTCTTGTGGACAGCAGAGATGACTCACAAGAGCCTTCATTGTATGGGGGTGCCTCTGGCACCTTCCAAACCAACAGTTCCCCTGGAAGAATAACATACCTGGCAGTGTAATTTTCTTTAGTAACCTACTACATCTGGGAACAGCATTATTTAGCCATTTGGGGTGTCTCCATTCAATCTCCAGTTATATTTTTAAATTTGGTTAAAAGACAATAAGCTTCCATACAGACTTTTTAGAAACACATGTCATTTATGCTAAATTTTTCCTGTTCTCTTTCTGTGCCATCCCACATCCCATTAGACCCGGCAAATAAAAAGTAAAGTCTAAAGAGGGGTTTGCAAGGTATCCGTATTTTAATCAGGAATAGTTTTGATGCTCAAACTCAACCTCCTTTTGAGTTTTGCTGTCTCATTGTATTATCCAAATAGAAATTTGAAATCCCATCATGCTCTGGTAACTTTTCTGAAAGAAAAATTATTAAAAGTAAGTACATTTCTGTCAAGAGAGCAATATTACAGTTTTGCCTTAATCTGATTCCCTACCCACCATCAATGTTGAGATTGAGTGTGTGTATGTGTGTGTGACAACACAAACATTGTGTTCTACAAAAACGTGAAAGGTCAGAATAATATATATATTCAAATAAATATGCTAATTGAGGTACATGAAGCATCCAAACAAATGGGAGCCTACTTAAATCCCCATTATTGGGTCTTTCTAATTGAGAATGAAGAATTTTTTAAAACAAGTTTGATAAACAGTTATCTGTATAATAATTTATAAAAGCAGCTACTCATAGAAAGATTTTAAAAAATAATTTAACTCCTCATAAACAATAGATTTGGTGGGTTTGTTTATTTTTTTTGAGACAGAGTTTTATGTAGCCGGGGCTGGCTTTATAGTCACGATGTAGCCAAATGACCTTGAACTCCCTGTCCTCGACCTCAGAAGTGCTGTTCTTATGGTGAGAGCTTGAAGCACAGTGTTGCTGAGTGTACACTGGCAAGACATTTTAAATTGTCTAAAATTATCGTATGAGGGAATTGGCATGATGTACAGAAAGTAAGAAAGTAAACTGGACAGTGTTTCTTTACCATACTTTAACAATACAGCTTTTGCTACGGGATAGGTTTCCTGTAAACCGTGATTTTTCTATTTTAATAATTAATCACAATGCCAATAGTTTACTGTATTACTCTCCAGTTTTTGTCATGTGTTGTTTTCACTTAAGCTTCTTTTTTAAACTTGTGTTTTACTTTTTAAAAAAAGTTTTATGTAAGCTTCGAATTTTGTAACTTCCAATTGGTTGAAAATAGTATTTTAAGTGTAGTTTACCCTGCAAAAATCTCATAATTTACCCCTTCCCCATTGCTGGGCAGACATCTTTAATAGCTTACTCTATAAATAGCACTGCTATGAATATCCCTCTACTCAGAGCGTTATTTTAACATGGTATTTAATATCAATTTAAAAAATTCTATAATCTGAGGAAATAAATGCCCTTTAAAGTGGTTACCATGGTATGAGAGCTACTCGGGGCCGTGGTACCAGTGAGCACTTTATTGGTGCCACATTCCATATGAATTTCAATGCTGGTGTTAAAAGTAGGGTTTAGTTTTTCCTCTCGGATTGGCAAGAAATAATAATGTTGTGTGTGTGTGTGTGTGTGTGTGTGTGTGTGTGTGTGTGTGTGTGCGTGTGTGCATGTTTGCCTTATGTACGAGTGTTTCTGTGTATGGATGCATGCACATGTGCATATATGCGTGAGTGAGGCAGAGGGGGACTCCAGGGAGGATGCCCCTGGTTCTCCTCCCTGACAGTGGGGTCACAGTGAGCATGCCTGGCTCTCCTGCAGGGCTCGTGGAGACTAGGTCCTCATACCTGTCCTGCAAGTTCTTTGCCATCTCTCCATCCATCTCCACATCACTAGTAGCTTCCTATTTTTAAAAAAATTTTAACTATAAAATATGAAATGTGTACTTATTAGAGAATAGTCATGTTAGAATAGTTTTTAGCCGGACAGCACAACTTTCACTCCACATCGAATCCCTAAACGATGATGTTAATTGTGCTGGCTTTCGTGCTTCCTACTTCAGAAGACTGTTCAACTTACATTGCTTTATTAACAATAGTGGTTTACAGTATGTAGTTGTTCCAGTGCTAGACAATGGTGTTCATTTGGCCATGGTTCCTCAGATGAGGAAACCAAGAACCCTGGCAAATACAAGAGTGACAGCTGGGACTTTTGTACAATTGAAGTGTCTCTCAGCTTGTGATGAAAAGTTAGCACACCAGCTTTTCTAGAAATATTTGAAATATTGCAAGAATGAATATTGTTCTTAAAATACTAAAAAGGGAGGATCGTACTGTCTTTAACCAGTATTTTGATTTTAAATTTTTATCCTGTTTTAAAAATAATCATTTTTTAAATTGATACTGTCATTTAGTTTATAAAATATAAAGATAAAGGGAAACTATTACTGTATATCAAGGAATGGTAAGCTTTATCCACTCTGATCCCTTTTTACCCAAGACATTTTTATCTTATTCTGGTTATACAAAAAGGTTTATTAGTCAAACATTTAATGGTACTAGATAAAAAGAAATTTAATGAAGACACTTATTTTGTTATACATATAATTTTGACATATACTAGTTTTACACAAAGAATGAAAACTTTACCTGAATATTTGATACTCTAGGATGTAGATTATTTTGACACTCCTTGGAGTTTATCTGTACTTTACAATCCAAATATAAGAAGAGCATATTACATACATACTCAGTGCAGACAGCAGGAGCATATGAAGCAGTGCTGGTAATTATTGCCCAATCCCAAGCCAAAAATCCATTTAATGACTTTTTATAAATTTAAAGTCAAATTAACAACTCAAACAGCAACTTTTACAATCCAACATTCTAACACAGTATGATCCAAAGTTATAGTAGTTTGACGCATGCTGAGGCACGATGGCAGGGGACTATTAAGGGTGTCTGGATTCAGTAGTTATGTTTCTGTAAGAAAGAAGACTTTCTCAACAGTGGCAGCGCTGCAGCCCAGGACGTACAGGGGACTCAACTTTGAGCCAGGGTTCCAGCACACATATTTGGGCTTTGCAGAGCATGAAGGCAGGTGCAGTGGAAAGTGTGTATGTGGTGTGTGCAGAACCAATACTGCAGTGAATTCATGTGCTTCAACACAGCCAGGCACTTCCAGAAACACCCATCATTAAAGACCTACTTGATTTTGAATTAAATTCTGATCACTATATGCTCGCATCCTTCTGCCAGACTATTGCAATTCCCACATTAAGTTATACCACCCTATGTAGTTTTGGAAGTTGTGCGTAACTGGTTGCTATGTTTTGACTATATTTTTTCTTCATCATATACATGAACAGTCATTATAAATTCCCCTAATGATGTCAGAAGTGTGTGTGTGTGTGTGTGTGTGTGTGTGTGTGTGTGTGTTTACACTGACACCCACTTCCCACCCTTAGAGATAGACAGTGTCCTTAGAATTAACAGCTAATGATCCTGTGAGTGAAGCCACCCTCCTGTATTCCTGGTGGTGTTAGATAAAGCACTTGTGTTTGACATTAGAAGATAATGTGACTTTTTTGGTACTTTGAATCTTTAGATGCTTTTCTGTGAGTGAATCAAGAATAATTATATGAAATTGTTGACAAAAGGCTTGATTATGATCCCGTGTTCCAGAACAGTCTGGGCTCTGTTTCTTTTCCCTGAGTCAGAGTACTTTGTACTGTATATGGCAACCTTCAGCACATGGACTGCCCAGTGCTCCCCTGGTTAAAATTATCACCTGCAAAGTGGGAAGTGCATTAACTTAGACTTCATACCTCAACAATTTAGACGCCATATTGCTGTGAACCCTAAAACATAAGTTTTCTATAGCATTTAAAAAATAACAAAAGCATTTTCTTCTTCTAGATTTTATATAATAAATTCTGATGCTTCTCTTAAGACAAAAAATAAAATTTATGAGGATCTTAAAATGATTGTTATAGAAATTTCTTTTAAAAATGAGAATGAAATGGTACTCTATATGGCCAGAAAGTAATGAATACTGTGCTAAGTGATACGCTGTGTCCCCATCTCTCCCTCCACCCCGTTCTTTACCCTCTTTGTGTGATATACATGCATGTGTGATGGGTATATGTGTCCATGCTAGGCAAGTCCGGAGTCTGACGTTTGGCGTCTGCCTCTATTGATTTCTACCCTACTGTCATGTTTTAAATGAGAACCTAAAGTTTAATGCAGAAGGTTCTGGATGGCGAGTTGCCTAAGGTTTCTTGTTTGAAACCTTAGGCTTCTCTATGAGTAATCTCTGGAGTCCCATGGTTTTAACTGTACTCCATTAACACTTTGAAAATTAATTTTTAATTGTTCAGGAATTTTACCCATTTATACAATAAATTTTGTTCCCCCACTTGCCTCCCTTCTTCCCCTATCTCCTGCTGAAAGCCTTGTTCTCACTAAGTCCCCTTCTGACTTGCATGACATCTTTGGGTGTACAACCCACTGGGTCTATAGTTTCTTTCCAGAGCATTGTGAGAGAGTACATCCCAAGTTAAGGCAACTAATTAATGACTACACTACTGAGGAAAATGGTACTCCCTCTCCCAACAATACTTAACTGCCAGTAGTCACCTTAGAGAGAATTGGGACCTCATAGATCCATCCCCCACCCATGATAACATGATTCTGGGCCCAATTGCGTGCAGGTTCGGGGAGGTAACCTCCACTACAGTGACTTCCTAGTGGCTGTGTCACCTCCAGAAGGCGTGTTCTTGCGGCACATCTTTCTCTCCTCCGGCTCTTCCCCCCCCCCCCTCTCTCTCTCTCTCTCTCTCTGTCTTCCTCCCTCCCTCCACCCTCCCTCCTCTCTTTCCTTTCTTTTTTTTTTTGGAGACAGGTTCTCTTAGATCACTAGTTTGGTTAGACTGTCTAGCCAACAAATTTTAGGGCTCTGCTTGTCTCTGTATCACCATCATTGGATTTATAGAATGCCTAACTATTTACAAGGGTGCTGTGGACTTGAACTTGGAATCTCATGTTTACACAACAAGTGCTTTACTGAACACACCATTACCTCAGCTCTTATACTCTGTATACACTGTAACAAAGATATCATTAAAAAGCTAATAGCACGTCACCCAAGTAATCATATCTATATATATATATATATATATATATATATATATATATATATATATATATATTCAAATGACCTTAGGAATGGGGAGCAGAGATTCTGTTACTGTTCTATTAGAGAGCTGGGTAAAGCCTTCTTTACTAGCTTGATTCAGGATGCAATGCCCCGAGCTTCTCAGTCAACCTCCCAACACTGTCTCGGTAAGGAGCTGTGTTCCTCTTCCAGCCTTCCTCATGGCTTCACACATCTCTCCCAGAACTTGCTCCTGCTTCACTTCTGTCTGTCATGACTATTTCCAGCTATGCTCTGTCCATGAAGCAACCCCTAGGCTATTTGAGGAAAGCTAGTATCCTAACCCTGGGCTGTCTGCCATGGTAGAGCCTTCCAGAAGTTGACATGAAATAAATTATAACGATATTAGGTAATACACAATTTTATTACATATTATGAACTAGGGAATACTTATGTGTTTTTTGCATATGTTACAGTAATCATTTTTCTTATTTGTTGTATTCTTTCCCTTAGTGGTGGAAAAGTTGTGCAAAAAAAAAAAAAAAGAAAGAAAGAAAGAAAGAAAGAAAGAAAGAAAAGAAAAAAAGGACTTAAAGAAATACCACCCAAAGACATTTGAAGCAGTATCATTATTTTTAATTTAGTGATATAAAAAAATGACATGAAAAAGTGACTTTTTTATATTCTACTTTATTCCTACACTCAAATATGCATATTATAATTATTGGATTGGTGTATACAATAAAGAATACAACCTGAGATTATTTAAATGCTTAGTTATTAGTTTAGCATTTTCATAAATGATACAAAGTTGCTAGAGTCACATTACAAACTGGAAACACTAGTTATTCCTAGGAGGGCTTGCTTTCCTGTGCAGCTCTTTGAAATCTGAGCTGTCATACACTTGTGTTTCCCACTTTTATTTACTTATTTCTTGTTCATATAGAGTCTCAGTGTGTAGCTCAGGCTGCCCTAGAACTTATGAACTTGTGATACTCCTGCCTCAGCTTCCCAAGTGCAGAATAACTGCTGTGAGCCTCCAGACCCATTTTTTTTTCTTCTAAAAAAAAGTAGTTTTTTCTCCCCGCTGACAACATTTTAACTGGGCCTGCAAGATGGCTCAGCCAGCGAGAGCACTTGTCACCAAGCCTGACAACTTGAGTTCCATTCCTGGGACCCACATGACAGAAGGAGAGAACTGACACCCTCGCCTGACCTCTGGTGCAAAATAACAACAACCATTACAAGTCAAGAATGAGCTAAAGGTGTGACTGACGCAGAAGGCAGGCTGGTAATGTGGGGAAGGGGAGCAGGCGTGCTTACTGTGACTCTCATCTCCTCAACAACTTCAGGAACATGTGCTCCTGAAACTGCTCCCTTTTTGATAGTTTTGACATAGGAAAGAAGAAGGCTCTTGACATCACAGAGTATAAAACTGCTGCCCACTGTAAATATTTTAAAGAGCAAGCGTTGTATACTGGCTTTTCTCCATATAAGAAAATAATAGTCTAGTTGATATTTTCCATTAAGTAAATGTAGTATCAAATGCCAATAAAAGATAACCCTGTGTAATCATCCTCATACTGACTTTCAGCTTTATGAAATCAATGCTGCACATTGGATTTACTGACCAGATAATTTTTATTCTTTTCTTCCATTTATCAGAGAGGAAGAATGTGATTTCAGAGAGTAACACAGCTGTGCCCTTGTATTATCTAGGGCAGTTTGGACAACAAAGCACGTAGATTTCCTACTTGTATAAGGAGACCATCCATTTGGAAATCTCTTACCTTATGTCCCACTTACTGAAAAGTAAGAATTTATAATTTTGAATGGATATATTCATTATTGCTGTGCTCCTCCTATAAATCAGCATACTGTTTGCTTAACTTTAGTATTCATTTTGGAATAGAAAATGAGAAATTGCTTATCAGAAGATAACAAATATATATATATATATATATATATATATATATATATATATATATATATAGTGTGTGTGTGTGTGTGTGTGTGTGTGTGTGTGTGTGTGTGTGTGTGATCTGTAGTAGATGTTACACAGGTAATAGATGATTAGATAGACAGGTGATGGATAAATAGAATTTTAGTATATAGATGAGAACTGTGAATAATATAAGGTCTTTACTTTTGTAAATATTTTCTGTCTCATTTCTGCAGAGGATAAAATTCTCTTCCTTTTTCAAAGGAAAACCCAACCAGTAGTCTAAAAGCACATAAGCAAGCATTACTTGAAAAAAAATCACTTGTTATGTATAACCAACTAGTGTGGTCAGAATTTCATTCCATGTCTCTGAGTGCCTCACGTAAGTCTTTGCTCAGTTTACTTTCTTCTCACCACTTCAGATTTACTTAGGGAAAAGTGGCGTTACGTGGAGCACTAAATGTATTATCCATATGTCTCCATGCCTGTGCCTCCCTACCCTGCCATCTCTCCTCTGGTAAGATTTGTATGCCTGCCAAGTAACATCTATCTTCCAAAGATGGATCAAGTGGTCCTTAGAACATTGCTTTGAACATGGAGATAGGAGTTTGGAACTTCATTTTATGAATTGAAGAGCTTAGTCACACAACCAAGTGTAATTTTTATGACACATTATTCTGTGGCATGAAACAGCTCATAAAAATTTAGAAAAGATCTTTATAGAATAAAAATAAATAGAAAAAGGCATATTTGCCCAACTGTAATTGCTTGCTTATAATATACAAGTATGAATCATTCTGGTATGGCTTAAGTTGGAAAACAGAGATCTTTGGATTGACCAAGGAAGCTCTTCATATTTCTGCTCAAAGACGGTTTTATCTATAGAATGGAAACCCTTTCCAGCTCTGCTTTTCCTGCTAATTGCCATGTCCTACAAGGGCATTAGCATTTCAGAAAACATACTGTTTCATCATTAAGGAGACTTAAACAAGCTATTACAAATACCATCTCCTAGATAGAGAATAAATAAACAAACAAACAAACAGAAGACATTAAAGGGGCAAAAGTGTTTCCATGGAGAAACAGAGGGTCTCAGTTTTGATAATTAGTAAAAGTAAGATAACAAGAACACCATCTTGCAGTGCCATTTTTCCCCTAAGTTTCTTCTCTTTATTGTTTAGCCAAGTTAGAATGATTTGAAAAACGAGCCTGCAAGCAGGGTGCTTAACTTGATGAGCAGCTTTCTAGATACAAACCTTTTTAAATTTCACTTTAACTTTCTATTTTCTCTTAGGGACTTGGACTTGTTTGAGACCATCTGGCTATAACATTATAGGGGATGACCTTAGGCCTGGGCGTACCTTTGGGAGTTTTCTACCAGTTTTATATATTTGGAAATTAAGATATAATAAATCTTTTCCTATTAGTGATTCCATTGAAGCATGTACAAGCATCCAATTAGCCTATAAACTTAATGACCAGAAATTGCACTTACATCTTCAATGGTGGCTATTGTCAGACATTCAGTGGAGTGTTTCACATGAGTGTTGCACAACATGAGAAATTCCTGTTGTTTCATATTTATAATGACTTCAGTTACCTTAAAACATTTCATGCTGGTTGACCAGCCATATATCTACTAGAATTAATCCACCCCAAAGGAATTATCATTTTTATTGTATTGTATAAAATATCGTCCTCCCTCTTCCTATTGACCTGGAATTACTACTGTGTCCTTTGACTTTGTAGGGACTGAATAAATATTGTCAATTTTTTATATACTTGTATCTGTGCACTTTGGTTAACCCTTTCTTTTTTGTTATCAAAGATGCCCGGTAGCAAAACAAAAAGGTTTTAATGCTACTTTGACAAAATAGGGTGCATATTCCCTTTTACGTGGTTATAATAGGGATGCAGAAGTCAAATACAGCACTTAACAATGAACCATAGAAAAATTTGGAGGTTTGATAGACTTGTTATCACAGCCGATGAGGAAATAGGAACAGGAAACATAAGATGTTTTTAGAATGTGATTGATTTGATTTGTTTCTCCCTCTCTATCAGAAAAAAAATTAGTCACATTTTTAAAAATTCATGTATTCACTTTCGATCCGGATTGCAGACCCCTCGCTCTTCTCCTCCTGGTCCGTCACACTCTCTTCCCCTATCCCTGATCCCCTTGTTCTCAGTAAACAGGAGCCGCCACAACAACAACAACAACAACAACAACAACAAACAACAACCCACCCCAGCATATCAAGCTGCGTCAAGACTGAGCTTATCCTCCTCCACTGAGGCCAGGCAAGGCAGCCCGGATAGGGTGAAGTAGTCAAAAGCAGGCAGCAGAGTCCATGTCATAGACAGCTCCCGCTCAGCTTACTAGGGGAGCCACATGAAGATCAAACTGCCCATCAGTTGCATATGTGTAGGGAGCCTAGGTCCAGTCCATGCCTGCTCTTTGGTGCTTCCGACTCTGTAAGTCCCCATGGGTCTGTGTTAGTTGACCCTGTTGATTGTCTTGCAGCATTCTTGTCCCCTCCGGGTCCTTCTATCCTTCACTCCCGCTCTTCCATAGGACTCCCTGAGCTCTGCCGAATGCCTGGCTGTGAGTCTCAGCATCTGATTCAGTCAGCTGGGCGGGGCCTCTCATTGAACAGCATTTAATTCTCTAGCTGTGTGTCATGGTTTTCTCAGAGATACTTTTAGAAGCTTGCTTCTGATCCATAAAGCCCACAGGGCTCTTATCATGTATCATGGCCATACACAGTGGTAAATAGCATCCCACTTAGATCGTCAAACAGTGTAGCTGAATGAAGGTGTCACCAGGTAGCGTGTCCCCACATGGAGATAACGACACTGGACAAAGTTGAAGGGAGCAGAGAGAAGGAAAAGATGAACAACCAGTCAACTAGCATGACATGTTTTAAGGTAACAAGCACTTATTAACATGTACCAACGGGAACTGTTTGTGCTGTACAACAGTGTATAAAACAGATGGTTAATGATAGTCCGTTAAATGAATTGCCTTTTACACAAAGGTTCTAGGCACGCGGTCAATCAATGCCCAAAGACTGACAGAATTTTGTTTTAATATTTAATGACAAATAGCCCATCTTGTTACACATAGCAATACTGATAATAGTGATGGGATCTACATTGGTAGGCTCAGAAAGGAAGCAGATGCTTTCCTCTAAGAGATGCAGTTTGTTAGAAGGAAGGACTTGGAAGCCATGGTTGGACTTGAGGCGGGAAGAAGAGGCACAGACAGCATACTTCAGAGCACCTCCCCCAGCAAATTCCAAAGACCTAGGGAAAGCTAGATTCTATGAATGTATACGAAGTATTAAAAATGACTCCTTGCTCCCTAACACTTTACAATCTTAAAGGGAAGCGAGGAAATGCATGGGAATACTAGCAAATGCATGACAATTTAATAAGTGTTAAATGCAGACGTAAGTTTGCGAGGAAATGCAGAGAAGGTATGATTTGCTTTGATTTTAGAAAGAGCACATTTTAGAAATTGACTTCGTTAGGACCTTGAGAGGCAAAAAGAGAAGGAAAGACTGTGAAAGGTCCCTGAGCTAGCGTAGAGAGGCAGGAAGCTGGGGCACACAAGAGTACCGAGCAGCTGTGTCTTGAGCTGGGTTTCTGCCTCTTCCCTCTTTCCTTAGATTTCTCACAAATATGTGTGAAGGTGTTTGAAGAATTTGTATGCTCTGTGCACACAATAGTTACATTCAGAAATGCTCCTGTGGATGGCAGCTCTGGCAGTGTGAAAAGAAAAAAATATCAATATGTGGGAGCTTAATGTTCCAGCTAATGCCAATTTATTTTATCACGGCATTGGTATTATCAAAGTTCCTTATAATCAAAGGAAGATATGGGAGGAAAATGAACTGCTGTATCTCTTTTTAAAGTTTCAGATGGAAGAAATTGAATGCACAATCTTCTAAAACATATCTGGAAGGGCTCCTTCCCAGGGAGAAAGCATTAATTGGAATATAAATTGCAAGAGAAATACATGATTAAAAATAAAATCTTTAGACCATGCTAACTTCCTCACAAAGATAGTACTAGAAAAATCAAACACTTGGTTCTTAGTGGGTTTGTGTTGTGCTGTGTTTGGTTGAATAAGCATCTAAACCAGAATACATTGCACATTCCAGACTACAGAGAAAAAATTCCAAGCTTTAATTCATCCAAGCGAATACCACATATTAAGTATACTACCTAGTCCACAAGTGAAAAGGCTTGCAGCATTATCCTGAAATCCATCTGTTAGCCAATTGGCTTTAATGAGGGAGAAATAATCTTGTTCTTTAAAAAAAAATCTTGTTCATTTTTATTTTTAAATTGTGTGTGTGTGTGTGTGTGTGTGTGTGTGTGTGTGATGCATGTGTGTGAGTGTGAGTGCCTATGGAAACCAGAAGTGTTAGATTTCCTAGACATGAGGTTACTAGTCAGTAGCTGTAAACTGCCATTCATGGGTGTTTGGAACCAGACTTGGGTCCTCTGGAAGAGCAGTGCATACTCCTAAGTGCTGAGCCTTCTCTCCAAGCCACATCTTGCACTTTTATAACAGAAAGCAGTTCTTCAGCTTGGAGTAAGAACCACACTCACAGAAGCTCCAACTCCAATGAGAGCTGAGGGACACAAAAAGGCCCTTCCTTCACACTTGCTTTCCAAAAGATGGCTCAGGGTCCTCTTTGTGAGACTAAATTGAGTCTTATTCAGCCATTATCCAATGAATATACATTGCATAAGAGAAAAAAAGAAATCTTCATAGAAAAGTAAGCATGCACAGAGGCCTATTGCCCTTTATCTCAACTTCCAGAACAAATCTCTTTAACTTGTGTGTACTCTTACAACGTAGAATGAATAAAAGGATGGGTTCCTAAGTGACGGTGTAAATGAGTAGTTCTGAGTCCTTGAATATTTCTAGTGTTTTCTAAAATCAAAGACAAAGGTGCATTAAATAAAAAGTGATGAGCAAAACTATTACTGCGCAGTGGCCTGAATCTTGTGGGGGGTGTTCCTGAGGATTGGACCAAGACAAGCTGAGCTTTGAGAGGGATGACGGCCTCCCTGTGGAGAGCAGAAGGGATAGCATGAAAACCTTAATGACTCCGAAATGCAACTATGAATGGACATTCGCTGCTCTTTGCCACATTTCACTTAAACTGCTCAACTTTAAGATCTGGGGTTCTTTTTCAAATGCTAATGCCTGGCCATCTGCTCTTTCTTAAAAAATAAAATAAAATAAAATAACCAGCAGGAGCATGCTGTGGGTCATGTGACCCTAATCACTGCCATTATGAGCTTTCTGGGAGTAATCACACAGGTTGAGCCCAGGGTGAGCATCTGGCGATGATGCATTGATCAGAAGATTGCTAAAGACAGGCTCCCCTATAGAGAGCCAGTGATTCACTCCCTGGCCTGTCTACATAAGCAGAGCCCAAATCCACAGGCTCTAACAATAGCTTCCTCTCCCTGTACTTTCCTCTCTGCTTTGAATTTCCTTAAAACTTAGTTGGAATTATTTTAAGTGCATGTTTGCCTGTAAATATAATTAGAATTCTAAAGAAGGATGTGGAGAAAGCATGCTAATAATGACTAATAGTGAAGTGGGAGCCTTCACCCACACAGAGTGTGCTTCTCTACACAAGGAGAAAAGAATGTCACAGGGCCTCAGGCTTTTAGAAGTATCATTGCATGTGATTTTATCCTGCTTGGTTTTTTTTTTTTAATTGGAAGTGGAGACCTAATTTCAAATTATAGGGAGTCTAAAAGGAGAACTTTTCAGATGACAGTTGAAGATACGCCATTGGCAAAGAAATCGTAATTACTTTCCTTTCATAAGGCCATTTGTCCATGACAATATTGCTTCTTAAGACATTTTAAACAACATTATATACAGTGTGTCCTACTCTGCTAACTTTCACCCTATCCAGGACTTGGTATTTTTTAAATATCATTGCACACTATTGGATTTATTTTTAACTTACTCATATAATAACTGTTAGGATTTTTATTGGGTAATCTGGTAAGGATTACCCATTATTACCACCAGAAGGGCCTCCCCAACGTTAAGCACCAAATGTAAGTGTACCGCAGGGGCTTAGAGGTGAACGGCGGAGCTGTACAGAGGGATGGAATCACATCAAGCAACAGATCCACTTAAGAGGTTTAATAGCGAGATACAGAAGCCGTCTCTGGGGGCACACGGGGTGGGGGGGGGAGAGAGAGAGAGAGGGAGGGAGGGAGGAAGGGAGGGAGAGAGAGAGAGAGAGAGAGAGAGAGAGAGAGAGAGAGAGAGAGAGAGAGAGAGAGAGAACACGAACCATGTGGAGGGTCTGTTCCATTAATGGCCCTGGGCAGGGCCACACCCCCGTGGCCACGTAAGCAGTGACATCACAGGTAGGCGGACTGTGCAGAATCCTAACTGTAACCTTAAGCAGAAGTCCATGTATGCTAGATTGGGATATGTGGCAGTCTTCTTTCCGTGGTTGGTTTGTCTGCTTATGTAAGGCTGATGGTACTGACGTTAAAAGATAGGCATGGCTTCTCTCACACTTGAAAATCAGTCATTATTCCAACTCTACCCCTCAAAGCTCATGGGAGCTTCTAAATATTCTTTTTTAATTCCCTATTTTAGAATTGAGGCAGGCTAAGCTTACTTCCAGTCTATGTAAAATGACTGTTAGCGAATCATTTACCAATTGAACAAATGTTTTATTGAGCACCACTCCATGTCAAAAAGTGGGCTGGAAAAGAGCAAGGTCAGTGTCCTCCTGCTCGGAGTCATTCAGAGCACGGCAGCTTTCCAGTGCATGCCTGTACTTTACCACTCACTCATGCAGTAACCAAAGCATGAAGTATACATTTCTAAATGACTACTCATTTAAAAAAAAAAAGAGAGATTTAAAACCTCATCAATGAGAGTCTGGGGAGATTGTTCAGTGCTTAAGAATACTTGCTGCTGTTGAGGAGGGCCCAACTTTGGTTCCCAGAACTTCCACGGTAGCTCACGACTGTCTATAGCTGCCCTCCTTTGGCTGCTCCATATACCAGGCACAAATGTGGAGCGTGTGTGTGTGTGTGTGTGTGTGTGTGTGTGTGTGTATACATGCATATATAGCTCATACATTCATACATATATGTATATATGTATATATTTGCCTGAACACATGCACACATGCGCACACATACACATACACACATATAACATAAAAATGAATTCTTTTTTTAAAAAACAAGATTATTAAAAGCTTGGTTATGGCAGCACCTGTCCAGGGCCCACTTTGTGAGGAATAAAGGATACTGAGTTAGATTGTTAGAGTGTAGCATTTTTCTTCTCCTTTCATCTCTCTGTATTTGTACTTCCTCTTTATAAATTCTTTAATCTCATTCTTTTAAAGGAGTAAGGGAGTACTTCAGTTATAAGGACTGATATCTCTCCTTTCTGAGGTCTCAAAGAAAGAATGTAAAAGTATTTGAGTTTTGGAACTCTGTCAGCCAGGGCTTTAAGGCTTTCCAAGATAACACAGCCTTGACCCACTCCCTACCCAGCCCGCACCCCTGCCCCCACCCCCAGCACAACACTAGGAAACTGGGACTTATGCTTCATAGGACACACTGCACCATGTGGTAAAGAAACTTGTGCATGCCAAACTATATAATTGCTTCCATAATTATCAGAGACCCATAAACTCATTCTCAACATATGTAATATAAACATATGGCAGTACAGTTCAGTTAGGCTTCATAAGAGTTTGTGTCAAGTCATATGTCATATTCAAAACCCTTTTCACAGGTGCAGAAATGTCACCATGGATAAAGTGCTTGCTTTCCAAGCATGAAAACACGAGTCCGTGTACCCAAGAACCCATGTAAAAACTCAGATGTGGTTGCACGTGTCTGTAATTTCAGTGCTAGAGGTGAGGTAGGGAAGGCGGAGAGACAGGAGGATCGGAGGCTCCTGTGCACTTGCTGGACAGTCGGTACAGCCAGCTCATGAGCTCCAGACCCCAAGAGCAATCTGATCTGGAAAAAAAAAGGTGAAATCTTTCTATTGCAAAAAGAAGGTGTTTTTGATGAGAGATGAGAGCTATACTTACTTGTGGGTATAGGACAGATATTTAGAATACACTTAGGAACTCTGCTGCTTCAGTAAAGTGGTGCTTGTAGGTTCTCTTCTAAGACCCATGAGTGCACTAGCCCCAGGTGGCTTCCTTGGTTTCTAGTACTTGGCAGAATTGATTTCCGTCCTGTTGAGCGGGCACTAAGTTCAATTACAGAGCCATTGGTTACCGCTGACATGTAAGTGCCTCTGTGGTACCATGGCATTATTCTGTCCTGCTGGTTACTGTTGTGGCTCATTGGCATTGCCCAGGGAGGAACGATTGATTGTTTCCCTCCCCTGGAGGCTAAACTACAACAGTTCAAAATGCAGAGAGCAAGGGAGAAGGGTGCCCAGCTCCAACTGATACATCTGCAAAACAGCTCCAGTACCTAAAGCTCAAGAGACACAGGAGCAGAGGGTGTGAATAGGTTGTGAGAGCCAAAGGACCAGCAAGTTGCTGTGAGATACTGGTCCCATAGAAATAGCAGGAAATCTTTATCTATGATATCTCAACAACATAGGTACCTAAACAAGAACTGAAGAGGAATAACACCAATAGACATGCTAACACATAAGGGAGAACTATCAAGGGCCTCACCCAAAAGTTAGCAAACTACATACATGTAACTATATACATGCTAATATCGGGAGAAATAATCTTTCCAGGGATGAGCCACCATTTGGTTACCCAAACCAAGTGTTCAGCCCTGAAATACGCACAAATACGTAACACCAAATGGAGTGAGCAGGTTGTATTTTGGCTTATAGATACACACATGCACACATACGCACAACAGTAACAACTAAAGAAAAAGAAGCCATTGTTTTGAGAGGGAATAGGAGGCAGAGGTACATAGGAGAGGTTGGAGGGAGGAAAGGGAAAGGGAAAATGATGTATTTATGTCTTAACTGCGGTGGTGGTGCACACCTTTAATCCCAGCACTTGGGAAGCAGAGGCAGGCGGATCTCTGTGAGTTCAAGGCCAACCTGGTCTACAAAGTGAGTCCAGGACAGCCAAGGCTACACAGAGAAACCCTGCCTCGAAAAACAATATAAAATAAATAAATAAATAAATAAATGGTAGAGAATGATCAAGAGAGATCTGATATCAACCTCAGGTTTCTATATGCACACATATATGCATATACACCAGAGCCACATACACACTCACATGCATCCCAAAACTAAAAATACCACACAAACAAGTTTTTCAAGACCTTATGTTTAGAGCTTGTGCTCATAACATGTCTTCGTGAGTACAATCCAAGCACGGTTTATTATTTCACATTTAGAGAGGTTTCAATACCCACAGGGTGATACTTTTCATCCAGCATGTCACTTTAAACCAGGTGGTTGGTTGGTTTCGGCAACCTATCTACCTGTGGCCCCGTTATGAAAGAGTGCCTGTGTCTCACCAAACAGGTCTCACTGTGACTTGAGAGGGATGTGAGAGCCCAGAAACAGCCAGATTAGGTCTTAGCCATGCACTTTCTAGTCAGTGTGGAGCATAGTCAGCCTGGCCAGAGCCAGAGCCATGGCACTCGCCACAAAACAGCATCACGGCTCCGAACGAAGCTCAGAATATCAGAGAAGTATTCTGTGAAGGTGGGGTCTGTAAGAAGCTGTGCAGACTAGGATAAATGGAGCCTACGTAATGTTGATATGGGCTGACAAATCATGAATCTCAGGCTGAAGATAGTAATGCTATTTTAAGAAAAATTTGTGATACATACCTTCAAAAATGTTTGGAGCATCATCTTCAGCCTTCTGGCCCAATATATCAAAAATACATATTTGTGAGGCAGGAACTATTGAAGACTTGCTTACCCTGTCTTGGTAAAGTTCGACTGTCGACTCTGCCTGCATACAAGCTTGCCCTTTTTAAGGCAGAATTCTGTCTATGGTAGAAATGAGGACATTTTGACCAGTGGCTTGTTTGCCATATTTGAAGCCATCTCCATAGCGAGGTTCTTTGATGCTTATAATCTTCTTTGAGGTAGGCTGGGTGTTGCCAGGAGTTAATCTGTCTTATTGTCAGTTAATCTTTAAAATAATAAAACCATTTTTATTTGCCTTGGGTGACTGCTCAGGTAACAAACTGTCTCTGTCATCTTCTGATTTGGAAAGCTGCTAACCTACACTCCTGGTATACTCAGGTAATCAATTTTATTCCTTCTCAAGTCTCTGATGGAGTTGAAGACCAAATAGTTTAGTTTTACAATTAAGCTTAGTTGTTTAGGGGTTAAGATGTTTTTAGGTCTAGATAGATATTTTAAGTTGATAATGATGAGATATGATAAATATTGATTTACATTCAGAATTTTAGACACATCAAGATAGGAAAGATGTTTTCTTCAAGGCTGCCAAGTACAAATAGCCAAAACACTAAGAATGTAACATTTATATAGTTCCTAACTGGTACATGGTTCTTCTTGCTGTAGGTAGTTTATTGTATTTATGTATAATAATATAAATGTATATGCTAAAAATAAAAATATTTAATAAATAAATAAATAAAACATTAAAAATATTTAGATGTTCTGTGCAAATCATTGGTATTATATGATATGGGGTCAATGACTGAGAACTCAAATCAATATATAGAATAAGTTTGAAATAATGGTTTTGCGCCAGAGGCTTACAACTATTGCTTTCTGTGGTAGTGATGGACATTGCCGAGGACTTAAGGCAACAGAGTGATAGTAGAGTCATTAGTTGAGATTTGCTTTTTCTTTTTAAAAAATTTTAATTTTTAATTTTTTAATTTTAATTTTTAATTGGTTCACTTTACATCCCAATTGTAGTCTCCTCCCTTGTTGCCTCCTGGTCCCACCCTCCTGCCATTATCCCCTCTCCCTCCGTCTCTCCCTCCCTCCCTCCTTTCCCTCCCTCCCTCCCTTCCCTAGTCCTCAGAAAGGGGAACCCTCCTCCCCTAACATCTGGCCTCAGCCTATCAAGTCTCATCTGGACTGCTTGTATACTCTTCCTCAGTAGTCCTGCAGGGCTGCCCTGCCAGGGGGAAGTGATCAACGTGTGGAGGCCAGAGTCCATTTCAGAAGTAGTCCCTACTCCCCATATTATGGGGCCCACAAGAAGACTGTGCTGCCTATCTACTACATCTGAGCAGAGGGGCTAGGTCTACACCACCCATCGTCCTTGGTTGGTGCGTCAGTCTCTGCAGCACCCTACCCCCTCTGCCTGCATTTGTTGGCTCCACGGGGTCTCCTTATGGAGCTCCTGACCCCTCCAGGTCCCTCTATTCCCCAACTCTTCCATAAGACTCCCTGTGCTCCACCCCAAAGTTTGGCTGTGTGTCTCAGCATCTGCTTAGATCTCTGCTGAGTGGAGTCTTTCAGAGGACCACTATGGTAGGCTCTCTTCCTGTTTCTTCTCTTCAGCTGTTTCAGGTATCTGTTTGTTCTTCTGAATGAGAATTAAGCATCCTCCCATGATCTTCCTTGTTATTTAGTTTTTTTTAGGTCTGTGTATTGTAGTATGGTTATCCTGTATTATTTGGCTAATATAAGTGAGGGCATACTATTTGTGTCTTTCTTGGTCTGGGTTACCTCACTCAGGATACTCTTGTTTTTCTTGAGACATGATCCTCCATAGCACCGAACGCTATTGCACTTGCAACTCTCTCTGTCTTTCCAAATACTGGGATGATAGCCACCATGCCTGGGATCTTTCTAAAAGCTCCATCTATAAGTTATTTTTGGCCATTTATCTTTGATGAAATCTTAAATATTCTTCCTCCATGGGAAGTATCAGTCACCTCTAATAAAGGTGTTGCTTTCAAACACATTACAACTTGTAGACAGGAAACCTACACCAATAAATCAAAGAGACATCTCACCAGTGCCCACAATTCCTGGGGGTAAAATAAGTATGGTTTTGACTCTTAAGATCTTCACAATTGCCTTGCTTGTTTAGGGATTCCTGAACCTAGCTTGTACAGTGGAGTATATTTCTATTTAAAAGCCTGTCACAAGTTATATTCTGGCATTAATGACCTTAGTCAGTGTCACTAAGCAGTGCTTTAGCCTGTTGCTGTGTTTCCATCCCGCATTCCTCCTTTAAATCTTTCCTGTTGTGTGTTAATGTTTTGGCATTATTTACTCAAGAAATCTTTTTATGCTAAGCTAGATATTCTTACTATTTGTGCAGTACCCCAAACCATGACTCTCATAGTTTTTACTTTATGAACTATTACTAGTTCAGCCATAAGTTCCTTGCAAGCAAACACTTTGTATTCCTTGGTCCCTATCTTTCTGAAGCCTAGCCTGCTCCCTGCTATAGTTTCCATGCTACTGAGTTATTGCCTACACTGTTATCACTCTTGGTGCTGTTTTTGGTTGTGTGTGCCACTCCAGTGCCTTCCGTGCCTCTCTGACACTCTCCTGATTCCTTTCTAACCACCCTCTGAGAAACTTTTTGCCTGGTCTTCTGCATGCTAGAGGCTGGAATGCATTAATGCCAAGTGTCCTTATCCACCCCTCTGACCAACATGGCGGGGCCGCTTCATATCCATTGATGTTCCCCGTCAATTTCAACAATCGGTCAAACTGTAACATGTACCTCAAAGGGACATGATGCATACGAAGAAGTCTCTTGAGACGGCACGAGAGGAATCCGCAGACCTACACATCACATCTTGGCATTTTATACGTTTATTTTTCCCTTGCCAGGTGGTCTGAATGCCCTAGATTTCCAGATTTGTCTTCCGTGGACTTGGCACAAAAATGCTTGCTGTTGTTTATATTTCAAGCAGAACTTATTAAAAAAAAAACTCTATTTGGAAAAGCGATGACTAACTGTGGATGTACATAAAAAGGATGCTAACAGATCAGACTGAACATCTAACTTCTTCCTTATTTACAAATGCAAAGGCATACTGCCTGCCTCGCTAGTGACTGGCATGGTGTGATTCTCCCTGTGCTGAATGTTCAAAGTTTATTAGGACCAGTCTTTTAAATATGAGGAAGCCATTTATGCATCAAAAGCTATAAAGCTGTGCATTGTGTTGTATGTAAATGTTGTTTCACAGCTTATTTTTATTCTAGAGAGGTTGGCATGGAAACCTTGAGGAGGTATTTCAGACATTGAGTGATACAGAAAGGCTTTCACTTCTAATGTCCTAATTTATCTCTATTAGGAGTTAATTTTCATATAATTGATGTAAGATTTTGGGAACGTGAATTTTCCACAGGCGTAAGCAGCTATAATCATTTTGTAAATAAGAAAAAATATTTTATATGAGAATAGTAAATAATTAAGTTAATATAATTAACTGGATACCCATATAAACAATAGAAACCAATTGATGTGGGTTCACATACTGCTTTTAAGTTTTATGAGAATTATTATATTAATAGTCTCAAAGATTGAGATTTGTTGGGTATGTTGAGATAAAGGTAAAGGTATCGTGGCACAGTTATATAGACTGAATTCTCCAGAGTTCTATCCCTGCTAGCTAGAGCTTTACTAGTGTATCATTTGGGTTCTAGGTAGACACTGTAGCCAAGGAGCTATTGCAACTGTCGGATTCTGGAAGAAGTAGGGTCAGTTTTCTCTGAGAGCGTTGCCTCTTGTAGTCAACCATGCTTGCCCGAAGAAAAGCCACATATCCAAGACTTTTTGGGAAGCACAAGTTGGCCTCGGTTCGAGAAATAAATGGACACAAAGTTGGATCAGTTGAGAATGGGGTTGGATCTGGACATTTTTGGGGAA
The DNA here is from genome assembly GCF_964271855.1 of Acomys minous. NCBI lineage: Eukaryota > Metazoa > Chordata > Mammalia > Rodentia > Muridae > Acomys > Acomys minous. Next base: position 107,886,657 of record NC_140486.1, on the reverse strand, counting down.
AAGGAATAAATTTGATCAAAACAGATATGAATTCCCAAAGACTAGTAAAACTATTTAAAAAGATACACTCCGTTAGATAAAAATTGGACAGTTCTTTCCCAAAATGTATTCACGTGAAATTTTGTATGCTTCAGGACGGCATAGATAACTTTGTTCAGACTTTCAGTTTCTGCATGACTTAATAGTTTCTTTTTTATTTTTCTTCATTATAGAAGTCTGTGGGGGAAAAGAAAAACCTTGGTAGAGTAACCAATTAGTTCCATTTCCTGTAATATTTCTTTTCTTGTGGCTACTGGATTCCAGCCAGTTCTATTTTTGCATTTACTTTTCCCATTGCATTCAGCTTTTTTTTTTCTGGATAGAGGGGTTTTGTGGGTTTTTCCCCCCAAATGGAATTCTTATAGTATGTCATGAGTCTTATTTTTCAGTTTAAAAAGCCACAGAGAGGACATACGCTTTTACATCATCCAACATATCTAAGGCTTTACAAAAAAACAGTTTGATAAAGCAGAAAATGTCTTCGACTTGCAGTAGATTAGGAATGCCCAAAGAATTTTCTCATAACTTCTGTGCTTTTGGGTAGAATAGTCAGTGTTGTGCAGCTGTGGTTTAAAAGAGGAAACTGGGAGTCTGGGAAATGATCTCATGAAAATGCAGAAACTGAAAGACAAAATGGGGGCATGCCCAGCAGATTTCACTAAGCAAGCACATGCAAATTCAGAAACAAGTGGGAAATCTCAGTCCCAGAATCCACATCTGAATACACAGCAGGTATGGGGTGTGGCTAAGGATTTCCTCAGGCTTTTAATGTCCGTTGGTTGGTTTATTTTTCTTTTCATGTTCTTTTTTGGTATGTATTTTGCTGTGTGTTTAGATACATGTGCATTTCCCTTACAGACTATAAGAGTTCAAAAAACAAAACAAAGGTTTTCTCTGGGAGCAAATCTTTTTTTTTTTTCCCCTACCTTCTCTACACTGTATATTGAAACAAAACCAAATGCCTTAGAATGCATTGAATTTGCAGATAGATTTTTTTTTTTGTACCAGATCGGTACAGGAATGCCAGCTGACCTAAAGTCCCATTTCTGCTATCGTGAAAGTAAAAGGCGGAAGTGTGGCTATAGTAAGAATTTTAATGTTCACTGAAATCGAACAGCATGCTGTCCTCTGATGGTGGGTGTTGTGACACTAGCGCTTCTCTTCAGACGTCAGAAACACAATGGGCAGAGCTCTTTCCTCAGCCTGGTCCCGCCCTGAAGATATGCAAGAGATGTAGTTAGACTGTAAAGCCAGGGGGCTACAAGGGCCACCCCACACTTCCTGCCTTCTTCTTCCCTCTCTGATCCACCACAACAAGCAGTGTAGCGCATGCCTTGCGTGTATTCCACTCTGTCTATGTGTAGGTCTTTTTTCTAGTATTTGTACACAGACGATTTAAAAAAATCACTAACATTACAAGTAGGAATGATCTCTGTTTTGTCGCGGCAACTTTTTTTTTTTCTTTTCTTCTTTTTCCTTTTTTTCAAGACAGGATTTCTCTGTGTAACAGATTCCTGGCTGTCCTGGACTTGCTTTGTAGACCAGGCTGGCCTTGAACTCACGGAGATCCGCCTGTCCTGGCAACTCTTGCCATCTGATGCCTGGTAGCCATCCTCTCTCCTGTATAAACCCGTAGTACTCTACCTATCAGACCCGTTGTTCTCCCTCACAGCAGTTGTGTTTTATTGATGTACTTGCTTCCTTTGTGTATTTATTTGTTGTTTCATTTACCTGGCATGTTGATGATTTTTATTTTGTTTGTTTGATCCCTGGCGAATCACTAAGACCTAGCTCAGTCTAGAGCACATGGTAAATGCTTGTCCTAGAGTTAGGATTTTTATTGCTATGATAAAACAGCGTGGCCAAGGCATATTGGGAGGAAAGGGATTAGTTCAGTTTACATGTCCAAATCATAGTCCATCACGAAGGAGGTCAAGGCAGGAACGCAGGCAGGGCCTCGAAGCAGGAACTGATGCAGAGGCCATGGAGGGGTGCTGCTTCCTGGGTTGATTATCATGGCTTGCTCATTTGGCTCTCTTATGGAACCCAGGACCCCAAGTTCAGGGATGGCACCACCCACAAACGGGCTGGGCCCACTCATACCAACCTCCAATTAAGAAAAGGCCTTACAGGCTTGCCTACAGCCTGATCTTATTGGAGGTATTTTCTTACTTGAGGTTCCTTCCCCTCAGATGACTTTAGATTGTGCTCGTCTTCTTTCTTGCACGAATACGCTTGGCCTCTTTTGTATTTCTCTTCACTTCCCACAATGTTTTCTCCTTGTGCTAGCTTTCTTCCTGACAGTGAGGTTACAAGTGAGGTTGATGACGAAAGTTATGCTTCTAGATCTTTCTTGGTGCCTAATACTACATACACCAAGTGTGGCCATGCTGTCACAGAGGTGAAAGGTGGCCTCTGCTTTTAGCTTCCCCTTATTCTTCTGTGATGTGCAACAGTGGTTCTAAATTGTGTTCTCTGCAGCATAGACACTGTAAATCCATCTCTCCCCAATTTCAGACATCACCATTTCCAAAAGATTCCAAAATGCATTTCTCATTTCCTTTTGAATGACTGACTTTCTCTTCTCTTCTCCCAAATCGTCATATGCTGTTTGTGTAACCTCCAGCCCCGCAAGCTACAGTAGGTAACCCACAGTTCAGGTAAAAAAATAACTACTTGTTATTTTTTCCTATACCTATAATGTTACTACAATGATACCTATCTGTTACTGATGAAAGAGAACAGAAGCTCTATTATTCTATAGTAACGAGGACAGTGGTATTCTTAAGTGCTTTAAATTTTTCATTCGATTTAGGGAGAGTGGAACCTCCCCACAAAGCCCCTGAAACAACAGGAACTGAAGCCAGTACAAGTTTGGCATAGTGTTCTATCTTAATCAAGAGCCCTGATACCGTCTGGATTTTTTACCCCATCACTGTCAACATGTAACTTTGTCTTTCTGTCCCATATGGATGCTCAGCCCCAACTTTTATACATTCTAGAGAACAGGGCGTACGAGCGAGAGACAATAAAGGGGAAACGGCACAGCTTCCTCATTTAAATCAGTCATAAATATTTCTTAGTAAACTAACCTCTCTCTTTTCATATCCTATTGCTATAGAGATGACTTTGTTGCCATTAAAAATAAATGAATCCAGTTTACCCTGGAGGATTGTTTTGCTTAATAAAAAGGCAAGAAAGGACACTGAGGGCAATTTGTAGCCTCTGCCACACAAGAATTAGCCCCACTGGCTGTGATAATCAGAGAAGACAATATAAAGCATTAGGGTTGCAGTGAATGCTCTAAATTCAGTCAAATGATTATGGAGCAAATATAGACAGGAAATTAAATATCTCTTGAAAATTATAAAATTGGAGAGCTTAATCTTATCTACTACTTATGAGACTGAGTGGTTTTCTCAGCATGAATTAAATCATAAACCCTAGTATTTTGTGTTTATAAGAAGACAAACATTTAGGAAAGTCCAGGAACCATGTTAGGTGCTTGCAATATTACCATTTTTCCTCATAGGCATCCAACAACATAAGTATTTACGATTTCATCACTGAAAAATCTGAGGTTCAGATTTTTCTCCAAGTCCTAAATAATAATAATAATAATAATAATAATAATAATAATAATAATAATAATAATAATAATAATAATAATAGTTACTGAACTACAACCATGTCTTTCAGATCCACTTCACTTCCTGTATCATTCAGGCTCCTAGTAGCTCCTCCGTTTCCTGAGCATTGTATTTTACTTGCTTTGGTCCAAGGACATGCAGCTGCTGATTGAGTCTCCTACTCTCATTGATTCTGAGAATTATTTTTCAGCATTTGTAGACTATTCGAAACCCTATTGTTGCCATTTGGAAGGATAGAATCCAGAAAAAAATGGCAACATTAAGTGATATGATGAGCAACTTCAAATCTTACTGTTCACCATAAGAAAAAACAGAGGAGAGAAGGAAACAGATTAAGTGGAAAGAAGAGATAATGTTGTTTTGCTTTGCTTTTTACTTCCGAGCTTGCCCCTGAATGTTCTTAGGCTGTGGGCTTAATTTGTTTACATTCTGTGTCCCCAAACATCTGTTCTTCCTCTCTCAGAATGTTTCCTACACTGTTTAAGAACATGACTCTTGAAGCCTCCAGTTGAAGACAACATGTCTTACCCCATGTAGTGGTTATCACATTGAAGTGCTACAGCAAATAAAATACAAGTGGACCATTTATGAGCCTGAAACATACTTTTGCCAAATAAGTTATGAAATATTTAATCATGGATTTGCCGCATTTACAAACCTTGAGACCAATCAATCAAAAGCCAAAGAAAACTCTCCTTTTGGTTGGTTAATATGAGTTATCTGTTCATAATTTTTAATGTTTTCTAAATGCTGCTAGCTAACTTCTGAACTTTGAATAACAAAATTAACAACATATGAGCGATTTGCTTTACCTCTGTTTCTTAGGGAACCTACCTATTTTTAGTGCTGTATTTAAAATGGTTTCAATGTTCAACACAAGTAATGGTGAACATTGAACAATTTAGGAAGCCAACCTCCATGTTCTAACAAAAAGGTCTTAACTGAAAAAGAGACATCATTGGATAATGTTTAAAATTAAAATGTTGGTTGATTTCATAATTGAACTAATAGTCAAACTGGAGCCCATGATGTGTTTGTAGTGCTCATATGATCTGGAGTCTTCATTTTCTATGAGCTCTTCATTATCAGCATTCTCTTGGACATCACAATTGGTAGTTACTGAAAAAATGACCCTTGGTAGGTATTGGTTCAGTAAATTCTTATTGTACCTTCAAGAACATGATAAGGTTGAGGCTGTGAATGAGATTTAGTAATATTAAACACATTTTCAGTTCTTACAGTGCATAGCTGAATAGTCATGAGTAAATTCAGGTTGACTGTACTGTCCGGATGCTGCCCTCTAAATGCCCACATGCGCCTTGGTTTCATATTTTAAAATATGATATTGGCCCTGCTCAAGACCTTAATCCTATGCGTACACTTGAGAGGCAGAGAACTCTGAGTTTGCGGTCAGTCTGCTCTATGTATAGTTCCAGGATAAATAGAAACACATAGAGACCCTATGGATAGATAATAAATAGATAGATAGATAGATAGATAGATAGATAGATAGATAGATAATTTTCCTAAATCTTGTCTTGTTATTTTCATCTATTCCTTGAATTTAAGATCATAAAATAAGATACATCTCTACAGAACTTTATTTGAGTTGGTCATTTGATTTCATTGGTTAATTATTTTTAACAACTTTGGTGAACTTCTCACTAGTGTACTAAGTGATCATTTTAGTGTGTTTAGCCTGCTCTTTGGTGAATATATATACACACACACACACACACACACACACACACACACACACACACACATACATACATACAAACAAAACTAAGAAACAGCAATGGGGTTCATGGTTCTAGCAGCCAGATGGAGCTTCAGTACACATTCTTTCAAAGTTAACTCGTCTCCTTTTGCCTGTGAAAACTTCCAAGGCACTAATTTGTTAATAGAATCCAGATCTATAAAACAAGAGATAAATTGTCAGGCTTCGCTGCTGTTTCCAGAGGAAGAAGGATGAGCAAGGACCTGACTGAATGGGCGTTGGGAAAAGTCCATATAATGCCATCCTCCAAGCAACCACAGGGTAGATGCTAACACCATGATAGAGAGACTCCCCTGGGGCGATGGGAGAGGGAGCGGCTTGCCCAGGTGAAATTAGTTGATAAGACAAGGCCAGGACTTCAGGAGGGAGAAAGTAAAGACCTGACCCAGCTGGGGAGCCTGAGAGCTGCGCGTTGGCAGAAGAAATTGGACAGTCCCTAGGGACTTGGGCTCCAGACAGTTACTTGATAGTCTTGTCTTCCCCACGGGGCCGTGGAAGGTACAAGATAAGCTCCCTAACTTCAAACATGGCTAATACGATTACTTCTGACCATTTGACTTGGGGCTTTTTGTTCGATTCTGATTAGTAACAGGCAGCATCTCTTGAGCATCTGTTCAGCGCCTGCTGGTCAGTTTCCTGGTGTTATCTTATTTAGCCCTTACACGATCCGTTGCTGTTAGGATCTCTGACTTACAGATAAGAAGTTGGAGGCCATGAGAGGTCGGTGGCTTTCACAAGGCCACTTGGATAAAGAGATGAATAGGATTTCTAAGTTCAGGGAATATCTAATTCCAGTTTCAGCCGGGAGTGTGACTGAGTGTTTCACTGCTAGTTTATCGTAGGGTTCTAATCCCTTAAGGAAGGGCAGTATTGCCGGAAGTCCGGGCAGGGTTGTGGGCGTTTGTTCTGGGGGCACTTGTATGAATCATAGTGTTTCTCTCAGTAAATCCGATGTAACTAAGTCCCAACTTCAAAGAATTCTGAGTTTTTGACTTTTGTCAGTATTCTCTTTTGTTTAATCGAGCCGGATTTCAGTTCTGTTCAAACAGAACCCAAGATTACTTAGCAACGGTATTTCAGTTGTCAGTAATAAGGCAGGAATTACAGTTCGGCATAAAGTGCGCTGTTGGTTTGAGCGACGCAAGGTTTGACGTTAAGCCCTATTGGTGACTTAAATTTGCATCAAATCTCCAGGGCTTGTGTGCTACTGTAATTTCAGAAACGGGATGATTGCGTTTTGCATCCTAAATGGTTTTGTTGAAACTCGTTACATTTGCCAATTCACTCAACAGAAGTTTACAATTTGGAGGATTTTAGTATATTCTGAGATACTATCATAGCCCATTGTGAAAAGCTTTCATCAGTTAAAAACAATGACAAAATCCTCCACAGGATCCTTAGCTACCCAATACCACTCTAAGCCCCCAGCAAAGCCTCAGTTAGTCCCTAGTATACTTTCCCTTGCTGTAGATTCTCTTTCTGTGCATTCATAGATGCAGACTTGCCTTCTGCCATATATACAGTCTTTTAATGTTGTGTTCAAGGCTCATCCAAGTCATATCACATATTCAACTAGTTTTTCATAGGTTATTTTTTTATGAGAGTACTCTCAGCCATAAAGCTCACAGTTTGGACACTCTATTCATCCTTGAGTCACTGGATGACATTGGCATTTCAAAGACAACTTAAGGTTTGTATTTTTGCATAGTGTCCTTGACAGGTCTCAGATTCTTTCAAAGCTCTAAGAGCAAGTTGTGCATCCTTGTGTGTCCTTGTCCTCCACAGCACCTTTTCATCCTATGAAAATGATTATTTTTTTTTTTTTGGTTTTGTCTACTTCTAGAGAATTTTGTCCTTGTAATATCACAAAGTATTTTTGTCTAAGAGAAAAGTTATCAATGACTTTGAATTGGAATAAAAAGAAAGCCATAAACAAAGAGAAAACAGTGTGGTTGATATAGTTTTAGAATCCCATTAATATATTTCTGTAAAACTAATGATAAATAGAATTAATTATATGTACTGCTTTAGAGTTTTTTTGTGGTTATGTCAAATAAAGTATAGTTATTTGGTTAAGATGATATGAAAGTTAATATGATTTAAAATGTTTATTATTATTTGTTTTTATTCTCCTTTTACTATTTATAAGTAACTAATGATATTAAATATTATTAAGTCATTACTTCATTCTTTGCAACTTTGCGAATAATTATACCAATATTTGGTGATAGGCTGATAAACCCAGAATGAATTTTGTATTAAAAAGCTCAAAGTGTTAGTTTCTTCAGAACACTTTGGAATGAGATAAAAATAAAACAGAATAGAATAAATTGGCATTTTAATTGCTAGGCATTTTAATTGAGCAGTGTCTCATCAAGGTTAGTCAATAACAGCTCATATTGTAGTTATATAAATGAGTCTCTTGAATATTTATTATTTAACATAGATTCAAGCTTTCTCATATATAACATTATAGTAGTTACCTCCAACTGAGCCACAGGATGTTGAGACTCTGATGTGTTTTGGTTCAGGTAATAACTGTAGAATTATCTAAATGATTCTATGATTTTTTTTAGCTTCATGTTTTTGTTGTTGCTAGCTTGATTTTTTGATATTTGCAATCCATACTTTTTAGTATGTAGGTCTCTTCTTATTTAATAGTTCTGAAATTACATTTTGTATCTATCCAAGTGACTGTATCCTTGGTACATTTGTATAAAAAACTGTTTATATGTTAAAATATCAAGACATTTTAGACTATCGGTTTTGGTTCTAATTTAGCTTCTTTTTAATGTAAGTAAAATTTAAAGTATCACAGTAACTTTTCTATAAACCCAATATTAATCCTGGTGACCATTTTGAATAGGGTGAGATACTCCCAGGAGATTTGTACTTCATACCTCTGGGTGTATCTTTGAGAATGATTCAATAAAAGATTAACCAGGAGGAAAACATCCTGCCCTGAATGTGGGTAGTACCATTCTGTAGGCAAGGATACCATAAATAAAGTGGGCAAAGGAGAAAGCTCATTCATGTAGATAGACCTCCTCTTTTTATATTATGGCTGATATGAATTGAACTTCTCTGCCCCAACCACATACACCCCCATTACAGATTCTGAGAACCATGAACCAAAATAATGTTTCCCCCCCCCCCTCTGAAATTGTTTTGCTCAAGTGTTTTGTTGCAACAACAACAACAACACGGACACATTCATGAGAAGTGGAAGCACTAAGTTGGTAAAAGGGACATGAGTGTACGCCATCAGGTATGGACATTTTGGGGTTAACCTTTTTAATGTCAGTCTGGACTTGGAAGTGCAGTGTTCATTGTTCATTGTTCGGTGTTGAGGCTCTTTCAAGTACATCTTGTGACTTTGGCCATATTCAGTCTCTCCCCTTCCCTCCCTTTGGTTCCCATTCCTCATTTCTACCAGTTGCTCTCTTCCCTTTGTATAATCTCCATTCTGTTTTCCTAATCACATAAGTAAAGTAGCTGACATCAACAGCAAATGTATTTGTAAATCTTTGATGCATCCATGAAGTGCATTACATACTTCATAGAACGTTCGTGAGACAACTATAAATATCAACTGTATCAGTGGCATGAACCTTAGGTAGATCTGGAGGAAGATAGAGATTACTCATCATATTCTTCAGAAAGTACTCGCTATATTAGATGACTAGTCCACGCGCTCTGGTTCGTGTATTAGAAGTTAAATCAAAGGAATTACAAAGGAACGCATATGGCCATAGGGTTAATGAGCCTCAGCAATTCATCATTTATTTAGTACATCACATCTATAGCAAAACCACTATTCAATAGGCTGTTCACTTTGGGCTTTTGATTTGCTGTCCTGATGAATTGAAACAATCTTCATATCTTTAGTGTAAGCCTAAAACAACTACTGCAAAATCAGCAGATCAAGTGAAGACAAGGTTTAAATGAAGATTTTAGTTTTAATTCAAAATGCCATCAATGACTGTTTTCTGCTTTACTCATTAGAAGTATAATGAAGTCCATCATTAGCTTCTGTCAGAGAAGAATGACATGGAAGCTTGTAAGATCACAATCCAATGTGCCCAGGCATATGCAATCATTCATCTTTTTAAATAGGTAGCAAAGCACCTCCGAGTCACTTCATCACAATTTCAGATTTATCTGGGGTCATGCAGGGAGACCGATGACAGGCACTCTTCTGTCCTTTTGCTCTGACACACTGTTACAGGTCTTTTGGCCACTTTCTTGGGTTCTTCTTTCCTACCTCTCTACATTATCGTCATCCCTTCCAACCCTCAGTACTAGGCAGAAAAGAAAGAAGGTTAGGGCAGGAAGGAGGTATTGATACAGTTAGACTACTGTGTGCTAATCAGGGGCATCCAGTTCCTTGGGGAAAATTTGATCTTTATTGTCAGAATTTTGCCAGCTGGCAACCAGCAATCCAGGCAACCAGCAATCTAGCAAACAACAACAAACAGCAACCAGCAGGTGCAGCAGCAGGAGAGCCGCTGCCACCCCAGGCCCTCTCAGGGTTCTCACATTTCTCTACCCTCTGAAGAGTTCCCAGAATTCCAAAGGTAAACTATCCTCAGCTGGCAAAACCATGCTCCTGCTAGAGCATGAGGCAAATCATAGTCAGCTGCGGTGGGCAATCTGAAGCAGCCCCATATCCCACACCTGGGATTAAAACAGAAACATAGTCACATAACATTTCTATGTTAAAAAAAAACAAACAAACAAAACCAAAATGCACAGTGGTTTCTTAGATTGGGCTAAGTTTTATTTATAAGTTTATTTATTTATAAGTTCAGTTTTCTAGAAAACGCCAGACATTAAATTCATCACCCTTGTTTTGCTGAATAGGATTTGAGGAACTTGCTGGATGGCTGATGATACAAACCAGCCAAGCTGCTGATGTTACAATAGGGGATTTAATCACAACTCCTTGAGCTTTCACATGGGTCCCTACACATGGCATGAATATTAACATAGCCCACAACTTTTTAGTCAATCCCCTAGACATTATTTTCAACTTGTCACTCACCTAATTATATGATAAATTATAGGAATAACTTGCAAAGTATTGGACAGAGGCAATATACAGGCAAAAATCACAAAAGTCACAGTACTCTTCAATTATGAAAATGGCCAACAGACTTGTGGGTGAGCCATTACTGCTCCCCTCTTCCACTTGGCCCCAGAGGTCTAGGGGAGGGGAACAGGGCAGAAGAGGGAGGGAGGATGGAATGGGAAGATACAGGCAAGGCGATAACAATCAGGATGTAACATGAATAAATTATAATAAATTAAAAAAAACTTGACCTAATTATAAACCAATCCACAAACACTGAGCTAGTCATTATTATTTCTTCTAGTGTTTTTTTTTTGTTGTTGTTTGTTTGTTTGTTTGTTTTTTTGGTATTGCACTAGGCAATGATGTATGCTGTAATACAATTATAACAGTACTGTCTTTGCCCTCAGAGCCCTTGGACATAGAAACCAAACTCCTCCATACACAGAAAGAGTGCACAAAGCATGCATACACTAGTTACTTTCTCTGATCCAGAGGAGTATATAAAAACTGTTTCACAACGACTCTGGAGTTTTATTCATTTACATTTCATCAAATACAATCTTCCTGTGGAAACACCACGCTTTAGTCTTGATTGTGCTGATTTAACTTTGCTCGCATTTCCAGGTATAAATTAATTCGGTCTGTATTTATAAACATTTGTGTATTTCTTCCAGTGAGTCACTATTAGTTAAAACTGAATGTGTGTTAGTTTTCAGATTTAAGATTTGATATAGGAGATGTGAGTTTATACCAGGACAAGATGGTAAAGCTTCCCCCATCTTCATTTTCATTTTCACTTTCATTTTAAATGGATATTTTGATCTCAGATTTGCTATAGTTCAGCAAACAATTATGGTAGGGAGCAGAGTGGGGTGAACGCTGTGCTTAGCAAAAAAGTGTGAAGTCTTAATTATTTGTCATTACTACTAATTAATTATAATCTATGGGAAGGTGTCCCTGTATGCATAGATGTGCTCATGTTTAAGCTGCAGTTTCTGTAAGTAAAGTATTTTAGTTCCTTAAGTGCCTCACAGATCTAAAGAGATCACAGAACTTTCCCTCAAAATCCAGTGTGTTAGTCCTAGAGCCAGAATTCCCATTTTCCCATTCAAACTCGTACAATTCCGGAGCCTGGCGTATTTTCATACCATTTTAATATAAATCCATTTCATTTCTTTCTCTTTTACTTAAAAAATGAATTTATAAATCGTAACACAGGATACAGTGCTTTTGACTGATTTTACTTTATCCCAATGATTTGAAACCTGTGAGTCTCCACCCCTTTGGGGTGGGACTTTCTTTCACAGGGGTCACCTAAGTCGGTCAGGAAAACACAGATATTTACATTGTAATTCATAACAGTATCAAGTTAAAGTTGTGAAGTTGTAACAAGAGCAACTTTATGGCTGGGGATGACCACAACATGAGGAACTGTGTTAAAGAGCTGCAGCATTTGGAAGGTTGAGGACCACTTCTTTAACCATATATATTATAATAGAATTGTAACGTTTATCAACTATGGATATGACAAAAATTCAATAACTGAAGAATATAAGACTCATCCTCATTTACTAAACTAGGAAAACTGCATTTCCTATTTGGTAATAGATATAAAAGTAATGCACATTGACTATGATTTATTACGGAGATTGCAACTGTTCTCTGAACTCTGTCAGTGCTAATGTTAAACTATCGCGGCAGTTAGAATGTTCAACAATATTTGGCCTCTCTTTTTGTATTTTAGAGTTGTTCCAATTTTATTTAGATGTCACACATGCATGTTAAAAAATTTAAGGGCACTAGGATGTCAAGCTGTTCTCTTCTCTCAGTCTCTCTGCAGAAAACATGTCACTGAAATTTTGATTTTGAGTTACAAGATCATAAGAGATCAAATTTTATTTTGTGGTTGTTTAAAATGGCACAGTGAGTGAAATCACTTACTATACGAATCAGGATGATCTGGGTGGGATCCCAGAACTCATTAAATGCCGCATGTGGCATGCTTCTGCTATCCCAGCATTCCTACTCTGAGATAGGGAGCAGAGAGGGGGAACTCTCAGAGATCTCTCCCTTGAGAGCCTGGAGCATGCAGTAGCAGACACAAGGCAGATCTGGCTTCAACCAGGTACAGGAGAACTTCCCCTCCACATATGTGTTGTGGCATACAGACGTGTGCATGCACACACACAGCTCATCCACCTGATACACATGCATTCATACACAACTCCTCACACTAATAAAAATTATAATTGTTTCAAAATTTATATCATAAACATATGAGGCCTCTCTATCTGAGAACATTTAAGTACTCCAATATATCCTTAACAAAACACAGCAACATTTTTTCCTTCATTTCTGTGCCTTCTTTTCATTGCTTCCTTTTATTATTGTTGTCGTTTTCCTCCAGCAATATCTGCTACAGACTGGAGCCAAGCCTTTATCACATGGCTTCTAGGGACATTCAAGATGCAAGTCATGAGAGTAGGTGCCTAGACTACATAGGCTTTGTTAAACACATATATTCTGAGCATTTCACTGCCCATTCAACTGTCAGAACACAAACAAGGGGAAGGGAAGCAGATGAAATGGAATCCAAATTATTTTTTGCCACACTTAAAAGGAAAACACTATGGATAAATTTTAAGGAAATTTAGCTATAGGCTAATGGTAAAAGTTTTCCGTTTTGGGTGGGTAGGTGGGAATCTGGCAATCCTTAGATTCTTTTACACATTTAAATTGGGTTATTTATGCTCTACCAATTACTGAAGGTAGTTGTGAGTTTCCTATAATGTGAAGAATCTTAATTTACACTTTACCATCTGTCTGTGTCTTAAGGTTTTAAGAGATTTTGCTTCATAGTATCCTCATGCAAATGTGATACATCTTCGGAAAGACATCCACTTTGTGAAACACAGCCAATCTGCACCGTATGGTCTCTAAGTTAGACACAAGTGCTAACAAAATTCAAGAGAGGGGTGATTATTACTATTATCTTTAATGATTCTGTGATTTATTTTCATAATGTAGAGTTTGGATATATACTAAACAACTGACCAGGTTTAAAAACAATTTAGGAAAGACTGCAGTTGGAGGGGCTGGAAATTTACATGGCTTGCATCTGATTAGACTGAGTACTTGCTTGCTGTAGGAATTCATCATGGCTACTGGATGTGACAGACGGCTAGGAAGTCAAGTTCAGACTTACAATATTGATGGATATAAAAACTACTGCAGCATTTCGGTATTATCAGGATGTGCCTCGCTCAGGATGCTTTTTTTTTTTTTCTGTAGCTCTATCTATTTGCCTGCAAATTCATGTTGTCATTTTTTAACAGCTGAGCAATACTCCATTGGGTAGATGTACCATATTATCTTTATTCATTATTCCATTGAGGGACATCTAGGTTGTTTCTAGTTTCTGGCTATTTTGAATAAAGGCTCGGTGAACATAGTTGAGCAAGTGTCCTTGTGGTATGATGGAGAGTCCTTTGGGTATATTCCCAAGAGTGTTATAGTTGGGTCTTGAGGTAGATCCATTCCCAACCTTCTAAGGAACTGCCATATTGAATTCCATAGTGGATGTACAAGTTTCCACTCACTCCAGCAATGGAAGAGTACTCTCCTTCCTCCACATCCTCACCAGCATGAGCTCTCATTTGTGCTATTCATCTTGGCCACTCTGACAATTGTAAGAGGGAAACTCAAAGTAATTTTGATTGGCATTTCTCTGGTGGCTAAGGATTTTGAACATTTCCATAAGTGTTTCTCAGCCACTTGAGTTTCCTCTATTAATGGGGATGCCTGGTGGCACTCAGAGGAAGGATAACAGGCTACCAAGAAGAGACTTGATACCCTATGAGCATATACAGGGGGAGGAGGCCCCCCTCAGTCACAGACATAGGGGAGGAGAGTAGGGGGAAAGCGGGAGGGAGGGAAGAATGGGAGGATTCAAGGGATGGGATAACAATTGAGATGTAATATGAATAAATTAATAAAATATTTAAAAAGAACTTTCTATTTAGGTCTGTACCCCATTTTTAGATTAGATTATATAGTTTTTTGATATCTAAATTCTTGAGTTATATATATATGATATTATCAGATGTGGAGTTGGTAAACATCTCATATTATAGGCTGCCTTTTTGATAGTGTCCTTTGCCTGACAGAAGCTTTTCAGTTATATAAGGTTCCACTTATTAATTGTTGACTTTAATGTTCTGCCAATGTGTTCAGTGCTATTCCCTACTTTCTCTCTTATCAGATTCAGTCTGTCTGGTTTTATGTTGAGGTCTTTGATCAACCTGGATTTGAATTTTGTCCAGAATGATAGATACAGATCTATTTGCATTCTTCTACATACAGACAGCCAGTTTGATCAGCACTGTTTGTTGAAGAAGCTGTCTTTTCTGGATTCTTTATAAAAAAAAAAAAATCGGGTGTCCACAGGTGTGTGGATTAATGTCTATGTCTTCAATTGCATTGATCAATGTGTCTGTTTTTATGCCAATGCCATGCAAGTTTTAGTATGTGCAGTTTTAATTCTATACACACACACACACACACACACACACACACACACACACCAAAAAAAAATCAAATGGTTATATAGTTACTTATTGTCTATGTTTTCACAGATAGATATAACATTTTACTTTGTGGAGTCAACTAAAATGGATTCTCAGTGAGTAGCCCTTACTGTCCATATGACCTTGTACACCTCACCTATAGATGAATATCTGTTGGGCTCGTGAGATTGCTCACTGGGTTCAAGTGCTTTCTGCATAGCTACTTTGATCCCTCAAACCTACATGAAAGTTGGAAGAGGAGCTCCCAAAAGTCGTCTTATGGTAAACCTAAGGAAATAATTCATTCAGCTTTGGTAGGAAAACAGAGAGTCCTACAAACTTCACATTTATTATTTGAGTTCAGTAAACTCATATTCATAGGTAGTTAAAATGCCAGGTGGCCTTCCCCCGTGAGTGTGGCATGGATTCACTGTCCTTGTCCTGGTGTTCAGAAAGGGCCCTCTTCTCTGTATTTTTTCTTGAATACCTTGTGAATCATTTTTGCAAACATGAAGCAGCCTTTTCATGTTAACTGAGGTCTATTATTTATCCACCCTTTAACCAACAACTCCTAATGTAGTTGATGACTGAGATGGAGGGCAGTGCGTTCCTGGAGCTTAGAATATGCACTCTCCCCTTCTTGTGTTTTTTTCTTGTGTCCATTTGACTGGCAATAAAAAGAAGCCCGTGTGCATTGGAATAGGTCTACATAAAGTTTCACACTTTGCAGCTAATTTAAAATATATATAACCTTGGGCCCTGCTGACTTGCACCCTGCAGAATCGAACCCCCCCAATAATCAATCGACTGCTCCTTGAAATCCTCTCTAGAACCCATCATTATTCCTGAAAACAAACCTACATCAAAGAGCTGGTTAGAAATGTGTGATTTATTGATACCTTCTGTTCCTTTGACCTTTGGAGAGAGCAGTGAAGATTTCCATGTGTCAGAACACTTTTTGTAGCATGTTGTTTGCTCCCTCTGCTGCCCCTGTCTAACATAGACTGCTGTCTGCTGTCTTCATGGCAACAATCACAACATGCTCTTTTTAGCTATAGGCCAGCTGAGGGCCTGTCACTTTGTGGTAATGGATATCAGTATGTGGCACATCCATTCCAGTTTCTGCCTTGTTCAACACTTTAAGAGCAGCTCCGGCTTCCTTGGCTTCACTCTCTGACCCTCTGGGAAGTGGAGGTTTGTGCGTCTTTTCCAAGTGCTGTTGAGCAAGGCTCAGCTGATCTTAGCTGTACGTGTTGGCTGTTGGCTTTTGCACATGCAAAGCTGCCTGGACACATTTCAATAGCAACTGCTTACTTTATGTTACTTCCAAGATGAATAGTTACTGATTCATTATAACACAAAGCCTCAGCTGATTTAGACTGTAGCCTGTCCCAGAAGCTTTCTTTCTTTCTTTTTTGGTTTTTTGTTTTGTTTTGTTTGTTTTGTTTTGTTTTTCATGGCACGGTTTCTTTGTGTAGCCTTGGCTGTCCTGAACTCACTTTGTAGACCAGGCTGGCCTCGAACTCACAGCGATCCACCTGCCTATGCTTCCTGAGTGCTGGGATTAAAGGCGTGCACCACCACACCTGGCTTTGTCCCAAAAGCTTTCAAGGGACAGTTTTCTATAGTTTAGAGGAAGGAAGCAAACATGTTGTTAATGCCATTTTTGTTAATTCTGGTGGCAGCTAAACAAACTGATAGTAAATTAGTTCTTCAGCTGATTTTACGTGAGAAACATGATGTAGCCACTGTCTAAATAAGATAATTCATAAAGTCGAAAACTTGAAAATAGTCACCTGGTAAACCATTTCAGACCGTTGGACCATGCTCCAAATGTTGAACCTGAAGACTGGGAGATTTCTCACTTGATAAAGGATCTGTTGCTCATGCAGGACAGGGCCAGCGCCCGTGGTGGAAAAGCTGGAGCTGGCAGCAGGCACCTGTTAACTGGGAACCTGGAAGCCCATTGGCTGCCAGTCTAACCCAGGCTCAATAGGAGACCTTGTCTCAAAAATTAAATTGGAAAAACCAAGGAAAACACCTAACGTTAACCTCTGATGGTTTCACTGTGTGCACGTGTCACACACACACACGCACACGCACACGCACACACACACACACAAAATTGTTGAAACTATTCACAACCTGTATTTTATGAAAATGTATGTTCAGGTAGTCAGTATGCTGATAATTGCGGAAAGGAAACATGCATAACTTTATAAAATAATATTTACTCTAAAATTTCTTTCTCTGGCATCCTGAGTGCTATGCTACATGTGTGTTATTTGGTCAAATTAAAAAATTTAACTAATGCCAGCACTCAGGAGGCAGAGGCAGAGGCAGAGACAGAGTGTGAGACCAACCTGGTCTACAGAGAGAGTTCCAGTAGAACCAGGAGTTACATGGAGAAACCCTGTCTCAAACCATGCCCCCCACCCAAAAAGAAGAAAGAGATGTGTAATTAAAATCCTTAAGGAAACCAAAACTTCACTTTTAACTTCTCAAAATAATTGGCTTCTCTCATTCCTAAGGTTGTTATTTTCTCTGAAATTAAAAATATAATACTTGTGAAATACTTATTCTATGTGTGAACCGGCTTCCTGGGTCATAGTTATTCATCTCTCATCCAGAATTAACCAGATACAGCTGGATCCTCAGGAAATACTGTGAGTCCATTTTCTGATGATTAATAAATAGCAGAGAATATATATTGCATCTGGCTGTTAACTGCAGCGTTTATGTAGTCAGAAGATGGAAGAATAGCCTTGCGCTTGTCCTGGATTAAAATCTCCCTGAAAATGTTTCCTGCTCATCCTGGTTGACATAATGTATGGTCCCTCCAGTCAATACAATTCCTTAATTGTGTATTCACCCTGCTTTGGGGGTTGACTATAGGAAGACATTTCTGGTCACATTGAAGGCACCATATTTCTTCTATTTTTTTTCCTACCATACTCATAGAATTTTTCTGTTTTTCTTGTATGTATTAACTTTTATTTTGAACTGAGGTATAAAAACATAAGGATTGTACATATTTATAGGATACCATATAGTATTTTGATATTTGGATACACTATAGAGTCCAATGAAATCTAATTAGAAGGTAAATTTTATTTGTGCTGTCAGACCCCAGACCCCAATGAGTAAAAGTACACTTTGATGGTGTGAATCAGCTTCTGCTATTAATTTACATTTCATGGCTTCTAAAAGTAGCATGGAAGTATATTCTCATGGCAATTCCTTTATGGTGCATTGTTTTCCTCAGAAAGTTCATTCCACTTCCTTGGCAAGGCAGGATTTCTAACTACTTAATGGTGATTTAGTTTAAAAAATATAAAAAAAGAAAAAAAAAAACTTCTGTCCTTGCACAGAACCACCATGGCCCTGGCCCATGCCTGTAATCCCAAAATTCAAGTTCTAAAGCAAGAAGATTTTGAGTTCAAGACCAGCCTGGGAAATATATGAGATGTTGACTAAAATAGTTGGTTTTAAATGGTTGCCAGGTAGCGATTATTTTGATTACTTCACTATATGCAGAAGTGATGTATGTGAAATATATATTTCCACTTAGTATCAGTTCTGTAGGATTTTTAGTATTCTGATTTTTACTTAAACCATCATTTTCATCTTAGAGATTTTTCAGTGTACTAAGAAAGCATCTATGGTTTTAACAAGCTTGTATGCACATACAGGATTTTTTTTTGTAGAAGACATAAATCATCTCTTTTCTAGAGAAAGCAGAGTTTAGTTCTGTACACTAAGCAAGATGGGTGCCTGCTGAGAGTTCACAGCTGTGCTGTCGCTTCAGGACATCAAATAATGTTCTCTTCCGTATGATCTTGGGAAGGGGGGGGATTTATTAGTTAGGGGCTACTTACCTCTCCTAAAGCTCTATCAGTATCACATCCCCATTTTAGATTTAAGCTCATAGCCAACAATCATGCATATTGCTAGTAAAATCAAATGGTTTGAAATGAGCCAATAAGCTTGTTGGCACAAGGAGCTGTATGGGACCACAAGACAGAAAGTTTCTGCCCAGGAAAACGTTTTCTATGAGTGTTTTTATGCATATATTCTTAATATTCTACTTACTGTGAGTTTTGGGTAGGGACTTTTAGAGGTAAAAAACTATCTAGAATAAAATAGGATTCAATCATGGAAACACCTAGTGTTGTTTACCACAAAGTTGGTAAGCTCTCAGTTCTTATGTACAAAAGAAATGACTCCTAGGCTATTTGGAATTTTGCTGACAGTGACTTCCTGCAATCATGCACAGACTTCTATTTTTAAACATTAAGGTGTAGAGGCTGACTTAACACAGTGCCAGCAGCATAGCATGTTTAACAAATGCTGGGATTTAGCTTTAGTGCTGAAGTCTAGAGTCAAGAAGGCAACGTGGTGTCTCTGACCCAGCATATACTTTCACGTCCCTGTCACAATTTCCTATACGACTCGTTCTTTTAAATACTGTTATGTGTGGGACTACAAACACATACTTAAATAAGTAATTTAGCTTGGGGGAAACTTTAAGAATACAGGAAACATTCCTTGGGAGCACCCAGTCCTTGAGTGTTCACAGAAAATGCTTGATAGACAGCACATTCATGTTAAAGTATCAATGACTGCCTTGAATAGTGTTGCTGTGGCTAAAAGCACCATTTGATATCAGTGGTAGACTTAATAAATAGCATCATTATAGAGCAGTGCTGCAGTTCAGTTCATCATCTGTAAAGAACAACTTCTTAAGTATTAGGCAAGCCCTGTGAAGTGCTTAGCATAATTCCTGGTACGCAGCAGGTTCTCCTACTCTGCCCTCTGCTGCTTAGAAAGAAAACAGAGATCAAAGTTGGTGCTAAGTTCTATCTAATGCACCTCCACTTGTCTTTGTGAACACACGCACACACACACACACACACACACACACACACACACACACACACACACACATACACAAGGACACTTGCACTCATGCACAGACATCATGACCTGGCTCATTTATAAGTGTTTCAGGATAAGAATTATACAACATTAGGACCAACAAAAGGAGTGGACAGAAACTTCTGTCGAGTTCCCACAGGTAAAGAAGTAGACATCCTTAACTCTTCTGGCTTAACATGTTGTTCGCTTGAACTTCTAAAAAGTAATTTAACACCATTAAGAAGTAACATAAGTAACCACTGGCAAGTCTATGGTTTCTCATTTACTGGTAATTAAAGGGGGATTTTTAAAAAATAGAATCCATTTAGATTCGTGTGAATTTTTGAATTCTATGGCTTCTGATTCTATCTATGAGATCAGACCACAGAGTGTTGTCATCACCTGGTTGACTCATAATGAGACCATCCTGGCTGCGTGATGAAGACTGAGACCCTCAGAGCTGCATGTGAGTCTGATGACAAATGATGCTCGCCTTGCCTATCTGGTAAGAGGAGCAGATTGATGACTTGTTCTCACGGGTAGTATGGAAAGTACAGGAAAGTCATTCTTTGCTATGGAACTTCTGCTTTCTGGCTTGGTTAATGGAGTTTCCAGCCATGATGGAGTCTCAGTGAGCACACCCATCCAGTAGAGCTACTGTCCTCCCCACCTTCTGGAAAGTCCGGGAGGCACACCTAGGCACTTGGAGTAGGTCACAAGTTCCAAAAGTCTATATGCCATTTTGAAATGGGTTTGGATCCCCCAAGAGGTGCTAGAGACAGAATGGGCCATATTGTCTTAGGATCAGTACCTTTTTATTAAGTAAACAAATATAGAATGATGTAGATACAAAAGCTGAAGATAGGGTGACACAAGACCAGATGGAATGGGGTACTGAGAAAGGTACAAAATGTGGGCACAGGAAGGAGCTCACACTTAGCGTGGTCTCCTGTGTTCTTACAGCGCATGTGAGAAATTCACTGAGCTGCCTAAAACATCGAGCCTGAAATAATGTATTTTTGGGATTCTAGTTATTTTAACACACAATCTCACTCATTCCAAGCACATTCTCCACTGCTACTCCACAATTCTAGTCTTGAATTCTGAGCATTTCTATATGTCCTTATTGTTAGATCTTGGGAATCTGAACATCTTCTTACAGCTTATGCTACAAAATAGTTGATAAAAATTTTAACCTAGCAACATGTTAATGTCATCCTCCTTTTTATTAATTTTTACATATATGTTTATATTATTACCCATATGTACAATAAACTGCCTACAGCAAGAAGAACCATGACAAAATCAGGAATTATATAAATGTTACAGTCTTAGTGTTCTGGCTATTTGTATTTGGCAGTTTTGAAGAAAACATCTTTTCTATCTTGGTCTGTCTAAAATTCTGAATATAAATCAATATCTATCATATATCATTATTATTAACTTAAAACATCTATCTAGGCCTAAAAACATCTTAACTCCTAAATAACTAAGCTTAATTGTAAAACTAAACTATCTAGTCTTCAGGCTCATCAGAGACTTGGGAAGGAATAAAATTGATTACCTGAGTATACCGGGAGTTCAGGTTAGCAGCTTTCCAAGATCTGTCTCTTATCTCTACAATCAGGAATACACACATGCGTTCTATCTCTCCCACTCCCCTCTTTCTCCATATAGAGATATAGATATAGATGATATAGATATAGATAGATCTTATTTGGAACCATTTGCAGGAGGAAAGACACAGGCACCATGACATCACAACACTTCAACTTTAAACAATCTTGTATCTTTGAGGGTCATGACCATCACATTACCACATCATTTTCAGAAGTATTATAAACTAACATTTATTCAATAATATCACCCTATCATAGAACTCATATTTACCTTTTTTCAGTTTCCTAAACGTATAATTTATTGTGATTTTTATAAAGTAATCCAAATATTAAATCAAACTTATTATGTTTCTTTAGTGTCTCTTGATTTACCAGAGAGCCTCTAGCTTTTTCAAGTAATACACTGGTGATTCCGGATTTCCCAAGTGTCTTAGATAGTGACATACATTTCATACATGGAACTTCTTATTGACTCCTAAGGATTGAGCTCAGATTTGACAGTGCAAATTCTAGCTGTTATGGGGACTTCTTAGCAGCTAATCAGTCAGTGCCTTTCAAGCTTTAATGCAGAGGCATTTGTGAGTAGCCTTGTGAGCTTGTGTGTCTATCCTGTTTTTCAACAGACCAATAGTTTCAGCATGCATTGACAATCATACGGGTTCACTATTATACTGCGGGATGCAATGGGCACTTCAGGTTTTTTTGGTTCTCTTCAGGCTTCCCGTGGTCCAGTATTGAGTTCGGCAACTTTTCCTAAGGACCTCAAGTCCTTTTCATAAATGATAGTGTGAAACCAACAGGAGAGCATCATTGCTCTTAAAAGAAAATTAAGGTGCTGGTTACCATGCCCTTTGGGCCATTTCTTGGATTATCAGAGAATATTTTGAGCAGTACTAGCACCCACATAAACCTCTCATAATAAATAGCAGACCCAGGACAGATGTGAGAAGGGAGGGGAACAATAAACTGCCTTTCAGAACAGGGACAGTGTAAACCCCTGTCTCAGAGCTGCATGAGGGTAAAAGGTTGTGGCCTGTATTCTAACTTTCCCTTGGGTGTTTTATTATTTAGTACCTCAGCATAGAAATAATAACACCTTTTATGTTGTGGACAGAATGTAATCTCTTTTAAAGGTAGACTTTTGGATTTTCCCTTCTTACATTAATTTTTTAGGTCCTTTAAAAATGTATGATTTTAAGAACTCAATATGGTTTTAACTCCTGGTTATTTTCCTTGTTGTGGGTACAGTACTTGTGCAGTGAAGGTGTTCGGGTAATGTCATCTTTGAAGTATTTTTGTGTGTGCAAGCAAATATTTTTTTTCTATGTTGCTTCTTGTAATTTAGCAGCAAATAAAATCTCCCCTCCTATCTACAGTTTCATTTCTAATTCATACTATAAATGTCACTTGTTTTAATTCCAGGCTCGCCTGAATGCACTGCATAGTTTTCTACCCTCCAATTAAAACTCCCTTTTAATACTCCCCTATAACCACAGGTAATGGAAAATTGGGCAAGAAAAGGAAGAGCAAACGAGTGCTTCTCAGGACTTCATTAATTTCCAGGAAACAAAGCAAAATAGTACAGATGTCTAGGAATCAGATCTTTCCTTTTAAGTATGCCAAGGAGTTTTCTTTCTTTTTTCTAATGATGAGTGCAAAAGTTGAATGAGGATAGAGCAAAGAGGGCACATACAGAGCCAGTGGGTTTAGAGGGCGGGCATGTTTTGATATGAGGCCAGGCTAGGGAAAAAAAGAAGGAACACAGGGTTGTGATTGTGTGATCTGTGTAGGGTTGGCCTTTAGTTTCCTATTTTCTTTTGATGTCACAATCAGATGAGAGAGAGAGAGAGGGAGAGAGAATGAATCAAATATCTCTTGTGTGTTCTGGCTTACTTGGCTAGGCTAGGAAAGTGATTGAGTTTGGTAGAGTGCTGTCTCAGGAATTTCTTATTTTCTAATACAGTGCAAAAAGGCTACTTTGAAAGGAATTCAGTAAACACAGAAAAACTCAGATCATGTGGTTCAGGGCATGTAGCAATTAATTTACTCATTGGTTTGCCCTTGGAAAACTGTCTAATTTGCATATCAATTTGCCCAACTCAAAATAGGGTGACCATAATGTATAATACCATATTAATAATTTCTTTAGTATAGTTTAAAATATTAGTAAGCATTCAATAGGCTCATTTCATTATATACTTATGCTAAACAGAACTGTCTTAAAATTCTTATTAACAATATTTGAATAAATTAGAGCACTTCAACCAATAAATGAATGCATCAAAGACTCCATCATCAAACTCAAACTGTATTTTCCAACTTTAGTTTGTTGGCTTATTTAAATCCCTTTTCTTATAAGCATAATATATTTGTTAAAAAAAAAACTTTCACATCTCTCTCTCTCTGTCACCCCACTTTGCTAACTCAATATATTGCGGAAGTAGCTGTGGCTAGGTCTGCTTCTAAGGGTTAGAGATACAGAAATACAGTGCAAATACATTGCAGTGGTGATGTAAAACACAGTCCTCTCTTCAGAGGCTATGCAAGGTAGTTTATTCTCAAGCCAAGGATGAGTAGGCATGCCCAGGAACATAGATTCAGAGTTCCCAAGTACTATCTTATCCTGGGGGAGTAGTTACATGAGATTTCTGTTAGTTACAGAACAAACTATTCCTAAAATATTTTTACAGGGTGACACACAGGTATGTTTATATAGCAAGAGGGGAAGCTCTACTATAGTTTTTAGATGTTGTCTGATCACGTTCTTAGCTTTTAGATAGGTAGAAGCCAATGGCTTGATAAGAACACACTGTTAGATTTTAATTGTCACAGTGATGTTAGTTTAGAAACAGTTGTGGGCAACGGATGGCTTTCAAAGGGATTAAAATTAGTCCTAGAGTGTTTTGTGTTTGAGGGGAAAGTAGAATAGACAGCAGAAGTGGATAAAGAAAAGGAGCAAGGTAGGAGAGGGAGTAGGGAGGGAAATGAAGGTGTGGAGCAGATGTCGGGGAGCATGGGCAGGAGGTCGGGGGGCTTGCAGAGGGAAGAGAAACCACGGTTGGCCATCGCAGAGACAAGCTGGAGACCTGTGACTGGGTAGACTCCCATGAGGATATGGGGGTGACTCTGCCAAGATTCCAAATAGCAGGGGAGGATATGGGGGTGACTCTGCCAAGATTCCAAACAGCAAGGGCCATGGAGACCGAAGAGGCCACACATTCTAGCCAGATAGGACTTCTAGTGGAGGGAAAGGAAACACCAGACCACCCACAAAAACTTTGACCTAAAATTTACCCTCCCTACAAGATGTGCAAGGATAAAGTTAGAACAGAGAGGGAGGGACTGTCCAGTCAATGACTGGTCCAACCTGAGAGCCACCCTGGGAGACAGCCAACCCCTGGCACTATTAACTATATTCTGCTATGCATGTAGAGGGGAGCCTAGCAGAGTTGTCCTCTGAGAGGCACCACCCAGCTGCGGATAGAAACAGATGCTGAGACTCACAGCCAAATGATAGGTGAAGCCCAGGGAGCCTTGTGGGAAAGTGGGAGGGGCACATGGATGGGGAGTTGGGGGGAAGATAGAAGGAACTGGAGGGGACAAGAACTCCACAAGAAGACTACCAACTAACCTGGGCCCAGGGAGGCTTACAGAAACTGAAGCACCAACCTAGAACCATGTGTGGATTAGGCCCTCTACATCTGTGTAGCCTATGGGAAGTTTAGTCCTCATGTGGGTACCATAGGAAAGGGATAGGGGCTGTCTCTGACATGGACTCTGTTGCCTGCTTTTCATTTACTTCCTTCTGGGGGTGGGGCTACCATGCCTAGCCTCAGTGAAAGAAGATGCACTCAGTCCTGCTATGATTTTTTCCCCAGGTGGGTTGATGGGGGGGGAGGGGTTGGAGCTCCCCTTTTCTGATGAGTAGGCGAAAGTGAGAGAAGGGGAAGAGAAGAGGGAGGGTCGGCCCAGGAGAAGAGGAGGGAGGTGTTAAGATGGATGAATGTAAAATGAATAAAAAAGGAAGGAAGGAAGGAGGGAGGGAGGGAAGGAAGGAAAGAAGCAGAGGAGTTCCAGATAAATTGACATTGGTCTGCAGCAATTTAACTTCATCATCGTGAAGTTCAATCATGTGGCCTTGTAGAGTCTTTAATATGAGGATAACATTTCCCTTCTCTTCTGCCACTTCCCCCCCCTTTTTTTTTCTTCTGAGAAATTCAGTTAACAATAGTACTTGTCTTCAATTGGTTCACTCCAGTGGCATGGACCATTATTTAGGCAAAGAAATGTTATAAGTGACAATATGAACCTGAGGGAATCAAGGAATGCCTTGTACTTCAAAGTCATGAAGGATGAGCAGGTGTGATTTAAATTAAGCAATCTGAAATGGATTTTTCAAGGTGAGAATTATTCCAAGAACCACCAAATAACTCAGCTCAGTAACTGATATGTTTTCTAGAGATAATGATTTCACTCTAAATCTCAGGCATGATCAAATTCTAAATATTAGAGTTGGGAATTGGTCATAAGGCCCAGGGGTCTCGTCACCATTTATCTGTTTATCCTGGGCATAGTATATCATTTACCTGGGAATCACAAAAGGACCTACAATTGGATGTAACTGATTCTAGGTCATGTCAGGTACCAGAACACAGACGATTTTTCACTTGATTCCTACTTATTCTGAACCATATAATAGATCAATTTTGAGGAAGCAGTGAATAATTGATGTTAATTGTTTATCTAACCCAGAAAATTAAGGCTGAGTATTTCACAAATTGTTTTAGACATAATGTGGCCTCTATCTGCCAGGTTAATCCTATTACCCATATTACTGATAAGAGTTTATCTATCCTCAAAATTTCCAGCACAAAGATAGACATCTCAGTCATTAACTTCTGCAAGCTCTTGAACCTGTTCTTGCTATCAGAACAGTGTAGGTTACATGTAGGATGTCTGTGAGCATATGGTATAGGAGTTTGGTTATAAAAGCACATGGGCTGAGTTCATGTTGAGTAGTCTCATCTACCGGGCTCCTGATTTCATCATCTGTAACATAAAGTCAACAGTAGTCATCAGTTCTCAGGGTGGTTTCATGGATGAAGTGGATTATTTTTTAATGGCTCCAAATGAGCACTTTACAAGTTTCTCCCACTCTTCATGGGGACCCATGCAAATGACTCTCTTTCAGAAGTCATTGAAATCCAGTTGGGAATTAAACATGGCCGCTGCCACAGTCTCCCCATCTCACCCCATAATAGTTCTCCAGTCCTCTGGTCTCTCTCCGAACACATAAAGCACTGACTTCTCCTACGCCGGAGCCAAGCCTAACTTGATCAAAGCCAGTCTATATAAACAGTCACCCAGATCGCTCCCCTTGTGCATGATGGCTGTGCTTCTCTCAGATCCCTCGTGGAAGGCTGTGCTCCTCCATCTTGATAAAGCTGTGAAGGATTGAGGAACGTCACACAGTCACCTCTGTAGTTTTGCAGTTGAATGAATAAGTATTTTTATGCAACCGCTTGTTTATAAGAATTAGCTTTAAAAAAAAACCTAAGTGATAAAAACATGACAAGAATGGATGGAGAAATTTTATATGGTTTCATGAACTATATTCATGGGTTCTTTTAAAAGTTTATATCCTAAACACAGCTTTGGGGTCCTCGTGGCACCCTAATCTTCCTCCACTGTCAGCATGCGATGAAGAGCAGGCTTAACTTCAAATGTCCCTGCTTGGAGTGTCTGCCTCTCCTAGATTGTATCTATTATTACTGATTGCAGCTAATAATGAAAAGATAACAGCGAAAGAACCACGTGTAGGAAAATGAACAGAAACTCTAAAATGTCATGACCTTTAAAACTGGATCTCTAACTTTAAGAGAATCTACGGCTGAAGAATATGCTGACAGAATCCACTATCTCTATATAGAAATTCATACTCATATGTAATATGATGCCCAGGCGCATGGTTTGGAACCCCCTGATAGTGTCCCACAAGAGGCAGGCACCTTTCTCTTTGTTTGGAGAAAACTTACCCTGGTTACTCTGTTTTTAAACTGCGCTCCATGCACTAGTGGCACCAAAATCACATGATGCTTAAGACATATATCAGATTGGCAGGCCCTGAGCTCCTTGGTGAAATCACATAGAGCTGAGGCCCAGACTTTATGTTTTAGTACAGCTCTGTAGAGTCAGATAGACAGATGATGTGAGCCTTTATCTCCAGTTCCAACCTGTCCCCTTTAGGTGGTGCTGGGGATTCATGGCAGGGCCTTGTTTTATGGCCTGCTGATGATATTGAACTACAGATGCAAAGGATCGAGTGCCTTACTTTCCCCATTTTGTGCTCCAAGGTCAGAGACCCATAAAAGTCTCTGTCCGCCTTTTTTTCCTTTCCTAGTTTCTTTTTAATTTCTGATCACAGCTTCCTTCCTCCTCCCATGGCAGGGCCTCATTGTGCATATTGGTGTGTATTTTGATTGAAAGCGTTGTCATATTGTTTACACCTCCCTGGTGGCTCCTAGCTCCAAAGCTGCTCACAGTTGCCTGTCTATGGGGCATCCTTCTGTCGGGTTTGGGTTGTCAGGTCGGCTTGCCGTGGTCCATCATAATCGGCATCGGGCAGACTTCACTCACCACTTGCTGGTCCACTGTGAAGGCCTTGTCATACTCTCACCTTATAATCTCGTTATAAATCTGGGCTTTGAAATGTTCTCACTGATGGTGTTTTTAAGCAAGCTGGGTAATGTGTTTTCAGGGAAACTACAGTTCACTGGGAAATTCCCTTAAAGTATGTTATAGAGTGAATTATCCGAGTGTCCTTCAAGCATGTCTCTCTAGCCATGATTTACGAGTTCTTAAAAATATTCATAGGTACCTTTGAGCAAAAATTTGGTTTCCTTTTATTCACATCTGGCATGCAATTATACTGACTTGCTCTCTGGAGCCATTAGCATTTTGTTAATTAACCTAGGTTACTAAGACTGTTTGATAGAGCATCACAATTCTGTCTTTACTAATTCAAAACATGTGAACTTTGATAGAAGAAACGTTTCTTTTTATTTCACTCTTTCTCAATGAAATTTGCACTCAATTCAAATCTCACTGTGATGACTTCTGAAGTACTAGTTTCGGGGGGCTCAAGATCAAAATACTGTCTGTGTTTGGACCAACTCTCTTATCTAGTACACAGGCATCTGGAAAAGAAAACCACTTTAAGCACATATGTGTGTCTGTCTGTGTGCACACATTTTTAACATAAAGAGAAGGCTGGCACCCAGTTGAGAGCGATGACATACACTTTTTGTGTTTTTCCATGCTACCTCTGTTAGTACCTGCCCGCTTGCATCTCAAAGCTGTAGGCATATTGAGGGTGTCATTCTCTCTTTCCAAGATAATTCTCATGGTAAGACTTAGTTAATTTGTGCTGCTGATGAGACAGAACCAAAACCATTAGCATATTGTCAATACACGTGAGTCCAAAGTAGAGGGCCAACATTCCACATAAAATACCCTCAGTCAAGACCGTGTTGAAACCATCTATCTAGCAAATTCTGTACTAATGACGGCTGCAGGTGTTCAGTAAATATTTGACTATAAGGCTGTGTTGAAGGGAGCATGGAACTCAGGATTTCCTGAGAACAGTGCCTGTGTAAAAGCACTCATATCCTTCAGACCCAGCTGGGCATCCGGAAGTGCCAGCCACTGAATAAGATCTTTCAAGTGGCTCAGCCTGCTTCACCTGCAGAACTGGTTTATGAAGGAAGCTCTGTGTGTTTGCAGAGCTCCCAGCCATCCGGTTCTTTTCTAGAAACTTCATTTACTCTTGCTTTACTTTCTGATCCGAGTCCTTTAACTGTACTAACACACTCCATCCGTGTCCATTCACTTCATCAAGTGATAACTCAGAGTAGGATGTAGTATTTCTGGGCTGTTTGATCACCTTACACACACACACACACACACACACACACACACACACACATGCACGCACACACGGACACATGTGCGCATGTGATGTAGCTAGTGAGGGAGAAAGGGAAAAGAGGGAGAAAGGGGAAGAAATATAATAATAAACAAAAAATTTACATACATATATGTATATATACACACACTTTTAAATTTAGCTGTTATTTCCCTTTAATCCCCCCCCTTTTAAGTGACTATTATGCCAATTTCTCAATGTTTTCATTTATGCTTTGTTTGTGCATTTGTTTTTTTAGTATAAATAATTCTTTGATAATTTCATACATATATGTAATCTACCTTCGTGTTTTTTTTTACTTGTGTGTATGTATATGTTCTGTGTGAGTGCACACACACATATTCACATGTATGTATGCAGTTGTGCATGAACGTGCATGCATGTGTGTGTGCACGTGTCTGTATAGGCCTAAATATGATGCCTGGTATCTTCCTTGCTCTCCACTGTATTTACACAGTCAGACTCTCTCTGTGAGCCACCGTCTGCTTATTCCCAGTGGCCTTCCTTTCTGCTCCTGAGCTGAGAGTGCAGGTGGCCACTGTGGTTGCTAGTCTTTTACTTGTGTTGTGAGAATCAAACTCCAGTCCTTATTCTTGAGCATCAAGTACTGTATCATTCTCTTTTAAAAATGTGTTTATTTTTATTTTATGTACATTGGTGTTTTGCCTACTTGTGTCTGTATGATAGTGTCAGTTTCCCTAGAACTGGAGTTATTTTAAACATTTTGGCAGGTATTAGTGCTCGCCTGTATATCTTAGCACTATGTATGTGCCTGGTGCCTGTGGAAGACAGAGGACAAAGGAATTGAACACTCTAGGCCTGGAGTTATAGTTGTGAGCCATCATGTAGGTTCTGGGGCTCAAAGCCATGACTTCTGGAAGAGCAGCCAGTGCTCTTAACCACTGAGCCATATTTCCAGCCTGGTTTCATATTCAGGTTTCACATATACTTCTAATGGGCTAGCTGACAAATTGTGCAATTTATTGAGCCCCAGGATAAGATTATGAATGGCTTTTGCACTCTAGGAACCCTGATTGTTGAGGCATCTTAAGCTTTCTTATAGGATACTCACAGGCCTTTGGTACTTTAGTAGGAAATACTTTTAGCCAGGACATGTATTTCTTTCTTTCTTTCTTTCTTTCTTTCTTTCTTTTTTCCTCTTCATATCTTTTTTTCTCTGCCTTAAAAATATAAATTCAGTGCTAATGAACAGTGTCTGTGATAATACATTTTTGCATATTTATTTTCTTTTCCCCCTATATCAACATCCCCAAAGCAGAATTACATTAATTATTGTGTATCAATTTCAAAAGCATCTAGCAGATATTATAGAAAGATAAAATTATATGAATTATATTAAGTTTGCTTTCAACTAGGATGAAACTCTGCATCCATGTGACAGCTAGTTTAGGTCAACTTTACACAAGCTAAAGTCACCTGGAAAGAAGGAACAGCAGCTGAGAAAATGCCTCCACCAGATTGGCTTGGGGGCAAGTTTGTGCTCTATTTTCTCGATTGATGATTGATGGGGGAGAGCGCAGCCCACTGTGGAGAGTACCACCCGTCAGCTGGTGGTCTTGGGTTTTATAAGAAGGAAGGATGAGCAAGCTATGAAGAAAAAGCTAGTGAGCAGCAGCAGCAGCAACAACAACAACAACAGCAGCAGCATTGTCTCTGCGGCGATGGTTCTTGACCTATGGGGGGGGTCGCAACCCCTTTGGCAAACCTCTATCTCCAAAATTATTTGCGTTACGATTTATAATAGTAGAAAATTACAGTTATGAAGTATCAAAGAAAGTAATTTCATGTTTGAGGGTCACCACCACCTGAGGAACTGTATTAAGACTCTCAGCATTAGCAAGGCTGGGAACCGCTGATCTGTGGCCTCGGCATAAGTTCCTGCTCTGAGTTCCTTTGATGATAACGGACTATGAGCTGTAATACAAAATAAACCCTTCCCTCCCCAAGTTGGTTTTGATCATGATGTTTTATCACAACAATAGAAACATTTACTAAGACAAACTGCAACTTATCCTCCCACATTCTAAAAATTATTCATTAAATATATATATATATATTTACATATGTTTTAGAAATGATGCTACATGTAGTCTGACACTTATTAACTTCACAACAGTTAATTTATGGTTTCTGTGGCATTTTCTTCTTTTGTGAGATGCTGTCACACCAGTGAGTGACAGGCTTGCTATCAATAAACTATACTTGGAATCCACACATATTGTTATTTAATCTGAAAAAAAAAAAAAACCCAACTGTATTTAAACCTTTTCAGAATAACGTGGTCACTTTTAGGTTAAAGATAGCCTTGTTCAGATGGAACGGTGCTAGGTGGCCTCTCGGGGGCTGCTCCCTCCCCCTTCAGGTGTGCATGCTGGTACAGAAGGCATGGCAAGAACTCAGAAGACTTAACAAGAATTCTCTTCAAAGATTGGGAAACAGTAAGCAAAGCAAGTCCTCTAGTGGCTCCCAAAAGGGCATCGGGAACTTAGCTCTAACGTCATATAGTATTTGATTTTGTACCGTGTGCCTCTGTAGCAAATGTGTGTGTACCGTCATCTGCTCTTCTCTTAAACTGGATTGACCCTATGTGTGGAGACGTTTGAGAAAAAGAGAGGATCATTTCTTGCATCCTGCAAGATCATCCAAGAAATTCATGAAGCGTGACGAGGATTGTGCTTGACAGACTACTACATAAAAATCGTATTTAGTTAATTTTCCTCCATGGCCTGTCCATTTACCTTGCAAAGATGATTTCCCGCTAGTGCGGTTATAACTCTGGGAGGAAGGAAACTAGGCTACCCCATGCTTTAAGTTGTTGAACAATGAAAGTAAATTTAGAAGTTGTAAGTAAAGATTCACAAGCAGATAAGAAAAACCAGCAAAATAAAAATCAGTGAAAGTAAAAAAATAAAATAATCCTGAAGCTAAAGAAGTGGGCATAAATATACCATGGACAAAAGCCCCAGATAGGTATTTTAAAGTTATCTAAGACCAAATGAAAGAAACACAGCACCTATGTCTGCTTCATGACTTCTGGAATGGTTTGATCTCAGAGTGAAGATTTTTGAACAGGAAACACATATTTTATGAATGTTAGTATTGTATATTCAACTATTAATGCAATTTAAATTACATTTATACAATTACTATTTATCATGTATTATTTATGTACCACACTCAGTTCTCTGTCCTTAAGATATATTATTGTGGGTCTGCCAGCACGAAGTTTACAGGTGAGTAGAGGCACACTGTAAGTAATAAACAATTAACTATACATTATAGGAGAATTAGGTAGGGTGTATTCAAAGTAGGACAAAATACCCTGGAAATAGAAATAAGATACTGTGATAACATGGTCAGGTGAAGCCTTGTGGAGAAAGAGATATCTGAGGAGATACTTGATAAGGAGATGAAGATATTTGCAAGAAAACAGTCTGTTTTAAGCGTAAATGATATTGCATGAAGTGATATTAACACATTTGTGACATTTCTATTGCTGCCCCCAACACTGCATTGTATGCACTACAATGAAGACAGCAACTGTGTTCTGTACTTATTAGGTATAGATTATTCTCAGCAAGATGTTTAAAAACTAGTAATCCACAAATTACCAGACAGCAAGGCTTTTTTCAAAGCAGAATGGCATTTATTTCATATAATTGTACATTACCTGTCAAGCATAGACCATAATCTGCCTGTAAGCCACCTGTGGCAACCCATGAATATGATTTCCTATTTCCTTGATCCAGAATGCCCTACAAAACCATGAAAATCAAGAGGTTCAAATCACCAGGTTCACTTTCAGGACATCCGTGTAATATCCCATGCCATCAGGGTTATGCTCATCAGAGTAGCCACCACGTACCTGAACAATATCACTTTAAAATGTCAAATGCATCATTATCATTTGCACACAACAGTGTTGATGGGTGTGCCCAGGTCAAACAGTATGGCTGAGGCATGGGGTTGATGGTCCAAAACGAGTGCTAAATTCTTAGTGCATTTGTTTAACCATGTGGAGAGTAGTGCTGACCACTGGGGGCTTAGATGTAGACTTTTTTAGTCAGTGAGTCACCATTGAGCAAAGCACCTGAGATGGACCATTGAACTTACATAGCTCCTGGTTGGGTGGATCCACATGTGGGCTCCCCCTGCCACAGTGTGACCGACACTGAAAAGGAACAAATCAGTGCTCAGTCAGAAGAGCAAGGTTCACAGAAGAAATGGATCATGGAAGAGAAAACTCATGGCATGAGAATAAATTCTGCATCAAATAAATACAAAGAAAAGTTTTTTTTTAAAGTAGGCCATGGTATTGTATATAATCAGACCATTCAGGAAGCTGAAGCAGGAGGATTGCAAATGCAAGGCATGCCTGGGATATGTAACAAGACCCCACTACAATGTTCAAAAGAAAAGAGAAGAAAAAAATTGTTAGAGCTTCAAGATGGCCCAATGTGTAGAGGTACTTGCCACTAAGCCTGAAAATCTGAGTTCAGTCACCAGAACGTACACAGTAGACTGGAAAATTGGAGAACTGCCACAAGTTATACTCTGAGCTTCTCGTGTATTTTGTTTTACTCACACAGAGAGAGAGAGAGAGGAGAGAGAGAGAGAGAGAGAGGAGAGAGAGAGAGAGAGAGAGAGAGAGAGAGAGAGAAAGAGAGAGGAGAGAGAGAGGAGAGAGAGAGAGAGGAGAGAGAGAGAGAGAGGAAAGAGAAGGGGAGAGAGAGAGGAGAGAGAGAGAGAGAGAGAGAGAGAGAGAGAGAGAGGAGAGAGAGAGAGAGAGGAGAGAGAGAGAGAGAGGAAAGAGAAGGGGAGAGAGAGAGGAGAGAGAGAGAGAAGAGAGAGAGGAGAGGAGGAGAGAGGAGAAAGAGAGAGGAGAGAGAGGAAAAAACAGATTTTCTCTTTTATATATACTTTTATTGAATGTAATTTGTACTTCATGCACCAAAATCCTTCTTCTACCCTCAGTAAAATAAAACAAACAGACAAACAAAAAGTCTTGTCATAGAAGCTGTAGTGTATCATACAGTATAGCCTTTTGGCCACATATGTTTACTTTCAAATGTTCATTGCTATGAGTCATGGGTCTGGTTGGAGGCCTACACTATCGTTACTGGATCCTCACTGGGACTGCTGTCAGATATCCTGTTGTTGCTGTGTGTCAAGGAGATTATTAATCTTTCATGAGTGCACATACACATATAGAGAAATAAATGAAAATGTGAAAATAAAACAAAAACTGAAACTAAGATTATGAGGTCTTCTTCAACTGTGGAGATGATTGTATTCAACATACATTATTTATAAATATAAAGTAAAAATATATGATATTCTGAAAGTAAAAATACATATTTGTAGTCTTGTTTATACAGTCTACTTATATAATATGTAGTATGTCTTAAAAATGGAAATTCCTTAATTCTAAGTTTAACTTCTCTCTTCATCTTCTGATATAAGTATAAATGGAAATTTCTTACTCTAATGTTTAATTTATTTCTTCTGATAACTTTTGAATGTTAGTGTGAATTACTGACTAGTTAGCTTAAAAGTCCAGGTATTGAATTTTTGCTTCAGAAGCATTTGCAGCACACACATTTTTGTCTGTTCACTTGGTGTCTGACACTTGGGTTGTTTCTGTATCTTGAATGTTCTAAAGAGTGTTGCAATAAAGATGAGGACAAGTGCTAGTCAATTCTATAGACTTTTGTAGTTTCTCCTGGTATGAGACTAATCCATCGGACATTTCCATCTTGTAGGTAAAAGTAATTGAATTTTGTTACTTTATATCATTTAGACTGTGATGATTTTTCTCACAGTTTTTCTGTCTTTGTTCCCCTCCCCTTCTTTCCTTCCATCTCTCCTTCCTTTCTTCTATCTTCTTTTCCTTACCCGCTTAACTATGATTATTATTTTATGTAGACCAACTTAGCAGAAGGAAAAAAGTTTGTGATAAAGAGGACAAGATAATATTACATTATTTCGAGGACTTTGGTATCATAATACTTTGCAAAATACTTACACATCTGCTTGTTATCTAGAATAAGAATATAAAGAGGCCTGAATGAGAGTATTTTATTTATTAATTTTTGAAGTAAAAATTACACTATTTATGCTCTTACTCCTATTGAGACAAGGTCTCACTATGTAGTTCAGTCGCCCTTGAACTTTCATTTCTGCCTTTCTCTTCTTTCTGACTTGAGAGAACACAAACATGTACCACCATGCTCATCCATAGTCAAGTTTAAAAGAATTTCAAATTGCTTTGGCCCTGAGATAGCCTTCATTAACTGTTATCATAATTTTTAATTTAAAAATTAAAACATAGTGTATTTTAATACCAACAGAATCCAAACAAGCTCTTTTTAGTCGGTTAAGAACTTGCAGCCTCTTGCTAGGTATTTTGCAGAATTCAAAGAAAGTAGGAGAGAATTTTAACTTATTTTAAATGAATTTAAATCCTGCAGTCGAAATCAGAATAGTGAATTTTTATGACAATGTAAATAAAATGTGATATTCACACAGAATGCTTAATATAAACAACAAGGAAAGCAATATAGGCCGCAAAGATAACTTTTCTTGTGTTTGGACACTCAAATCCATCCATTACTGTATTTTTCACATTGATTTATTAAAAGATATTTTTCACATATAAGAATTGTTCATTATCACTTTAGCCATCCTGATCCCACTCCTACTCCTCCCATGTTTTCTACCTCAAATTTACGACCTCTGCTTCTTCAATGATTATTATATTAGTATACAGATACAGAGAGAGGGGAGAGAGAGAGGAGAGAGGGGAGAGAGGGGAGAGAAGAGAATTGACTAAGGCTGTCCAGTGTTGTCTAGGGCTAACTACTTGGGACTGGACAACCAACCAGGGGTACATCCTTGGAGAAAAATGATTCTTTCTCAACCATCATTAACTGACTGTAGCTCTCAATCTAGGGCCCAATGAAATTTACTCCAGTCACATTGGCATGTCAGCCGGCACCATCATTATGCACATCCTCTTTAGCAAATCATACTGTTAAGACCTCATGGGCGCAGCCTCTTTGTCATGCTCAGAAAGAGGAGAGCAGCAGGCCTCTGGCACTTACAGTCTTTCCAGCCCCTCTTTTGGGATGTTCCCTGAGCCTTGCATATATGCAGTGTAGCTTGCCAATCATGACTGGGCATCCCATAATCATTGTTCTCTCTTTTGATCTGTTCTGGATCTTTGTAACACTGCAATCTGATGGGTGGTAAGAACTACAGAAACCTGTGGGCATAGAACTAGTGTTTAGAGTGCAGTTAGAAATTAGAGTGGTTATGGGAAATGGTTAGAGTCTGTTCTCCTGTAGGGCCCGTGGCATCCCGGCCTTGATTAGTCGGCTTGGGTTACGTACAATATCAGACATGGCTTCCTTCCTATTGAACAGCCCATAAGTCCAGTTAGACAGCTGTTGGGTTGTTACTGCACCACTGCAGTATCTGGCTAGGCCAGTCATTTTTGTGATTCATAGGCAGTTCCAAAACCTCTAGTGAAAAAGAAAATGAGACATTTTAAAGAGATCATATGTAGAAAGATCACTTGGAGGAGATCATAGTGGGGAGAATAGTAGCTAGTGGATAAGATCCACTAAAATGTGAAATCATTTGCAACATCGATGACAACCATCTATATTTAATGTGTTTTATTCATTTTGTAGCTGAAGTACAGTGGAAAGAGGATATTGGTAGTGGTCATCTGTGTAGTGTAGATAAGAAGTCCAACATGGCTTTCTCTTTATAGATGAATTGCCCTAAACTACTGAGCCTCTCTGTCCCTCCCTCTCTCTCTCCCTCTCTCTCTCCCTCTCCCCCTCCCCCCCCCTCTCTCTCTCTCTCTGTGTGTGTGTGTGTGTGTGTGTGTGTGTGTGTGTGTGTGTGTGTGTTGCCCATGGCCTTTTACATGCTAAGCACGTGTTCTACCACTGAGCTGAACTTTCAGCCCTGAAAGAAAACCTTTTGACAAGTGTACAGTGTATAAACAGAAATGCATTAAGGGCAAAACTAGCTATAATTTTTACTGAGTAATTTAAATTTTAGAATTTAGTATGTATTGCATCATCCAGTGGCTAGTTTTGAGTGATATCTCTGCCTCTACATGCAGACACACACACACACACACACACGCACACACACACACACACACACACACACTCAGGCTCGCACACATACACACATTTACATACAGTCTTCAGGTAATCCCAGGGACATATGTATTGTCATATCTAGGAGGGACCAGGGGACTCTGGCTCAGTTCAATATTCTACTTTCATGCTTGTCAAAGGAATGGTGCCAATAATGTCAGAAGGCCTAGGATCTGATGATTAAGCTGGTTCAAGAAGATACATCTGCCAAGGGCAGTTGACCTATCTAATTACCAGACTAGAAAAGAAAGAATTGCTGTTGATAAAGTCACCCATGGTTTTGTGTCCTCACACACCACCCAGCACAGACATTAGCAGAGCTGGTTCTCAGGATGATTGCAGTGTAGTGTCCTAAAAGGGAAGACCGTTGCTTTGGCAGATCAGAGGTTTAGAAAGTCAAAGGATCTTCCTGGAGTCTGTTTTCCCTGTAAACAGCAGAAGAGGAAAGAAGAGAAAGTCACCGTGGGAGGGCACAGTGGGCCAGTCAGGAAGCCAGGCTGCTGCTTCTGCCTGGGAATTTGGCTGCAGGCCTCAGGCCTCAACTTTCCCTTCTATAGAACAAAGGGCAGCAGGGGTGTGGCTGGGTGGTTTCTGAGGACATAGATAAGGATCAGGTCGCTCTCATAGAGAAGAACAGCAATGTGAATATTTATGAATGTAGAATTAGCTCATGGTCCAAAATGAGTTAGAGCATGCAGAAGGAAATGAAGAGCTTTCTTACTGGATTCAAAATCCACAACATAAAACTGTCAGAGCTTTCTAGAAGGAGACTGTCTCCACTGTAGTCTTGTTCTCTTCCCCAGCATCACCTTCTCCCTCTCTCTCTCTCTCTCTCTCTCTCTCTCTCTCTCTCTCTCTCTCTGTCTCCCTCACCCCCTCTCCCTCCCTCCCTCCCTTCCTCCCTCCCTCCCTCCCCCCCTCTCTCCCTACTTTTTGTTTCTGGTAACCATGGTGATCCTTCCTCACAGCTGGCCCTTTTGATATACAGCAGATTTACTCCACTTACTGGCAAAGGGTTCTAACAATGCTTTAACAATCCATTTAGTAAGATTTTTCTCCAGCATAATAATACATGAGAACAGTTATTCTACAGTGAGGCCCCCTCCATAAGAGACAGTACATGACAGGGACATTCAATTGTTCCCTTCTGTTGCTAACATGAAATAGAGACTGAGCTCCCTGTAATGGCCCTCCCCCATCCCCCCCAGGCACCATAATGTCCCAGCCCTCAAACTCCTTGCTACCTCTTTTTGTACTGAACCAGAATAAAATTATGGTGCACAGATATCACATGGCAGGCCTTGTAAGGGAAACATTGCCAAGTGCATAATTATCACACTTACAAAGCCGGTAAATTTTCTATAGGAAAATATATGCCAGTATATGCATTTCTTTATTAAACACTGTGCTTTGCAACATAAGTAACAATATTTTAAATATTTTTAAAAATAATTCTGTTCATCTGTCAGTGACAAAAGATCAAAGAACTTCATATAAATATTAAAATTCCCATAAACGGTCATTTACTTATATCCAGTTTGTGTAGCTTAACTTGCTTGTAATCCTATATTCCTGAAAACAGGTCTCTCAAAGCTCTCTCTAAGCCCTCCACTGTGTGTGTGTGTGTGTGTGTGTGTGTGTGTGTGTGTGTGTGTGTGTAACACAAAGGAGACCATATGATAACATTCATAGGCTTATAGACTCGACTCTGGGTGACACACTGGGATGGAGGCAATTAAAATGCCTGTCAGGCATTTGGTACCACAAGTCCCTGTAGCAAATCGCTAAATCCTAAGCCAGGGCAGCATCCTATTGTCAGTGAATGATGGCGGAGCTGAGTGGCTTGTCATCATTCTCGAAAATTCCAAGCTTAGTGAGCTCTCTCTCCCTCTCCTACTTGCCTTATTTTCCTTTCCGCCACTGCGGGGACTTTTTCTAATTCGCAGCTTCCCTTTCCCGGCACACACAGACAGGAGCTGGTGGCTTTCAGACTGCGTCTGTCTGTAGCGAGAGAGGGAGAGCAAAGGGAGTGTTCTTGAGCAAGGTTCTGCAGCAGCTCTGACGGACTCAATTCAGGGGCATTGCTGCATATGCACGGTAATGCTTTAGAACGTTTACATTTTATTTTATTTTATTTTATTTTAATCCACGTTTTCAAAGGATCTGCCTCGTGGTGGCCTTGGATTACTGTGTTTTAAATGCGTTATTGAGCTTCAGATCCAACCCCAGCATTTGCTGTACCACAGACTCCAAGGCGTAAATTGATTATCTGGCTTTAAGGGATGAATGGACTTATTGGTGAGTTATGGCTTTTTTAATACTCAGTCGACAAAAAGAAATATATGTATTTTCTTTTCTTTTGTTTCTCTAGATTCTTCAGCTTATCTGCAAGAGAGGAAGCACTGATTGGGAGCCACTCAATCAGAAAATTTAAAGGTACTGCATGTTTTATTTGGATGTTTAAATGAGAGGAAGTCGAGAAAGATCTGGAATGTTTTTATTTAGGTTTAGCCCTTATGGTTGGTCTTTTATCCCAGAGTGGATTGTCTGGTCATTGTCTATAAGATGTAGGATTTCTTATGCAGATTTTATCATTTTCCAAGGCTATTTTGAATAGGAAATATCTTTGAAAACATGCCTTTTGTCTGTTGTAAATTATTAAGAAATACCAGTATCTTTAGCTCATTTGTAATGTTTGAATTTTGTCATTGTGACAGTTAACAAAATGTCTGAAAAATCTGTATCACAAAGAAAATATATTCATTTGATTTTAAGAGAAATACGTTAAAAATGATTTTAGCTGAAGATTTCCTAAGGATCCATTTTTTAAAAATATTTTAAATAAAATGGTTCATTCTTTGTGGATGGGATGAGCACTGAAGACTAAAGCCCAGGCATGACTCAGTGTTGTTAGGTTTTGTGAATAAAATATTGTAATTTCTTTACTAATGATTTAGTACACAACAAAGAATATATTTAAAGTCAGATATGGTTACCTCTTGAAAGGGCTTAGCATCATATATGTGCTTTATTCAGAATTAATAGCATTAAAAAAGAAATGTTCTCTCTCTTGCTATAAAAGCAGTTGAATCCATTGATCTGGGCCTTATGCCTGGCATAAAAAATATTATTTTTGAACTTAGCATCTGGATGTATATTGATTTGAAAGAGCAGTTATGGATACTGCCTGCTCTTTAATTCTTTAGCGTTATCTTTGATATTAACATACGTTCCTGTCCATAAATCCTATAGAGTAGTCATTTGCCTTTAAAAAAAAAATGGAAGACGTTTTTTGCCTTCCTGAGAAGAAGCCAGTACCACCCCTTAAACCTTCTCTTGGCATCTCTATAGAATTTCCCTTCAAGATTGACACTTTAAAATATCTCATACAGAAGGTTTAGCTTTATATAAAACTATACGTTGAAAAAATGGTTGAGGCAACCACCGTAAGAATGAGATACCATAACTATGGAAGTGCCCACCGTGAACATGAGTATTTGTAGCAGCTGAGGGAGACTAGTGCATTGTCCTCGGTTAATTTTCTCTGCAATGTGTAATCACATGTGACTTAATTTATTCATTCCACAAGCATCTCTGAAGAGCCTGGCCTCCCTGGGTAGCTCCAGCTCAGGAGAAGGGAGAGAGGGTGATACTGTCCGCAGGCTTCCAGAGCGTAGGCTGAGCCACATAGGATTTTGAGCAGGAGAATAAATTTTTTAAAAATAAATCAGCGTGCTCTCAAAGGTGATGCTGTGCTGCTTCAGACATGACATACATTCCAAAGGAGTGGTCTTCAAGACACATGGAATGATTATGCATTTTTTTTGTCTCAGATATTATTCAGAAGACTTGTGTATACAATCACCAAACAAGACCCATCCACCACCCCCAACCTACCCCCAATGGATGTTGTAAAACTCTTGAAATTATCCTTTTTTTTTTTTTTTTTTTTTTTTTTGAGGATTTGCTTAGAGTAAATGAAAATATTTCATGTTTGGTAAAATTTTTCTATTGTTATTTTCTTATCTGACCAAATCCTCATAGAATACACACACACACACACACACACACACACACACACACACACCACCACCACCACCACCACCACCATACGGTCTGATTCCTAGCTTTCAGATGTACTCAGAAACTTGTCATATATATTTTGAGCTTTGTGGTGCCTGTGCTAATTTAAAAAGATGACATTTTCATTGCCCTATTCAACAAAAAGTCTGCAATACTCTGTCATTACGAATTGCTCAGCTCCATTACAATTTGCCTAGGCCATAGAAAGGTGGCAAGTGCCCACCTAGGGGCCCCTGTGGCCTTCTTTCCCATGGCCATTTTGAAAACACCTAGGGGGTATGTTGATGGACTTCGTGTAGTAAAAACCAGCTCATTAAGATAGCTGCAAGGGACTCAAATCCAAACAGACTTGAACACTGGAGTTTTAAGGCTGGTCTCAGTGCCAGGCTGTGACTAATCAATATTGTCTGGACAGTTGTTAACTCCTTAGCTGAATTTTCTTTCAGTCATAAATTTAGACACATAAAATAGTGGCTGAATCACAACAGTTTTGGTTAATATTTAATTACTTAATTTATAAACAAATTTGTTGTTTCTCTTTAAGGTCTATTTTGCTTTCCATACAATGACACATTAAGAGTAGAAATTTGACATTTCTTGATGTTTAGCTACTCAAAATTTGTGTGTCTGTCTGTCCGTGTGTCCTATTAATGATTATTAATGTATTGTGGTGTTGGGATTTGGACCCAGAATACCATGAATCTGAGATACCGGCTCTACCACTGAGCTGCATCTCCAGTCCCTCGCTAGTAATTATTAGCTGGACTATTTTCATAGAAAAACAGGGCTGTGTGTCAAAATTGCTGCAGATTATACGGAAAATTATTTTTCTGAATAGCAGTTAAAGAGGAATTTTTTATTTCAGTTTCATCAAAAGGAGAAAAAAAAAAGGCAAACTGCATCCCGGGCTTTGCTTATGGGCACCTCCCACACAGCACTCCCAGGCTCCTTCAGGTCTCCTGCCAAGCTTCTGCAGTAGCAGAGGGCCAGAGACTTGATCTCTTGGTTTCTCTATAAATGCTGTGCTAGAAGTGATATTATTATATGAGCAAGAGAACACTGACTACGACATAATATGAGCAGGAGTGGTGGCGCTTCTGTAACGACAGAATTCAGGAGGCTGACACAGGGGGATCACCAGTTCTAGGCCAAAGTGAGTCTGGGCCACATAGTTACAACCTGATATGAAAAGCAAAAGCAAAAAGAAGGTACCTAGATTTTCACTCTATATATTTAAGGACTCAGTAAAGAAACTCCTAGAATCATAATAACTGCAGAGAATGCTATTTATTGTTGTCACTTACTTTTTTTTTAACTAGAACTATCGCTTGGTATTGTTAATTCTCAGCCAGACATTACCCTCAGATTTTAGCATAGGATATCCCTTCTTCGTCATTCTCAGATGTAGAAACAGTCTCCATTTTATAGATGAGCGAACTGAGGCTCCAACTGTATAATTTCCAAGTCTGGCCTGAAGCCCTCATAAACATGCAAAAACATTAAAGTTCTCTAGCAGATTTTTGTACATAGTTATTTTCTTACCATATATATATGGTAATAAACGCATGTTCTTATATATTAAACATATATATATAGCACTCATGTTTTCACATATTTTACATAATATATTTAATTAGTACATTCTTCAAAGGCAGCAGGCAGATAAGTTCAGAAGGTTTTCTTTTACAATTTATTTATTTTTATTTTATGTGCATTGATATTTTGCCTGCGTGTATGTTGTGTGAGGGTGTCAGATCTTGTGGTTACAGACAGTTGTGAGCTGCCATGTCAGGGCTGGGAACTGAACCCAGGTCCTCTGGAAGAGCTGTCAATTCTCTTAATCTCCGAGCCATCTCTTCAGCCTCGTCAGAAGTTTTAAAATTAATTAATATGCATTTTTCTTCTCATTGTTATGGAGTCTTATTAGTTGAACAATCTGTGTGTGAACACTAGAGAATCCAAAAGTGAAATACCACAACTCATATTTTCTAAAGACTTTTAAAATGGAAATTGTCACAAAAGTGTCTAAAATAAAGTGAAAAGTTGTGTCATGAGCATTGTGAAAAACATTCAAACTCAAGGACAAGTAAACCATACAAATAACCAGGGAACTAACAGTATGTATCACAGTGTGTATTACAGGTATATATGACAGACAGTATGTATTAAGACTCTCTTCTTGTGAACCCATGGCTTACACAGAATAGCTCCTGCAGTTATCTGGTGCAGGACAGCAGGACAGAGAAGCAGTTCAGTCCCTTGTACCATATCAGACATGTCTCCTTTCCACAAGGACTTCACTGTGTAGTCCATGGACAATGAGGCATTTGGGATAGAATCCAGGAATGAACCCAGTGGTCGAGGGGGATGCCTCACTGGAGGAACTTCAAAAAAAGCAAATATTATTTTTTTAAATTAATCAAATATGCTTTTATTGAGTACAATCATAAGCAGTGAAGGAGTTGGCCAAGCCTGTGAAACACAGATGGAGCTCATATGTTCTAGAACATAGATCAGATCAAGGAGCCTCTTGGGGCAAAAGGTCGGAGAGTCTATGAATACTACAAGGCTATATCATGTAAATTTACTATTCCCCCCTTTTGACTCCCAAAAATAAAAATGTCATTGAGATGGATTTAACATAGTGGAAGAAGGTTTTAAAGACCATGTTGAGTTTTTGCTTTTTGCTTTGTAGTTGTGTGGTTTTATTCTTATTCAGTAGGAAAATATTTTTAAACAGAACATAACTATGGCCAAATGATTTTCAGAT
The DNA here is from genome assembly GCF_964271855.1 of Acomys minous. Taxonomy (NCBI): domain Eukaryota; kingdom Metazoa; phylum Chordata; class Mammalia; order Rodentia; family Muridae; genus Acomys; species Acomys minous. The sequence goes on along the minus strand of NC_140486.1, from coordinate 107,841,978 downwards.
TATTTATCTTACAGCTATGTATGAGGCTGCTGAAATAAGCATATTGCACAAAGCATCATTTTAGGTGCAGTTATAAAGGGGGAGGGGGGGGAAGGCCCAAAGAGCACTGGTTGTGGCTATGAAAAAGGTCATGAAAGTAAAAGATGCCTCCGAGCCTCTAATTACATCCAGATACATCAGCTGATTGACTTGGGAGAGATTTGGCAGACAAGTGATTCGAAGGTGACTTCAGAGTTTGAATTTGATGACGGAGAAGTGACTCGGAGAAATGTGCCCGAGAGCTGCTCGCAGGAAGTAGTTCTCTTTTCATTGAGCCTTGAACTTATAAGAGACACATAGCGGACAGCTATGTTACAACATGAAGATATGCGGGCGTGGCGTGAAGGATGGATGTGTGAGGGGGCTGGGGTAGGAGACTGGAGACCATGTAGATTCAAGATAGAAAAAAGAAAGGTCTACAGGGTGTGGGTGATGTTGCCAAAAAAAACGGGGGTCATAGAAGAACCAAAGAGAAGATGTTTAACAGCACCTTCATTATAGACACGGAATTAGACATGAATTGGTAATGTAGAAGGAGCAACCTGGAAACAAACAAAAACAGCAAGGAAGAGCATAGCAAATGAGTTTGAGAACAAAGCTAGTACTTGAAATCTTCAGAAAAATTAAAGGTTAAAATTTTTCAATCAATCTACGTTTTTAAAGCTTTATAAATCTATATGTTATATAAGAAAAGAAACAAGATTCATCCAGAATTTTGCAATGTATAGGCTGTGGCTAATCCCTTTTAAACATTTTATCTCCTTTCCTTTCTTTCTGTTGCATTTGCATAATCAGGACCGTAATCGAGATTTTCCTTTTCCTGTTTATCATGATCTTAAGGCTCTTACATTTTCTCATTTGCATAATTTTCTGACAGACAGACACTGATTTTCTTTTTTCACCTCCCCTCTCAGTTTGCCATGGTCACTATAACGCTACCTTGGACTCATTTGTACCTCAGTCCTACAGCTCAGGTGACTTCCAATGGATGTTACCAAAGACCAAAATAATATCCAGTATTGTTAAATCTGTGGCCAGATAAAATATGGTCGATTCAAACCATGCCTCTGGTTTGTTCCAGGACTCCATTAGTGCCAGCCATGTGACAGCTTATGGCAGACACCTTCGGTGCAACTCTGGTGTAGATCAGTTAAGCTCGCTTTATGAGCGAAGGGACAGAGTCTCCGATGGTTGTACATATATTAGGTTTGAACCGAAGCCAGGTTCCAAGCTAGTCAAATTATGGGGCAGACACAAGATCTTATAAGGTAAATAGCTTAATGAGCTAAGCACTTGGGGAATAGCAAGATAAAATCAGAGGAATGCAGAGAAGCAATGGAGGGTAATTGTTAAGGTGAGAAGCTTCCAGAAGAAGCGGGATAGAGAAGGATGGTTGCATATATAAGCAGAAAAAAATACATTTACAGAACAGAGTCCTAATAAAGTAGGGATAATGAGTAAAGATGAGGATTTGGGGTTGGGTAGTAAAACCTTATGTAAAAAAGTGGGGAGTTTTCTTGTGGTAAAGAAATGATGTCTAGTCTTTAACCTGGAGGTAAATTCACCCATTCAGCTAGTGACTATTTTTTTACACTCTAGTCTCCATGTTCTTTTCCTGGCCTCATGCAGTTTCCTTCTAGAGGAAGAAATTACCAGTGGGTTAACAAGTAAAATTCATACATTGCTGCCAGGGCTACTTTGGGGAGAGCGAGTCCTAAGTAGGAAAGAAGGGGATTACTAGGAGAATTACCTCTGAAGCTGGAAAGCAGAAGGGTCGGGAAGGGATCCTGTGGAACTTCAGGTTCTGAATTCTAAGGCTGGATGGGAGTCTGATGCTCCGCATTTGCACAAGAACCAGGTAACAGTGCTACTGGGCGGCACTTTTGTTAGTGAGAGATTAGAAGGCAAATGCGCATCCCCACAACAGCAGGAATGAGTCGAGCCACTGCTACTAGCAAATCTGGTGCTTGTGCGAGAAGCTTGCATACTGCCCAGCCTCTCTGAGGTAAGAGAGAATTGCCTCTTTACTCCTGAGCTTTTGTCATTACAGCCGGTTGTCCGGTGAATGATCCATTAAACCAGCCATAATGAGCTGTTGGCATTTCATTCTATCTGCCCATGGTCTCTGCTTATTACAACATAATGAATTCTTGTGGTTCAAGTTTGAAAATGAGATTGTATATTATAACCCCGGGCCAGGTTCTGAGCTCCAGTTCTCTATTCCTGCATTCCTAATGTATTTGACATTCGTCTCTGCCTAGAGCAATGGTTCTCAGCCTGTAGGTTGCAAGCCCTCTGTGCACTGAAAAACCCTTTCACAGGGGTCACCTATCAGATACCCTGCATATCAGTTATTTGATTTACATTATCACTCATAACAGTAGCTAGATTACAATCATGTAGTAGCAATGAAAGAATTTGATTCTAAGTCACCACAACATGAGGATCTCAGCATCAGAGAGGTTGAGAACCACTGGCTTTAGAGGCTCAGCCCAGTGTCCACTTAGCCCTCTGTCACCCTCTTTATGCAAAAATCCCAGAGCCTGCTTCCTATCCTTTTCCACACCTATGGGAGCTTTGGGTGAGTCTTCTTAGGGCCACATAGAGCTTTTTAAAAAATGTTTTTAATTATTTTATTCATATCACATCTCAATTGTTAGCCCATCCCTTGTATCCTCCCATTCCTCCCTCCCTCCTATTTTCCTCCTTACTCCCCTCCCCTATGACTGTGACTGAGGGGGACCTCCTTCCCCTGTATATGCTCATAGGGTATCAAGTCTCTTCTTGGTAATCTGCTATACTTCCTCTGAGTGCCACCAGGCCTCCCCATCAAGGGGACGTGGTGAAAAATGGGGCACCAGAGTTCGTGTGAAAGTCAGACCTCACTCTCCACTCAACGGTGGAGATGGTCATGCCCATAGAGCTTTTAAGATTAACGTCTGATGTAAGGATAAAGTACTCTACTCATACTCCATCAAAATAACTCCCCCCGCCCCCAGCGGACCATTCTGTTGTTGGAACTGTATTCCTCTGAAGAGTTCTTCAGATTGCTACAAGGAGATGCCTGTGTAGACAGCTGCGTGTCTTTAGTGGTGAAGTATTCGTAAGAAACCTTGGTGCATGGGGCTTGAGAAATGGCTCAGTAGTTCAGTGCACCTAATGCTCTTGCAAGTGACCCACTTTTGTCCCAGCACCCACATGGCAACTCACAATCACCTGCAATGCCTCTGGCCTCTCTGGGATCCTACACACAGGAGGCATGAAAATTTATCCAGGCAAAATACAGACATAAACTACGTAAATTGTTTTAAAGACACCTTGGTATGCTGTCAGAAGGAATATAGCTTTCCATCACCATTGCTGAATTAGGATGAAGAAACCAGGGACATTGACTTCTGTGAGTCCTTTCACAACATGTACAAGAATTTTAAAATATCTAGGAAAAATAAGCCATCAAAAAAAAAAAAAAAACAAGGCTTGATCGCTATAAAGAGTAACTTAAGTGTATGTTGAACATCAACAGCACTTTTTCTTATTAGTATTTGACTTTTTTTCATAGACCTAATTTTATTCCTAACCATGCCATGACTTTCTAGACTTAGCATTTTCATTTTGCAATTTGGTAAATGCTTAATCAGCCTAACAGGAACAACTAATACCCTAGAAACTTGAACTTAAAAATTAAAATGAAACAACAAGTTAAATTCAGGTGAAGAGAAGTCCACAAATTGATTACATTCCCCCCAAGAATGCTTAGGAAAGATACTTGAAAAGAGATGCAATCTCAGACACTTTTGTACCTATTCTGTCTATACTAAATGCTCTTGAACATATGCCAAGGTGAAGCAAAGAGAATGAGAGGGTGTGTGTGTGTGTGTGTGTGTGTGTGTGTGTGTGTGTGTGTCTTTCTATATGGACAGTGCTGATGGTCTTTATATAATTAAGCTGAAACTGAAATTTTTCAGAATTTGAATACCATGTCTTGTCATTTTGGCATTCCTTCTTATTCCTTCAATGGTTGAGGATTTCTGAGTGGCAGAGTATTACCTCTCTCTCTCTCTCTCTCTCTCTCTCTCTCTCTCTCTCTCTCTCTCTCTCGGCAGAGTATTACCTCTCTCTCTCTCTCTCTCTCTCTCTCTCTCTCTCTCTCTCTCACACACACACACACACACACACACACACACACACACATACACACACACACACACAGAGAGAGAGAGAGAGAGAGAGAGAGAGAGAGAGAGAGAGAGGAGAGATGTCACCCCACATATACACACACATACAGGTCTCTCTCCCTTCCCTCTCTTCATTCTTCTTCCCCTCAAAAAGAAGTATGAATCCATTATCTTTTTCCATGTTTTCTATTTGAGTCTAGTTCATATGGTTTGAATTAACCTTTCTTAAAATTCCCTCCCAGTGTTAATGACTCTGGATTATGGCCACTAAAGAAGCCGGATGTGCACTGATCTCCATCTGGCATTAGTTAAAATAAAGCTAGTCCATTTAACACCTTATAACCAAAATATAGTTCTCATAATATGTAGAGCTGAAGAAATGATGGTTCCTTTTGGAAAGACCTTATTCTGCTTCCAAGATTAACAATAGCTGTATTCATTTTTTTTTTACTTGTCCTGTTTTCGTGTACATTTTAGAAATCTCTTGCCTAGTCGTAAGCATTTGTGACTCAATCACGGAAGAGGATACAGTATGTAGACATTAATGGTTCTTCCCACACTGTGTCTAAGTGCTTCTGGTTAGCATACATTTTAGTGTACTTGGAGGTGAATTTGAGATTTCCCAGACTCTTAAAAATAAAAGCCTAAGTAGGCTGTCTCATCTCAAAGAGTAGGTGCAGAAATCTCTCAAATAATTGACAGGATTACATTGGTAGTTTGGAAATATGGGGTGTAACAAGCAAAAGAACTCATGATCCCAAGTAAATCATCTAACTCTGCTCAGAATGCTGTACTTTTCATTTCCAGGACAGTGGAAAGCCCAAAAGGTAAGAAAAAACAATAAATGCAACATCATGGTCAAGGCACATAGATGTTTTCCGTTCTACTTTCTGTGCTGTGCTCATGAAACACCAGCTTATACTTTGTTGGAGAAATCTATTTAGACTCCAAGAAGGAAGAAGGAAACAACCCTTTGAACCACATTTTAAGTTGTGCACAATATATTCTGATATGCAGTGTCCCAAGGCTCACAACAGTCTGTAGAGGGAGAAAAGCAGACTTCATTGTCTTGTTGATATACTTATTCCAGATTGATGAATCAAACAACCTGCCTTCGTATTCTACTAGGAAACAAAACCCTGGGAGCTTGTGTATTTGCCCAGACTCCAAAGACTGAACTTTCCATTACTTGGACACCCAAAGTGTGGTGTGTGTGTGTGTGTGTGTGTTTGTGTGTGTGTGTGTGTGCATGTGTGTGTATGTTCATAATGTATTGACTTGGTTGCAGAAAGCTATCTGCACTCAATGGATTACCATGTCATCCCCAAACATCCTTGCTTTAGTAAAAGTTCACAGATTCAGATTACAGAAAAGTAGATCTTAAGTCAAAAACTATTATGGGAAACAAATGTGACTAGCTGATGGTGAGAAAGCAAAAGGGAGTGTAGTTGGATATAGGAGAAACATGCTCAAAGTACAGTCTGTAACCCTGTATAATACTTTCTAAAAAAACAAAAAAAAAAGTGTTTAAGACCACAAAGTAGTGTTAGGGAGACAAGGCTTACATCTCCATAAACCTGTCATTTACTAACCATCCTCAAGAACATTATTTAACCTCTTAAACTCTCAGTGTGTTCATCCAGAACACGGGTGACAATTTTGCCTCCTTGAGGTGTTTATTGTAGGACTTAGGTAAGTCTGTCGAAGAAAAAAAGACTTCAAGATGAGCTCGTATCACTACATTTGAGGAAGTGAACATTATAAACAAAATTAAACAATGAAAATAACTGGTGGGATATACTTGGTGTATAATATGGTGGAGTTGTAGACGCTGATGCTCTATTGTGAAGAAATTAAGTGGAGAAAGGAAATTTTCAGACATGGCAGTCTCTGAGTCCAACATACTGGAAACTATGGATGAGAAAGGAATGCTTATCCTAAAGTATTAAAGCATGAAATTCCAAATGATAGCCATTAAATAAATAAATGAATGAATAAACAAACAAATGAGAACACATCAGAAAGACAACGTAAAACGCGTCACTGGGGGCCTGCTGGGCCATGTGTACTCAAATGAGTATGAGTCTGTATGTGACTCCTTTTAGTCTCAATTCAGTCTCAATTTTCAATGGATCTAGTGACATAGCATAATTTAAATTGAGGGCTTTATACAAGGGAACATGAGTAGAATCTGTTAACATATATATATATACATATATATGCATATATATACACATACATCTATATTTATATATTTTCCGCTGCTCAACTTGAGTCCTAGGAACCAAACTTGGGTCTTCTAGAAGAACAAGCTAGGGCTCAGAACTGTTTTGCTATTTCTTTCCATCCCCTTATAGCCACTAATAATGGAGCAGGTGCCACTGCTTCAAGCGTTAGGAGTCAATATTTCCCGTTGCCCAGCCTCTACTTAGCTGACTTAGCCCATCTAGTATTTTAAAAGTGCATTTGGAGACTTAGGCAAAATGTGCTAATCCAGAGAAAAATCTTTCAATGTCTTTTAATTTGCTGTTGTTGCAAGGGGCTGGTACACTTGATTCAATCCTTAGTCAATAATCAGCATAGGTCCCATTACTTTCATTCAGGACACCTTCTTCTTTCCTTTACCTTAATAAGAGACTCTCTCTTTGGTAGGTTTCCAGAGCATATGACCATTGAAAATAGGAGTCCCAGCCTTCTTGGAAAGGAGATGTGGCCATATGACTAATCCCTGGGGAGTAAGGTCTAGGCTGAAGTTAGATGTGGAATTTACACCAGGCCCTAGGAAAAGATAATGTATAGTATTCATCTTTCTTTTTTTCTTGTCTGCTCCTGGGAATACAGGCTTAATGGCTGGATCTCCTACAGCCAATTTCAATTAGAGATAACCTCGTAAACAAATTTCTGTTTTAGTTCCTGTTGATTTTGAGTTTTCCTGTTACTTACAGCCTGACTTATTCATATTTGGTTAATAGCTTTGAACCTTCTATTTACTTTTGAAGACTTTCATACATCATTTCTACTTGCCTAAGTAGCTTTCCTAATAAAATTATTTCTTAGCTGGACATGGTAAGCCTTTGCCTAAATTTCCACCCTTTGTAAGTCAGGAGGCTCTTAGGTGAGAGAATTGTATCAACAGATACCATCTCAAAACAAAATACAACCGGGTACCGTCTCAAAACAAAATACAACAAACAAAGCAAAAATTGTCTGATTTCTAAACCATGCAAAGTTACACCTTTACTCTGTCCTATCATTTATAATTCTCAAGCACACTTCAGATCCACCTGCCTCTCTCTTCCCACAAGAATAGTGATGGTTTAGGCTTCCACCATATCTGATCCAAGGCCTGGCACTCTTTCCCTATACAAACCATTATTCACATGGTAGATGGACCAGTCTTTCCAGATGACAGTCGGTCTCATTATTGACATATTTTTAGGCTGGAAACATTGTCACACCCACCCCCATATTCATCTTAAGGTCCAGAGTATGTACACTGCTGCAGGCAATCAGTGATCAGCCTCTGCCGGATGACAGCTCTGTCCTAAGTTATAACAGCCCTGGAGCTGACACACACTTATTTATTTAATTTTTTCAGTCCTGTGTGTTCTCTGCATCCCTTCCTCACCTTCCCCACTCCAAGCCTTCTCCTTTACCCAATTCAAACCCTGCTCACTGGCCAGATCTCAGACTTTGTGACGTAGTGTTTTCACATCTTCAAGCATTCTCAAAGCTGTATTTATCTCTCGTTCTCAAAGTAACATATGCCTTCTCCGCAAGCCTGGGATCTGCATGAGGGTTCATCTAATTCCTAGCTAGATCCCCAACACCCCCCCCACACACACACAGAGGGACTTGTCCAGAGTAGGTGCTCAGAGAACATTGCTGATGTGTGAGACTTACAACACACCCAGCATCTCCTTTCTTCCCCCTCAAAGACAATTTTAGCATCTCAACCAAAGCTCTACTTCTCAAAGCCCAGCCTCTCTCCCATTCTGCCAGTGCCCTGCATGCACTCTTGCCTTCCAGTCAGACAGTTTCTCTTGTGATCCTCTGAGAAACTTTAGCTATGTGTTGACAGGATCCTAAGTCGTCGTTAGGGATATGTTTTAGAAAGTGCAGTCACCACATACACTTAAAAAGGTTTTCACTGTAATAACCTTCATCTTGCTAGAATAAGTTGTCTCTGGAATCTATAGCTATGAACTAAACTTTCCCCTAAGCAGAATACCAGGCATAAAGCAAGCTTTAACAGTTGCTGGCATGCAGTACAGGAGAATGAGGTACCCTTGCATTCAGATTTCAGGGTCGTCCCATGATCACCTGGCTGAGACCTTATCAAGCCTCTCCACTGTGTAAAAACAAGAACAATGTTGTCAACTGTATTAAAACATGCAGAGAATGCATACAGATAATAATCCCATTAGTTATTATTATTATTAATTATGGTCCAAGTTTATATTTTGCCATCCTTTTTTAGCAAATAAGGCAGGTATGTAATTTACTATGTATTATTGCTGTCATTGTTATTTATGCTGTCTGTAAACTGAATGGTAAAGTTTCAGCGTTTCACCGAACAGAGGTAAGACCTGGGATATGACCTTTGAAGCACTGAGCACTTTCCTAGCTGCTACTCACTCCACCCTCAATTTAAAAAAAAAAAAATAATAATAATAACAGCAGATGGAAAGCAACAATAGGAAAGACAGGATTATATATCATCCAAGGTCATCAAAAAGACCTGGAAATTGCATTCATGCTAAATTACACCACCTGGGGCCATTCGAGTGTCAGGAGATGAGTCTGACCAGCGTGTTAAGAGTTCAGCTGTCCCCTGAGGCTTATCTGCACTGTAGAGTCTGCGGAGCCTCCTCTGGTTCTTTCAGCCTCCAGATGACCTCGGTCCTCCCAGCTGGCTTAAGGGGATCTATCTTCCCCATAGTTTGCGTCCAGCGGTCATCTGCCTGGTAGCTTTCCCTCTGAGTGCTGTCAGAGTCATTCCCAATACCCTGCCCTATCAATGGCCTCAAAAAAAGGTAAATGACGAGGAAATAATTTCCTGTTCTTTGTCTCCTGTTCCATGAATTCGTTGTCAGTTCAAGTTATAGAATAAAACATGGCATACTTCCTTGTGATGCCAGGACGCCCAGGGTGAGCACAGAGGTAGCAGCCAGGATTCTGTGAGTGACTGTGGAAGCACCACACAGACTGCTTCATTTCACACGTGCGCCTTCCTCCACAGTTTCTGTAAGCATGTCACCATTCAAATCAGGCTTGTGGTTATGTAGCTTGCCTGCTGATTGAGGCAGACCTTTCTTAACATGTATGGATTCTTACTTGGTGTTTGGTATATATGCATATTAAATTACATATATGACTATATACCATACAAACATGTATATACATATATGCAAATGTATGAGTATGCATGAATTATTGGGAAGATAACAGCTTAGCTCGGTTCAGAATTACTTCTGCCAATGACAATTGTACACTCTTAGCTAGCTATTTTGTTGAGTCATATTTCTCTCCAGTAAACTCCAATAATACGTACCCAATAGACTTATGAGAAATAAAAGTATGTTTATTTTGTAAGATTCTTCAACATAGGCAATAAATATAACTAATATCCTAATTATTTTTGGTTTCCAGCACACAGTAGCTAGAGTTATAGTTAGCCAATTAATTTTCCACTACCTCTCCTTTTTGAAAAATGTGGGGCTTCACTCTTTTGAACATTTTGTTGACTGCTTCATTGTTTTTTGCATCTTACAAGGCAAAGAATTCTACAACCACATTTTATACTGTGAGCCTATAAGTTTTGGATCTAAATAGAAAAATGCTGTTTCTTTTAAAAAAAGGCATTTAATGGCTTTTAACACAGAAAGCACTGCTTTTTAAAAAGATAATTGTATACAGTTTATAACAGAACTTGTATGAATTGAAATGACTGAGGCATAATACATACCTTTGCTTGAAGTCTTCAATGCCCTTGTGCTGGTAGTGATGTGGCCAGTGTGCTAGTGGGATGAGAGTTGATTGGCTCTGAGTTCTGTGAATAGTGACTTAAATCAACTACATTATCAGCTCTGAGAAAAGCAGATCACTTGCTTGGCGGTATACTTTTCTCTGCTGTGTAAGACTTGCAGTAAAAACTACACACCATCTTCATCATCTCCTTTGAAAGAGTACCACATATATGTGTACCTAAAACACATTAAATTGTAAGGCAGACCCCCAAGTAAGAACATTCCAGAAAAGAGGAGGTTGTTTGTGGTGTGTATGAGTTCTTCTCAGATCTCTCTCTACACACACACACACACACACACACACACACACACACACACACACACACACCAGCTCAAACACATCTCTTAAAAGAAGGCTGGCTACCTCCCATTTTTTCAGGCCACACAAGGCTAGACTATTTACTTTCTTCTTAGCAACTCTCAATTAAACATGAAAGGTAAAGTCTGTAAAGAGAAGTTGAGGCTAAAGCTATAACTTATTGATTTTTATGAACAGATATGAAGAGCACTGGCCCACTTCTACTCTTCAAGCACACTGCATAAAGTTAACAACCTGTTAAGGGCCTCAGAGGTCTCCACGTCAAGTGGACTACCACAGCTGCTGATCAACTATTGTGTCTGATTTCAGGCAGGCTGCATATCACCTTGCTTCTTCCTTAGCGGTCTTGTGGAAACTTGCTGGCCCAGAATCCCATCTTTCAGAAGAGCTAGCATAAATACAATGGATAAAGAAATAAATCTGTGGCTGGGCGTGGTGCTGCATACCTTTAATCCCAGCACTCTGGAGGCAGAGGCAGGGGGATCTCTGTGAATTCAAGTCCAGCCTGGTCTAGGACAGGCAGGGCTGTTATACAGAGAAATGCTGTCTCAAGAAAACCTATAATAAAACAAAAAGAAAAGAAAGAAATATGCATTTTATTACTAATGTTTATAACTAATACTTTCTTTTAACAAAAGCGCACGTGTGCATACACACACACACACACACACACACACACACACACACACACACACACACACACAGCAGGTCTCTTAATGCTCTCAGAGAAGGACATGAGTCAGCTGTCTTGAAACCTGGAAGGAGGTCTAGTAAACCCAGTGTCCCCTATAAACCTTAGGAGAATCTGACTATGACAAAACCGAACTAACTTCCAATGTGGTTTGCATAAATGTGACATGCTACCTGATGGGTCTACACTGTTAATTTCATGAATCTTGAAATGATTTCCTAGCTTGACCTGCTACCTAGACATAGGTGCTAGCTCATGATTGGTACCTGGGAATGGCAAGTCTCTGGTAATCCTCGCAAGGAGGCTGGTTGCTCATAGACAGATGTCTCAAGCCCATCAAGTACTACTTGGTATGAAGCCATTTACAGTAAAAAAAAAAAACCATGACCCATAAACATCAAAGAGATGAGACCTTCAGAAGAGAGAGGAGCTTGCTGTGCACAGCCATCTTGCATATTTTCCTGCATCCATGGAGAGAATAATAGGTGGTTAAGTAAGATTGACTGTCCAAACAGACCTGGAGTCAGGTCTCAGTTTATTGAAAACTGAAGTATAATTTAGATTCTAAAATGAGTAAATGTCAGTGGAGTCAAGGGCACCAATCATTACCAAACAGAGCCTCCCTGCACACAACATGCCTTCATCTAATCGCTGTGTCATCTGATGTCGGTGCCACAAGAAAATGGAACTGGTCTCAAAGAGTCAGAGACTGTGTATGTGCACAGAATGGTGGTCTTCTCATCTTTTTTTTTTTTAAGGAGGGAGGGGAAACAAGAACCAAGTAAACACAGAAATGAACATGTCCAAAGCTTACTGCATGGTTAAGGTGTCTCCTTTATTTATTTATTTACTTATCTATCTATCATCTATCTATGTATTTATGTATCTATCTATCTATCTATCTATCTATCTATCTATAATTTTATGAGTGTTTCGCCTGCTCACATGTATGTGCACAATGTGTGTGCCCGCTGCCATGGAAGGCAGAGGAGAGCCCCAGCTCCCCTGGACCTGGAATTAGGACAGTCATGAGCTACCATGTGGGTACCGGGAATCAAACCCAGGTCCTCTACAAGAACAACAAATACTCTAAACCATTGGGCCATCTCTCCAGCCCCCGAAGCAAATACTAACATCTAACAGGATTTTCATCCCAATCTGCAGTCCCCACATGTAAGCTCTTTTCATACCTGTCTCTTCTTTTTCCAACCACACAACAGAGCCCATGGCTTTGCACATGCTTGATAGAGTCTCCACATTTGGACCTGACACAAGAGTCATAAGACTCCCTCGGTGTTTGTAAGAAAATGCACAAGTGTTCTTAATAGTCTTAGAGTTCATGTGAGATCTAAGGGCCATATGTGCAAACAGAAAGAACAAGATTAGGAAAGAGTCACACAGTGCCAAAAGAAAGCCACAGATGTCCTGCTCTGGGCAGAGAGAGGATTGCGCAGTTTTAGTAACATGGCATAAAAAAAAAGTCCTGTTATACAAGGGTTCTGCCTTATGGAGCTGCAGGCTCTCATAGTCTTCTGGGTGTTTTGTTTTGCCTCCTTTGGTGCCTTTACCAGCAAGCAGCTAGAACATCACCGAGTCAGCCCAGCAGGAAGGAGGGGTGTCAGTGAGAGATCTATAGATCACAGGAAGGAGAAAAAGAGGAGTAGACATTCACATTTTTTAGAAATCGTACTCAGGCTGGTGAAATGGCTCATCAGATAAAGGTGCTTTCTGCCAATCCTGGCTACCTGAGTTTTAGCCTCAGGGACGGCATTATGATAGACGAGAATTAGCTTCCGTGGATTGTTTTCTGACCTCCACGTGTGTGTGGTGGCAGGCTCCACATCCCAAATTTAATTAGATATTAACTTTAAAAATCATAATCAGTGTCCCAAGAAGAGACTGTAGTAGCCAAGCATTCTGTACCAAGTACCCTTGAAACAAAAATACTGTATAAATCCTTATCTTAATCCACATTAATCTAGCTGAGCGGATTTTGTAGTTTGGCTCTTGAGTTAACTAGTGACAACAGCATAGGAGTTCTGTGTACTGTCTACACAATCAAAAATTACAGGGAAAGAAATTGTTCCTGCTCTTGAGAAAACCATTGGCATCTACTCTGTTGACACATTTGTTATCTGGTATGAATACCAGTAGGTAAGGTATAATTAGAACTCAGAAAAAGGAAAGCCTTTTGCATATAATGACCTTGCATCCTTATGGACGATTTTGTAAAAGATTTCACCATTTCAGTAGAGTAACCTACAATGGCAGTCTGTCCGGTAGAGTCGCTAGAACTTTTTCATCCTGTGCACACAGGCAGGCCTAAAACACTCAGCATATGCCTCTTGTCTGTGGAGAGAACACTGTGAGGTTCTTTTATTACTTAGGCTAAAATAACAAATAATTATCTCGCTCTAAAAGAATACACTGATAATTATAGTTTGCCAGGCATGTTGTAGAAACAGACAGGAAATGCAAAGTGCTGGTGTTGGCAAACCCCAGAGCAGACAGGAGACTGGAGTGAACTCCCATGGCTAATGGCCTTTCCATACAAATGCTGCAGATTCCAGGAGCTGTTGAAAGACTTGATGGTTACAGTATAATCAGGGGATGAAGATTGTTAAGCATAGTTGAAAATTTCCCACTGTATTTAGTTTGTGCAGCAGTTATATGATTCTGGGAGGGGAGGGAGGATGGAGGAGGGAGGGAGGAAGGAAAGAAACAAAGAAGCAACAGAAGAGTTGAAGTTATAACTGTAGTTCTGTCACTCTGGGGATAAATCTAGTAGGAAATTAGTTAGCATCTATCCTTTTCAACTTGAGCACATGGAAGAACTAGAAAGATTTGTCCAAATCCCTTCCTCTGCTTGGTGACATCACTTGGAATATAAAAATAATAATAATGACATTTCATGGTTGAGATCATGTCTATGAGTCATCCGAGTTTGCATCTGTGAACATCCTTTCCATTGGGGAGCTGAGTAACTGCATAATTAAGTTGTCGTTTAAAGCAACAATAACTGCAAATGTCAAAAGCTACCCAAGTGTCATGTGGCAAAGGTCTGGTATTTGTATTTTAAGGATCCTCCACAATAAGGTAATAGCATGCATGATATGAAATGCATCATTTGATGATGCACGCCTACCAATCTCTAGCAGGAAACACTTATTAACTTTCAATATACTTTGAAGTTGTTGTGTTCAATAAGTAATAACACCTCCCAGGTTGTACACAATAGTAACCACAAAGCCCATCTACTCATCAATGCACCTTCATTGCACAACGTACATGGCAAAAGCACATTCCTAGGTTAATGACATATTCTACTCTCAAGTAGGTTGGGGAGCCATATAATCATTTTTCATTTAGAACATTTTCAAAAACTTTAGTGTTCTGAATATTTAATTTCCCTGACAGTATCTTGAGATATATAATTAAACACAAAGAGAACTAACTGTTCCCATTGAGCACAGACCAAAACGATTAAAGAGTTATTTTAAAAAAAAAAAATACTGTTCCACTGGGCATGATGAAATCTATAAATCTAGCACTCAGGAGGAAGAGATGGGATAAGTATATGTTTGAGGCAAGGCTAGAAGGCATAGGGAATTAAAGGATAGCCTCAGATACATGGTGAGACCACGTCTCAAAAAGCGTCAAGGGCTCGAGATGCGTCACATTGGTAAAGTGCTTGCATAGCACGTGCGAGGCCCTGCGCTTTGTCCCTTTCAAGACACGAAAAGGCGACTGCTTAAATCCATTAATTCCTATTTTTTGCTAATATCTTCATATTCATATTCTTTTTCTTATTCACCTTCTTCTAGCATGTGTGCTTCACTTTTTCACCTGTCAAACTCTCTTCTTAGATCTTCAATAGTTCAATAGATGTTTCTTTTTCCCAGTGGTGTTAGTCATCTCTCCACCACTTTGACAAATACTTGAGATAAACAATTGTTTTTTGAAAAAAGAGAGATGTATGTAGGGCTACAGTAGGAGAGGTTTCTGCTCATGTCAAGTGATTCAGTGTGGGGTACCTTTGCTGAGACACATGTTGGTGTCCGGGAGCCAAGATCTCTGTAGTGTCTTAAAAGCATCCCTACAATGTCATTCACTCTTCTTACTACACTCAACCTCATAAAGGTGGGCGGAGCCACAGGCTGGTCATCACCAGCCCTGCAACGTGTAATTCAAGGAATGGCTTTTAGTTTTAAAATTGGAGCCCTATCGCCACACTACTCACAATGTTTTCTTGAGGGTCCAACCTGTATGATCTTGTTAAAAAAAAAAAAAGAATTGCTAGCCCCTGTTCTTAATCTGTCCTCACCACAGCAAAGCTTCATTCCGACTCCTGCCACCCATCAGTGACCCCGAAATCCCGAGCAGCAAACGTCTGACGCAAAGATTAATTACCAAGCACAGCTATTAGAGGACACCTGTAGCCACTTGTTTTTTCCCTATACTGTTTTGTTGATTAAAGTCTATGGGAGTGAAATGATTTCTTTATTATTGTCTCTCGACCAGATTGCCCTCATCTTAGTGCTTCCAGCCTGTCTGTCTGTTCTAAGACTATTATGCTATATATGCCGTAATTCTTGTTCCACATATATTCAATGTGGTCACCTATTTAAATTCAAAATTAGTGTTTGAAGATTTCTGCATCTCACTATACTATTATACAGTTTTCATTCTGCTGTTCCTCATTCTCTTCGTTTCTATTGCTAATACCCGCTTGTCCAAATTGCATGTAGTTTTACAAAGCTTACATTAAACACTGTACTCTTCATAATAATTGATACTGAGCATAATCTCTCCTTTGATTCAGCCAAGCGCTGAACTATATTTTCCTTGTATACTCTCACCCTGTGTTTTGTGTTCTAGTTAATTACTACTCCAGACATGATTATATGAGCTACTTGGAAACTGGGAGGCTATTGTATGCTTTTGTATCAGGATCCAGCTGGACAGGGTATAATTCAGTTGTTTGATACATAGTAACCAGTGATGATATTCTAAATGAGTATTCTCAAAATCTTATTCTATCATAAGAGTATTTTTTCCATTGCTAGGAATTATATGCTCTTTAAATAGCTTAAATGTCCAAAAGTAAACCATCAACTATTCAGTTAAGTTTAGAGTTGGATATTAAGATCATAAATTAATACTGTCCACTGGAATGTTGCTTTGTGTTTTAGAAGTAACTATTAATTTTTTTTTCATTTTAATTTTTTGCTATTGGTATTTTCCCCGAATGCCTGTGCACCACATGAGTGCAGTACCGGTGGAACCGGAAGAGGGCATCAGATCCCCTAGAGCTGTCTTCATTCGTGGTTTTGTACTGCCATGTGGGTTGTTCCTGGATTGTCTGGAAGATGGGACAGTGCACTTCACCACTGAGCCATCTCTCCAACCCAACTGTATTGAAATCTAACTCACCTATAAAAAAAAAAACTTACGTTTTGTAATTATACAGTCCATTGGCTTTTCAGCACATTCAGTTATGCAGCTATCATCCTTTCTAATTTTGGGATGTTTCCTGAACCCCCAAAGAAGCCCAGAAACACTAACATCCACTCGACTTCTACCTCACCATTGTCTTAGAAAATGCCTAAAGGGCTGTCTCTGTGGATAGTTTTCCATAAACACTAAACAAATGTGTCTATTTTGGGGGATTCTTTCTCTCAGTTGAGTGTTTTCGGGCTTTGTCCCTGTCATGACTAGTACTACTTTGATTATTTTTTCACAAAGACTAAATAATACTTCTTTGAATGGATATACCACATCCTGTTAACCCATTCACTAGTTGTATATTTGGGCTGGTGAGTCATTTGGGAATTTTTGAAATTTCTGAAAATCTCCATCATTACTTATTCTAACAACCTCACTCTTCTGCTTGAGAGACTAAGTCTCAAAGAGGTATGTTTAGAATTTTACTTAATGAGGTGGTTGGGACTTTTATTTTAGATGGTAGGCTGATGCCATGTGATGCTTTCATCCACACACTCTTCTGTTCCTTCCTCTATAAGTTCATGAATACTACATGAAGCACCCAGTCCTGCTGATCTAGTTAAACAGAGGTAATTATTGTCACTATCCTCATTGAGCAATCACACAGATAGCCACAAACTTAGACCATGGCAAGGGCAATAAAGGAGAGCCTTGTCAGGATGGATAAGTAATAATTAAGTAGGCAATAAGAGTAGGAAAGGATGTACCAGACCAAGGAGTGGGGCATGTAAAGGCCCTTTAGCTACAGGAACAGAGCCTTTTCTGTTTTCCTTCATATTTTCTTCTTATGTATAGGATCTTGGAGCAATTTTCTCACATTTACACCATTCTTGCCAATGACGTATTACCTCTGGAAGCTTCCTTGAGAAGTGTGACCAGGGACTCACAATATACTTCTGTCATCATAGGACTATAACTTTGCTTGGGACCATAGGTTTCAATGGTGCTTAGTGCAGCTGTTCTAGGCTCAGGTAAAATTCCATCACCGTTCTGGATACTTTGTGGCATGGGGAACTAGCACAGCAGTTGCAAGAGGTTGTATTGCAGAGTGTAGACAATTCTTTGCAGCCACCTAGACCTCTATATAGCAAGCTTCATCATTTCATCGTCTTATTTCTGTACCAATAAACAATGGATATTGTAATAATTATCTTTATGTAAAGTGACTTTACAAGGCCAGGGAGAGATTAGGTAAAGTGTTTTGCATAAGAAACTGATCAGTTCCCTATCATCTGTCTATCCATACATTCAATGACCATCACAATAGACTGGTACAATTACACCACCCAATGGGTTGTGTGAAGTTGGGTTTGTTCAAATATTAAACAAAGAGTTGTTGTATAATACTTTGCAAACATGGGTCGGCATCATATGCACTTATAGTTGTGGTTTTAAAAGAAAGCAGTATTTTGAGTTCTAATCAAGTGATTAATTGTAGAAGTGTGAATGAGTTCAGGAATATACATCTTTCATAAGTATTCAGTATTATTCTAAACATACGATCCATGGAACACACTTTGAAAAATAAATAATAAATAAATAAAATAATCAGGCATATAGAAGAAAACTGTGATCCTGATACAGCTGAACACATTTGATCTACAAAAGGATTATTGAGAACTGTATATAAGTTTATATAATTTTCCCATTAATAAAATGCAATATAATTCAAAAAAAAAAAGAAAAGAAAAAGAAAAATAACAGCTGCACAGCATTTGATTGACTCTATTGGTATAATCTTGATCATGCCAATACTAACGAAGATATTGTCATCAAGATGGTTGTGTAGTATTAGTTGTTTAAAGATTTACTTTTAAAAACTCTATTGTTTAAAGGTTTACTTTTTTTAAACTCATGTACGCCTAAAATTTGATGTTTTTGTTAAAGCGCAAATACGTTTTTGTCCTAGTAACATATGAAGCTTTTTTCTTCTCTAAAATAATATTTTTAATTTTCACCTTTGTGATAGATTTTTGGCATAACTTAATGAAAGCATTGAATTCATGTCCATCCAGGCATGGCCTTTATTTGTATAAAAGTTTCCTGGGTCCCATTCATACACTGCGTGGGAGCAATGGACCTGAAGTTAAAAGCACTTGGGCTTATAAAGAACTGGGAATTAACCACTTGCAATTTAGAAAAAAAAATGTACTGTGCCCTTTAGATTTCACAGGTCTAAAATATGGCCATTGTACAATGGAAAATGTGTCCTTTGTAGATATGTCTATTGCTTCCCAAGCAGCTTTGATTGATTATTCAGTAGGAGGGCTGGAAAGAGTCGTTCTCTTCAAAATGGAGCTGGAAAATTATAATAAGCACAGATTTATTGTGTTAAAATAACAAAAGGGTCTCTTATGGATAACAAGGACTCCTCACATAAACACATAAAATAAAGTGTGTGTGTGTGTGTGTGTGTGTGTGTGTGTGTGTCCGTGTGTATGTTTTAGAATGTACATGCCACAGCACATGTGTGGAGATCAGAGAACAAATTGTTTAAGGACCAGTTCTCATCTTTCACTATGTATGTCACAAGGATCAAACTCAGGTTGTCAAAATTAGCAGCCAGCTCGCCTTGTTGTGCTGATCCATCTCTCCAGCACCCAAACAAGAGCTTAGATGCTACAGAGTCTACTACAAGCTTGAACATAGCAGGCATGTACTATCCAGCAAGTTCTACCTATTGTAGTTAATTCATCTGGGCCCCGGTAGAAATGTGTAAGGGGACATTTATTTAGTTAGTTAGTTGCTGATTTATTTATTTATGTAGTGTCTGATGTTCTTAAGGAAAAGACTAAAACTTTTCTTACAGACCTCTCCTTGCCTCATCTCACTTTGTTATCCCACCAACCTTACCATGCACTATACCCCTCATGCCTCCTGCTCCCTTTACCCTTCTGTGTAAAGGTATCCCCAGAGCCTACCAGATCACATCACAAGAGAGAGAGAGAAAAAGTCTATGTGACCTGATTAAGGAATTGAAAGACAGATGTTGAGTTGTTTTCAAACATGAGCTCTTAGATGAATGGCAAACGGAGGTGGCTCTGTGATGGGTGCGTGTTCGTGGGTTGGGTTTCATT
The DNA here is from genome assembly GCF_964271855.1 of Acomys minous. NCBI lineage: Eukaryota > Metazoa > Chordata > Mammalia > Rodentia > Muridae > Acomys > Acomys minous. The sequence goes on along the minus strand of NC_140486.1, from coordinate 107,822,143 downwards.
TCATGGAAGACTATTGGATGCCAATAAGAAAGGCACTCATTTTTATTAGCCTACATTAATTATTATATAATGTGTTTCACTATGACATCTTCGTACATGTGAATAATGTGTTTGGTTGATATTCATCCCCCTCATTAATCTCTCTTGTCCCGTGATCTCATGATCAAGTCCTAACTATTTTGAGAGTGACAGAAGTATAAACTTTCTAGTTATTCTTCTAGCTGTTATTTCAAAATAAGTTTGCTTTCAGTCATGAAGATAAAAATCTTCAGCGAGTTTTAAGGTATCCTGTTACAAAAACTCTTTAAAAAAATACCTTTCCCTATTGCTTCTTTCAGGAAGAAAATAATTTTAATTCAGATTAAGAAAAATAATGTTTCATTTGCACATTTCTTTATGAAATTGAGAACCAATAAATTTCCCAGGGTCTATTGAGACTTAGTTTACCAATTGCCATATGATTGCATAAATACCATTCCCTGTATTTCCAATTGGTAAATACTCTGCTATTCATCAGGCAGCTATTGCAAGTAATTTGTTAAATGAACTGAAAGATTCATTTGTATTAATGCTAAATTCTTAGAAATCTTTATATGATGTTATTAGGCCCAGAACATGATGTGACAAGAATGACAAATGTCTTCCTGTTTGTTACACGTGGGTTCTTTGAGGCATAAAAATCTCAAAACAAGTTTTTAAAAAAATCATATTTATAACATGTAACCGATAAGATTGCCATCCTTTGGGTGACCGACATGTTGTGTACGTTTTTCTACCAAAATATTGATAGAAAACTGAGTCCTATGTTTTGTTTTTGCTTTGAAGTTACATTGGGATCTTATGATTCTCGGGCCCTTTATACCTATTTTTAGTGAATTCAAAGAGTCCCACGCTACCAACTAAAGATGAGGAGTTCCCTCATTTAGTATTGCAGATTTAGGTGAAATCTAAATTTTGTCTTATGCCATGAGGTGCTAGGAAGCAGGGAATCAAATTAAGACAAGTCAAAATGAGAGACTGGAGAGGAGGAGGATGAAGGGGGAGAAAGGAAAGAGGAGAGGCCTAAGTGTATATGGTGTGTGTGTGTGTATGTGTCTGTGTGTGTGTCTGTGTGTATGTTTGTGTGTGTGTGTATCTGTGTGTCTGTCTGTCTCTGTGTGTGTGTATGTTTGTGTGTGTGTATCTGTGTGTGCATACCTATGTGTCTCTGAGTGTGTCTGTGTGTGTCTGCATGTGTCTGTGTGTGTGTGTTTGTGTGTGCTGTGCGTGTGTCTGTCTGTGTGTATATCTCTGTGTGTGTGTCTGTGTGTGCATACCTATGTGTCTCTGAGTGTCTGTGTGTGTCTGTGTGTATGTGTGCATGTGTCTGTCTATGTGTCTGTGGTCAGTGTGTGTATCTGTGTGTGTGTGTGTGTGTGTGTGTGTGTGTGTGTGAGATGGTTAGTACTGAATGTCAATATGACAAGATCCCTCAAGGAACAAGTCTCTGGCATGTCTATGACAGATTATCTAGATTAGGTTAATTGCAGTAGGAATGCCCCTCCTAAGTGAGGGTGCTAATGTTCCTCTGGTTGGGATTCTTCCATTCCATGAGTGCTTCGCATCACTTGTTGTTACCATAGGTCTGCAAAGAAACAAGGAGAGTGCTATAAGAGTACTTTCAAAGCTCAGGGCGAGCACTCAGTCCATGCTCACTGGACACAAGCACCCCTATGGAAGTCTAATGCCTGAGCCAGGAAGGGTGCTCTACGTGACTTCTGGCCCCTCTTTTCTCTGTCTTTAGCTTTATGTGTTTGTCTTAAACTGGATTAAGACATATATCCAAAATATGAAATGTACATGAAATGACAAAAGCAAAATCATCAATAAACCTAAACTCCAGAAGCTCTACTTCCTTCTCCCCTGGGACAGAATGCTCTGTGGAAGGTGAAGCAGTGTAAGTCACGAGTTGCGTGGGGCACCCACTGAGTGAAGAAGGCCTCTGACTTTCAAGGCCTCTAGATAATACGGGAGAGGTCAAAGGTGGGTGATGGAGACCAGGCAGGCTACTCACACTCAAAACGGAGCTTCACAAACTAAAATGTTAGCTATTCAAGGCCATGGTTTTAAAAGACAATACGTTTCAAAAGTTTTTGTTCAATCACTGTCTTTGCAGAGGCTCTAAAAACCATTCAAAGAGCGTGAGGTTAAAAACCTACAGCTGACTTAGACTCCTGTGCCTACAAATGCTAAAGGTAGTTGGTGTGGCCCCAGGGACACCCAAGCAAGGAGTCATCAGCACCCACTGTGCTGCTTGGGAACAACAGTCATTAGAACAGCTGGGCTCTTTACAGTCTCATTGGCTCACTGGCTGCTACTTTTTAGCTGAGACCTTAATCTTATTTTCATACATTTTTTGTAGATACACGTGGCTTGATTATAGGCATTAAGCGGCCACTAGGAGCTTTAGATTAAAGCCTTTGTGAACAGAAGCTGCGCGGGCAGCCAGGGTTGCCTGCACCCCCTGTGGTCCCTATCTCTCTCTCTCTTGCCACTGTGCTGCCTGTGGTAATTTCTACACTCCCCCTTGCTACATTCCCATTGCCCTTCATCTCCGTGACATCTATTTACTTAAATCTAAGCCAATTAAACAAGGCACAATAATAGAACACCCTTGTGAAAAGAGCACAAAGGAGGGGCGCTATCAAGCTAGGAGCAGAATAAGAAGGGAGAAGGAAAAAACATTTTTAAGAGCTCCCCAGCAGACAATCTGCCTCCTGCTTCGCCTTCTATTTATGAGGAGGCAAAGTCTTTTATTTGTTTATTTGCCTCTAAAGTTTCTATGCCATGTTTCCACCTCTCATCCTTAACCCCACTTTTTTTTTGGGGGGGGGCGGGGAGAGGAATCTTGATACATCCTTGTGCATCTTAATATTTTTAAGATTACTGCCGTGAGCGTTATTGTTTAATACATCCGGGGCTGCTGTTGCAGAACCTGCAGAACACTAGGAGTCAGATGTGTTTCGCAGCTAGGTTTTATGTTGATTTATCGTCTTAGTACATAAGTGATATCTTCACTCAAGCGGTCCTCATTTATTCTAATGAGCATCACAGGCCGTTTCTGCTGTAATAAAAAAAAAAAAATGTTGGCTGCCACTGTTAATAAAATAACCTGGGAGTGCAAAAACGTATTTCAGATTGGAGTTTCAGAAGGATGGGCTGCCAACTGCATTCCCACAGTTTTAGTTACGTGGCCATGCACTGACAGCTTCTTGTACCAGCAGCAGCCTGAGCTGCTCATCCTAGACTGTAAACTCTTCCCCTGGACTCCAGTGACTTGGTGGTGCCCTCCGCTCTTGGAGCGCTGATTCCGCAGGACTGGAACAGACCTACGAGAATTTCAGATTTCTGGTTTGATGACTCAAATATAGTCTTCTCTTGGGTGTGAGACAGTTTCTCCTCCCTCTTTTTTTTTTTCCCCTCTCTCTCTCTTTAATGCCTGCCTTTCTAAATGATATGCAGTCAAAAGTGTAGTGCTAGGTTAAAAAAAAAATGCACCAGCACGAAGCAGCTGGTCCGGTGGATTCATTTCCTTATGCCGCAGCTGGAATTTGATTGTTCATATTGACCTCAAGATTGTCTGCCGCGCTGTCTCCCTGGTCTAGCCAAATGCGGGCTCATGCTATCCTCTTATGCTGCTGGAGACTGACAGATGGCCCCCAGCAGGTGAACTCTGCGCTGTCAGTAAATGAAATGAATCCTTTCCCTGGCAAAAGCTATGTCTTGAGAGATCTACATATAAGGCATTGGGGGTGCTAAGCAAAGCTAGAGCTGTGTTGAAGCTTAGGCCATGCAGACGAACCCTGAACAGAGAATTCCTGCTCTAAGTAATGCTTGTCTCTTTATCAGAGAGCAGAGCCAGCCGTGCTAAATGGCTGATACTCCACAGTGTTCAACGGGTCTCAAAATACTTTTTTGACCACGTGTGTCTGTGTGTATGTGTGTGTGCGCGCGCACGCGTTTCAATTTTGCAAGAGCTCTATGAGAAGTTTCATGATTAACTAGGGCAACACTGGAGATTCATACGTTTAGAAGAACTAGTACGCACAGCCCCACTAAAGGATCAGCCGAAGGCTCAACACAGTTTGAAGTCTTCTTATTTCAAAGACTGAATTTAATTCATTTCTACTCAGACACTTTAAGAAAATTAATCCACCGTCATTCATATTCATTACGTCTCTATTTATATGAGCTTAATAAATCAGGGACTTAAGCCGGGTATAAGAATATTCTATTGCTATTGCTTATGACACAGGAGCATACTTACCCAAAGTTACCTAGCACCTAGCACATCTTACATTTCAGCCTTCAGTTGTTCTTACGTTGAGCAGTCACTGAAGAAGCATTTTCTACCACACAGTGTAGCAAAGCAAAGAGACAGTGGCACCTGCCTTGCTACAATGTAGACACTGGCTGGAACGGAGTGAGGGCGATATTAAACACATAAATCACGTACACTCATAGTGCTGATGATTCACAGTGGCTAGTCTTCCCAAGCTCTCCTGGGTGAGACTAGGTGGCTGACCCCAGAGGAAGGTATTTTATCATGGTTCTGGAGTTTAGAATTAGGGCAGCTTTTCTAGGGAAGACTCTCCTCCTGGCATGTGGGTGTCTCCCTTCACACTGATTGCTATAGATGAACTGAAACTGGTCATTTTCAGAGGGCCTTTTCATATATCACTTTATTTTTATCCTTTTTGAGATTATAATAAAATTACATTATTTACTCCTTCCCTTTCCTCCTTCCAAACCCTTCAGCCTACACTCCACCTTGTTTTCCTTCAAATTTGTGGCCTATTTTTCTTGAATTGTTACAAATATATGTATGTATATGTAATATACTCATAAATATATAAACACAATCTGTTTGTTCTGTCTAATGTTACTGTGTAATGCATATTTTCAGAACTGTCCATTTGGTATGGATATCCATCCAATTGGTGTGCTTTTCGTTGGGGAAGATTCTTTTCCATCTCAGTATTCCTTAGCTGCCTATAGCTTTTTGTCTACAGTTAACTCAGAAAAAGATAAATATGGGAACAGGGAGGAGAATAAAATAAGAGTGAAGATATAAGGAATCATACTATTAACTATCTACCTAAAAATATCTATATAACATATGTAAGTTGATTTATGAGTACACATGCGTAGTTTAAGGAGGTTTCCCATCCAGCTGACAGTGTTCCCCTCAAGAGCCATAGACTATCCTAGCGTGAAGAGCCCTCTTGTGTTGTTGGTAGAGTTTACTTTCTTTTTTTTCCTAAAGATTTATTTATTTATTATTATGTATACAGTATTCTGCCTGCATGTACACCTGTAGGCCAGAAGAGGGCATCAGATCACATTACAGATGGTTGTGAGGCACCATGTGGTTGCTGGGGATTGAACTCAGGATCTTTGGAAGAGCAGGCAGTGCTCTTTAAGCACTGAGCCATCTCTCCAGCCACCTGGCAGGATTTTCTAAGAAATTCCCAAGATGATATAGGCTGTGGCTATTGCCCTTGGCTGCCCCCAGACGTTGAAGGTGAGTGCCTATTGCTGAAGACACGATGTGCTTTGAGCACAGGTTCCAGTAGACCCCAGCTGGTTCTAGTGTGTCATTGTAATAGCTCCTATAATGGCTCTTGCCGAGCTTAACTCATAAGTTAAGATACAAGATGGTTGCAGTCAAATAAAGCTCCCACAGAGCTAGTGTTTTTCACATAGTTGTCTTGCTGATTCAAAGAATGTAATTTATAGGTTACAGAAGTTAAGTTTTAGAAATAAATAGCTTATAATAGAGCTTTCAAGCAAGAAAAAAGGCAGAGTTCTTTTATAAGAGAGATGGGCTCTCTGGGAATGGTATACCATTGGGGACTTAATAAGGACTTAATAAGACCTTACGGGATTGGGAGCAGAATATGAGGATCTGGTCAGTCCAGTTCCCATTCATGAGGTATCCAGCTGCCTCTCAGTTTCAGTTGTGTCCTCAAGTATGGTTCCCGGGAAAGTGGTGCTCATTTAGGGGGAAACAGAACAGGGGGAAAGGGGGAGCTATTTTTGGCATCCCTGGCCTCTAGCCAGAACACAACCAAAGATATTTTGGCATGTTAGGACAACAACAAGGATGAAGTTGCAGAAAGGAAGCGATAACATATGCAACTTTCAGTCAAGGTCAGATGAAACTGTTCACTCTTGGCGTCCTTTGCCCTCAACTATATAGCCAATTGTCATCTCCTGTTCTCATTAAAGGAAGGTTAGTACAAGGACAAAGGTGGTGGTTATAAGTTGTCCTCCAAGATCCATGACTTTGCTAGCCTGTGTAGTTGGCTAGTTTCCCAGCACCAGGCATGAGTTCCCTTTTGTTAAGTGGGTCGTAAGTCCAATTAGAGAGCTTTTGGTTACTGCCAAGGTATGTATGCCACTACTGCACCCTTGGATTATTATGCCATGTTGTTCAGGATTGTGGTTCATGGGTATCATAACTAGGTTGGACTGTTGGTTGCTTTGCTCCTTTGGAATCTTCCATAGCACTACTGGTACCATGAAAGCTAGTACTCACAGTTGAGTGGAGAGCGAGGACTGAATCGGACATGAACTGTGGTACCCCATATTTGACCACTTCCCTGTGGTGGGGAGGCCTGGTGGCACTCAGAGGAAGAATAAGCAGGCTACCACGATGAGACTTGATAGCCTATGACCATATAGTGGGGAAGGAGGTCCCCCTCAGTAACAGACATAGGGGAGGGGAATAGGGTGAAAGTGGGAGGGAGGGAGGAACAGGAGAATACGAGGGATAGGATAACAATTGAGTTGTATTCTGAATAAATGAATTAAATAAAAAATAAAATTAAAAAAAGAAACATGGTGATTTTAGTTAACAGTAACGTATATGCCTCTCAAAAACCCTTAGTAGTTTTGTGTTCCTACCACAAAAATGGCAAAGTGGTACATATATATGCTTAGCCACGTGACAGTATATATAACACAGTATGTACCAATCATTTGCTTTGTATAATAATATAGGTACACATAATTTTAGCTTTAAAAATAAATAAATAAAATAAGATATCTGATACCTGTATGAAATCAGAGACAAATGAACAGATGGCTTTGTCAGGTAAGAAAATTGTATATTTCTTCAGATAAATTCTTATGCTAGGCCGAAAATTGCAATGAAGTATGTAAATAAGCAAAATACTGACATGTGTGTCTTGTTTCTGCTCGTGGTATGTTACATAACAGTATCAACTCACATTTTATTATACACACAACCACAGTCGGAGTCCAAATATGTTAACAATTTAGGGGATATATAAGTTTTAAGTTTACTTTATGAAGTGATGTCACTGCATATCAACCCTTTACAAGAAGAAAGGGCTCTTATAGTAACTACTGGGCCACCATGATGCTTCATTTGCCCTGGGCACTGAGGTATGTACTGGCCACAGAAAAACCACATATCTTCAACTGCTGATGCATAAACAAAGCCATGTATATCACACTTAAGTGTGAGAATCTGGTGACATGGATTTTCTTCAATCAAACACTGTAGAGCTAATGCTCCACTTCCCAAATACCTCTTTGCTCATATTGTACTTCCAAAAGCCTGTGGGTCACAAGAAATCATGTGGCCAGAGTGCTTGATCCGTGCATGAAAGAGAAGTTGACTGGAAGAGACTTCTCCGTCTATCAGAATTTGTGTGGCCTGAATATAAACTTTAATTCTATAAACTCTCAGTGAGTTAAGATGGGCTTTCCTCACTAATCCAATCCTTGATACTTCACCTTGTACAATATTACATTGAGATTCTTTGGACGCATATAAACCTCTTCCCCTCAGGCAGCTTAACCCAGCTTTTAGCAATATCCTGGAGTGCCAGAACTGGGAATAAAATGGCACAATGCTTATTAGCCACAGTATCTAGATTCTCTGCTCAGATGAAGACCGTATGTTTTGTGAATAAGGATTTTACTAAGAGTTCTTATTTCTTCCAGGCATATATTTGACGTGTATTTCATTTGAAATAAACAATGTTTGAAAAGCATTTAGATGCACCAAGATGGGAAGGATGTTTTCTTCAAGGCTGCCAAATACAAATAGTCAAAACATCAAGAATGTATAATTTATATAATTCCTGATTGGGTCATGGTTCTTCTTGCTATAGTTAGTGTGTTGTATACACATGTAATATAAATGCATATGTAAAAATAAAAAAATTTAATAAAAAAATAAAGAAAATACTCAGCCAGAAGTAATGGCACACACCTTTAATTCCAGCTCTCAGGGAAGCAAAGGCAGGCAGATCGATGTGAGTTCAAGACCAGCCTTGTTGACAAAGCAAGTCCAGGACAGCCAAGACTACACAGAGAAGCATAGTCCTGAGAAAAAAAAGATACTCAAAACCTCTATATCCTATATAATTCCATAGTTTCTTAAATTATCTGGTTTATTATGTCTTCAGCTGAGTGCTAGCTAAATCACAAAAGAAATATGGAATAATATCTTTATCACTGACTACTAGTTTTCAATGCTTATTATAGTTCATTCTGTAGTATTACCTTCCAACCACTTCTCTAGCAAGGAAAAAAATAAATTAAACCTTTGCCTTTCCAAAAACAAAACTATCACAGTAACCCCAAAAGATGTTTCTCAATCTTCAGTGACTTTGGTTCAGCATACTTTGTTGTATTTATAAATGTGTAGATAAGTGATTCTAAACATATTAGGGAGTAGAAATGGTTTACTAGCTTTATAGACTGTATGACAATGTAGAGAGCTGATTATCTATTTTTAAACTACTTGAAATAGTAGAGCTTTTTCTCTAGAGGATCAGCAGTCTAGTCCTTGGTAGCTAAAGTCATTAGAGTCAAGTCTGCCGAGTTACACCAACTGTTCAAAACCACACAAAGCAAATGGATAGATGGATGGGAGACACTTTTTTGGTCATCCTGAATCTGACTGAATAGTGCCAAATGCGAGTTGTAATTACAGTAACCTTTCACCAGCCCCACTTAGTACTCTAGCAACTTCCGCCATCTCTGTTTTTCTTGTCTGAAAAACGTCTAGCAAAGCAAAACATTAAAGTACTAAGTGGTTCTTAAGATGGTGTTTCAAAGGCAGATGAGGAACACAGCCTAGTTTAGGAGGGAAGGTTTTATCATTTGATACATCCTTGAGAAAAATCTCACCTTGGCATTACTTTTTCACAATATTCTAATTTCCCACTCAGGCATAAATGAGCCTATCGGATTAATTTAGAGAACTGAAGACATTGCGAAAAGGTAGGGCTCACTTGTCCCTCCAGCTTGAGGACCTGAGTTCAATTCCAAATGTCTACGTGAAGAGACAGTTGCATTAGACGTGATAAAATAGGCAACTTAAAGGAGAAAGGGTCTATTTTGTCTCTTGGAAGAATTGAACCCACTATGGAAGGAAAGGCATAGCAGCAGGCAAAGGAGGCATGGTATCATGTGCTGAATGACCACATTTTCATCCACATGGAAAGCAGAGGTGGTGGTGGGGGACATGAGGAGTGGCAGGAGAGGGGGGGAGAGAGGAGCAAGAGGAGAGGGAAGAAAGGAGAGAGAGAGGAGAGGAGAGAGAAAGAATAAGAAGAAGTGCAATTGGACTATATATATTCATTGCCTACCCCAGAGACTTCCTTCAGCAAGGCTCTGCCTCCTAAAGGCTCCATCACCTCACCACACAGTACCATCAGTTGAGAACTAAGTGTTCAAATACACTTGCGGGTATTTCTCATTCAAACCACAACACCAAGTTCATGCATTGCTGTGGGTGCAAGGTCTTTGGGGCTTTCCTGTCAGCCTGTCTTGCTGAATCAGTGAGCACCGGGTTTAGGGAGACACACTATGATCTCAAAACAATACACTCTAGTGCCATGCAGAAAGACATTTGGACCACTAGCCACCATGCTCTTGTGTATACATGTGCATGCCCTGGGCATGAATGCACTCACAAGAAACTTCTTTAGATTAATGGTTGAGCAGTTGTACACTTGGCTTCCTTCTTTAGTGCTCTATCCACTTTGGCATTTGATGCCAAGTAGAGCGTGCAACTGTGGCTTCTTCTCTACCTCGTGCATACTAAGTCTGAAGTGTAACTGTTTACCAGTTGACTTTGTCAGCGCCTGTCAGCCACGGTCTTCAACAATTTTCATTAGCGTCCAGCTCTCACGGCTCCTGGAAAAGTGGCAGAGGCAAACCGGATAGAAAAAAAAATGGAGCAGACAAGAGGCAGAGCTGTCGGGGAGTAGATTTCAGTTTGTTCAGGCAACTGGATATCCTGAACAATAAATGTGCTTAGTGTTTCTAGTAAATTGAAAGCTGCCATGGGTGAAATTGCACTTCTGGGAAGAGCCACAAGCCTTTGTGCTTGAGACTGTCCCTCACCAGGGATGGAGACCCACAGCCACCCCCCGGTATCGGCTAAGAGCCGGTTCACAGATAAAAGGTTCACAGATAAAAGACTTAGCCCCTTTCTAAGTGTATTCTGGGAATGGGTAATTAAGCTACCGTGGCCTGCTTCCTCATCTATAAAGTCGAGATATAATAGTCAAAGGGATATGGTGAGGAATAAATTAATTTATATGTATGAAGTGCTCAGAACACTGGCAACTAAGAGCCAATAAATGTTGGCTAATATTGCTTTATATTTTAAAAACTGACAAATAAATATAAATGACAAAGCTGTGTTACTTTAACCCTTTGTCTATGGGATGAAAGTTAGCACATATCTCTGAGTACAAGACTAACGGAAAATTGAACATTCATGTTGATGTCTCTTATAGAATAGTTCATAAGGTGCTTTTTTTTTTTAAATCCCACATGTCATTTTAACATCTCACATAAAATGAAGTCTGAAAAAGCATTTTCATTTGTTTAATAAAACCCCAACAAAATGTAGATTGTGGACTGGAACACTGAGTTTTCTAATAATCATTTCACCTTTTGGTCAATAATTTCCCACTTCTTTGGTGATGAATTTGGCCCTTTATCTACTTAGAATTGAAACTTTACTTTTATGTGTAACTGCCAAGTTCAATTTTGGAAGGTTTAACAGGGTAGTTTTTGGCAATGCCGAGATTGCTCACAATGTGAGCATGTCCTTTCCTGTTGGCTGTTGCAAGAACACAAATGCCCAAATGGTAACTACATTGCGCTCTGTGTCCCTCACACCTACTTATCTCTGGTGTTGTAGCATGAAGGTAGCCCTTGTCCACCTGGGAATGAATGGAAATGTCGAGGCACCAGCAACACTGCACTTGGGGAAGAGACAACAGCAGGATGCAGCTGTCTTATGGACTGCAATTTGCTGAGCTTTGCTCTAGGGAATTGTTTTCTGTCACCGTGTTATAAAAGAAGGACACACACAGACACGCATACTCTCACACACACTGTACTTGAACACTTACACACATGCATGTATTCTTGTTGGAAAATAAAGGCAATGTCCAAAAAATAACGCTTTCGGATATTAATTGAAAATACTGAATTTAAAGAGAAAATGTATAATATTTTGTTTAATGCTTATTTGTTAAATACCAGAGTACTCTTTTATCTGAACTGAATCCTGATCTCTGTCTAGCATGTTATACTTGTTCTAAAAACCAACCTGAAAGCTAGGAATGGTGGTGCATGCCTTTAATACTAGTGACCTGGAGGCAAAGACAGGCAGATGATGGCTCTCTGTGCGTTCAAGGCCAGCTCCTACATTTCCCAGTGAGTTCTGGGAAAGCCAGGCAGCCAAAGCTATGTGGAGAGACCCTGTCTCAGAAAAACAAACAAACAAACAAGAAAGAAAAACACCAAGAACCAAGAAAACAAAAGGGAAAAGCAATTTATGATCCTTTTGTTTGTTTGGTTTGGTTTTGGATTTTCTTTCTGTTTTTTTTTTGTTTGTTTTGGTTTGTTTTTTGTTTTGATAAGAGATGGATGATAGCTTTTTGTCCCTTTAGTCAATCTAGATATTTCTCTAAAGGAACAAAATGCTATGTGCCAAGATTTTAGCAATCATTCTTGCTAAAATAATTACTAAATTACTACAATCAATGAGGAATTCTGTCTTTTTGGCTATGGAACTTTCTTTATGGTTCCTTAGATGCTAAGCCTTTTCACTCTAAGTGTCTTTCAGTAGATATACTTGCTCTTGCTCTTACTGTGAGTGCTCATGGGCCAATTGAGCTAATATAAAAGAAACTCTAAACCCAATCAGTATTTGTTGCTTTGAATCAACGTCTTCTCTGCTCCTATATTTGTATGAATTAACTCTTTAAAGGTCCCAAAACGGGCTGGGTAGATTTCTCAGTGGTAGAGCATTTGCCTAATAGGCGTAAGGCACCACATTTGATCTCTGACATCATAATCAAAACAAACCATTCGAGACTAGGCAAAAGAAGAACCACGTCATGCATATCGTCTACTTGAATCTCCTTCTGGATTCTAAAGATGTGAGGAGGCAATCCATTAGGTCTCACTGTCTTTAATGATAACGTACCATCTGCCTTGAGAATGGGATAAGGTGTATTCTACTGGGGTGAACACATACTAGTCCGGGGGGAAATAAGTCACAGCTTTAGAAACCCAAAGTGGACGTGCTGCACTTCCCAGGGATTCACACACTGTACACTTTTGTAGCCTTGCGCCCACATGAGTGTGGATGCACCTGGACGGCTCATAAGGTGGAAAACAAGCCTGGTGCTTCCAGTCATCCAGTTTGTTTCCAGGAACCACTTCGGTGGGGACTATTCCATATGACTCTGGGCGGCACTCATCAGTAGAATTACTAATCCAGAGTGACTTTCAGATTTTGGAATGTCAAAATAAATTTAGTACTCAATGGAGAAGATTTAATTAGTTGTTTAAAAATCCCCCTCTATCCTGTGCTCCATAAAAATCGATGCAGACTGGGCTACAGGCCCAGTCTTTTTTAAAGCTTGCTGGATATAATTAACAATTATGAATATATTCTTTGGGGAGATTACACAATCTTCTGCTATTTATTAGCTGAGAACAATTTAAAATTTTACTCTTCCTTGGATGTTACCCTTAAGAAACATTGTTAGAGTGATGCAAAAAGATATGAAAAAAAAAAGGAATTCATTCATCTGTATACTTGGTGCTCTGTGTTAAATGTCTGAGAAGGTGCTCAGCAGGCCATAAATCAAGTACATTAGGAAATGTATCTTCCAGTTACCCCAATTCAAAAGAGAAAATGTGTTCTTTTCTGTTGATATGATTGGCATGTGTGGGTCAGAAATTAATTCATGAGTTTTTCTCTTCTTTTAACAGAAAGAAACCAGAACATACCACCAGCCCTTTGAGAACACGACATAACAAACGTGACTGCTTTACGACTTCCTTGAGTAGGTGAGACCCTGTTTTCTCTACTGTAAAAGAGTGGCCCACCATTGCGAAAGGCAGTTCAGTTCTTTGCTAACCATAGTTTTAATATTTTAAAATTAAATGCCAGTTTATTTTTTAAGGAAGAAATAGCACTTTGAATTTCACAGCTAACACACTGGGAGTTAGAAAATGCCATTTCAGGTTTTAGATTGACTAAATGAAAGGCTCTTGATTTACAGTGAGTATTGAACCAAGCCTTGTCTCTTCAGCTAAATATTTATTTAACAATATTTTTGTCTACAACTATCGTGTGCTAGGCATGTTCCTACATGAATTTATGTAAATTAATGCGTTTATTTCCTTATATCAGTTCTGTCGGGTGGGCAATACATGATGTTCATTTTACAGATTAAGGGCCCGAGACAAAGGGACAAGAGACAGAGGTAAGCAAAACTGCACCTGGGAGACTGAACACAGGCTCAGTGGTGGTGCAGGGAAGGTTGCTTGAGGAAAACATGCCCACGAACCAGATTCCCATACATTTAACATAAATTCCCTCTGTATTTAAATAAGAAAGTAACATTTGCTGAAAATGCAGTCAATGCATAGCAGGCCCATTTTTATTGTCACATTCCTGCCACATAGCCAGTAATTGCCTGAATAAAGAAATGAGTACCGTAGCTCCATTTACAAATAGAAACTATGTCTTCTTTTATTCTGCCCCTTTTAACTAGAAACTTTATAATAGAGGCAGAACAAAAGTATACAGAAGTTGCGAAGGAGTGATCCCTCGTTTCAGAAAACGCATTTTAATTTAACTTGTTTTTATTAAAGTTATTGAATAGACTATCTATAAATCGCTTTTTTTCTTTCATTAACTCTTTATTTTATTTCAGAGTGAAAATTTATTATGTTTTCATTGCAGAAGGCTATCAACGTTATGATAAATACCTAAGCATCTGCCACATAGATTAATCAGCCGCTCACATACAACTATCTTAAAATCTTTTCTGAATAAATCATCATCATGGGAGCAAAAGCACCCTTTGCTTTCTTCTCACATTCCTGCTTTCCTCCCAGTGAATGTCAGAATCCTAAAGGTACATAGTGTCCTCTGTGTCTTCTACTACCTGACAAACAAACACTGCATCTTCCAAGCTGGTGTCCCTCTGCACATGTTGCTTTATAGGTTACCTTCATGCATTGTCATATTTAGAGATCCGTGTGGCTCATTGTCATGTTACCATGGTTACTAATTTACACATTAGTCTCTGGTGCTCATTATTACATCTAAATACCTTGTAGCTCTTTAACGATTCAATGGTAACATGCCTTCAGCAGGTCTTATAAAGCATATTTGTAATTTGTGTCTTAAAGAGCTGATACTCTCTGTATATGATAACATGTCAATCCTTTTTATTACTTATTTTTTTCCCAGCTGGAATCACATCCACATATAAGGATCGTACTAATCTGTTGGGACATGTGATTTTCACTGTTCTACCATAATATTATAATCAACATAGGTTTTATTTCACCATGGATGAATTCTGGCTATTCCCAAACAAAATATAGATACTATGAATTAATTTAAGGTACTTAAAAAGAAAGTATATTTTTGGTAGGTATATGTTAATTGCTAACATTCTCTTAAAAACTCACAAGAAGAGTTTTAATAAAGATCCTTTTCAAATTATTTTCTAACACCAGTTAATTCTATAACTTTCTGACATGTACAAAGGTGTTTATACCACTCGTATTTCTTAGGCTCTAATTGTGTATATTGGGGACTATTGTAAAAAAAAAATCTAGAAGAGACGATATTTATCTAAAATGAGAAAGCGTTATTTTGGAAAACATGAAGATTCATCCAGTTATTCTGCAAAAGAGACCACTTATGCTGGTATTTTTAATTATATATATTATTTAATACCACATGATCGCCTTTAATACCACTGACTCTTCCAAGTGAATTAGACAGTGGAAAATCACAGTGAAAATGTTTTGTAAGGATCATCCTTTGAAATCACTAATGGTGCTAATAACCATATTGTGTAAAATTTGGAATTGGATATTTCCCACATGTAATCCCAAATGTAAAGGTAGATCTTAGTCTCTTAAGTTTATTTTATACTTCCTATTAAATCTGCATCTCTGTTCACACAAAGCTCACTACGTATTACAGTGCACTGTTAATCACTCTGAAAATGACCTTGTCTCTGGCTCTCACCACCCCATTATAGGCATATAACTTGACCTCTTTAAGCCCAGTAGGAGAACATTACAGTACTTACAAGTGCACAAAATATTACAAAGTCTCACCATCTCTGCCTAAATAATTAAAATTCATCATCTCTCACCTCGACCACTGTAGTAGAGTTTATTCTTCCACCCCCACAGTCTTTTGTCTACATAGAAGAAATCAGAGTACAAAAGTCCTTGATTGATATGACTCTTCTGTTCCAAATATGCCAACAGTCACTTGTATAGAATGAATCCTACACCTACAGTAGCCAGCAAGATAGCAGAGACTTGTCATCCTTTCATCAACCGACATCATCTCAACATTTGTTCCAACCGCTGTTGGCAGAAACTGTGTCATATTGTGAGCTTTATCACTAGCATCTAGGCCACCACCACTCATGTGAGCTCTCACGTCTTGACAGGATGACGTGGGAAACATGGTACATAGATGCTTTGCCCACAGAATACCCACAATGCACACCAGCAATGGTTGGTGCCTCTTAAAGGACTCCTTTATTTGTCTTATCAGAAATTATTGCTTTGTCAGCACTCAAGCACTTTCCTGGTTTTGTTCCATAATTCTTCTGATTTTACAGTGTTTGAAAAAAAAATGTTGTTGCTGATTTTACCATCTCCAATCTTAATTTGTGATACAAAATGTCTCCAGATGACATAGACAAGTTAGGAATGAGCGAGCTGGATGGACATGAGAAAAATATTTGAAGAATAAAATTTTTTAAAATGTATTTATTTTCTGAAGTCTTTTACCTAAGTAAAAATTGTAAACTGCCACAATTCAGCATAACTTAGACTGTCCATTCCTTCAGAGCATTCATATCTTTTCTTCGTTTATAGCTGGAGGGAGTTTATCTTTTATTTTGGTGCAAGTGGATGATGCTTTTAGTTTAACAATATGCTGAAGAGCTGCACTTGATGAGTATTTATATTGTTGAGAACACTTGGCAGCAGAAAGACAAACAGTACAGCCACAACAAGTCTACAGCTAACGAAAAGAGAATGACACCCTTGTATGTCTGCCATCTTCCCTAGAAATCAATCCCTTGGCTTGCACCGATCACTCCCTCACAAAGATTGGTTACACACCCTCTACAGAGACGGTTTCAAGAGGCGTTATGCATTCTAAAAATAAACGTGATCGGAAACCTCAGGATGTCTGATGATGCTTCGACAGAAACCTTTTCTACTTTTTGCAGTCAGCTGCTAAGCGCACCTGGTGCCAGGGTCTTCCGGCTCTTATTGATCAAAACCTAAGCCTGGGTGAGGTTTTAACGAGAGATGTCTACTTAGTTACCCGGGGACAGGGAAAGGAGAGTTGCCCGAATCCTCTGGCAGGTGTTGCAGTGACAGTAACAGTCATCTTCTCTACCAGGGTGAGTCACAGGCACATTCTTCCGCTTCCTCGGCGGTCCTCGGCAGATCGTTTGGGCTGGAATTCTGGAGGCAGAGGTGGGCACCACCTGCTATAAAAGACTGCTGGGCTAAAGGATCGCCACTTAACAGTTTGGCCAAATGGAAATAGGAAAAGAAAACATTTGGCATGGACAAGCATCTATCCTAATGTTTGGATACAGGAATAGTGGTCCAGGAGAGCTGAGAAGGTTCCTGATGGCTGCAGGTGCTTGCCACTGTACTTGACAATTTGAGTTCCACTTCCAGGGTAGCAGCAGAAAAACAACTCTCACAAGTCGTCTACTGACTTCCACACATGCAGTGAGGTATGTGAATGCATACACTTCTGTACACACACACACACACACACACACACACACACACACGAATGAATGAATGAATGAGTGAATGAATGAATGAATAAGCAAGAAAATGAGTAAATAACTAAGTAAAAACAATGGCAGTCTAACCATGCTCATTATCCCCTTTCTTTGATAACTGGCATGTCGCGTGACTGTATTGAGTATTTCCGAGCCCAGCAGGTGGTCTGAAGCCATGTCAGGACATCCAGGATCCTGAGGTTTTTTTGTTTGGTTGGTTGGTTGGTTTGGGGGGGGGGGTTTGTTTGTTTGTTGTTTGTTTGTTTGTTTGTTTGTTTTGTCTGCCTTCTGCTTCCCACTTGGAGAAGAAGTTAGAACTTTCTGGGACTGATGGCAGTTATATACCATGAAATCAGGTGGAGAGAGAAATGAGAAACCCAGAGTTATCAGGAACTAGGCAGGTAGCTTGAGGGGGTGGTTCAGTTGCAGTCGGTAGTCCGTCTTTAACTCTATGCATTACTGCAAACAACACAACCCGCCGGAAGCTGCATTCATCCGGCCCTCTCCATGAAGGATGAACTAAGCAAAAGGGGCCTCATATTTATGTAGGCATATGCGTTCACATGCACACTCATTTCAATAGGTGGTTGCAAAGCCCCACATTTCTATAAAACCTAGCACACACGTGACTGAGGTTAGGGCACGTTCAAGGCCTGTGGTGATTCAAACTAGTTCCACTCAGGGACAGTAAATGTTATGAGGAACTTTGCAAGCCAGCCGCCAGCTGCCATCCCAGAGAGCTGGCTCTCCTAAGAAAGTACGTTGTAATTCCCTGTAGCTATGTGATCAGTTGCCGTCCCTTTTGCACCTAGGACTTCTATTACTGACTACAAAGATAAAACACAAAACCATTGAGAGTGACCTGGAGGATCGTGCTTGTAATCCAGTGCTTGCTTAGGAGGCCCAGGTATCGAGTTCAACTTGGCTGCCTTATTTCAAAATCAAAACAAAACATCCCCTACCCCCCCCCCCATCCATCTGCCCCATTGCTCACTGGGGCAGTTTTTGGGCCTCATTGTCTGACTTTAGGTATCTCCCGTGCAGGGCATATATTCTCACAGAAATGCACAAACTTTTCCAATCAGTCAATTTTTCACTAGAAAAGAAAAAAAGTTTTACAATAAGCTAAGAGAAAAAAAAATGTTTTCTTTTTTGAGGCAAGATCTCATACAGCTCTAGCTGTCGTAGAAGTCACTGCATTGACTAAGCCGACCTCAAACTCATAGAGATCTTCAGCCTTTGTCTCCTGAGTGCTATCATTAAAGGCCTGTGCCACCAGGCCTACCCTTGAGTTTTTTTCAATTATTCATAAAAAATGTTTTATTTTTTACTTTGTCTAGGTCTCAAATCCATAAACATGGGAGATCCAATTGAGGAATTGTAAAGACAGGAAGTTGTTTTGGGTTGGAGATAAAAAAAAAAGCAGCAAGTCCTTTCCAGTAGGGTTTTGTATGGCAGGGGTGTGGTTGACTAAGAATGGAGGAAGACACAAAAGAAAACTGAACAGTTTCTACTTTGCTTATCAGGCGCTGTGGGCTTAGAAGGCAAATGCTCTGAAAGCTGGATGTGGTGGGTCGCACATATATTTATGGCACTTGGGAGGCTGAGGCAGGAGGATTGTCATGAAGTTGAGGCCAGCCTAGGCTATGAAGTGACACTTTTTCTCAGATCATAGGTTTCTGAGCAGGCTGGTTTTCCCTGTGAAGTGTCATTAGATAGCAAAGATGCAGGATGGATGAAGGAGTCAACTCTGAAGAAGAGAATTGGAGGGGCTCACCATTGCACATCTGTCTTCAACATGTGCTGGAGACAAGAGCTTTGTAGGAAATTGATTCTGTATCTAATGGTGATGGCCAGGATGGATTTATGGACTGGGGACATATATACTTACTGGATATATAAAGTACTGGTACTATTACTGCTATAATGCCAGAATAAAAGCAAAAAAAAAAAAACCCCACTGGGGATGGGAAGAAGAGAACTAGAAAAAGTTAGCATGCCATAAAAGGACTTATGCCTAAGATGAGCGAAGAGCGCTCTACTGAACGGCATGCTAAGTCAAGGAGAATAAAGAACTTGGAGCGCTAAATGCAGCAAATTATTAGTGCACATCAAGGGACATAAAAGCCTCGGGAACTGCACAGCTTCCATCTCCAGCTCTATTTTCCTTTCTTCTTCCTGGCTATCATTAAGCATCTCTATTATGACCATAATTTTTTTTTTAATTTTCAAAATTAGCATATATTCAAATGATGACCTGGCATGTGACAATGCCAGTCCTCTCCTTCAGTTCTCTCAGTTAATGTGGTTCTGTGATGTCAGAAAGTCGAGCCTCCTTCTTCCCAATTTTATTTCCTTAGGCCAGGCTTCCAGTACATCTGTCCGAACCTTGTGATGGCCTCGGTTACTGCCCCAATCTTTTGTTTTGTTTGGTTTTGCTTTGTTTTTCGAGACAGGGTTTCTCCGTGTAGCCTTGACTGTCCTGGACTCACTCTGTAGACCAGGCTGACCTTGAACTCACAGAGATCCACCTGCCTCTGCCTCCCGAGTGCTGGGATTACTGGCATGCATCACCACGCCCGGCTACTACCCACATCTTGATCCTCACAAATAGATGCTTTTCTCCACTGTGATCATATAGTGCTGAGAGTGTGTTTCTTCTTTCCATATAAAATTTTCTTAAATCAACCCAAACAACCTCAACACAGTTATTTCTAACCCATTTCTACACACTCATCCCTCAGTAATACCATTATTTCTCTCTCCTTCTATCCACAGTATAATACTTGTTGCTTCTTCAGCTGAATTGTTCCTGGTATGTACAAGATTCATACGTCCTCATTGCCTTTATCATGCTACCTCTATTTGAAGGCCCTCAGTTCCTCTCTATACTTCAGCTAGAGATTACTGATATTTTTTTCACTTCAAAGTTTATACCTACTAAAAACAATTTCTCTAGTCCTAAAACTTATATTAACTTAGTCTCTGGTTCATGAGACTTGGGCATAGTCTTCTGGTAGTCTTGAACTAAAGGAAAATCACGTCTGGTATGTTACTGTTTCCATCTCTGTCTCTATGGCTGGTCTGTGTTCTCAAAGACAAATATTTCATTTTTTTTTCTATACTGGTGCCTTTCCACCAATAGTAGTAGGTATGAAAAAATAATATTTAAATCGTTAGTACGTGTTACTGAGTGACTAGAGGTTGAAAAGAGAGCGAGTAATCAATAAAGAAATGATAGAGAAGTGAACTGGAGTTCCGACTAGACTACAGACTTTATGGTGGTTTTATTGACATGCCATTCTTCTGTGTGTTGGTGTTCACTAAGTGTGTGCATGCATGTGAGTGTGTGTGTATGAGTGTGTGTGTGTGTGTGAGTGTGTGTGTGTGTGTGTGTGTGTGAGTCTATGTATGTATGTGTGAGTGTGTGAGCTTAGATAGGAGAGAAGAGTACATTCCTAGTCCTCCTAAAAAAGAAAAAGAAGGATGACGCTGGCTGGCACTTTGAGAGGAACTGAGTGTAGGAAAATGTATTACACGTCAGATATATTAATGGGAACAAAACTGAGAGCCCCCTAAAGGGATGATGAAGGCAGATGAGAGAGACTCGGGTAGCTGAGACAGGCATGTGCAAAGGCTCAGTCTTCTTTCACATTAAGAAAATGGGTGCTTTCACCATGTCCTTGGGAAAATGACAGAATGTCTTGTGCTCCTAGGAAAGTGTCTGCAAATTCTGTCCTCCCTGTCGCACATGTCCCACAAGGACCCACCCAAAGGATGGACCATCTGTGCTCCAGCTACACCCCACAGAGCAGGGGACCACAAATCAGAGAAAATCAGTTTGCTCTCTCACTTCTCCCACTCCAACACCCACAGCTCTTCTCCTTGCTGTGAGGACTGGCTGTGCAGGCAGCACCCTGGGGAGAGTGGCCTTAGCACATTTCATCTAATCCTGCCACTGCTCTGGGCCTCATCCTTTGTGAATGTTGCATTCTATTATACTGTCCAAAAAATTAAAAGAAACAGCTTCTTTAAAACTCGCATGCTCCAGACATGGTCTTACATTCCTGTACTCCCAGCAGTGGGGACATAGAGGCAGGAGGATCAAGTGGTCAAGGTCATCGTTGCCTACATAGCATGGTCAAGGTCTGCCTGGGCTACGTGAGGCCATGTCTCACAAAACAAAAAACCTGAAGGCTAAAGATATGGACCAGTAGTTAAGAGACCTTGCTGCTCTTACAGCGGACCATGGTCCAATTCCCAGGAAATATGTTGGACAGCTTGCAACAGCCAATCTCCAGATCCAGGAGGATCTCTTCTTGTCTCTGTGGGCAAGAGCATACATATTTGTGTGCGTGCGCTCTCCTCTCTCTCTCTCTCTCTCTCTCTCTCTGTCTCTGCTAAAGTGAACAAAAAGTTGATAGTTTTCTTCCAACTATATTAGTCAGGGTTATCTCAAGACTCTAAGGAGGCGTTCTGGAACTTTGTTATAACTTTGCTTGGGCCTCATTCAACAGTACTGGCTAGCATGGGAGGTTGGTTGTCATCTTTGTAGTCAACCAGGGGCCCAGACTTTTGCCATTAATGGTTCTGCCTCATCATCATCTAAAAGCAACTGGTGGAAGGGCAGAGACCAATGAGGGGGAGCACGTGGCAAGTGGACACAGGCCAGGACTACGGTTCCACTCATGTGCCTTGTTCTCAGTCATCTGGTCAAAGGCAGGCATTCTGCCTACATGCTCGGAGAAAAGAAGAAAAGGGTTCTGTGAACTGCAAGTAAATATCTGAGGTTCTAGTAGAAATGTGTGAACCATTACCTTTGTATATATGGGTCAAATAGCTTAAGTTGTGGCCGGCCCAGATTCCAGTGATAGCATGGAGATACAATTATAAGTCATAATTTGTTTATCATGTTAAAATAGTAAATGTGGCAGATGAATCAGTTTATCAAAGCTAATACTTATAGCAGTACACAGATGTGTTTTTTTATATATGTTCTTACAGTAGTATTTCCAAACTCTATATTGCTCTTCATCATTATCAAAAGAGGTCAGGGCAGGAACTCAAACAGAGCAGAAACTGATGCAGAGGCCATGGAGCGGTGCTGATTTCTGGCTTGCTCCCCATGGCATGTACAGCCTGCAAGATCTCCACCTCAGAGATGGTGTCACCCATGATGGACTAGGCCCTCCCCTGTCAATCACTAATTAAGACAATTCCCTACAGCTGCATCTTACAGAGGCATTGTTCTCAATTGAAGTTCCTCCATTTCAGATACCTCTATCTTATGTCAAATTAACATAAAACTATCCAGCACAGTATTGCTTCCGAGTTGTATAAAAGTAATTCTGCCACCTCAGTAGTCTATAAAGTCAGCTTACTTGCTAATGAATTCTGTCAGAGTATTACCTTCCTGTGACTATGGAATGCTAGGAAGTTTGCAAATAACCGCTTCACAGTCAGTGTGTGATCACTGTTTCTTGACAGTTAAAATGTACTTCCCCTTTGAGAGTTGGTGGCACTTTAATCACACACACATGGCAACTAGAGAGGATTTAAAATAAGTCCCAAGAGAACTGGCTACTTGCTAAGAAGATGAAGAAAGACAAATTGGCGCTTTAAACTGTGAGAAGTTTGAGAGGCAGTGAGTGCAAGCCACATGGTTGAAGTTGGAGGCTGATGCTCTCTGGGTGTGTCTGTCAAATCTTCTAAGAGGTGTAATGACGTATCTAACCATGGTAATTTCCTGTAATTTTTTTCTACTCCTTTCGCTCCCACCTGCACTGATTTTTAATGAATGTCAAGGATTCCAGTTGTGCTCAGTAATTACTCCAGGAGGCAGATTGATTCAGAGGCAGTTGTAATCTCTGTAAGAGAAATTGAGAATTCACTATAGCAAATACTTCCGTGAGCCAGATCCAGTGTTTGAGTCATTTCAACTCACTGTGAGCAGAGCATGAGGCAGGACCCAGAAGTAATCAATCCTGAATGAAGAGCAAATAGCAAAAACAATACAAAAGACCTTTTCAGTGCCACAGTGCTGTAGCTCTGTAAGTCTTAATACCAGAGAGAAGTGTTTAGTGAAGTCTTGATGGGTTTTGCCTGTGTACTTGGTGGGGGCATACATTTACAATTACAGTGAGTATTATTTGGGGAAATAAGAATTTTCAAGAAATCTTTGTTAACAAACCAAGAGGCATTTCCAAATTACAATATTATATACACACATTACTATATAAAATGTCATAAATACATATATAATAGATTATTTATATACTAAAAGTACTATTAAACACAGCATAAAGACAGGCACGTTTTTCAGTGAAGCTCTGCAGGAAAGTAGCAAACTCACATATTTATGAATATAATAGTCATGGAACAGTGGACTAACTATAGCACATAATACAAAATATCTGCTAATGGCTGGGGATAAACCACAAACCTCCCATGCATTAGTCCCTAGATTCAATCCCCAGTCCTGCAGACAAAAGCAAAACAAAAACATAAACTGAAATATTTGTGCATGGAAAAAGCATATTTATCCTTATTCTTTCTACTGTAGTTTTCCACTTTGGGAAGTCTGTTGTCCAGCTAATAACCTGGCATCAAGAATCCACCATTTCTCACTATGCTGCCCTAAGATCCTGTCATCAGACTTGCCACCATGTCTCATGGGGTAACTGCAAGAGGCCCCAAACCAAACTCTTGCTTGTATTATGGATCCACTATGACCCCCCTCTCTTCCCCACAGAGTAGCCATGTAATCTTTTAAGGGCTATCACCACCCTGTAAGAAGCTCCTATTATATTTTGAAATGAATCCAAACTCTTGACCAAATTGTCTATGAAAACAGTTCTCACAGCACTCTATCTTTGTCTTAAGCTGGGTACCATCGCACCCTGTGGTTTCTATGCCCACAGCACACTCCCGTCCTTACTGAGCATCCTTTCCCCAAACATTCTCTCTTCCCCAGTGGAACATCCTTATGTCCTTCGCATAAATAGCAGCTCCCCATCAGTTTCTCCTCTGAGATCACCTCCCCAAATCACCCGTGCAAATGAAGATTATTTAGGCATCTGGAGAGAGTAATTGTCACAGAAGCATGAGAACCTGAGTTCAGACACTTGACCCATGACAGAACGAGCCCTTTTCTATCACCTTCTCTAAGCACCTCGCCTGTCACTTCCTTCTCTTTACTTCCTGTGGCTATTAAAAGCCTAGGGTTCCTCTTCTTTCTCATAGCTAGGTCCCTGATGAGAAGTTAACATTAGTTGAGTTTAATAAAAAGTAAATGGAACATTTTGAGTCTATTTTTTTTTAAAAAAATAAATTTCCCTGTGGTATTTGTTTCTTTCTATAAGTATGTGTTATTTTAATTGTGTATTTTTTAAATTCTAATTTTGGCTGTTTATTGCAGTGTTGGGTACTGAACCCAGGACATTATACTTTAGTAGGGAATTATTCTACCATTGAACAACGTCCTAAACCCCGGAAGATGTGTTTTTTTTTTAAATTTTGCCATATCTGTGCATATAATTAAATTGGATGTTACATATAAGATAGGAATAGTGGTCTGCAAGGAAACTAATTGAACCATTTCTTTTTTTTTTTTCACTTACTTGAAAATATTTTTACCATCTCATAACCTTGGACTAATTATATACATTTCAGGCCTGGGGGTTTTCAAGATTTTCTGTCACATTCTGTCACTTCAGAAGTTTGGCAGAATGCGAGTAGCCAGCCATAAAAATTGACCTTGTTTCTAGAATTCACTCCAGGGTACAAAGACATGTCTGTTCAAAGAGAAAAGTCAAACTGTATGCGAAGGTTGACCCATTTGGATCCAACTTGAGTTGTGAGGGAATTCCAAACGATAAGGACTCCATAGGCATCCCCTCAGGCCAGACTCACTGATGTAGTTAGTAAGCAAGGCAACTTTCCACTTAGCCCAGAGTTCCTGTGAGCCAGCCGCAAGCACAGCACAGCACAGCACATGGTCTGCCCCAAATCCAAAACAAGTGAAAAAGGAAAGAATTTGCCGTTTTATATAACTCCAACTTTATTTTTGCATGGCTTGTGCTTTATCTAGAAGACAGCGTCTGAGGTAACTAGCTGGGCTTAGTATCTCTCACAGTGTGTATCATCTGAATAGCCTATATCTTCAGTTAACAATGATTCGGAAGGTGGCTATTTCTCTGGCATCTCTCTGTTCTCCGTTGCTGCACTCATTGGCTGCCATTGAACTCTTCAGGCTCACCTGTCTTCCTCAATTGAGTGTGAGTTGTTTGTGGACAGAGGCCATATCTTAATCATCATTTTGTTCCTAGTGCTTAACAGAATTTCTGGTATAAAGCTGGTAAGAAATAGATGATTATTGAATGAATGGTTGGAAATCATAACAACCAAATTGATAACAATATTAAGATTAAACAAACCTTCAACAGAATCTCATCAAAGCAATTTTGTAAATTGGAGCCTTTCAAAGAAAGAGGCAGTTTCCGAGGCCACTGAGCGGTCTCCTTTTTTTTTTTTTTTTTTTTTTTTTTTTTTCTCAAAGCCTCTATTTCCTTGTTTCAAGGGTGTTACCATTGGAATTCAGTTCTGAATATATCTGTTCTTGGGAAGGTCTAACCTGCTCTCATATCTGAAAATAAATGATGTTTAAAATGACCTCATCAGACTTACACCAAACAACAATTAAAAAAAAAATCCTCCATAGTTCATTAAAAAGTAAGACATTCTATAATAAATATTAGTGAAGCAGAGCTCTTCAGAACATTGGCATATGGCTTAAAATATTAATAAGGAAAACACCTTTCGATATAGCATGAAAGGCTGTGTTTTAATCTCTTCCCTTTAAAGCAGGTCGATACATAGAGGAGTTAGATGATAGACAAATAAAAACGAAGACTTTACGAGATAGTTTTGTAAAAACAAGTCTGTTGAACAGATTATACTCATTGGAGGTTGGGCCCTTTTAATTAATACATTATTAGTTGATTTCCTCACGTAGTGTCCAGCCACATGTCCTCTTCCAAAGCAGCTGTCCGCAACAGCATCTCCCTGCCTAGCTGTGCCTTATTCTGGTTCGCATTTCATTGGCATGTTATTGGTCAGTAACTCTAGATCATAAACCTGAATAAGCCGCACTCTTCTTCACCATCATCTTTCACAGATGCTGAGGGCCTCCAGGACAGAGTCCGGGTGTGACTTACTACATCTCTTCCCGAGTCTCCTTACGATTCTGTGTCTGTCTGCCTGTCAGCCTCATTTCTCAGTGCCTTCCCTCACTTCTGGACTACAGGGAACAATCTGTGCTTTACAGCTGTCCTCTCTTCACTCATAAGTAGACACGCGTGCCTGAGCCTCCTCTGTGCCGGTGGGCCAGGTGCTGCGTGTACAGAGATGAATTAAACACAGCTTTCCCTCCGTACCTCACAGCCTCCTGAGGGAGACAGGGGCATAGTGAAGAACTTCTAACCTCCGGTGAAGAATAGTGAAATGAGAGTGCTTGGGATTAAAGGTGTGTGCTTAAAAATAAAATGGATTGTCTTTCTAAGTTCCCAGGCTAAAAATTTAAAAAGCAAAACAAAGTGGGGGGGCCAGTTAGGCATCAGGGTTTGGGCATCAGGGTTTTCCCTTTAAGATTCCTGAGCAGTTTTCTGCTAAATCCTGTTCATGCTGTGCATTCAGATGCTGCCTCTCAGAAGAGGCACTCTCGTAAAAGTTGTCTGTGCCCCCTGATGCCCCACACTTGTCTCCCTTAAAGCACATACCAAGCTGTTTCTTTTGTTGATTTTTTTTGTGGCCTCCTACAATAGTATCTTTTCAAGTATGTTCTCAATTCTCCGATGCACTACGCCTTTTCCTTTAATGTTCTGGAGTGTAGACTAATTGTCTGATGAATTAGAGTGTAATCCTAAGAGTTGGGCATCTTAGCATCATGCAGTCCAGCCCTCCGTCATAGTAAACAGTAATTGATTTTTTTAATGTTCTCAACAGAATGGCCATTTGCTGTTGCCTAATCATATGTACTGACAAAGGGTATATGAATTTCAAAACATGCGAACAACAAATGCTCAGAGTGATGGTAGGCTGCTTCTGGTTATATCCACTAGAAATGAAATTAGAATTTATTTTTAACACGCTAGGGGCAAAACTTTATTTGTATGGATTATGTCTTCGAGGGAGAATTGTTGATCAAAAGACTATTAACTTAAGTTTAAAATACAATTTGTATTTTTGAGAGGGTTGAAAGGGAGAAACCCAGCGTGGCTGGGAAAGCTGCTTCTAGTGGATTACTAAGCAGAAATGCCAGTGTGGAATGTCATCTTTTGAGTTGGTTATAGGAGTCCCAGAGGCCTCGCAAACAGTATAAGACCTTGCCAGTTCTTTTGGTTGTCCGTTGGAACCAGATGGGAAGGCTCCACAGATAAAGACATTCATTACACACCTTAGTAGCATGATAGAGAGAAATCATA
Source organism: Acomys minous (assembly GCF_964271855.1). Classification (NCBI taxonomy): domain Eukaryota; kingdom Metazoa; phylum Chordata; class Mammalia; order Rodentia; family Muridae; genus Acomys; species Acomys minous. The sequence continues at coordinate 107,794,245 of NC_140486.1, read as the reverse complement.
CCAGAGCTGAGGTGGAGCCTTCCTCCTGCTGGATAGCTTTCACAGTTGCCGGAAGGTTCTATGAAGGGTACTGGGGAAAAAAAGAAAAGGCATCAAGAGTCTAACTTAGCCGTGAACTCTAATGAACTACAGTACCACCTGCCTGGCAAGATGTGCACTCATGCGAACTAGTGGCACTACTGTTATAGGGGTAACCAATCACTCTCTGCTCCATTTGAAGCCCACTCTACAAAAGGAAATTTATATCTGGTACTGTAAACTGGTCACAACCCATGGAATATGGAGCCATAGCCCTTAATAGGGAATTTAATATGTTAGCTAAACTGGCACAGCTTCAACGTGTTTTCCAAGTTTTATGAATATATTTAGATAACTATTGCTCAGCTTTAACCAAAAAAATCCTCACTTTTTAGTTAGTGAGTTTAGTTTCACAGTATGTGGAGCATAAATAATGATTGGGTAGGCAGTTCTAAACAAGATATTTATGCTATCCATTCTAAGGCTATGGGGACATTGCAGGTGATGAGGCTAAAAGAATATAGGGCCAGGAAGACAGTGAGAAGAACTGCAAAGTGTCACTGTCTGGGCAAAACACAATTATTAGAGTCAGGAACTCACAGCAACTGCAGATGCTCTGCACACAAGTGGGCAAGTTTGTCAACAACTAGGTGTGGGTGGAGGAGAGGCTCCCGACACACGACATCCACTGTTGAACTATCTTACTGATAAAGGAGGAGTATTTTAACTATTTTACAGAGAGAGGTGGATGCGTTGCCTTTGCTGTGTAGTCACTGGTGATCCCACCAGGCTCTGATAGATAGTTCTAATCCAGCCCTAGTTAAGCTAAATGGGTCACAAAACCAAACCGAAAGTAATGAATCTAGGAGAGGGAATGGTAGGCTGAAGCAGAGCAGAAAAGCATGGGAGGAAAGTGAGAAGGGAGGAGAAGGAGTAATCAAAATCTATTATTTACATGTATGAAATTGTCAGAGAACTCACTCTATTTTAAAGAGACGAACTGAGGTCTGGTGATCAGAGCAGGGCTGAGAACAAGTGCTGTCTCTCTGTCACTCATCAAGAATGAATCCTCTCCCAAAAGCAGACCTCATTTATGAAAACCATAAAGCTTTCAGACTTTGAACGTAGGTTCTAAAGCGTTTTTTTATTTGCACGTTTACATCTCTTATTTTATTTTTCCTCTGTTTTTCAGAACTGTAATTTCCTTCAAGTCTTGGGTGTTGTTTTTAAGCGCAGCATCTCATTTCAAAATCACACTGCCTCTACCATTACATATGCCATAACCTCTAGGAAGGAAATGCCCAGTGCATTTGTCCCTAGGTGTTGGCCATTCTTTTTAATAGTTGCAACCTTAGGAAAGAGCCAGTGTCTTCCCCTCCTGTGGAGCTCAGATTCCCCGAGCCAAAGGTTCCTCATCTCTTGGTGATGTAATACACATGGCTTATAAATACCCTTTGGGGTATCTGTAATTCTACACAATTTTCACCAGATTTATAGCCAAAGGAGATCTGATTTCACAGTATTTTGCTATGTGGTACTCAACAGAGTCTGACAGTCCATGGATCACAGTTGAGGCCGTGTATCTCTAAAACATCATCATTTTCAAAATCCAATTTACAATTTTCATCTTAAGCTTTGTGTCTTGATGGTTAGATTGAAGCTCATTTAAAACATCGTTAAAGCTATGATGACTGAACTTGAACATTGACAGGACTGACATAGGGATCAAATTTTATCTAGTCATTGATTTGGTAGTTCATTACAGAGTATGAAACTAACGTTCAGGTCTGGTACCATGTATAAACTGACATATTTAGGAAGAGATAGAACCATGATTCAACCTCAGTTTTCTTGTTGAAGATCTATTACTTATCTCACTGTTTCTCTGGTACCTAAGTACAAATCCTGAGTTAAATATCATCAGTAGAGCTAGAGTTCTAGAGTACAGCATCTCAAGTATCTATTTCTGATAGGGACTTGATCTTCTGTGTGTATAATGTATTAAAGGGCCTAGATGTATCACTTAGCTGTGAAATATATGTTGCATACCGAGGTCACAGGAGAACAATCCTTATTCAGTTTGAGTTGATGGGTTACATCGCATGGGTGAGGCAGAATTTAGTGAACATTTCCAGCCTGCTCTGGATTATGACTCATTTGTGTCATTCAGGTTTAACAATAACGCTGGGAGGTTTTGTGTTCGTGTCCATCATCCTCAGAGTTAAAGTCTTTCGTGCCCACCAGCTCTCTTTATACTAATTTATCATTAGCGTGGTAAGTGACAAAGAATGAGTCAGCCGGTAAAACTGTAGGTATTCTACATTCAGCCTGAGACATGCAGAAGAGATCTGAAACAAACATGGATTTTTTTTTCAGCTTTACTTTTTCATGTCATTTTGAAAATTACCTTTGATTTTACATGGAAGACAGAGGGTAGCAATTTCGTATTTTAAAGCCCTTCATTAGCAAATACTTAGGCTTTAGAAATACCTCTAGTATACACAAAGATTATATATACTACATAAAATTATGATACTCTTAGCGATCTAGCCAAGTTCCTTTTGTGTGGTTCTGGGATGGGTAGTAATGGTAAAAAACACAATTGAGTGTCCATGAAAAGAGAAACAGTATTTATTTGGTTAATTTTGTTATGAAACTGGTTGTTTGGTTATTTTGTTCCTCCCTAGATAAATAGTGGCACAAAATTATATGCCCTCTGTTTTTATTGAAATCCCTATTTCATGATGGTAGGGCAGAACGTCTCAAAGAAAACACCCTAGCACTACCTGTGCCAAGGACACTATGAAAACCAAAACCTGCTCTCTGACACATAATACAGTTTTCCATTGGACTTTGCAAAGATTCTCCTTTTGCCAGTTTTTGACAGTAATACTGCCTGCTAATAACTATAATTGGTGATTAAATATTTTGTTACGTCTCCAATATTCAATCCAAAGAAAAACAATGAAGTTTGTGGGCCTAAGAAGAAAGTTCTACACCACTTCAGCACTTTCGGTACATAGGCCTGAATTATGTGGATAAGTTCAGAATTATCAACCACACATTTACATCTAGAGCCAACCCACATTCTTCTCCAAAGCCATCAGTCTGTAATGAAAATTAATCAAGTATACTTCAATAAACCATTAGTGAATGCCAAGAACTAGACAAAAATAAACACTCTAATAGCAAGTTGAATATGTTCACAGTCTTGCCATCATTTTACAAGATGAAATTGCTACTTTGTCATAGAAAAGGACAGCTTTTTATTAATTAAACATTTTTTATTTTTATATATACATTTATATATAACACATAAGAACAATAAACTACCTATAGCAAGAAGAACCATGACACAATCAGGAATTATATAAATGTTATATTCTTAATGTTTTGGCTATTTGTATTTGACAGCCTTGGAAAAGGGACCATTTTAAAAGGAACATTCCTTCAAGATATTTCTGCCTCTGTCAAATAGAATTAAGTATGAGTAAAAATCACCTTCCCTGGAAGGTAGAATAATAACTTTCTATCTCATGATTGGACTCTTTCAACTCATCAAAATAAAATTCCTGGGCAAAGTACATAAAAGGCACAATGTCTATTTGTAAGAGTGGCCATGTGACCCGCCCACATCTTGCCTTCACCCTTTGCTTCAGTCACTCTGCAGTAATGCTTTTCTGTCTGCATTTCTGCCCCTCATTCGTTTTTGCTGAGGTGACTGGCTTGTCCAAAAACACTATTCTTCAAGCTCTGTCGCAGTCACCAGCTAATTTGCAAGTCTCACCCTAAGAAGATCTGATTCACTGTATCTATTTTGGAAGTAGTATGTTGATAATGCTTGGGGATGCATTGGCACGGTTGGTAACCTAAGAGCACTTCATTTTAATAATCTTAAGAGACTTTTGTGATGTAGATTAAGACACTTTATTGTATGTCTTGGAAAAAACAAAAACCAAAATAAAAAAAATCCTTGATTGTAGGGATCTTTCTAGACTCTTACTACACACCCCGTTGCATCCACTGCTCTGTTTATTTGCTCTACTCCATGCGCTTTAGACGGAGTTTGAACCTGAGTTCTATCTCCTTCGTTATCCTCCTCAGCTCCAACATGAAGTTGAACCTCACTCTTATCTCTTAATCTCATGGTGGCCAAACATCCATTTCTGACTGTTTGTTTGTTTGTTTTGGTTTTTCGAGACAAGGTTTCTCTGTGTAGCCCTGGCTGTCCTGGACTCACTTTGTAGACCAGGCTGGCCTCGAACTCACAGCGATCCACCTGCCTCTGCCTCCTGAGTGTTGGGATTAAAGGAGTGCAGTACGACGCCAGGCTCAAACATCCATTTCTGATGGACCCTTTCCCTCCTATCTTCCTCATGGTATGCAGTTGATGACTAACTCATTCAATTCTGAACAAATATTTGAAACCCATTCTTTGATGTTTTTCTGGCTTTTATTTTCCTGTATATATTGACTATGTATATCTTACTCTGCCTAGCCCCTTTCATGCTTGTAAAGGAGGGTAGAAGAAAACTCCAAATTATTAAGTAGATAGGTTGGACAATGTGACAGCTGTATCCTGTTTTCTCTCTTCAGCATGCCCAGGGGACATCTGTATTATGGAACCACTATTTCATACACTTAAATATATACCTCTTACTTTTTCTAAAGAAAAGACAATACAAGGATCATCAAAGCGTACACACAATCTTTTTCATGTGCAGCATTCAGGCGTTCTGGTAATAGATGGAGAGACAGAAAAGCACTCTGTAGTTTAAACCAGCTGATATGTGCAGTGTGCTCTAATGTGTCCATCTAGTTTTATAATGAATAAAGAAAACTAACAAAAGCCTGTTAACCTAACATCACTAATATTGGTCATTTGTCATTGTAAAGTTATTGCTTGCCTACCAGCAATGTTTGTGTGGAAATGATTAAAAGAAATGATTCCAAGAAAGATGTACAAAAATACTTTTTAAAACTAAAAGTTATTCCAGAAAATGTATTTTTTTTCTGCTAGAGGGTGCTAACCTATAACTTATCTGAACAAACTGAAATATAAAGGTTTTCTATTGAAAAGACTAATTGATTGTTTTATATCTAACTCACTTTGTGTACACAAAGAGAAACTCATTGTGGGTTCAATAGCACATGACTGTCTCATAAAAATCACACCTTAAAGAAAGGTAGTATGACAACTAATATTTGCTTATAATATAGCTCCTACTGTATTCAGAAAAGATTTGATAAACATTACCAGCTATTCATAATAAGGAACCAATAGCAACAACTTAAAATTGGGGAATGCTAGAGGGAAACATTAAACGCCTGAGCGAGGAATGTGGGAATGTACAGATTGCCTGGTAGACAAAGAGTTATCAGAAACAAGCAAAATATAAGATAATTTACTTCCAAATTTCAAATTAAGTAGACCCTTACTACAAGGCCAATCATGTAATAAAATACAATATTTACATAGTAGTTTCTCATATGTGTACATACCCACAGAGCCAAATTTCTCATAGTTGAGTCAGACCCCTTTTTCAGTGTGACACACAAATACCAATGGTACCCCCAAAATATCCATTAGCTATTTAAGTGAAGTGAATCATCCTATGAGTGCTTTGTAAATGAGCATGATCAACTATTGCCTCCTTTGATATAAGAAGCTTTTGCCCCCCAAGATAGCAGCACTCTTTTCCAGTCATACTTCCTGTTTTTGTAGCGCACTGAGGACTGACACCGTCTAGATATTTAGACTACATACAGAGTAACCTGCAACTTGTCATGTAGTCAGCTAATGCTTTGGAGGCAAGGGCTTTGATTTACTTGTAAGATTAAGTGGAATCAATATGCTTGGGTAGCCCTTCCTCCAAAAGTATTAATTTTTAAAAGATCCAAAATTGTAACGCAGTAAACATTCAGGAATTTATTTTGGGAGTGTTTAGTCCTTTAGAAACAAATGATGTCAAACTTTAAAGCAGATGATCACTAACAAGCATGAAATATTTAGATACTGATCTGTTAGCTAAAGATGAGAGGTTTTTGTTCACTGAGAAATGTGCTCCAGAGGCCTGGGAGTGAGGGACAAGGCAAAGTCAAATTTGGCTGAGAGCTATGAGCTGTGAATTGCTGTACTATGGTATCTCCCTTGACTACCAAGGACTCCCAGAAGTGCTGGAGCTATCAGTGAGTGGTTCTTGGTTTTTGTTAGTTGGTTGGATTTTGGTTTTTTGTTTGTTTTAAGGCACAAAAAAATGTATATTGTTTTTACAAAGGACCTACTTTGGTTCTCTTGTGGCTCACATCTACCTGTGATGCCAGCTTCAAAGAATCTAATGTCCTCTTTTTGACTATGTAGCAACTACACTTATGTGTACACACCCATACGGAGACAAACACATGTATACCAGTGGTCCTCAACCTGTGACTCATGACCCATTTGGGGTTGCATATAAGATAACCTGCATATCAGACATTTACATTATGATTCATAGCAGTAACAAAAGTACAGATATGAAACAGCAACATAATCATTTTACTGTTGGGAGTCACCACAACATGAACTGTATGAAAGGGTCGCAGCATAAGGAAAGTTGAGAACCGCTGCTGCACACAGATTTAGTGACCTTTTGTTTCTAAATTAAATTTCATCTATTAAAAATTTTTAAAGATAAATCAAATCTTAACTTCCAGAGTTGAACATACACTTCACACTTAAATATTGCCCAGACCCTCTTAGATATGCTAATGTGTAGGATATCAGGAACCAGCACCTGTGAGACTCTGTAACATCGTTTCATGATAAAATGGAAAGCGCTAGAAGCATGGGAAGAAGCTCTTAGGAGGCTCACATGTGTGGGAACTAGCAAGCACCTCCTCTACCTCTCTGAATGTTTTACCTGTGATATCCTTCATAAGCATATAAACCAAAACTAATCATTTAAAAAAACTCCAGACTCCAGTTGTATGGTTTGTGTGGACAGTACTCTTAACCCTGGGTACTACTTAGTGCTAGAGAAGCCTAGAGTTTCTCTATTAACAAAGTGTGGTTTAGCATAAATTAAATGTAGAAAATTAAATGTGGTATAATATCTTAACTGAAACCCTGAAGCAGATAAATAAAAAATAATATTGGGTAATCTGCTGTTGTTTTATTAACTATAGTACATGTGTCATATTAGTGAGAGATGTTCAGAACTGGAAAATTTGTAAACAGTGAGATTGTGGGAACTCTATACTATCTGCTCAATTTTCTATAGATCTAAAGTTATTATAAAACACAAAGCCCGCTGAGCAGTGGTGGCTCACGCCTTTAATCTCAGCACTTGGGAGGCAGAGACAGGTGAATCACTGTGAGTTCGAGGCCAGCCTGGTCTACAAAATGAGTCCAAGACAGCCAAAGCTACATAGAGAAACCCTGTCTTGAAAAGCAAAAAACAACCCCACACACACACACAAAGCCTTTTTTCAATTTTCAAAAATATTCATTAGCAAAGCCTGACTTCTTTATGCAAGGTTCTTTTGGGGTTTTGTTTTGTTTTGTTTTGTTTTGTTTTCTGTATTCACTGTTGGCTTTGTACACATACAGAAATAGATTGGGCCACAGAAGACTATGGAAGTTTTGATAAGGAATAGTAAAAGACATTGAGGCACATAGAGACTAGGATGCTCTGAAAAGCATGTCTGTATCCAGAAGGTGGCAATGTTGGGGGATAGTCTGATGTATTTTGATGCTAATTTCAGCTTGCTGTAGAGCATGAGACTCTTAATCTCAGGGTCATGGGTTCGGGTCCCACATTGGGTGCCACTTACTGTTTTTTAAATTTCATGTATTATCTGTAGGCCCGGCTAGCAATCAATCAAGACACAGACACTTGTTATGTTTTAAGATAGCCTTAGTTAACCTGGGGCAGGGCCAATATCAATCCTCTAAATTGCCTCCCATAGTGGGGCAGGTATGGGATCCCTGTCTCAATCCCATGCCATCTGCTTCTAATAACTTCTATCAACCTACCTCCCATCCATAATCCCATATACTTGCTCATGTTCTTCATCTGGGCTGGATTCTCCATCCACACCAGGGGCCATGTGCTTCTCCTCCAGCTAACCCATGGCGGCCTTCCTCTCTTCACTTCAGGTCTCCTTCTCCTGGTGGCAGTCCTTCTTCTTCCCAGGATTCCTCTCTCTCTAAGCCCCACCTATCTCCTGCCCTGCCCAGGTGGGATGGCTTTTTATTAAGGAAAAGGTGTGTCAGACAGGAAGCAGTAATTAGCATCAAAATACATCAGATTATCCCCCAACATGGCTACTTGAATCTAAGATATGTGTAGACAACGTGGCGATTTAAAGTTTAGATTCTTACGTCATGTAGTCTGATATTTGACTGGTGCACACTGTACAGTGGGATGGAGGGTAGAACGTTCCTGGATCACATAAGATATTTAGTTTCTCATGTGAACACAGAGGGAAGGTATTCCTGGGGGGTAGGTATGTCCTCCCCCATCAGGGTCCATTTCTGAGACCTTTGCCATGCCTGTTGGGGGTGCGTATTCACTCCCTCGTAATAGCTCAGGGCAGATTTGCAGATAACTCACATGCATGTACTTGACCAAGTTTTCAAGTTCCTGTTATTTTACCAGAAACTGTAGAAACGCTGTCTAAAATGATGTCATGTGCTGACTGATGGTGCCACAGGTGGTGAGATAACTCCAGCCGTGATGACCGTGGCTGCTGAGGTTTCCTTTACATTCTTTGATTTGTAATCAATCAAACTAGGAATTGTTGGGAAAGCTCTTTGGTGCATGAGGTTCTTTGCACATTGTAGATGATGTAGAGGTGCTTGCAGTGTCCTTCAATCAGTGTTTTTAAAGTGAGGCTTTTTTAATGTTGTTTGTATATGGTTTTACGGAAGATTGCATGAGTCCTTCAATCAGTGTTTTTAGAGTGAGGCTTTTTTAATGTTGTTTGTATATGGTTTTATGGAAGATTAAACAGAATACTTTTGGAAACAGATTTAGAGGCTCTTTGGTGTTATAATTAGTTTAGCTGAATGAGCTTGTTTAATTCTTTTTGATATGAATAAAAAACACACGAAGCAAAGAAAAGCGTTGAAATTTAGAAGCAGGGCCTGTGAGACTCCTTGGGCAGTGAAAGTGCTTGTTGTCCAATGATGCCAGCTCCACAACTTGTGTTCAGTCCCCAGGACCCACGTAACGGTGGAAGGAGAGGACCGACTCCATAAAGCTGTCCTCTGACAACCACATGCACGGCCTGACACATGCATGTGTGTACGTACAAATAAGTAAATATAAACTGAGAAGCAAACAAGTGCTTCTTGGAAATCCGGTAGAAAGCTTGCTTCTGTAACTCTTTTGGCTTATTCTCAAGGGGGATCTCTGAGCAGCTGGTGCTAAGAAATAGCTGCCCCCCAACACTTCTTTTGTCTGTTTGGAAGCCTTTGCAAGTGTTCCTGGTTTCCATTAGAGGCAGTCACTGTGTATGTTGTCATCCATTCTGTGCAGACAGTAAGTCATCAATAAGACTACATCACTGGCAGCAGCTTTCCAAACTGAGGAGGTGAGTCATCCTATCACTTACCTCTCTAAACTTAGAAGCATCCACATGTAGGAGAAGTCACACAGTGTCTGCCATTCACTTAAGGTTAAGACGCGCCTCCCCCACAGGGTCTTCTGCTACAACTCCCAGCCTCTTCACTCACGTCAACTATGTCGTGTATCCAGATCTTACTTTAGTAGTGAGATGATGTCATTAAGCACGACACACTGTGGTTTCATTTTTTTTCCCCTGCAAGATTTGTGTGTATAGAAAAGTATCAGACCCTCTTAAAATATACATATGGTTAGAAAAATGTTTGCTGGAAAATTTGGTCAATAACCATCATTCGTTGCATGATAGTACTCAGAAAATTGTATGTAACTGGCTTGACTTGAACACTGTTGGAATGAAAGTGCTGCCCCTTCTCTCTTCCAGGTTCCCTTGAAAGCTTTTTTTTTTTTTTAAGGGTAATTGAGTCATGTCTGACAATGTGATATTTCCTCCAGCAATTTCTCTTCCTGCCTTTTCTACTCAATTCTCTCAACCGCAGATTCCTCTGGTGTACAATTGGTTGACTGTCAGTCAGGATTCAGACCATTTGTCGAAGACATTGATTAAGATGTGTCCTGAAATATGTTTTTCAAAGACTACATTTAATTTTATGGAACATTCCAGACATGCTCTGGTGACAACAAATATCTTCTCTGAAGAATGTTTATGGATACAGCACGTCACCGATTGGATCCCAGATTGTCCCTACTTTGCCACTAATGCTTTCTGGAGATTTTTTTCCAAAAATGATAACTAATATGCATACATTCTATCAGCAGGAGGCAGTACAGAGCTCTGAAGGATGGCGGATGAGCGGAAAGACGAAGGAAAGGCACCACACTGGACGTCAGCCCCACTGACAGAGGCAGCTGCACACCCTCACCCTCCAGAGATAAAGGACCAAGGCGGGGCAGGGGAAGGGCTGAGCCGCAGCGCCAATGGATTTCCATACAGAGAGGAGGAGGAGGGCGCCTTTGGGGAGCACGGGTCACAGGGCACCTATTCAGATACCAAAGAGAATGGGATCAACGGAGAACTGACCTCAGCGGACAGAGAAACAGCAGGTAACTGAGGGCCTCAAGGATGTCTTTGTGCTTAGTAGTCCAGTCACTCTGAAGGCGAATTAATTGACAGCAGCTGGTCCTTTGACTCTGCAAGGACAAGCAAGGCGAGGAGAAATAGACACCCTAGCAAGGCAAGCACCAGGCACCGCACCATGGCAATTAGCCTGACTCTCCCCAACAGTCTTGATCTTGTTTCCCTGCTAAATTTTTTACCACCTTAGTTTTTATAGGCAGAGTACTCAGTGAATGTAATTTTTGCTGTAAACTGTCAGTATTTTAACCCATGGTGATGGGGTGGGGTGAGGTGGGAAACGCAATGTTTTCTTATTACCTTGAATGACATTGGACCTTGACTAAGTTCAGCAGATAGATTAGAAGCATATTTCCTTTCAGGGTAGAAAGAACGATGCAGTCCACTTCATCAGCCTTCCAAAGAAACAGGAGAAATGGAAAACTGAAGAGAGGGGAGACAAACACACATGTTGAAATGTAGGCACCCATTACCTAGTCTCAGCTTTCTAAAACATAGTACACAGAGGCTTACAGAAGAATGTAACATAACTAGTTCTTTTTATTTTTATCTTTATTATTATTTCATGTGCCTGGGGATTCTGCCTGCATGTGTCTTTGTACTGCATACAGGCAGCGCCCACAGAGGCCAGAAGAGAGCACAGGAGCCCCTAGGACTGAAGTTGCAGATGATTATGAGCCAGCATGTGGGTCCTGGGAATAAAACCTAGGATTTTTGGAAGAGCAACCAGGCCTCAAAACTACTGAGCAATCAATTTCTCCGGATCTAACTCTTACATGACTCTCTTTAAAGTACTATCATCAATACGATCCTAAATGGTGCCATAAGTATAGAGCATTAGTGACATAGACACACATTTCCTTACAATTTAGCGTTCTTTGTCATCATTTTCCCTTTTTTAATGTAACTCAGAATTTCATGTATTTGAATTTACAGACAGTAGCTTATTTCTTCAAAAGACTGGACACACTACAAGTAGTAAAGTGAAGCACTGTCCCCTTCAGTCTTCTCTTATTTATTTGGAGTTTAGTTTCTCTGTCTCATAAGAGTGCACCTTATGGTCCGATTGCTGTTTTTACTGTTTTTCTTGCTTTACTCTTATAAAACCTGCGTACGTCTTATGATCAGGTGCATCTTATGATCCGAAAAATATGGTAATTAGACTGTGATATTTGTCCACCGTACACTCTGGTCAAAACACCTTACATATAAGGGATAGGCATATACTCTGTGTTAGAGCACATGCTTAGCATGCACTAGGTTCTTGGTACAATTTATATATGTGCGTAGTTATATATTCATGCATGTATATATGTATATTTATTTATTTGTGCATGATGTATATATGTTTTATTTTAATAAGAAAATACTGAAGACATTTTAAATGACAAAAGAAAATCAAAACACGTAGTATAAATTTTAAGGCACAAATTTAGTGGTATTTGAGTAGTATTTTCTACATACTAAGTGTTATATTAGCATCTATATAAAATCTGGTTGGTGCCCAAACTCCATAGATATGAGGTTCTCATGATTTATGACCTCTATGTCCATTAATCTGGATGCCAAGCACAGGATGTTAAGTGCCAAATGAGAAGTGTGGAAAGGCAAAGTTGAAGAGGGTTTGTTTTTACCTAGGGTAAATCTGCCCAAAGGTAATCTGGCGTGCCAAATAACTTCACATGAGTATAACAAAATAGTATAAATATTCAGTGATGTGCAGGGTAACGCTGCCTCTGTCAAACACTGCATAAACCATTAGGTTGTGGCAGTTCTGTTTCGGCATTAGCCCAGGCTGGCTTTGAACTCACTGTAGAGTGCAGACTCTCCTTAAAGTCAAAGTTACCCCCTTGTCTCAGTCTCCCAAGCTCTGGGAGTGCAGGTATGAGCCACCATGCCTGGCTGGCTCTGTCTCTTAGATACTCAACACAAAATTCTTATCGCTACCATGGAGCAGAGCAATGCACTATAGAAAAAAGAAAATCACTGTATCTATAGTATGCTTGTTGAAGCCACAGACAACTAGTACTTAATATCCTATTTGTTCAGTGGTCTTAATGAAGTATTTAACAGCATTAGAAAAAAATCTGTTTGTCAGGTCAGTGTGTCCTTGCCAGTTTCTATGAGAAAATAATATAAATTAAATCCAACTCACAGGTATTTCTTTCAAGTGATGGTTTCAGGAACATCTCGTGTTTGTTGTGGAATCATCTCAACGTGTATTAAATTAGTCTTATGTTATCTTGGAAAAAAATTATTTCCAAGCATTCATATGTATGCTCACAGGGACAGAGGTGGTACATCGTCATCTGTGGGTTGCCATAGTGATGTTTTCGATCCAAACTATGGTGTGATTTTTTTTCCAAACTAATTCCCTTCTAAAAATAACAAGCCTAAGATGTGCAAGTGTGGAAAGCTGTAGGAAAAGAAAAATGTAAAACTTGGTTTACCTATACTCACAAAGGATGCTGCAGTGAAGAAATAACATGCAATCAGCTTCTGTCCAAATTAGCTTAGTAAAATGATAGCTGTTGTTATTGATGGCTTATAGATAACTTCCTTACAATGAGTGTGTAAATCATCAGCTATATAAGCAAATACTCTTAAATCTCAAATATGGCATTTTTAAAATGCTATGCTATAAGGTAGTGATCCAATGGAAACTAGCATTATATTTGGAGGGGAGCACTTCAAGGAGCATCAAAGAGCTCGTTCTTTTTTTTTTTTTTTTTTTCCGTTTACCTACACTGCAGCTGTATATCATGTTTCTTCCATAAGGAATAATCTTCTTTTTTTTTTAACAGAGAAAGAAATGAATTTATTAGATTATAGCTTATCATGGTGCACAGTCCTTCAGACTGATGACCCAAAGGCCTAAGGCAAATTACCCATTTTTATTTTTTTTATTTTTAATTTTAATTTTATTAATTCATTCAGATTACAACTCAATTGTTATCCCATCACATGTATCCTCCCATTCCTCCCTCCCTCCCACTTTCACCCTATTCCCCTCCCCTAGGTCTATGACCAAGGGTGACCTCCTCCCCCACTATATGGTCATAGGCTACTCAAAGAAAGAATAAGTAGGCTACCACAAGGAATAATCTTCAAAAGCAAAACTATTCACAAAAAGCACTCCTCAGCAGGGAAGAGGTCCCCAGCTCTGCTTGTGGTGGCCATGAAATCCCTACTTGACTCAAAATGTTTCTTATGCGTTCTCCTTGGCTAAGGTTGTCTCTTTGTTTCCCGGAGTCTTTTCCCGGAGCTTGTTTGTAATCATCTCTGTAGACAGACTTACATGGTCAAGGATGGAAACATCATTATCTTCCTAAGACTGGGCCTCCTTCAGCCTGGTATCCTACATCCTTCTTCGTTTATGAGCTTTGAGACTTTTAAAAGATGCACACCATGGTCAACTTAATTTTGTTCTTGTGCACTGAGACCAGGCTTGGACAGCAGGACCTCTTAGAAGACAATGACGCTTTAATCTTATTTCTTTACCTTACTTCTTTACACACACTAGATGTCCCCTGCTACACAGCATAAAGTCAAGCCCCTAGAAGGATGGGTGGAATTCCTTTCTCAACTCTAGTTTTGATGTTTTACTACTGTATACTAAAGTGGGAGCATGTGAAAAACATGAGAAGCTGTTCAGACTGAAACTACCTAACGAAGGGCTAGGGTTGTTTTGTTTTGTTTTGTTTTGTTTGTAATTGTTTTCAAAAGCCTAACTAAGAAGAAAATATCTTATAACAATCCTTTTCTTTTGCACTTTGTTAAAGAAAGCAAGAGAAATACATTTTGGCTGCCACAGAGTTCCAAATCAGAGTGACAATTTGACACCCCAACTGTAGGTTTCTTATCCAGGAGTTAGCCTCAAAGGTATTAGAATTCATTTCAAAGTAGCATGAGGTAACTTGCTAAAAGACAGAAGGGTTGATTTGTATGTATAAAATCAATAAATATTTGTACCTAAAAATGTATAAAACTTTTATCAGAACATCATTATAGGAAGTGGGAGTGTTTAAAGTACCTTTCAAATGACATTTTAAGGATACCTTGTCTTGGCAAGGTAATGTTTTCACTTCATTGTGTCTTGTTTCTTATGATATTGAATCTTAATCTTACTGAGTCTGATTATGAAATCATTCTAATACAGTGTTTGCTAATTATAAAAGCCAGATCTGCAAAATATTAATTAATTCTGCATTCCTCCCCATTTTTCTGAACACCGTTATCTAGAGATAGAAAAGTCTCTGGTTCTTTGTCATTCCTCAACGATTGCTTGAAAAACTGGAATCTGCACTTCTCATCTACTCCTATGTGGATAGAGCCAACTGTGAATTAAATGATTTTTGAAAACAAATTGTGTTTGGGCAAAATAACATTGTGTTTTTCTGCCAGTCATTATTCCTTACTCCATGCAGTGTATCAATTATTAACATAGAATTTATACACTGTATCCAGTAATATAGGCAATCTAGAGATGGTTTAAGGCATATGTGAAGATTTTGGAGGCCTTAAACAAACATTATAATATTTTACATTAGGACTCGAACAACAGATTGTGATATTACAGAGATCCTAAAGCCATCCCTGCCCCCCACCCCCTACCACAAGGACACAGAAGGGCAACTATATACTTTAGAGCCACAGCAGAAAATGTGTATACACTAGGTGCTTCCACATGGCTCTTCACTTCATACACCATCATGGCTTTGACCACATTCTACCATTCTGGGATGTCCACAAAGATATCTGTCAATAGTGTTTCCATCTTTGAATGAGAAAATTAGGCACGGTCTGTTTAAGGGGCTCGGGGCTGCACAGTTAGAAGACGGGGGTGCTGAATTGAGAACCCAGTGGCCAGGAACCCTGTGCAACTTGGTTTCATTTGGAATTGTCCTTTCTCTAAAGAAGAGACATGACATTTTTTATCAGTTATTTACTTTTTAAGCAGGCTGCTTACTCTCCAGGCTTTCAAAATCCCTTTAGATTAGAGTTATTTTTCTTGCCTCTCAGAATCAATCTTGTGAATATCAGCCTTTGCACTTTGTTGGAAAAGATGAATGGAATCTGGCCTCTTTCTTGCCGTGGTTCCAGATAGCACAACCGCTATCCAGAAGGGATGCGGAAGACACACTTCCACACCCATCCCTCCTCAGGTAGTCATCACCTGAAAGCATGTGCTGCAGTGCGCAGGCTCCTCTGCTGCCCTCATGCAGCAGTCATCCATGGCAGGCAAAGTGCACATGTCTGCTGCAGAATTTGCATTCGCACTCCTGGAGCATGGCGTAAAATCGTAGTGTGATTCTCCGTTTCCTCCTAAGTGGAGAAAGAAAGGAGGCACAGAAGAAAAGGATGTTTATAGATGTCAAAATATGCAAGTATTTAAAAGCAGACTGTGGTGACTTCTACTGTCCTGTGGCGTGATGCTTTGAACACTAACAGGAAAAATCAAGTCCCCCGATGAAGTGCCTTTTTTTTTTCTATCGCTTGGGGTAAATATAAAAATTGAAGGGTATTTCTTTACCTTATTCCCAACCATTCCCTACAGTGCCTTTTTTTCCCTAGCATGTCTATATGTCCAGGTGTTATCTAGGACAACCCCCTACCTAAGAAGTGATATAGCCTTCTCTACATTTTAACATCCCCATTACCCAAGCAGCCTCATGATGACAGTCAGAGCCACACACATAAAATTATTGTTGCAGAGACTACATATGGAAGCTGGAAAAAAAAAACATAACAGTGGCAAAGGTTGATACGGCTCATACGCAGACAGCAAATAGCTCTAAGTTTTTTTTTTCTACCCTCTTATCCTCCCTGCCTTCATTTCCAAATTGAAATCCCTTTAAAATACGACCTACTGTATATACTACATTAATGTAAGCAGAGCAAAAATAGCGTTCGCCATTTCTCCAGCAAAATGACTAAAGCTATCCGCATAGGCCCCTGAGGCAAATAAACAAGCAGGCCTAACAATACAAGAGGTTGCAGATTTTCTTCCTGTTGTTGCCATGCCAACCACTCATTGCTCTGGCTGCCATTTCCCTGAGCTCCGCAGAGAGAGGCGTGTGCAGAGCAGTTACTTAGCATTCAAGGGTGGATCTGCAGAAAAACACACAGCCTCACTGCACAGCGGTCTGGCCTGGCAGCCCCGGTGGACGACACCAGAGAATGAGAATCTTTTCCGAGCTTTCCTCATGACGGTTAGGCATTCCGGCCAGAAAGACCGAGAGCGGGATGGAGCCTTTTTAATTAACATAGTCCCGTAAGGTTTGTGTCTGTTGTGTTTGCTTTGTCCTGTGTGGTCTCTACCAGATGAAGCGAGTGTGGGTGTTCACTTCTGTCATAGATAGTATGCGGCTTACTGTGTTGGTGCCTACTGGGTCTGAGCCTATCAGGGCCAGCTTACATGGACGTGCCATGAAGAGTGGTGACTCTTGCTCCTGGGGTTTGTATAGACCAGGTAATCCCAGCTAGAGCTCTCTGTGCTTACACAATAGAGGAAGGGATGAGCACTGCATAGTTATTTTTCATTTAAATGTAGTCCTATGGTGGTGGTGGTTCCATCATCTCTGCTTCTCAGTCAGGTCAGAGCGGGATGACCTTGTCTTAAGCCAGTAGTTCTGCATCAAAATATTGGAAAAACTGGTTTCTCAAGACTGTTTCAATTAGACCCAATGACTCAACATATTGAAGTATTGTTTACGTTCCTGGAATTTTAAATGCCTACAAACTTTTAAGTTGAGATGAGCAAGGCTCTGTCTCACAGAATATAATGTGATACTTTGAAATTCTGATTTATTTGTACATAGTTACTTCTGCTTTGTTCTTGAATGTCTCCCATGCCCCGCAGGACCATCTCATTTGTCTTGATTACCATTAAATACCAGAACCACATCAAAAATGGTATTTTAAAAAGTATCAGACCCTTTAGCTGATTGACACTTGGAAAAACTATTCTACTGAATTTGAGTTATTCCAAAGACAATAGAATTGTGCTAAGAACAATTTGAGCCAATTATATATATGTATATATGTAAATATAATTTAATTATATTTTATAATATTCAAGCCTTCCCCTGTTATGTATTTTCTAAAATCTTGACAGGTTTGCTCCTCTTTAATTTTCTGTTATATTTTGTCACTGTGATTTCTTTTATTGCTTTCCAATTTCTAAAGATTAAGAAAAAAAACTCCATTTAGAGAAAAATTCTCACTGATTCATAAAATATTTTTCATTTAAAATGAATATGGGAAAATAATCAGTAATGAAAGTGACTCTTTTGATATTCATTTCTAGACTTTGGTTGGATTAGTAAGCCTTTGATTTGATTAATATTATAGAGGATCTTTTGATGTTCTCTCTATGTTTAAGTATTGTTTCCTCACAAAACAAAAAAGAAGAAAGAAAGGGTTAGGGGATGGACAGGGAAAGAGAAATGTGATTGTAAACTTTAACAGTAATTTTTCAGGTATTTTGATTATCTATGTATCATCAAGCAATAATGTGTCATTTGAATTGTTTATTATATATATATATTGCATATCCGTGCATCCATAAATATATAGACGTTTTGACAATATTGGTAGTTTGTATCAGAGAAGTATTTGGCACTGCATGGCAAGTGTTTGGGCTTTGAATTTGCTTTTCTTGCAGTTGGGAGGTACTGAGTAGGTGGGGAGAACTCAACAGTCAACACTCCCCTCTCTCTTCCACAGGCTACTTAGATGCAGTGATTTTTCTGCTTGGGAGTATAGAGGCTCTCTCCCTCCATTCCTCCCGGTACCTTCACGCTTCATTGCCCCTTGGCACATTACATAGAGCATTTGCACCTGCTCTCGGGGGAAGATGAAAATTCATACCCAGAGCAGATGAATTGAACAACTGGTGCTGCCTTACAACCCTGGTGCTTTCAGCCTTGTCTGACCAGGCATTGTGAGTCCCAGGAGGAAACACTGAACCACATGCTACCAGCTCACTATGCAGCAGCTCTCAGCAAATGAGTCACACTGTTCAACCACACTCATAAAAAATACAGTTCTAGCCCAGCTAAGCTGCTGGGCAGAGGTGTGGGGGGCGGGGGGGAAAGAGAGGAGAGAGGGAAAAGCATATGCTTTGGACTCTCCTTCAGCTTTTAACAGCTATGCAAATGCTAAGTATTTACCAGAGTACAAATATGAATGTAAAAGGTCTCTATGTATAGTGTGTTGCAATAATACTCAAGATTTCACAAAGCACCATACTTAGATAGATAAGGAGGAAGAGTCAAAGTCCCGGGGCATTGAATCTATAGTAGAGCATCCTGAACATTAGATTTAAGTCTAAATTAGAAGTACATACAGATTAGGACTACACTGGCAAATGAGTTCCTCCTTCCTTTATGAACATCTTCCAGCCTGAATGATTAGTCCTCTGACTAGATCAAAACCTTCTTTTTGTCTCACAGTTACATGGTACCCAGACAATCTGTGATGACCTCCTTCTAGAGCAGTGTTATGATCCAATAGGGAAACCTTTGAGAAGAGTTCTGGGAAGTCTACCAGAGAAGGCAGAGAGCTGCTGCGATCTCAGTCTCTGGAGAAGCTCTCCTAAACACCTGGAGGGACTATGGTTAGATATTGCTAAGAGCATCCAAGGGGGTCCGTCTACTGAGCCTACTGAGTAACTAGATTTTATTCCAAGGCTATAAATGCTTTGAACCAGTGATTGATTTTTTTCTCCCTTCCTCTTGACATATTATTACTCTATTTATTTCCTCGTATAGATGCTAATAACTATTTTAGTTAATACAGAAAGAGACTGAGAATCCATGTATGGAGTTAAGAGTGGAAACCCCATAGACAAAATTGTTGTACAATAAGGATACTGTAGTGAAAGCAATGCATTTGGGAGAAAGACTAAATTAGAGTGATACACTGGGGATGTAAGAATAAACTGAGAACCCATGAGAAGAAGCTGGATTCACTGGAAAGCCGGGAGAGCTGTTGGTTGCAGTAAGTAATTTAGGAGGATTCCTGTAATACTTCAGTGGGGAAAATGTTACCAGACTTGGCTTTTGCCAATAGTGAGGGTGAGGCTTGGAGAGTTTGGAATAACAAAAATATGTAATGCATCTAATCAGAGGCATTTGCCCAATAACTGGTGCATTTGGAAATAAGATCAATAACATTCTGAGAGACATAAAAATCTAACAGATAAGAATCATATGGATGCTGAGTAATTCTTGTTTCCATTCTCTCAAAATTAAACCCAAATGTAGCATTGGCCTGGACTGGAAAAAAAAATGTTCCCAAGAGAGCTTGAGACTGGAACACAGACCTGTGTGTGAGGTTTTGAGTTTGTTTTTTTGTTTGTTTGTTTTTTTGTTTGTTTGTTTGTTTTTGTTTTGTTTTTTTGTGGTAGTGGTTAGTTGCTTAGTTGGTTTTCTTCTGGTTGTAAGGTAAGGACTGATTTGCTGCCCTAGATCAAGAACACAGCAAATCTCAATCCTGATAAAAGGGCAACCTGGGCCTTGGAGCATAGTGTATGTTCTTGGTCACGGGCTTAACTGCACGCTGGTACAGGAGTGGAGCTATATGGACTTGGGAAAATCTTAGCCTAATTTTGAAAGTCAGCTGGGCAGACTGTGATTGAGCAGACCAGTCTTCCCGTTTCATCTCTGAGTCTATCCACTGACTTGCAAATGGCAGGGTTTTAAATAATACTCAGCATTTCTATATTGAAACAGGAAAGTTATACACCAACTGTGGGAAGTATGAACTTTGAGATCTCCCTTCATTATAGTCTCATATTTTCAGATGAGACACTAATTAGTATAGCCCTTTCTCTTTCTATGAGTTTTGTTGATCCAAGTCACTCTGCCTCTTTGTTTCATGGTACATATTCCAGTCACATAACAAAACAGAAGGGGATGAGGAGCACAGATGGGTTCTAGAGCTTCTTGAGAGTTCTTGCTTTACCTTGTCTTCCTTAGTGAGCTAAACCCACACTACCAGTTCACATCGAACACTCCAGGGGTGGGAGGTTCCTGTAAACACTGGGGATCAGCGTTTCCTCAATACAAATGCCATGAAAACAAATCAGAGAAACCAGGCAGTCTTAGATACAGTCTTAGGAACAGGAATCAGTTCATTATCACTGGCATAGTTTTCCCTGAAAGCTGTAGGGTTTCATAGGAAATCTCATCTCTCCCATAGGATTCTGATCCCCATACAACATTATATCGCCATAACCTGTTTTAGAGAATATAGGTTAGGCCATAGCATCATCTCCCGACCCAGCTACCCTAAGCAAAGTTCAGAAACAGATAAAACTTGCCCTGAGCTCTTTTCCGTTGGCTTTCTCAGTTTTGTTTCCTTCATTTCCTCAATTGTCAGTGGTCACAGGCTCATATACGCGCCATTCGCCCTCTTCCCTCTTGCCAAGCCCACTCCCCGTTCCCTACAGCATGCCCACCACTCCATCAAAGTGCATGCCCCGTTCTCCTTCTGCTCAGCTTCTAGGCAAGGAATAAACGTAGCAACTGAGCTTGAAGTAAGTAGATTATTAATAGAGATGGTGAAAAAGTAGGCAGCACCGAAGCCGAGTCATCTATGTGTAAATTTAATAGCTTCCCTGGACATATGTTATACGTCCTTTGTAAGTTTATACAGATACTGTGGTTACTACTGCTTGTTCTTCATGTTCCTTGCGTAATGAATCATTTGTATCCTACAGTTGAAGGGATACTTCCAGCATTCCTGAAAAAAACTAATCATTTCTACAGCATATTCTTGATATAGAGAAATTTTTAGAAATCTATCAAGGGGTTTTCAATTTATTTTCATGATTATGTCAAACTACAAAGGCAATATTGGAGTTTATGTTTCTTTTCCTCCTTAAAACTATGCTCTTGGAAAATAGCTCCTTTTTGCTACTAATGGGTCCTAGAAGAATGTGTTTAATAATCCTCAGTTGTGCTTGTTTGGAAGTTCCCAATGGGGCATTCACTTACGTTGTCCTGTGGCTGAGCTTTTAACTATATTATTAATAACAGAGTGTTGCTTCCATGTATACTTCTCTCGTGTTTCATTTTTTTAACTACAGGGATTTCAATTCTCATAATTTCATTGTACTTTTTAAGGTTGTGGTCCTATGTATATATGTCATCATAATTTGAAAAATATAAAGAATTACTATTGGTAACTTATGATCAAGTCTCTTTGGGTACTGGTACAAAGAAACTATGAGTGAACAATATTGTATACAATTATTTGTCTAAATAAAATTTGTGGTTAGATTATGGACAGTCACTCACTCAGTTTGTAGGTCATGAGGCAAAGCTGATGTCACGGCAGAGAATGACACACTCCTCTCAGAAATGTGTTACGACTGAGTGTGCCAACTGTACCTGGGCCGAAGTCCTGCTGCCTTCCTCGTATGCTGTTCTGAGTGTACTCTATGATGTATGTGAAAAAACTGATTTTTCCTTTTAAATTATATCTCAAAACTTGGTCAGGTTGTGCTGAAGATAAGCGAAGGAGAGGAAGCAAATGTTCCCCAATCTAGTGGTTGTAACCATATGAATATAGCATAGGTTACAATAGAAAAAAAATGCATTTAGGTGACTAGGAAAGACTATTTCTGATATAAAGGGAATTTATATTTCAAAATCTCATTCCAATGACTTTTTAAAAAATCTAGACTGTTTTTCCATTTTATTATCGTTATCATCTTCCTTGAACATTTCTAGGTTTTGGGGCTACAGAAACATTACTTTCATCATGTCAACCCTACCTTCACTCCTGGTGCCCAAGTCTCTCATGGGATCCAAACGGCGACAAAGCCTTAAAAGAAGGAAGGAATTCTTGTTTAAATAAGTTCTGACACACAGACAGGAGTGCACACGTATACACATGATTGTTTTATTTATTCTACAATTATTCTTTTTAAGGATAGATTTATTCAAAATCTCATTGCTTTATCAATTTATCTCCACATTAATGTTTCTAATAATGCTCTATACTATAATCATAGTATGTCTTATACCTAGCAGAGGAGACACTACAATTTTTCAAAAGTCTGCAAAGAATTGTGCTATTTTAATAAGACATAACATAAAATACTCAAATCTCTTGTTTTGCATTATCAATCCCTCAATACCAACATAATTATATTTAATTTGTTGGGATTAAAGCTGTTTGAAATTTTTAAGAAGTAAATTCTTCATTAAATTTGTTTATGCAATTAATTTGGATCAGCAAAATATTATACTTGACTTAATTACCAAATTTCTAATACTTGAGATACAAGCAACAGCATATATATATATATATATATATATATATATATATATATATATATATATATGTGTGTGTGTATGTATGGTAACACCAGAAGTTACCGCTCCCCCCCCCCCCACACTTTAAACTAGAACATGTACGTATAGAGCTAGGTTGGGCACTTAACTACGTGTCTTTTGCTCAAATTTCCCTCTATTTCCATCTGAGCCACTAAATTTAGAAATAAAATTTCCCAGTAGGTGGTGCTTGTGCTCTAAGCTTGTCTAATTACTTTTGACTCAATTCTTTAGCATCCTTAAGTTGTAGTATCCCCTCAGTGGTATTTACCTCAGCTTGCTGCACCTTTCTCCTTAACCGAATTGAAAGTCAGTCCAGTCCAATTAAATCTCTAAAGACTTCATTTGAGTACGCAAACGTTAGATTGTGGGTTTGGATGCATAGGTTGGGGTGGGGAGCGTCAGGAGAGATGGAACAAAGGCTCAGCAGTTAAGATATGATGTGTGCTGTTCTTACAGCTCCCAGAATCTAATCAGAGGGCGCACAACTGACTCTCCAGGGGATCCAGTGCCTCTGGCTTCCATGGATACCTGCTAGCACTTGCACATACCCACACACAGACATACACACCAACATGTAATTTTCTTCATACACATAATTGTTGGTTTTTTGAAAAGAGAAGGGGAACTCTTCCTAGAATTGTAACCCCTAGTTTTTTGGACATGGATATCAAATGGGAGGTTTTTATGAGTGGCCATGGAAGAACCAGTCAAAACCCCGTGGCCCCTAAGGGAAGGTTACAAAGAAGAAAAACAAAGGACGTCTTTCCATAAGATTACCCTATGGTAAACAATTAAAAAACAGTTGTGCCTTAGGGGTGCAGCTCCCAGGAATGGCTAAACAGCCTTACATTGTCTACAGCAGGCACAAAATATACTCCCTTCAAAACAAAAAAGAAAGAGAAAAGAAAAGAAAAGAACTGAGCTTCATACAACTGTGATTTCTTAAATGCTTCGTCTTTGTGAGTTGACTTACATTGCATTTGCCCCCTTGAAGGAGGTGGAGCTTTGTGTCACTCAGCATATCTTTAGAAGGAGAAATGGCTGCTGAGCAAAGATGTGTGACTGCAACATTGTCTGTTGTGATGTTGTGAATCAGAAGGAATCTCAGGGTGAGGTGTGCCAATGTGGTCCTCCTTAATTAATGCAAAGATGCCAGGGAAACAAACAAACAAAACCCTCCAACAATCTGCTCCTTAAATGCTTTCATTGCCAGCTGACTCAAGGAAGTACTTTCAGAGGAGCCTTTTACTCTCCAAATTAAGCAGGAAGAATCAAGGAATTTTCCTTTTTCTCTCTCTCTCTTTCTCTCTTCTTGATGAATTTATGTTTAGCAGAGCACTTCGAACTACACAGTGCTTTCCTTGTTGACTACATTCCAGCAGCAGCAGCAGCAGCAGCAGCAATTAACATTGGTTTCCTAGGCAACCATTTTGTACCCCACTGAGAAAAACCTTCTTGACAGGAGCATTCTGTCTTAAATTGTTTTGTTTTCCTTTTTCAGCAAGTGTACGGTAGACTTATTTGTCATCTTTTAACACACCATTATATACCCACGATTCTTCAAAGCAGAAACATTTAGTGGTTTTTATATCCATATGGTTGAATTTACTGTCAATGCATCTTGGTTCACTTTTAACAAGCTGCAAAAAATCAACAAAAATATGTGTCCAGCCATATGCCAAGTCGCTTGCACTTTGTGTTGACAGCCTAACTGGTGGAGCATTGCCTGTTCAAGAGGCCCAGCTGGTCCTGCTCCAAATCCACAGGCCGCACATTCAACAACAATTACTGGGTCAACCAACAATGCTGTGTCTTCACTCAAGAAGCAGCTTAGAATTCTGAGCTGTTGAGAGATTGTCAGCTCCATCGATTTTATTAATTAACTGGGTTTTAGTATATTAATATCACCGTAATCAAAAGTACAAAGGTGTGCTAAGCACAGGCCCTGGGGCTGCCTTTAAAATTTGTCCCTGATGAAGACTGTGAACAAAAAGATCCTAGCAGTGGTGGAATGTGCTGGAGGAAGACACAGGCCGAGAGCAGCCATAAATGCTGAGCTGTACAGTTGAACAGTGGTGCAAGCTTAATATAGATACATTGAACACGTGGCGGCAGAAGCCTGATGTGTTGTCTGGTAGCCAGATGCGCGCATTCAAGCAAGGACACATTTCACATGTTTTCCTAAGAGGTGATGCATTACTTATGTTTATGTTGCTTGGACTATATCTTTATGTCACTTATTCTCCTACTACGCAATAACCAGCAACTTTACAGCTTGGTAAAATGCTATGAGATGAATGGGATTCAGGGAAGTTACTTTTAATGGTTTCCTTCCAAATTGTTTGTAGTCAGATCTACTTATTGGGTTATTATGTGTTAATTTTTTTGTTTTATTTGGGTTTGGGGTTTTGGTTTGTTTGTTTTTAACAAGCTTTCCTTACAAACATTGGCCTGACTTTACAGCCAAACTATTTTCATTAGCCGTGAGAACTCTCTCATTATCATGTTGACGTTAACGGTGACATAAAGACTATCACGAGTTTAACATCAAACAGTAGTCAAATACTAGTAACTCTTAACAACCTACCCTGAAGGACGGTGATCTACCAAATAGGTAAAAATATGATGGATGTGTAGGTGCATGAGTGGATAGGTGGGCAGATGGATGGATAAAATGGATGGAAACAATAGATATATATGTAGGATGAAGGAAAACTATCACATATAATTAAACATATGGAAATGATATGCATATATATGTAAGACAAGAATCATAGTCTTTATAATTTTATTTTTTTATTCTGATTTTATGAGTGCCACACTTTGTCCTTTGTGTTTCTTTGGTACATTTATTCTTAATCTTCCCTGAACTTACCCAAGCCCTCGGTGAATTTGTTCCTGTCCCAGGAGCCAGGCAGTGGAGCTACAGAGCCTGTCCAGGAAAGCTCTGATTGCATTTCTTCTGGGAGAAAAAAGCCATCTCTTACTCTGCAGGGAAAACTACAATTGCTGTCTTGTTGATAAATCCCTTTGCTTCCTTCAAGGAAGATTGAAAATTCACTGGACCAAATGAAACTCCCAGAGCACCTGTTCGTGGTCCTTTATTCCCAAGTCACTGTGAAATTTTCAATACGTGGTATATTATTTTCTATTTGAAAAGATTTAATATTATTATTCTAAACAACTAGAAGACATGAGTTAAGCCACTATGAACTTGACTTTCTTCTTTACTATCAGATTATTCTTCTAAAAGCGTTTTAATAAAAAGTGAGTGCTGGGAATTGAACCCAAGATCTTATACATGCCAGACAAATGAAGTATCACTGAGCCACATCTCTAGCTCCTGATAAATTCTTTTTTTAAAAAAAAGTGTATCAAGCTTTCCAAGATCACATTAAAATCATTTTCTGATAATTATGCTTTTAACAGAAATCAAATCACCTCATTCATATGTTCAATTATGAACCAAAAATATGTTTCTAAATTAGTTTTCTCTCAAACAAGAATAATGAAATTCACAATTTACTATGATTTCTTTTCCAAAACAAACTGAAGCTAAATTCCTGCCTACCAACGAAACATGATAATGAGGATCTAGTGTGTTCTGTGTAGGTGACTGTGACTACACTGGCCAGGAGCGTGCCTTTAATTCTCTCTTCACATGTCTCTTCTTAAACTGTTTTTTAAAACTTCTTTATAAAATGCCCACAATAATTTTTTTGCTATTTTGTATGAATACATTCTTTCTGTATCAAGCTCTATTATGTTGTAAGCAATAAGTGATTCTCAGGAGATACCAACAGGCAGACCTACACAAAAGACTGAAATGCTGTACCATCACTCAGCTGTAATTCCGTCACAGAAGCTAGTGGTACTTGTGCTTTTTACATTATTGTTTTCCCAATAAAAATAGAGCTCTACTTCATATGTTAAAAGTTTTAGGCTCTAGAAAGTTAATTAATACTCAAGTACTCGGGACTCCAATTTAAATGTTACTGTTCTAAAATGTGTCAAATTCTTACAAGTAATTGTGCGTTTGTAAAGTTGACAACTATAGTGTCCAGTGTGGGTTACCCCTAATTTGTGTCAATAACAAGAACAAAGGTTTTATGTTCATTTTCTACCCATGCAAAAAATTAATTAATTAGTTAACTAATTGTGTTGAGTATCCAGTATAGGAAAAAAAAACTTGCTGAGGAAGGCTTTGAGTATTGTGTGCACAGCAAAAGAAATTGCCCAGGACTGGGGTAGATATGTAAATAAGCTGAGTAGATAAGTCTCGCGTCTCAGCACAGTTTCCTGTAAAATGTGCTAGGTGCCAGAAGAGGATATTAAGTTTTACATTACTACTAGTAGGAAGATTCATGAATGACCCAGAAGATAGGGTTTCATGCTGTCCCAGTGTCTGCTGTGTCTGTCTTACCTCTGTTTTACTTGCAATTTCCTGTAAAACACTGGAATCCTAGAAGACGTGTTCTCAGTAGATGGGTTTTAAGTGTTAGACTGGCATTGAAGAGTTAATGTACCTGTGACTTCTCTGACCCTAAAATTCTGTTTTGGTACTGCTGACCAACTCTCATTGCTGCCTGGTTAGACTCCTGGTCACTATGTGTTCTTCTGTTCCTGGTTTATTTGCAGAGGAGGTGTCCGCCAGGATAGTTCAAGTAGTCACGGCTGAAGCTGTCGCGGTCCTGAAAGGTGAACAGGAGAAGGAAGCCCAACACAAGGACAAACCTGCAGCTCTGCCGTTAGGTAAATGAGACGAGCCGGACACCGGGCGAGCATTCACTCCCCTTGCCACAGCGTAAAGTCTACATGCCCAAGTGATATGTTCTACTTAGTTCATATTTCCCATATGTGGCATTCACCTGTCACCTCTACCGGAAACAGAAGTAACTGTTTTGACTTCTCTGTGGTTTGCTGAGATGTTTGATTGTCTTTAGGGTAATCTCTTGATGTTAGACATAATGACCCTTTATTTATTTATCTGTTTGTTGAATCGGGATTTTATGACTCCATGCACATAAAGAAGATGAACTGAAACTTCAGCTAGAAATGACTGCCCTTCTCTATGGGTTCATCTACACAAAACCAGTAGCTAGAGGCGCAGTTAGAATCATCAGT
Organism: Acomys minous; assembly: GCF_964271855.1. Classification (NCBI taxonomy): domain Eukaryota; kingdom Metazoa; phylum Chordata; class Mammalia; order Rodentia; family Muridae; genus Acomys; species Acomys minous. Next base: position 107,766,049 of record NC_140486.1, on the reverse strand, counting down.
GTCTTGAGTCATATAGGATCTTGGGATGTGAGAATTGACCACACAGCACTTCAATAGCCTTGCCCTGTCCTATGGTCGTAAATGTCCTTCAGTGCCACAGAACCATACAGCAAATAATCACCGAGGAGGGCACTCAGTGAAAGGCTTGTAGCCCTGCACAGAAAGGTAGATTATCCATCACTTAAAAGTAGGTATGTAGGTAAATACATGAATACATAGATACGTACGTGGTAAATAGGTCATAGATACAATGATAAATTACAGATTCATAGATGATTAAATGATAGACACAGATACATGGATAAGTAGATAGACTGATACATAGGTACATATACAAATTATAGATAGATAATAGAGAGTGAGTAAATGATAGATAGGTGGAGAAGTAGACAGATAGACATATATTTGTATACATGAAAATAAATGGAAGGAGACATCCTAGAATTTAGTGTATCTATTTCCTAGGTACATATGCTCACTCTGTCAAAAGGTATGGCTTCTCAGTCCTAAAAAATATTTTGTAATTCAGTGCATCCATAATATTTGCTTTCCTGATTAAGAGTTCTTGAAATGTTTATTAAAAGTAAACAATAAGAATGTGTTTCTTTCCCTGGTTAAGAATTTAAGATATAGTCAGTTTGTGACATTCTGAGTGTTTTGATTATCAAGGACTATCTTTCTCGTAAGTAGAAATTGGAAAGACACCTAACTTAAAACATTAATGGTTAATCTATCATTCATTCATGTTCTTGTTACTTTGCAAAGAAACGCAGGTTTTAAAATTTGAAGTCTTAAAAATATGTGACCCAAATCCCAATGAGTCAAGGAACTAAACACTGTTGTCACAAAGCCACCTCTACTAAGCTAACCACTGTATTATGAAACTTCAACTCACATAATCTATAAAATATATTCAGCCTCTGGCGTTAATTGAGAACTATTTCTTTGGAAGTCCCTTTCCTGCGTAGAAAGGCCATAAGGCAGGTAAGTGTCCAGGAGGACATCAGCAGGATATCAGAGTCTTTTCCACCACACTGATTCACGGTGACACCAAAGCCAGAAGGTGGCCCACATCCCACTAGGTGGGTGCAGCTTTTCTGATGGTTACCATCCTCTGTACTGACTTCACTTTTCCTTTGTGAAAGAAGAAGGGAAAGAAGACTTCACCTTAAACTGCGTGTCAAGTGTTACTGAAAAGGTTTATCAAATAATATGACTATTAATTATCAGTATTTGTTTGTAGACCTAGCAGAACATTCAAAAATCATTATTTTTAATTAGGCAATTCTAATCCAAACCAAAATGTCTACCTGGCATATTTTAATGTGGTATCTCGAGGCTAAATTAAATATATTATTAATTTTACAAATACAATTTGGTGACAGAATTTTTTTCATTTGTGTTTAATTCATTCTTCTGGAGAAAATTTATTTCGAAAGTACAGAATGTTTATCTTCTAAGTTGTCAACATGTATATCAGGTAAAAAAAAAATAGTTTCATGGGGCCCTGTATACAGATTAGAGGCACAGAGAATTAATTGTTCTGTCTCATTTCTCCATTTTTTTTTACCTGTAGCAGCTGAGGAAACAGCTAATCTGCCACCGTCCCCACCACCGTCGCCAGCCTCAGAACCAACAGCTGCAGTGGAGGAAGGTAAGGTCTTGACCTGACAGGGTTGGATTTCTCAAAAACCGTAAATAATAAACTCCAGCCCACAGCCAGGGACATGGGTGCCAGGTAATATAGATCAGGGCTGGTACTGTTTCATATAATCAAGAAAAAAATAACCCATGACTGAAAGAAGGATCCACTTCCTATGTAAAATCAGAATATTGAGAATATGATTTTACATAAATGAGAAAATTGACTACATGAAGAAAACTTTGTGTTCACGTTTCCAGAATGATTATGAGCAGTTAGCTTAGTGTGGAGACGCTGGACAGACATGACGCAATTCTCTTACGACTGGAAAGAAATAACAAATGTAGCCCCTAGAACAGTGGGAGTCCATACTTTCTCATGGAGGTGTCAGAAATTATGCATTCGACTCCCCGTTGTATTTCCAAGACCTTCCCCAGAGCCTGCCCTATAGCAAACTCTCCACAAATAGTAATGAATGGACAGATGCTGCGAGCAGCGAGCTAGAAGCTGAGACTGTGGCTGCTTCCCCGCTGAGACCCACTCCACACAGAGTGCCATGTCAGCATTTTACTTCTCATTGAGAAAGCAGAGGGATGCTTTGAAGAGCGTTCATTCAGAATGTGAGATGAAAGGCAGTAGGTTACAGTGCTGCAGGCTTTTCCTGAGACTCAGAATGTACAACAAGGCTAGCTGATCTTATAGCAACAGTAGGTGACTTGTTTTCAGTTTTCATATACAAAGGCCATTTTATTCATTTTTCTCTCCCTTTTGTTGTCATTTCATAGATCATTTACTATGTTAAGAGATAAACAGCATTTATCATTAAATTTTTATCATTTTATAATTTGTACTCTGATTTGTTTCAATATTTCCTAAGTACAGAAAGCTAAATTACTCAACTAAATACTGAGATACTTTTCGTCACAGATTTCTAAGCCACGCCTTTTCTTTTTAGCAAGCCTTTGCTTAATTGGGACCAATACTCCTCCTAATCTGATTCTTAAAATAACATTAAATAAGCAAAATTGTTTTATGAGAACAAAAGATTTGGCAACTGTAACTAGTGTGTAACAGCTATTGGCTATTAATCTCCGTCAATGTGATTTACAATATCACTTGTCTATCTGGAAGACTCTCTTTGAGTCATCCTGTCATCTGGACCGTATTTACTAAGCACGTACAGTGTCCCAGAAACTTTTCGAATTCTGAGCCAATGCTTGAGGACAAAATATACACGATCCCTTCTTAAAAATGGATGGCTACGTAGTGAACAGGAACGCAATAATCACACTTACATGCTCACAGATATTTCAACAGGATAGCATCCAGAGGGAACAGCAAGAGAGTACTCCTTCTTTTATTGTATTTTTCAAAATAAGAGAAAATGTTGCTAGATCAAGATGGGAAAGGTAGAACAGAGGAAACAGAATGCAAAGTTGTATAAAGATAGATAAAAAAAGATGCCATGTTCCAAAGCAGGGAACCATAACTAACCAGAAATGAGAAGGGGGGAAGTAGAGGGCGGTAACTAGCTTGTGCCAATGACCTAGATTTCATTCTGGATACAGCAAAAAGCTCTGTGTGGTGACTGTACTCCTCTTAGGTCATTGACAGTGTTTCTGAGCTCCTATTTAAAACCATTAGAGTACCTGAGAATCCTCTTAACCCAGAAAGGACCATGATGTTGGCAGAGCTGGCCCGCTCCAAAAGTCTGTTTGAGGTAGAATTGTCAATGGCTCATCTTACTCAGTGGGAGTCGTAGCAGAAAAGGAAATCGATTCCTCCCATCCACCCAGCGGATGCACCTGGTCTCCTCTTTCCAGAAAACATAATGCACATAGTGAAAATAGGACTAAGTAAGTCATGGGCTCATGTTCCTGTCAGGGTTACTCAGTCATCAGCTTCGTAGGATAGAATTGCTTTCTTCAAGTTGGCCCAGTGCAATCGAAGAAGACACTAGCCCCAGTAGAATGTCTTCTACTTCCTGTCCTCCTTTCTTGGTCTGGCCGTAACATGTCTAGACCATGCCATTCCAGGGCAGCAGTTACCATCAGGAAACTGAGGAATCTTTGGTTAAAAGTTTACAAAGTGGAGAACACTGTACGAGGGGGGTCAGCTGCCTTTTCCTATGTACCATGACGCCGCCACAATCAGTAATCCTTGACACCTGAGGAGACCTAATTTTTCATAAAAGTGCCTGAGAATTTGTTCCAAAATAGTCTGACCAACCACAGCTGTGTTTGGAAAGACAAGCATTATTTTTGCCTAATACAAAAATTTTAATGTGTTTTTTTTTAATGTTTAAACAAAAGCAAACTAGAAGGAAATTATTCCTGAGACAAAACCAGCTAAATTTCATTCCCGAAGGCTACAGTTATGCAAAAGAGCTGTGTTGAAAAGGCCAAGGTTCACAGGGTCATGCTATCCTTTTATACGTCATACTGCTAAATGAAGTAATTATTTTGTGAAAAAAGCAGGGTCATAAAGCACATTTTCTTATAGTAAAGGATGAATGCATTCAACCACTGAAGTAGTATAGACAATGAATTCAGATTTTTTTCTAAGTTTTTCAACTCTGAATTCAAATATCAAATTAAAGAGCGCCGGACGGTGGTGGTGCACGCCTTTAATCCCAGCACTTGGGAAGTAGAGGCAGGTGGATCTCTGTGAGTTCGAGCCCAGCCTGGACCACAGAGCGAGTTCCAGGGCAGCCAGACCTCAAAGAAACCTTGTCTCGTAAAAACAAAACAAATAAAGAAAAAGAAGAAAAAAAACCCCAAAGGATATGAAACTGAGTACATGGAAGATACATTACAGACATGTATGTAGTCACATGCAGGGTCTAGACTGCAGACATGTATGTAGTCACATGCAGGGTCAGCATGGTTGCTCATCTGATAGACAGCGCTTGCCCCCAAGCCTGACAACCTGAGTCATACTGGGGAAGACAGGACTAAGTTGTCCTCTGACCTCCACATGCACACCATAGTATGCATTGCGCCTCTGCAAATACGCGCACGCATACACGTGCCCACGCATCCACACGCACACACACAATATGTAAATAAATAAAATGGGATAGAATATTTTATACAGTCACACATTATGCTTTGTAGTTTCACAAATATCTTCTCATCTGTTATCTTCCCACAACCCAAAGAGACTGAGATTTACATGGTTTGTCACGGATGTCACTGCTTACATCTGGATAAATGATTCAGCTAGAGTTTGTATCTAAATATGCACCTGAGTTTTCCAACTAATTCCATAAACCGGTCTTCTCAGGGTTGTTACTGTAAGACTGTAGAAATCAACCACCTTCTGTCACGAGCCACTATTATGTCAATTTTTATAACTACATACTCTATTCCTTATTCATTCATGTATGTACTTGCTTGTTTATTTATTTATCTGTGGTACCACTTAATGAGTGGTAACCAAAAGCATCTGCCATGTACATTTCATCCCTGTAACAAATGAGCCTCACACTCAGCCAAGCTCCCCCTCTTCCCCCAAACACACATACCACTCCCTGGCTTTTCTCTGGAGCCTTTGCTCACAAGTTCTAAGAAGAAACTTGGAGTTCTTAGAGTGCACGGTCCTAGGACTTTGCAGCTATCCCTTTCAGGACTGACTGCCTTAGTGAAGAGACAGAGACTGAGGTAAAACGATATTTCCTCTGAGGCCGATAGAGGCCCCACAAATGTCTTTGTCATTCTAGAATTAGAACAGCAGTATTCATAATAGAAAAATGTTGCTTCTTTTGAGTTATTACCGATCTCTGAGCTGTTTTATGTCTTGGCACTTAAAACAGGACAAGAATGAGAACAGAGGCCGAATGCTTCAGACAGTTGAAACATCACCGAGTATCTATCGCCTCTCCACTACCAGCTCTCTCAGTTCTCAGTGCTCGCAGTTACACTGTGGTCTTCTCTGCTTCCCAGAAAACAAGTGTTGAAAAGCAGAGAAATATATATCTCACTCTTACTTACTTGGCAGCCCATGAAATTGATTGGAGCGAGTTAGACATTGAATCAGTAATTGGCATTCATGACAAGTCTTGAGAGTGACTGGGGAACATGTGACTGACGAGGACCCATCACAAGCCCAGAACCATCTATTCTCTGTTGCAGACCAGATTCTGAAAACATACCTGCTTAGCTGCTACTCAAGTAGCAAACATCATTTTGGGGGTCTTTCCAATGGTATAATAAATACCGTGGCTGAGAAGTTTCTGGAAACAACTTCTCTGAACCTACCAATAACTAGGTTGTAGAAACTAGTATTCTGAAGGGTTAAAAGCATTCTCTCTACAGAGTATTTATTTCCAGTTGCCCATACTTGGCTATTGAAAAAAGTGAAGCTTCTTAAAATACAGTGCATTCACAAAATAATGCCATAATGCTGTGTGGTTAAAGTCTGAAAGGTTAACACTACACCGAGAGGTACTATAGTTTCTGTTTCGGCCGGTGAGAGTGAGGAGCTTTAACACAGGTCTACATGTAAGTAATATTGATTAGTGAGTACCCTAGAAACCTGGGCATACGTCTGGGAGACAGCATCTATATCAAAAGCCAAATGGAGGTCCTCCAAACAGTCCCTAAAGTCTGTTGACTTGTAGGAGCATCTTACTGTCCCTAAGCAGACTAATCTACAGTGTGCATTTAAGGTCATGCATTATTTTTTCTGGTTGCAATAATTAACTAAACTTAGCCAAAGTGTTAAGTATTTCAACATGCCTGGACAATCATATCTTCAAACTGGAGCCCCTTTTCCCAGTACTTGAGCAGACATGGTACCCCAACAGTGCTTCTCTTTCTTAATTTCTAATTGTATTGATGTACGACTTAGAATTCACCTTCAGGAAGGAAGTTCTTTCAAATAATGCACTGGTTTTGTGACACTTTGATTTCCCTCCCCCCCCCCCAATATTTCCTTGGTTATTCTCAATTACTGGAGAGGAATGTGCAGATAATTTCTGGTTCACAGCAGGGGTATCAATGGTTTTTGGGGGGGATTTTTTGTATGTTTTTGTTTTGTCTTTTCTTAGATCAGTGGCACAATTTCCTAAGTGGTAGCTCAAATGAAGCCCTCAGCAAAGCATGCCCATTCGCTGCCTCCCATCCCCCATCAGCTCAGTCTCAGCCCCTTCCATCCCGCTGTGCTGCTTCCCTGACCCTTCTTGTCCTTCTGTACCTGTCTGTGTCGTCTGTCTGATCTCATGTCTGTCTTGTCCAGTTCTCCCTGCAGTCTCTTCCTGTGTGTCTGTTTGTAGATGAAGGGGCTGAGGATCAAGTGGGTCCTCTACACAGGTTCCCCAGCCATGAACCTGCCACCAGCGGGGAGAGGCGTAGGCTTCTAGCCCCCTCCATCTCCGTGTCTGTGCCTGAGGAGGAGCCGTACAATTCGGATGAGGAGTACTATGAGCATCCTTTGTTCAGCTCTGAATGGACTAGTGTGCCCCCCAGTGTCACAGCACAGAGCGCAGAGGCCCACTTAGGCCAGGAGACAGGTGAACAGGAGCATGGTGCCCATTGGGCTCCTCCCCAGCCTGCAGCTGTGTCCACACACGTCATCTTGTTCAGTGTGCTTTCCTATGGGCGGGGGTAGGGTGAGCACAAGCCCGTTTTTGTCCACATGAAAGTGAAGTCCCTACATAAGGAGTTATCCACTGAAATGCCTCAACATTTATATAAAAGACATTTGTAATTCGGAACAAACAAGCACTTTCCTTTATTTTCTTTTTTTACGTTTTTTACCAATGAAAGGGGAAGGGAGAAGAAAAAGAAACAAGAAATCATTCAATTAAAGTATGATGTCTTTTTTTTTTTTATTCCTTGCAAATAAATTATTTGGTAAGAATGCATTATTTACCTAAACTGAAGAAGATGACCCTAATATTATTTGTTTTTCTCCTACAATAGGGACTATTACTAGGGCCAGCATTAAATATAAATTACCTTTTTACTACTATATTCATATGCTTGTTCTTTTAAAAAAAGAAAAAGATAAAGATAAAAACAAAGAACTTATATAGAGCAGAATAAATGTTATGGGATGAATTTATGTCTCCACATCTATAAATCAGAGCCACTGGAGATTTCCTAGGTGACTGTATCTCAGTTTCCAGCAGCAGAGCTGGCCTAAAACAAAGGATTGGACTTACAGCCTCTGTTCCATAAAGCTGAGCTACCTATGTATAAACTAACTGTCCTGAGAATAGTGATGTTATGTTGGTGGCAGGCTGCTATTAGTTCCATTTTATCTATAGAGATTTTTATAAAGATGACAGTATAGCTAAAATACTTTGGCTTAGGCTGAAATATTTCCATGTGAGGACAGTCACTCACTGAGTGCAGAAGAGCTCCTCTTTATGTGCGACAATATTGGGTGGTGAGGACACGGGGACAGACAATGCCAAGACAACAAGGCACCAACTCACAGCTCACCAGCCACATTCTTGACAATAAGCATCTCCCAAGGTCCCTTTGAAAGCCAAGGAGCTCCAACATCCCTGACATCTTAGGAAATATATCTATCATTAAATGGAACTACGTCCTTTCAACAGTGTGAACTTCAATAAAAATATATGGGAAGTTTTTAATTAAAAGATAGGTGTGGTTGACACAAACGTAACTAATTCAAGATTTAAGAATTTAAGACCAATATATTAAGGCTTTAAATTAAAAAGAACTATACATGAACTATTACTGTTTTGAGTAGTATAAAAATAATTGTATATGAGAAAAAACACTTTTGTAAATGATAAAGTTTTAAAGTTAAAAGATTTTAAGTAATTTAAGGCCACTTGGATTTGAAACTTGTAAATTAACTTAGTTAAAGCTTAATAAGCTGACCTTGGTGAAGCTAAATATGTTTAAAGTTCTTTTAACTAGAATCAAAATATATGCATTACAAATAAATTCCTGATTAATAAGGAAGAATTGCAATTTCTTAGAAATTAAATTACATATACAAAATTGCTGGCATGGTAAATGTCAAAAGATAGATGACGCAGTGCTCCCATCACTGAAGATGCTAATATTTCTTTTTTAACAAGAAAACTCCTTTCCTTTCCCATCTGTGGTCTTTCTCACGGGCCTTTTGCAGAATGTCCAATTGTTTTATAGAAATAGCATAAGAAACTTCCCACTGCAGACTTCTAAAATAGCTAATATAGTTTCCTTTCATTTATTAAAGGATAAAATAGATTTGCATATTTTATGGACATTTGAATTGTAAATGAGAAACAAATGAACAAAATAACTCATGACCTTCAGTAGCTTGCTCGCATTTAAAGGCTAACATTTTTTTCATGTTATTTATACCTTTGGGGGGATATTTTTGTCACTCTAATAACTCTTGGTCATCTTTCCCTAGTGATTTTATTTTGAATTGCATAAGAGTTTAATGATGATATGGACACTTTTTCTTAGTGTCAAAAAGTACTATACCTGAACTATTACTGTTTTAAGTAGTATGAAAACACTTGTATCTGAGGAGAAAAAAAAAGGAACACTTTTGTAAATGATAAAGTTTTAAAGTTAAAAACTATTTTACTTCCAATACTGCTTTTCCTTGAGTATCACAGAATTCAACAGAGGCAACGCAAACTGACTTTCATAGCTTTTCCTTATCGTCTTCAGAGTGCTCTGATGGACGTTTTGATGCAAGTGTTAGGCAGCTGAGTAGGTATCACTTTGAGCTGAAGTCTATTTTATTGCTAAAATTGTTTTTTTCAAAGACTGTGCATTTTTAGGCAAAGCAATCAGGAATTCTTATGTAGGGACTTCCGACACTGGAGAAAACGGTACCTGTCTAACCTGGAAGGTTTTTTTTTTTTTCAGCACAGCAGGACATCTTTCCTCCATCACCATCTGCTGGGGGCAGCATCATCTCTAACGTTCTGCAAGCCATTGTCACCACGTGCTCATCATGCTGCCTTTTTCATAAACGTTTTATCAGTCCATAAAACCCTTTCAGCTCTCAATTTTTTTCAAGTGTATTGTCCAGCCTTTTAACTAGAGTTTTAAAAGGTCTTTCTGTATGCGTATTATACGTCATAATTTTCCAGCTTGTACATAACATATGTGTCATTCAGTTATTAATTCCACTCATCCAGATGGAAAAGGCAAATAAATATACCTGATGCCGCAGAGAGGTCACTCAAATGGAGCTGAAAGTGTTCCATGAATAATATTTCTGTCCTCCCGTGTGTTGTTCTCTGGTCATGACGTCAACATTTTTTTTTTTTCATCCCCAAGAAGAAGAAACTCTAGAGGGTGCGATGGCTGAGGAAATGAAACCTACTGCTCTTCCTGGGAAAGAGTGTGGGGCTGCTCAGGCCTCAGATCACCCCCAGGGCCTCAGTGAGGGCCGCGAGGAGTCTAGTACAGAGGCGCAGATAGTTCCAGAAGACAGTGCCCTGGCAGGGGCTCCTCATGAGAAAAGTGTAAAAGAGGTCACGGAAGTGACTCCAGAAGTAAAAATCCCTTCCTCTGCCAAGGAAGGTGTGTGTCTGCCAGGGTTTGCATGTGTGCTGCAAATGCGCTGCAGGGGATTTCACCAAGCCTTTCCAATGCTGGTCCACCCCGCTGGGTCTTCCCATGAACATAAGACCGCCATTTCCGGCTTCGTGAGCGGAGCGCGTGGCTTGTGCAGGTGCTGTGAGAGCTCGGTTGTGCCCGTCTGTAGCTGGTCGTCCTTTGCCATGATACAATACGCTTTGCCGCAGGCTGATAATGCTGTGTGAACTCTTCTTGGTTTACCCCCTCCCTCCTCATCGCCAGTGTTTGCCAGTCACATTGCTAATACATGTATATTTTTGTGTTTTTTTTTTATGTTTTGGGACAGCAATTCATATGCTTTTTCTTTTCAAACCCTAGAGCTGGATTTTTGCACATACAAGCTTAAATGATAGGATCGCTTCTGTTTGCAGCCGCGGAGTGCTATGTTTTTATGCTTCAGAGTCCCTATTGGTGCTTTTCTTGCCGTTGTCTCTCCAGGGCAGCCCATCCCTTTATCATGCCTGTATTGCTTGAGTTTTCATTCATCTAGCCTTCATTATTACTTCAAAATATTTTGTTGCTCTCATTACAACGGGACACAAAAGTCTATCAGGTCATAATCACCCGTCTTCAAGAGAGTCACTGTCAGATAGCGACACCTAGCTCTAGTGAGCACAGGAAATAATTTAAAACATAACTGGTACTCCAGAGACTCTTGGAGTGGCATATAAATAAAACCAGGTCTATGCCATTTTTTTTTTATGTCAGGCATATCTGGGGCAAAAACTAGCCAGTATGTTGCTAGTTGGCCATGAAGTCAGAGTGCTGGGGAGAAAGACATTGTAATAGTTGACTATTTTTGGAAAATGTCTTGCTCGGTGACTTTCCATTGGTATACTCCAGAAGCCATGACTGAGAATCAAAAATTTAGATTAAATACAAAACTGGCTCATCAATTCTTAGGTTGTATATATAAAATGGCACCAAATGTTTACTTTAATCTCAGCTATCTTCCAAAACTTTATGCCAGTAACTTTTAGTTTGCCCATATGGGTCCTTGTAATTTTTTTTAAAAATCAAGTTACCTGAAACTGCTAATACTTGTATCATTATGTATTTCTTGGCATCTGCCCCCATGGCCTGCCAGTTTGTTTTCAAGTGAAAGAACGTGAACTATGCAGTAAGCATTCTTCACATACATGTTCTTGCACCCTGTTCATCTATTTCCTTGATGTGGCTTCATTTCAACCATTAGCAATTGAATGAAGATGGGTTTTTTTTTCCTTCTAGTTATGCACCACATAACCAAATAAACAAAATGAATAAGTAGTCTGAGGCAAATTCTTCTTATACGTACACAGTTCATTCAGAACAGGGCCTCTAGCCGGAGCTAGGACATACAGACTCCAGTCCTGACATTTCCCTAATCATGTTCCAGTGGGCAGCATGCTTGCATGGTTCGTGCTCCCCTTTTACCCTGCCATTCGTTTCCTATTCGTAAGTATGATTTTAAGCTTACTGCCCGAAAGCTGTTGCCTATTATCTGATTTAAAAACCAACCCGATTACTTCAGATTTACTTACAGCCTCGAAGATGGAATTCCCTGAGCAGCAGGAATTGCCTTCCTCTTTCGCTGAGCCTTTAGACAAGGGAGAGAAAGAGCTCAAGATGCAAAGTACGCCTGGTGAAGACTTTGAACACGCTGCCTTAGTTCCTCAGCCAGAGACAACTAAAACCCCCCACGATAAAAAGGATCTTGAAGGCACGGAAGGAGAAAAGTCGCCTCCCATTCCGTTTGCGCACAGTTTTGGTACCAACCTGGAAGATGTAAAACAGAATTCAGAGGCAAGTGTAGCAGTACCTAGCATTGGCCTCTCTGCAGAGCCTCTAGCCCCAAAAGAACAGAAAGACTGGTTTATCCAAATGCCGATGGAATCAAAGAAGGATGAATGGGGTTTAGCTGCCCCGATATCTCCTGGTCCCTTGACGCCCATGAGGGAAAAAGATGTCCTGGAGGACATCCCAAGATGGGAAGGGAAGCAGTTTGACTCTCCCATGCCAAGCCCCTTTCACGGTGGAAGTTTCACTCTTCCTTTAGATACTATGAAGAGTGAGAGAGTCACAGAAGTGGCACGACCCTTTGCCCCTGTCTTCTTCCAACCAGATGACAAACCATCTCTGCAGGACACCAGTGGCCTAGCTACTGCCAAAGAGAGTTCCAGAGATGAGGAGCTACAGGATAGAGCAGACAAAGGGGCAGATGTTACAGTCTCAGAAGCTGCCGCTTTACCCAAAGATGTTCATAGTTCAGGTATGGAAGGCTATGCCAGGGATGACATCTCAGGGGAAGAAAAGAGTGCCACAAATCAAGAGAAAAGGGAGACCTCAGCACCCAGTGGACAGGAACTTACACTCACTGAAAATGAACCACTGACAAAGCTTGAAGAAAACTCAGTAGTTTCCATCGAAAAGGCTGTGGCAAAAGAACACGAACCCCTGGCATTGAGAGATGACAAAACAGGAGAGATTCAAATCTCTACTGAGCATCCCTTCTCCAAAGAAGAACGGAAAAGCCAAGAACAGGTAGCTGATGAGTTAAAACAGGACTCCTTCCCTATAGGTCTAGAACAAGCAGTTACAGATGCAGCCATGGCCTCCAAGACCTTGGAAAAAGTTACATCTGAGCCAGAGGCAGTAAGTGAAAAGAGAGAAATCCAGGGACTTTTTGAGGAGAACATACGTGACAAAGATAAGTTGGAAGGAGTTGGGCCTGCCACCATAAGTGAGGTTGATGTGCCATTTTATGAAGATAAGTCCGGGATGTCCAAGTACTTCGAAACGTCTGCACTGAAAGAAGAAGAGACAAGAAGCGGACAGTTAGGCAGTGATTACTATGAGCTGAGTGATGCGAGAGGAAGTGCCCGGGAATCTCTTGATACTGCATCTCCCAAGAATCAACATGATGAAAAGGAACTTCCGGCAAAAGAGTCTCAGCCCAGTGCCCCAGTACAGGAAGCAGGGTACAGCACTCTGGCCCAGGGTTTTCCATCTGACTATCCATCTGAGTTACCTGAAGAACCAAGCTCTCCTCAAGAAAGAATGTTCACTATTGACCCAAAAGTTTACGGGGAGAAGAGGGGCCTTCACAGTAAGAATAAGGATGATCTGACCCTGAGTCGGAGTTTAGGGCTTGGCGGCAGGTCTGCAATAGAACAAAGAAGTATGTCCATCAACTTGCCCATGTCTTGCCTTGACTCCATTGCCCTTGGCTTTAACTTTGGCCGGGGCCATGATCTCTCCCCTCTGGCTTCTGATATTCTAACCAACACTAGCGGAAGCATGGATGAAGGAGATGATTATCTGCCCCCTACCACACCCGCAGTGGAGAAAGCCCCTTGCTTTCCAGCAGAGAGCAAGGAGGAAGAAGGGAAGACAGAGGAAGCAAAGGTGACTGGCGAGCAAACTACTCGAGTTGAGTCATCTTCTGAGTCACCCTTCCCAGCCAAAGAATATTACAAAAATGGTGCCGTCATGGCCCCCGACCTGCCTGAGATGCTAGATCTGGCAGGGACCAGGTCTAGATTAGCTTCTGTGAGTGCAGATGCCGAGGTCACCAGGAGGAAGTCAGTCCCATCAGAGGCTGTGGCTGCTGAGAGTAGGGCGGGCTTGCCACCTGTCGCTGACGAAAACCAAGTCACTGTAAAACCAGACAGTCAACTTGAGGACATGGGATACTGTGTGTTTAACAAGTACACAGTCCCTCTCCCATCGCCAGTTCAAGACAGCGAGAATCTGTCAGGAGAGAGTGGTTCGTTTTATGAAGGAACTGATGACAAGGTCCGTAGAGATTTGGCCACTGACCTTTCACTCATTGAAGTAAAGCTTGCAGCTGCTGGAAGGGTCAAAGAGGAGTTTGCTCCCGAGAAAGAGGCATCTCCCCCCACGTCTGTGGACAAAACAGGACTGAGTAGGGAGTTTGATCATGACAGGAAAGCTAGTGACAAACTGGACACTGTCCTAGAGAAGAGTGAAGAGCATGTTGATTCAAAAGAACATGTCAAGGAGAAAGAAGAGGCCAAGGATAACGTAGAGCTCTTTGGATTAGGTATAACCTATGAGCAGCCATCCACCAAAGATCTGACAACAGCAGCTAAAGATACATCACCCGAGAAAGAAGACAAAGTTCTCAGTTCGGTGCCAGAGGTAGCTGAGGTAGAACCAACCAGCAAAGGCGATCAAGGTCTAGATTTTGCTGCAAAGAAAGCTGAGCAGAGTCAGTTAGATATTAAAGTCAGTGACTTTGGACAGATGGCATCCGGGATGAACGTAGATGCTGGGAAAGCCACAGAGCTTACGTTTGAGGTTGCACCCCAAGAAGCAGATTCATTCCTGGGTGTTGAGTCTGACCATACAAAAGAAGGTGTCAAACTCAATGAAATGGAAGTCAAGGAGAAGGTAGCAAAGCCCGACTTGGTGCATCAGGAGGCGGTAGACAAAGAAGAGTCCTATGAATCCAGTGGTGAGCACGAGAGCCTCACCATGGAGTCCCTGAAGCCTGACGAAGGCAAGAAGGAAATATCTCCAGAGTCATCGCTCATTCAAGATGAAGTTGCCCTCAAACTCTCTGTGGAAATCCCTTGCCCACCTCCTGTTTCAGAGGCTGATTCATCTACTGATGAGAAAGCTGAAGTCCAAATGGAATCTATTCAGCTGCCTAAGGAATCGAGCACAGAGACTCCGGAGATACCCGCCATACCTTCTGATGTCACCCAGCCACAGCCTGAAGCAATTGTGTCCGAACCAGCAGAGGTCCCAAGTGAAGAAGAAGAGATAGAAGCTGGAGGAGAATATGACAGACTTCTCTTCCGCTCAGATACCCTCCAGATCACTGACCTGGTTGTCCCGGGAAGTAGGGAGGAATTTGTGGAGACCTGCCCAGGTGAGCACAAAGGTGTGATTGAGTCTGTGGTGACCATCGAGGATGACTTCATTACTGTAGTGCAAACCACAACCGATGAAGGAGGGGAGTCGGGGTCCCACAGTGTGCGCTTTGCGGCGCTAGCGCAGCCTGAGGAAGAAAGGAGGCCATGCCCACACGAGGAAGAGCTTGAAGTAGAAATGGCAGCGGAAGCCCAGGCAGAACCCAAGGATGGCTCTCCAGATGCTCCAGCTACCCCTGAGAAAGAAGAGGTTGCATTCTCAGAGTATAAAACAGAAACCTATGACGATTACAAAGATGAGACCACCATTGATGACTCCATCATGGATGCCGACAGCCTGTGGGTGGATACTCAAGGTGTGCTTCTTTTTCAATATTCTCCCAAATAAAACCCATTAGCCTAGTGGGGAATTTGGTTTTCACTTTAAACATTTAAAAACAGTAAGTCCATATTTACTTTACCTTGTGTTAAGTATATTAAGGGTTTTGTGCATCTGTCACTAATGTTCTCACTGTTCTTGTTGCCATGGTTTCCTTTGATCCACAGATGATGATAGAAGCATCATGACAGAACAGTTAGAAACTATTCCTAAAGAGGAGAAAGCTGAGAAGGAAGCTCGGAGACCATCTCTTGAGAAACATAGAAAAGAAAAACCTTTTAAAACCGGGAGAGGCAGAATTTCCACTCCTGAAAGAAAAGTAGCTAAAAAGGAACCTAGCACGGTCTCCAGGGATGAAGTGAGAAGGAAAAAAGGTTCATTTAACAATCACTTCTTTTAAAATGTGTTTTTTAAATGTAATTTGTTATTACTCTTTTGAAAAAGCAACTGCCTAACTGGTTACTTATTAAAAAAAATCTTGTGCATTTTTATTCCAAGTGTTTATTTTCTTTCCTGATGGTATGCTTTTTTTGTGTTTTCTTATTCATAGCAGTTTATAAGAAGGCTGAACTTGCTAAAAAAACAGAAGTTCAGGCCCACTCTCCTTCCAGGAAATTCATTTTAAAACCTGCTATCAAATACACTAGACCAACTCACCTCTCCTGTGTTAAGCGGAAAACCACAGGTGACTGTTCAATTCTGCAATGTGGCTGGCAAACATAGATGTGTTTTTTTTTCTTTACTCTCATTACTGTAGAAGCTTCTTCATTTTGTTTTAATTCCAAATTTCAGCAATCATGAACAATTTCTCTATTAAGTGTCTTGTATCATTATTCTTTTTTTTTTTCCCCTCCTTGCAGAAGAGGTCATGACCATCCGTTTCTTTGTCATGCTCAGACATAACTGCGTGATTGTATCTTGGCGTTGTGCTCTAGTTTCACGTTCTGGGGGTCCCTATTTTCATTCTATGTGTTTGATTAGACGATGGCGATGAATTTAACCGTGGTATGCATTCTCATTATTTTTGCTTATTTATCTCCTCCATGCTAAAAATCCATGTATATTTGTCCTATTTCTTTATTGTTACTGCCAAATCTGTTACTGATGTTGACCTTACTGAGACAACGTATACTGACCTAGACATTGGAAATGAAAATCCTCCTGGAGTAAGACTAATTTTCAAGATTATTTTTCTTTAGATCGAAAAAGAGAAGAAGAAAGGAAAGAAGGAAGGAAGTGATGCCTGTCCTATCAGATTTTATTCTTCATGTTCAAAATGAACACCTTTTCAATCTCCTCTACTTCAACTTCAGGATTTTCTTAAAGATATTCATCCAAACTGTCAAATCGTCTAAATATAATACAATGTACAGGTCCTAAGTTAAAACTCTACTTCCCTAAGTTAGTTAAATTAGAAATAAGTTAACTACATTTTTTTAAAAAGTTATAAATAAGTAAATTTTCTGTAAGTTCAGCCCTGGGGAGGCAAAGGCAGGTAAATATCTAAGTAGATCTCCAGTGCGTCCATCCTGGGCTGCATTGAGAGACCTAGGCTACATATGAGAGAGGAGAGACGTTTTTGCTCTCTTTTCCTACTTATTCCTGTCTTCCCCAAATATGCACACCCATCACTTAGAAATCTAGCAGATCAATGGAATAAAACATGATAGAAAACATCGTGAAGAGGACTTTAGTGATGGCTTCGCGGTTATAAACACCTATTGCTCTTACAGAGGACCTGGATTTAGTTCCCAGCATTCACGTGTCACTTCACAACCTCTGTATCTCAGGATTCACCCCATCTTCTGGCCTCTGTGCACTGTACATATCTTGTACACTTACATTCAAGCAAAACACCCATACACGTAAAATTTGTTTTTAAAAAATACATCGTAATAAGAGCCTATGTAGCTCTCTACAGTGCGATTTTATTTTGAAATTTCACTATAGAGTAGCAGGGTATTTACTTTCTGTGCCTAATTATGAACCGGTAATCTTAGTTTTGAATTTTCTTAGTATCTACATGGATATTCTTATAGTCTACAAAATATGAGGAAGAAATATGATCCTTTTACTTGTTTATTACAAATGGCATAATCTAGTGTTTTGGGTCACTTTGAAGACTAGGAGTGACATCATTAACCTTACTGGGTAAAAGACCAGAGTCATTGATCCGCTAGAATAACCACCAAAGCTACTAGTATTTTTGTTTGTTTAGATTTTACACCTGGGGCATGGGTTTGGGGGTTCTGTGATTTTTTAGACAAAGTATTTGTCCATAGCCTAGGTCAGCCCTGAATTCATGATCCTCCTGTCTTAGCCTCCCCAGTGTTTGGATTACAAGCATGCAACACCATCCTTGCCCAGAGTTCTAAGTAGTGTGTGTTTGTATTCTACATATAGGGGCCATATGGTGTATTTTATGCAGGAACAATACCCAAGCTGAGATGTGAGTTTGGAAGGCTCTTCTAAACACAAACCTTGAGCAAGACTCGGGGTGCAGAGCACTTCAGAGTTAGAAGTCAGGCATTAACACGTCATCACCAAATCATGCATCTTGATTAGCTAAATCTATCAAGATTTTAGAAATGTTATTTTACTTGGACAAATGCTTGAGAAATAGAATCTCTTGGATTGAACATTAAGAAGTCCCACATTCTACCTGAAAAGCTGAAGATGCTGTAGGAGTTGTGGAATTTCCGAGGAAATATAAAATAGTTTGTAAACCATTTTTATGACATGTCTGCATGTCATTGGCACTCACTTTACTATACTGAAGGCCAGCCCTCCCTTCCTCCTTATATTCATTCTTTAAAGGAAATTTAAAATTTCAGGTTAACTAGGGTCTTCCCTTATTCAAATACCCAGAGGACCCAGCAGGAAACCTGTACAAAATACAGATGTTTTAAATGAAAGCAAGCAACTTCTATGTGCTGAAGGAACTTTAGATACGTCCTAGCAAGAGTGAATGACATCATTTTCACTGCTTTTGGGGAGAAAAAACAACAATGTTGAGATCTGAAAAGTCCTCCCAGACATCCTGCATAAAACAGAGTATACTGTGGACTGTGGGCAGCCATCGTCCTGATGTAAGAACTCACACAGCATAGGACCTTATTTCAGAAAGGAGTTTTAAGGGTATTTTTTTTTCCTGACGATTTTCTACCTAGGAAAATTAAGGAGAGAGTAAACATTTAAGCTAGAGTAATTTTACTTCTGAGGATATCAGTCAAACTGTTATTTCTAAGTGCAAAGGATTACCTTATATTTTTGATATTTAAGTCAAGTCAGGTAAGTCATCCATCCACACAGACTGTGCTAGAAATGAGGCAATTTAAAATTAAGACCAGAAGCAAACGGCAGCGCGAAGAGAAACAGCAGTAACAGATGTGGTAGCAGTGTCCTGCAGGAAGTGCATGCGTAGAACACGTTTTTGTATTGACTGACCTTGGACTCTCTCATCCTCTGTCCTTGAGAAGTTGTTTTCCTTCCATTCTTATGGTACAGTTACACCTCAGACAAGTGTGTCAATCATAAAACAAAGTGAGGAGCACACGGTTTGCTCATCACCACAGCCTGGGAGGTAAAACGCAGAAGGAACTGTAGGTATGCACCAGTGGCTTCTAGAACAGGGAGGTTGGACTTCTCTGTATCATTCCAACCAAAAACAACAACAACAACAACAACAAACCAAATAAGATTGCTTCCCCTTATACCAGGCAGGTATTTGATGTTCTGTGACTTATGATTTGAAGATTTTATGTGTATATGGTAGATTCTCAAAGGGACTTTGGTGACAGTAGGAAAAAGAGTGTGTGCCCCGTGCTCCCATGGACATCAGTAGACAGTGTTAATTTGCACACACTAGTCGGAGCCACATAATGCCTTACTATTACCCAAGTTTCTTGGACTACTATATTTTGAGCCTCAAAAGCAAGAGAATTGTGCTTTGCATTAGTCTTGTGACATAGTAGAACACACCAATATTAGAAAACACATTTGTGTGAGTTTCACACACTGAGTTGTTTGTTTCTTTTTTTCAACAGCAGCAAGTGGTGAAACGGCTCAGGCTCCCAGTGCGTTTAAACAGGCGAAGGACAAAGTCCCTGTGAGTAAAACAAGTTTGGTCTTGTCCTTTTGGTATCTATCAATGTCTTACCAACTTTAGATATTACATAGACAAGTGTGTGTGTGTGTGTGTGTGTGTGTGTGTGTGTGTGTGTGTGTGTTTAAATGCTCATTTTAAACTGTGTGCTCACCCAGGGTGAACTCTGGACACCATCTGGAATGATCGATCGTGGTAGTTGGTAAGAGTACAACTGGGCTTGCTCTCTGTTAGCAAGATAGAAAACAGAAAACTGTGCAATGGGTTGGCAAAAATGTGGAAGAGCAATTCATTTTCATTTCATAAAACCAACATTAGCTTTGATAACTAATATATTATTTTACATGTTCTAAATACAAAATAAGTCTAGATGAAACCATGTAGGTGAGAAAGAAGTAAAATTAAGTGTAATTCATTTCACTAAAGATGTCAAGAGTTACCATTTTGATTTTTTTAAATGTCTGTCTTTTTCTCCCTCTTTGTAAGTTTAATAACAAAAAAACCTACTGTGTATTGGTTTTTAATGTAATAGAAAGCATTCTTTTTATTTATTTATTTATTTATTTATTTACATCACCAACTGTAGCTTCTTCTCCCAGTCCCTAATAGTGAGCATTCTACAGAACCATCCTAATGACAACATGACATTCCACTATGCTTTAACAAGACAAAAACCAACAGGAAGCATTTTTTCTCTTCTTATGATAAGAAATAAAAGAGCTAAAGTCTACTAATGAAATCCTAAATTTATAATAAACAGTTTGAATGATGACAGTACATAGGTTATGAGAAAATTTTGGCATTCCTATAGTCATATATGATATTTAAGTCACAGCTCTTAGCTTATGAAATATGGTAATATTTTACACTTCCACTTTCCTTGTTTTGTTTCCAATACTGACCAAACTGTTGGTAATCATCTCATACTGAGGGTCTTTATTTGATAAGGGGGAAAATTCAGTGTTTATATGAGTAGTTACAAATTAGACACGTGACTTAATACACGTGGTAACCACTTTATTGCCTTAGTAAGTATAGGGCTGTATTTTGAGCACAATGTTATAGTGATATTTGGGTCTGTAATATTTCTGACTTTTTAAAAAACTAGTTTTTAATGTCAGAATTCTGCATATTTTAGCTATGTCATATTTTATTCCTATATCTTAATTTTCTAAAACTTGTATAATAATTTGACTAAGAAAGTGAAACATAGTAATTATATAAAACAGTACAATATCTAGACATAGCCGCCATTAAGTACTCTTTAAGTAGGATTAATTATTAATTGATATTCTATTATTTTTAAAATATAAAAAATTTCAGTCCCAGGTATAGAAAATGAGTCTGAAAACTCCCCCTTTAGGAAAACGTTCAAGTGGACATTATCTGGAAAAAACTTCAGGAAAGTTTTCAAGTCACGTCAGGTCCAAGCACCTCACGGAACTGGCATTTAATACTTATCTTTGACCAGGTGCCATGTGCATTATTTACATAAAGTTCATGCCCTCCCTTTCAAATGACGTCTATCTCTTTTTTCTAGAGAAAGGGTTGCTATACAATGTTTCTACTTTTGGTTTATCAGCTTTGTTTCCACCTCCTAATACCTAATGCACTTTGTCAAAATTTCCTAAAACTTCAAATTCCTTCACATTTGATTTAGTGGTAATAACTCACTTGGCCTCAGCATGTAAGCTGCTCTGTGTTATTCAGCTTGCCAGCCCCTTCCTTCCTTTACTTGGCTTAGGTTGTGGGTGGTAATGTATTTAATATCACTGCGTGTCTCATTTCTTAATTAGAGGGAGTCTCATTATTTCATTCTTCCTCCCTGATTGCATTTTTTGAAGTTCATCCTTTTCTGGTAAGATCAATCAAGAATTAATGACTTGTGCTCACCCAATTACACTTCCCGCTCAAGGTGCTGGGCCTGCAGAGGAAGGTGGGGAATGCGCATTTGTGTGAGCTTATTTCTCCACAGAATTGTCAGTGAAGTTGAAACTTAGATTGAAAAATCGCAATTTTTTCCCCTCTATTTTTATGACAGCCTAATCAACTTAATTATTTTAATTCTCCCGTTTGGTTTTGTCGTCTCTGTATTTCTAACAGTGTCTCCCAGGAGACTGTGGCATGCAGCCTAGTGTCTAGCAGAGCCACTAAACCAACCCACTTGTCCCTGCATGCGGTCTCCCCAGGATTTAGCCTTACCTGGAAACTAAGTCCTGTGGACCTTTATTGGTAATCTCTTCAGTGCTGATCTTGCCTTCTTAAAATTCCTAAAATGGCATATGACTGTTGTGTGTCTATAGGAATTGTTTTAGGCAACAGAATAGTTTGGCCAGTTTGTGCTTTGCTTCTAAGATGACCTCATACAATAACTCTTGTTATTTTCTGAGTCGGTTAATGCAGATTATCTAACTGTAAACTTTTTTACACTTTAAGGTGGTATTTTCCCAGGCCTGGGCCTTAAATATACATTGTTCCAGGATTTTAAAAACATGATCAAGATTTGAATGGTATGACCATCTTAAGGACTACACTTATCAGAGGAGCAATTTCTGTAGGGGACACTTCTAACTGCAGCATACCTGGAGCATCTACAGATTGTGTGGGGACCTCACACATAAAATCCATAAAGAATACTTTATCTGTTCATGTTAAATAAGAACTCTATATAAATCCTTAAGGCAATCCACAATTTACTTTTTGCCATCATCGTTTATTGTATCTTAGAGAAAGATTTGCTTAGTGCCATTATATTATTCTTACCTTTAGACTGATTTTCGCACCAGTTTTTTAATTGACAACACATCCTTGACATGTGGAATTCATGATTTTAAGAGACTCTTATTATAATCTCTGAAACTGAGGTTATTTTGCTCACAAAAATATTGGCAGTTTGTAATTTTCAAGGATTGGTGATTGTGCCAGTTGTCAGTCACCTCCCAGATAAGAAACCCCTCAAAGAGCTTATTTCTCATGTCTTCATAAAGCCACTGATAAAGAAATACCTGACTTCCTTTCAAAGTGAACTCACTGAAAATAGTGTCTAGATGCCTGGCCTGTATAGTGGGAGTAGCTTTTACAAACCATGTATACCTGACTCTTTGGGCTAACCCATCTATTTATAGAGAAACAGGAACACCTTGAAATGTTTCTTTTTTCTTAACAATTATTCAGAAGAGAATAGTCTATTGTGTGTTTTCAGGGATTTCCATGCCTCTTTTGATAATGCACACTTTAGAACCAAAGTCTAGAATGACTTTCAGCCATGAGAGATTTTGACACCATTTGCTTCCTCCCAAAAAATAAATATAAAATATAGTAGTAGTAGTTTTCCATGTCAGTGTTTTACAGGTTTGATTTACAGTGTTTCTACTTTGAGTCCTACTTTTTTTTCATCTCATTGGGTCAAGTTCTAAAATTACTGACTCCTATGTAATGTAATTTTGGCATTATGACCATGTGCAATGTCTTAGAATTACACAAATCCACTTCTTCTATGTCTAAGCAATACTATTTGTTCTCCTGTTTTTCTATCCATCCATCCTTCCACTGACTCATCACCACTTAACAGTTGTTAGTTGTGTGCCTACTCTGTGTGGAGCATATTCAGCCGGAGCATCTCAAAGCAGAGCGGTAGATAACACAGATGCCTGCTTTAGACCAGACGCATACTGGCTCAAGTGCCTAGCACTGTTTTTGCATTTGTATTCAGCTTGACTGAATTCCTTCTTTTAAAAAAAAAATGCTATCCAGTGAGCATCCCTATTCTCACAATTCATCTATCACTGGTTATGGCCACTTAATGTGTGTTTTATTAAAAACAAACCTTTCAGTTCTTATGTGTTTCTACATGTTGCATTTCTCCATTTACTTTATGGTTTCATTTATTGTGTACTTGTTTTATGTTCCTTCATGGCCAGAATTCTACTTTGTCAAAGATCCCTGCCTTATAGCCTAGTATATACTCCCCAAGACACAGCCCAGCCTGCCCTAGAACAACAGAAAAGGCTGTGTGTCCTGACAGGTTTTTAATACAGCCCACCTCAGTGGCCTCTGTACACCATTTGCTTTACCCAGCATCAGGGAACCAGGTAAGGAAGAAGGCCAGTAAATGGTGCAGAAAGAAACAACACTGGGGGGCCGGGTGTGGTGGCGCACGCCTTTAATCCCAGCACTCAGGAGGCAGAGGCAGGCGGATGGCTGTGAGTTCGAGGCCAGCCTAGTCTCCAAAGTGAGTCCAGAACAGCCAAGGCGAATACAAAGAGACTCTGTCTCGAAAAACAAAACAACAAAACAAAACAAAACAAAGAAACAACATCGGGGAGATGTTCAGAAAAATATGTGAAAAGAAAGATGTAAACTTCTGATGTCTTGACAGTCTTCACAGTAAACCATATTAACACCAAATACAGCTGGGAAAATTTGATGGACAGCTTCCATATTAGAAAAGAAATGCAAAAGGCTTTGCTTTCTAGATCCTACTCACCATTAATTTTCTATTTCGTTTATGAAATAGTAACTAAAAACCAATAAACCAAAGCACGATCCATTGTGACATGCTCCATATACAGCTTATGCAATAGATAATGTTCGACATGATGTTAGGACGCCCCATCAGACACATCAGAACTCACTACCATCTCCACCATACGCAAACTCTGGGAACTGAAAACAGTCACATTAAGTCATGAAGCCCATTTTCTCAAGCTTTCAAATGTGCATAATACGTTGCAGTGAGAATTAAATCATAACTTAATAGAGGATATCTAGAGTTCCTGCCACATATCTAAGGAATAGGTAGTTGTGTTCCTGGGTGGAATGTTATACTGCGATGCTCTCCCTCCAGTCCGTTCTAACTAATAAATTGCCATGCTAATGAAGCTTTTGGTCAAATTAGCAATTTATGGCGAACACTTTTATAAATCCATTCCATCTACGCTCGTGTTTAAAAACTGAAATTCACAATTCATTTTCAATAATGTCATTCCAAGATAATAAACTCTGATAGGATGACTGGAAACAATAAACTCTTAAGTAACGCAATAGGAAGTTTTATTAGCCTATTAAAGTTGGTGGTGCATTGAGAAAGAATTTACCGGAAACAATAGCCGGAGCACCTGTTGTGTAATTAAAATGAACCTAATGTCTTTTTCCCCTCATCAGGATGGACTAACCAAGAGCCCAGAAAAGCGTTCCTCCCTCCCAAGACCTTCCTCCATCCTCCCTCCTCGCAGAGGTGTGTCAGGAGACAGAGAGGAGAACTCCTTCTCTCTGAACAGCTCCATATCTTCAGCACGAAGGACCACCAGTATGTTTTTCCTAGTGGGCTTCCCTTTAATCATCCTCTAATGCCTTAAAGGAAAAAGAACTTTACTTAACGTTGTAGTGCTTAAGTAAAATGAGCCTGTGTTTAAAAAAAAAATGTCATCTTTGTAGATAAGAATTAGAAAATGTAGAGTGTTCTAAAAAATAATTCTTTGAGTCAAAGCAAGTGATGGAAGAAAGGAGACTAGATTGACCTCTGATCTGCGTTTGAATGAGTCATTTTTAGAAGGGTGTTTTCTCTCTCTCTTCAAAGTTAAAACAAAAGAATTCTGAAAAGGAATAATAGATAAAATTGTGCGTTGAGTTGCTTTATCCTAAAATCCAAATGGAAAATCAATCATCAAAATCTACCCAGGGCTAGGGAGATAACTCAGGAGGTGAAGTTCTTCTACAAGGGCCTGAATTGGACTCTATAGCACTGGTGTAAAACTGGGCACAGCGCTGGGTATCTGTAACCCCAGCCCTGAGCAAGGGAGGAGGGGTCCCCGGGCTCAGTGGCCAAAAGACTTAGCCAATCTATGCACTCCAAGTTCAGTAAGAGAACCTGATTCAAAAAACTAAGATGGAGAATAATAAAGACACCTGATATCCACTTTAAACTTCTGCACACACAACATATTCACAAGAATACACACAGAGAGAAATGACAGTTCTGATCAATTTCTTTTTTTAAAAAATATGCCAAAAGATCTCTAACATGATATGTTCCCTGCAATATCTTTGATTCCTTTCCATTACTGGCCCATAGCGAACTGATCCACAATTACAGCAATCTGTGTGGTGTGTGTAATGTTTCAGTCACGACACAGTAGTTCACATGGCTGTTGAGGCTATCCAATAAATCCTGTACTATATTGTTATTATCCATTCAATGAAAATAGCTGCCATTTTTTTAAGCACATATGGGATACAGAACATTGAAGGTATGTTTTCTACTTGACTGAGTTAACATTTCTGATGGTCATTTGTTAGCAAGTCCAATTCGATGACAAGAAACTATCCGAACAGACAGTAGAGAATCTACTGAATGCTGCACAGCTAATACCTGGCTGTGTTTGGTCTTCAGTTCACTGTTAGCTTCACAGCTCTCCTTAGCATCGTCACCTTGATTTGGAAGAAACTGTGTTCTCCATAAAACTACGCAAAGAACCAGACTCTTTGTAATTTAAAAACTAGTGTGTGATGATGGAAACTGCCACTACTGTCATATTGTAGCTGATTTTAATTCAACATTATTTTAATAATAATTGTCCTATTGAGACATAACTGTCATACATGACACTTAGTGGCTTTGTCTACAGTGAAAATGGTCTTGTCATTAGAACACTTGTGTCCAGCATAGTTTAATTTCATGAGATATTTATACCCTTTGAAGTCTATGCTAGAATCACTTTGTAAGCCTCAAAACTCTTTCTCCAAAGCAAAATAAATAAATAAATTATTGAAATAAACTAGCAGGGAGGGCACGTAAGAGTAAGTAATCTCTAGGGAAGTGACAGTCAGGCCAAATATGTAGGCTTGGAGTTGCACATACAGAGGAATGCAGAAGAGGAGATAAGACCAGACAAAGGCATCAAGTGCTCTCCAAAGGAACATCCTCAATTATGCCTGTATTTGTTGCTATGGAAACAAAATGGCACTTGCTACATAAACCCACTGTTTTGAGCCACCCTGTTCTGCCCTTTAAGAGGCGTCTGTATATAAACTGCTTTTTTTTTATAATATTCTGAACCAATTCTGCTATGATTTGCTAACTTTACTTTGTTCACAAGTCTACTCCATTGTGTGATTTGACAGCAAATATATCTGACATGGTGACATCTACAAATAGTCGATCTATTTTAGCTCTGCACAGCAATAGCAAAAACATACACAGACAATTAGAAAGGGCAAGTGTTTTGCCCCCTTCTGTTTGCCTGCCATCTCCATAACTACACACAGGAATGTCTTGGCATTTATGCAACCTTTGAAAATATTTGAAGAAAACAATACTATGCAGGAATCTCATGAACTCTGAGAGAAGGAAATATATGTAATCTTGGATTCAGAAGAGATGGGGAGCTTGGTTCAGTTAACTCAAGATACAGTAAAACCCTCTTACTAAATGTATTAGTTTGGAATTTCCTGAGCTCTCAATACAAATGGAAATATTAACATTTAAGCTCCCACAGGTTAAAACTACGGGAAATAAATACACAGTTCTGTGTCCTGTGTATGTCTGAGCCCCACAATGGATGTGCTCAAAGAGAGAAATGAATGATCCATGTGCCATTCAGGAGTCTTCCCACAAGCAGAGACCCACACAACACAATAAATGTTCACTGTTTCTACCTACACGTCACCCGTGTGCCTCATAGCCATACAAACAGAATAGTTTCCAAGGATTCCCATTAAGAACTGTGAAGCTAAATAGAAAAACAGTACATTTTAAATTTGTATATTAACATAGATCCAAAACTACCACCAATTTACGAACCTAAAGAAAGGACAGGAACCTCTTTGAGCATTGGTGTGGTCTTTCGCAAAGAGTTCTGAATGCATTTGAATTAAGTACCGTCTGAGGCCTAACTGTGGGGAGAATAGTACCTTGAAGAGAATTTTCTAATGTTCTGATGTGATTATCTTTTCTTTTCTTTGTGTGTGTGTGTGTGTGTGTGTGTGTGTGTGTGTGTGTGTGTGTGTGTGTGTGTATGACTTGGTAACGTAGGGTCAGAGCCAATTCGCAGAGCAGGAAAGAGTGGCACCTCAACACCCACCACCCCTGGATCTACTGCTATCACACCCGGCACTCCCCCCAGCTACTCTTCGCGTACCCCAGGCACCCCTGGGACTCCCAGCTATCCCAGGACACCAGGAACCCCCAAGTCTGCCATCTTGGTGCCCAGCGAGAAGAAAGTTGCAATCATTCGCACTCCTCCGAAGTCCCCAGCCACCCCCAAGCAGCTCCGGCTTATTAACCAACCCCTGCCGGACCTGAAGAACGTCAAATCCAAAATCGGGTCAACTGACAACATCAAATACCAGCCTAAGGGGGGACAGGTAAGAGCTCCGTGGTCACACACTTGGTGTCCAAAGCTCAGTCTCGTCACTGTTACATTGCTTCTCCTGCATTACGATCTGACCGTCTTGTGCACAAATGTTAGGGGATCGCTGGCCACCGTTCATTGCTGAGTCTGGGTCTCGTCTGGAGAATCAAGTTTAGGAAATACATTGAAAAAAATCAGTTGATATGTCATTTACTTCTGGTCATTGGTGGTTACTGGTTGGCTTAGCCACATGCTCGTGGATCCTTTAGCTGATTTCTGAATGTGTCTCTGCGACTTTGTAGATCTGGATATGCTGAAGGTAGCTTGTGATAGGATTTTGAATTTTCTCTCTTGGATTCAGACCATGATCTCACTTAATTATTAACTTTTAGTGATTTTGATTTTTAACTCCTTCCTTTATTAAGGACGGTATCTTGTGATACGTTTTACCACTTCCTCGTGTTTATTTCAGGATCACGGTGTGGTTCGCCAAGCGGCTGCCTGTGTTAGCACCTAGATACTGCAAAGGGCAGATGTTTTGCTTGATACTGAACAAAAAAACAACTCGATGCAATTTTAGTAAATGGGACTTAGCCATGGAAGTCCTACTTAAGAAGAACTGTACTGTTGTGAAAAAAGTTCTCTTTCCTCCTACCAGCCAGTCACTCGTTTGATTTCTTTCTTTCTTTCTCTTTTTTTTTTTTTTTTTGTTTTTTTTTTTTTTGTTTTTGTTTTTGTTTTTCAAGACAGGGTCTCTCTGTGTAGCCTTGGCTGTCCTGGACTCACTTTGTAGACTAAGCAGAGGGCTCTGAGTTCTGTTTTGAACTGGAGCTCCCTTGTACAAAGCCTGGAAGAATATGATACAAAGATTGTTTCATATGTATCTTGGAATTAGTAATATACTTGGGATGGTTCAACTTCATAAAGGTTTTTAGGATTATTATTCTTGAAATGAAGAACAAAGAGCAACGTCTACCTTTTTCTGCAAACAAAGACATAAGCCTCTGTCCGATCCCAGACGCCTCTGGGTCTTAGTACTTTTTCTGTCACTCCTTTTCTCCTGTAATTTCTGCCTCAGATTTCTGATATCCTTCCTCCTTGCCAAGAAAATTCTATCTTAGGAGGTTTCAGAGAAAGTTCTCACTGAAGTGTGAAGTCTTCAAGAATTCCTGCCCACCTCCAGTACCAAAATTCCTTGCTGCTCCATCCTTAGCATCAACTGTCATTTTACATTTTAATTCTGTTCTAGGAAACCCAAGGGCTTACGGGGGAAAAAACCAACTAATGAGCAAGGAAGGGGTAGGGCAATGGGACCCTTTAGGAATGGCTGTAATTACGTGGTCACAGACAAATACAATTTCACAGGAAGATGCTGTGAAAATGAGGTGTAAGAAATCTTGTTTTGTTTTTGTTTTTGTTTTCCTCTCTTTGTATAAATCACTTTTTGAGGCAAAAAGAAAGAACTATGGGGGGAAAAAAAGAAGCCTTTAAAGCACAAAAGATAACCCAAATTCTAACAAATTTAATCAGTAATAAAAAGGAACAAAAATCATCTCATTATTCTTATAGTCATCAATTTTACCCAAATAAGAGGAGAAACCCTTTTGGATCATTTAGGAATTGTCATATTACATTTTTAATAATTATATGTAAATCATTTAGAAAAGTAATGAGTTAAATCTGTTTAACATATCATTAAGCTGAGATGGAAAGTTCTTTGCTATAGCTTTTATGAAATCAATGTCTAAAATTGATTAACCTGTTTTGAGACAAGGTTTTGCTGGAAGCCCAGCTGGCCTTTAATAATGCTCCTGCCTCAGCACCTACGAAGGTGCTGAGGTTATAGGTGAGCAACACTGTACAGGTTCCCTTGTTATAAAGTGCCCTAGTCTGTTGATCTGAGATAAAGCATCTCCAGAGATTATGCTCAAGGCCTAGTTAAAGCATATCATGATGTTAATTTTAATATACTCTTTCACTGGGCCACTGTTGTTCTGACACAAACCATCCTATCTCAGCCCCAGATAACTGGGGGGAAGAGAAATCCATGACGTAGAAATGATGCAGAAGAAGGAGGGATGTCCTCACCAAGATTAGAGGAAGAGAGAAAATATTTATGTCTCAACACTGTAGCATTTTCCTCCTTAGACCCCACTTACAGGGCAGCTTCTCAAGAACTAGGAGTGAAGAAAGCTTCTCTGTGCGTGAAGAGTCACTGCAGAGGTTTTTGCTATTCCTTTGTAGATCTGGGAAATATTTTATGTTAGGATGTCATAATAATTATCAGGCCGATTTGTTAAGGGCCTGTATTATCTGGCTGGACATCTGTAAATGCACTCCATTGGGGGAAAAAATCCATTGGAAAAAACATTCTGCTTTCAGTTATAAATTATATTATCTTTGAATTTTTGAGCGGGCAATAGCCAATCCAGAATAATCAAAGCAGACAGATCAGTCCTGCCCTTTGTAGGTTTTGTAATACTGGCATGTGGAAATTTGGCAACATCATCATTTGTCCCCCACTCAAAATATTTGTTGTTTTTGTGCCGGTGTTTCTTATCTCTTATGTTAGACTCTAACTTCTGTCACCAGAGAGGCTCAACGTGGTTCAGTGAGACGAGCCAGATACTAATGGAGTAGATGAGTTAGTAGAAGATATGATGAGTTTCACAGAAAGTAATATAGTCAATCCCCTCCGTTCAAACATCAGCTCATTCTACTGAGAAAACAAAACAAGAATATAATCACGTGGATTCACTAGAGAGAACAAATCTGACTCATTTAATTCAAGGTGTACTACAAATATCTTATTAAGTATTTTTAATTGAAATCATCTGTGGCAAGGCCCTTTGATGTCAATTTAATCTAAATTTTAAATTAATATTTGCCTACTTAAGAATTACATTAAACAAATATGTAGCTAAAGAAAATTTAGGCAGCTTGATGAACGCATCTGTTTTTGCCTTTTCTGTGAATCAAGTTTGATAGAAGGGCTTTGGTTTATATCAAGTAATCCTATATGTGTTAAGATATTTTTTTATTTTTCGCCATCAGCTGTATCAATATCAGTTTTAAAGCACATGATCTTCAAGGTGTGGTATTACACAGTGTCATTCCAGCATGAGGGAAGCAGCAACAGGATTGCAAGTTCAAGGCCAGCCTGGGCTACATAGTGGGACCCTGTAAACAAAAACAGCACAAGTTCTTGGCCAGTCATGGTTTCCTAATACTGATGAAACATTCAACAGGATCTGTTTCTGCAGACTGTACATATCAGAGGGTTATAGAAAGAAGAGCTGGGGCTGAAGAGATGGCTCAGAGGTTAAGAGCACCGACTGCTCTTCCAGAGGTTCTGAGTTCAATTCCCAGCAACCACATGGTAGCTCACAACCGTCTATAATGTGATCTGGTATACCCTCCTCTGGCCTGCAGGTGTACATGCAGGAAGAGCTCTGTATACATAATAATAAATAAATAAATCTTAAAAAAAGAAAGAAAGAGAGGGAGAAAGAAAGAAAGAAGAGCTGTGGCAATGCCTGTGGATTTGATTGATTGCCTTGCGAATTCCCAGGCACTTCCTCGCTTTGTCCTTCTCAGATTAGCTGATCCAAAAGTAGTGGAATGTCCAAAAAAGAGTAAGGCAAAGAGATCAGATAAGACTTTTCTCTCAGTCACATATGAAGGATCTAACAGCAAGGTCGACCACTGGTCTATGACAAAAGGAAGAGAGGGAACAAGGCTCGGTGTCTAAATCTAGACCGAATGGACAATTGTTGTTTTGGCTTCTCTTGCCTTCTTCTCCTACCCTCCTTTCATTTAAGGCCATGGTTAGTGGTAAGTAGATGAATAAGAAAATAACTTACAAAGCTAAAATTAGTGCCAGTGACCTAGGTATGAAGAGTACTCAGTGAAGTCCACTACCTTGTGATGAAAAAGGTGTATTGACTGGTTGTATTTATGTTTTTACTGTTAAAGCCGTTGTTATCTCAAAATGGAAGGTTCTTAGATCAGTGGGGTTGTCTATATTCAATAGAGGTTGAGAAGCGGTAATTCAAAGGCGTTCATTCAGCTAAACAAGGACGCAAACAGTCTAAACCTCAGGATGCGGTGGAGAGCCAGGGGGATTGCTCAGAAGTTAATTCATTTCAATAATGTGGTCTTTTATTTCTTAGAATTTTTAAAAGATTTACATTAAGGGGAAACATTACTGCGAAGAACTTACAGTGCGTGACATTGACAGGACCTGTTGATTTTCTGGGAGCACGATGACTGCTGTGTTTACAATGTTCCTTCCATGTTCTTTCCATGTCCTCTTAGGAGGCTGCTTTGAAGTCCTGACGTGTGTCAAATGACAAGACTTTCCAAGCTCCTCAGCATTGTGTACTCAGCACAAGGGTTTCAGGGCGGCCCCGCGCTCTGTGCCGTGTTGCAAGGTCTATGTGATTAAGTCAGCCCTGTGACTTGACTTGCCCTTTAGGGATCCTGTGTAATTCTACATTTGACATCAGTTATTTCAACTTAAATGTCTAGTTTAAGAAAATGCATTATTTAGATCAACATAAGTGGTTTTGAGGACATTATAGGCAGGGTTAATTAAATTCTGACTTAACAGTAGTGGCTCCAAATCCAAACGTGTTTTCACAAGAATACAAGCTTTTCAGATATATAAGTCATTAAGGAGTATCATGGGCATGGCCAGCTTCTATCTTCAGGATGTCTGACAGTCTTGCTTTTGTTTTAATCCTGTGGTTTTTAAGCAACCAGATCAACAGTTTCCATTCCACTGTAGCTGTGCATGGGAGGTCCACTGGGAAGAGACGGGTGATTTTTGTAGTCAAAGGAGAGCTTCATTCTAAGCTGTGCTGAGAAATGGCCAACACCAAAGGAGATGCTCATTTTTCTGAGAGGCCAATTGGAAGTCACCGTCCACTTCCTTTTCAGGAGGGACTTCTTAGGCAACAGACCCACACAGGAGGAGGCAGCAGTTTTGCAACTTAGCCCCATCACTCCAGCGTGTTTGGAGGCTGCACAGAGTAGTGACTTTGGCACACACTGACATGACCTGTATCTTATTAATGGAGTTGGCATGTAGCTCATTAGATAACAGACAGATGCCTCGGTGTGTATCAAAATAAATAAATGAACAAAATCTCCTTGTACAAGATATTCAAGTTGATAGCAGGATGAATGCCTCCGGTTGTTTTACAGGTTCCAAAATTCCCAGTAACTACTCACATTTGCCCATTTTCCAACTTTTTCTAGAATAACCCCATTTTTGGCATGACGAATGTTACTTCCTCTAAAGGAACAGTTTATCATATATACAGGATATGGTGACAAGCTGTCACAATTACATAACCATGCTAAAATCCCATTAGAGTATCCAAAAAGTCACTGTGTGCTTCTCAAGCAAGGTAGAAGACTAGTCAGAATTTCTAAGATTCCCAAACTTCTGATTAAACCTCAAATGTTATGCTAACCTATGCTTATTATGTAATGCCTCAAAATTATATGACCTTTATGTGAATAAAAAGTCAGCTGTGCTAGTGACTCCCCAGTGTCTGAGTAAAATCCAAGAGAATAAAACCACCTTCATACATTTACATTTAGCCTTTAAGCAACATGGAGAGCTATTTGTTTTTTACTCTGCCATCTTACCTCATTTTAAATAAAAAAATATTATGAAGCTATTGCAATATGTAGATTTGTAAAGAATATATAATTATTCATGACCAACACCTGCTTTACATTTCAAATTGGCTAGTCATGGAGGAGGCCTACCATTTAAAAAGACCAGTTAAATTTTTCACTGGGAAGTGAGTGACTCTGGGAAAAGTCAAAAGAAGTAGGTTTCTTTTTAATTATAGAATTTTGAGATTCTAGAACATGTTAAGTGATATTGATAAGGTGAGCCTTTTGTATTGAAATTATTTATTTTGGGAATCATAAAAATAATCAAATAGTTAACTAAATATTGGGGTCAAAAAGATATGTACAGATGAACTTTTGAAAATAATTTATGTTAGAAGTTTTTTTAATATATTTTATTAATTTATTCATATTACATCTCAATTGTTATCCCATCCCTTGTATCCTCCCATTCATCCCTCCCTCCCATTTTCCCCTTACTCCCTTCCCCTATGACTGTGACTGAGGGGGACCTCCTCCCCCTGTATATGCTCACAGGGTATCAAGTCTCTTCTTGGTAGCCTGCTATCCTTCCTCTGAGTGCCACCAGACCTCACCATCCAGGGGACTCTAGGTGAGAGAAGCATGGGAGAATGGAGAAATAGAAGGATCCAGAGGGTCCTAGAAACCTACAAGAAGAACATTATGATGGGCAGATCTGGGCCCAGGGGTCCTGCTCAAACTATGTCACCAGCCAAGGACAATACATGCAGTAAACGTCAAACCCCTACCCAGATCTAGCTAATGCACAGGACATTCTCCACAATTGAGTGGAGAGTGGGGTCTGACTTTCACATGAACTCTGGTGCCCCATATTTGACCATGTTAGGAGTTTTAAATGCAATGGT
The DNA here is from genome assembly GCF_964271855.1 of Acomys minous. NCBI lineage: Eukaryota > Metazoa > Chordata > Mammalia > Rodentia > Muridae > Acomys > Acomys minous. The sequence continues at coordinate 107,731,589 of NC_140486.1, read as the reverse complement.
CTCCACAGTTTTAAAAGCAACTACTTCCACAGCTTATATAAAAGTGTTAGAATATGGTACATTTAATGGTAGCTGGTACATCCTATACTAAACCCACAGTTTTCACATCGAAAGTTTTGTTCTGCCCTAGAGAACAGCCTGGCCATCATGCCTTCTGAATTTAAATGTTGGCAAGCAGTCCTTGCCTTGGGCTCCTGATGAGAGCTGCCAACGATGTTTCTCTGCAAGGGACAAGCTATCTTGCTCATGTTCCACAGGCGCTGTGAATTCAAACCTTGCCTGGCTAAAAATAGAGTTCTGTGCCCTTTTGAGTTTTAGATTCTTTTCTGTAAACACCCATAGGCTTGTTAAGGCTCTCAAGAAGACTGTACATGTAAAGTTACTTAGAGTTTGGATAAAAGATAAACTGTACTTTAAAGATATAAGTATGTGGGTTTTTTTTTTAATCTATCGGAGAGACGTATCCAAAACAAAGCAGACGAAGGATAACAGTATACATAACAAAACTAAATCCTTTCCTCTTATATTTATTTTGTTTATCCTTCAAAACACGCCAAGTTCAAAAGACAGATGAAATAAATTATTATAAGAGTTATGACTGTTTGAGTATGTTACAACACAGAAATGTCTTTCCAGGCCCTGATTTGCTGTGGCTTTCAGGATGACTGCTTGGCTACTTGAATAAAGGACTACTAAAACCTTTGCCTGAAGTCTTGAGGCTACGGCAAAGCCCGGATGATGTCTGGATCACCTAACATATGTCAGCTGACTGATGGGCTCAGAATGTTTTCTCATGGCCCACTAATGGCTGCTCGAGAGTAGTCGTAAGACGGGGGCCTTCAAATGTCATATCTAGAGCCAAAGCAGACCCAGGGGTTCACTGTTGATCTTCCTGGGGAACCAGGCAGGGATACTTTCATGAATGAGAATCCTGACTTGGAACTGTCAGCCAAACCAAGCATGAGCCTCTGTTATGCAGAACAGTCAGGTCAGGAGGTGGTTTATAACTGATGGTTCGCACTGTGGGGCTGAGAGTAGCGCTGGCCTCTCCGCCGAGATCCTGGGCTAGCCTACACTCTACCATACCACTGAGTACACACCACAGACCCTGTGCTGCTAGCCTCCCCGTCACAGGTATCCAAGTATTACTTTTCATTCTTCCTCAACTTAGGTTATATCTATAGAGCTAGGATACCTAAAGCTCCAGAGCTCTTGGCCTTTGGGGGTTCAGGGAAATAGGGACTCACACTTTATGACAGAGCTACAGTTTAGTTACAGTGTAGTCACTTCTCCTACATGACCATGGGTGGAGGGGAGTCGAGAGGCTCCTACAACAGGCTCTCGTTTCTAATTTCTAGTTCCCTCTACCCAGTATCTGGTATGAAAAAAATGTTGCCTCCAATTCCTTTTAGGTTAGGATTTTAAACAAGAAGATCGATTTTAGCAAAGTTCAGTCAAGATGTGGTTCCAAGGATAACATCAAACATTCTGCTGGGGGCGGAAATGTAAGTAGAAGCTTTTCTGAGGAAAGTGCCTTGATTGTGTGGCGCCTCCTGCACAGCCAGCACCCTCTGTCCTTCCTCACGTTCCTCAACATGTGTCCTCTAGTATGGTGGCTTGCTTTCTGGGTAATGGGCATCCCGTCCTTTCCTGTCAGATCAGTTGAGACAGGAAAGTCCGCTAGGTGTGCCATGGCAAACTCTCCTTACCCACTAACTGTTTTCCGGCCTTTTCAGTCATCGAGGAGCTTCTATTGGTGTCTCTGTTGCTCTGAAAAAGTGAGCCAGGCCCGCGCACTTTTCTAACTCCACTTAAAATTACTCTTGAGGCAAAGACCGATATACATGAAAGTGCTCAGAGTATGGGATGTCAGTCCTCCATGGTGTCTTATTCAACAAAGTTAGGATAGCTTTTGAAATAACACGAAACTGGAGAAACATGGCTCATCTATAATTCAAAGTGAAAAGACTGCAGTTCCAGCACACATTCTATCCCGATGGGACTTGTCCTGTCTCTTTCATTTAGTGTAAATTATGTCTTATGAAAAGAAATGAATACTGAGTTCATACTTCTTCTGTATTGGTTGAGGCAGAGTGGAACTATTCAGTTAAACTCAAGCTGATGAAATTATGGCTCCTTATAAAAATAAGGACAATTTCAGCAGTTGAATCGTGGGACTATTTTTTTTCTACCCTCTGAATGTGAGAATGATCATCTGCGGCTTAGGTAATGTAGTGGGTGCCAGAGCCTGAATCTTCAGTAGTCTAAGAGTTATCTGTCTTCTCACTCTTCAGCTGGGCAGAAGTAGATTTAAGCACTAAAAAGAAAAATTAGCCCTGTCTATAAAGTAGACTGAGCAAGGAGACTCCGCCATGCGAACTCCACACTAGTGTGTGCTGGGCTCCTTCACAGATGCTGGTCTATGCCTCAGGTTGAGTATCCACACTGACTTGCTTGTTCTCCTGAGTATGAGTGTACATAACTCACTCCAGTTCATTCCCAGGAGAGTAGCAGCAGATGGACACTGACGCCCCACAGGGCAGATGCATTTGGTTCCAACACAGCAGTAAAGAATAAGCTCAGATAATGTAAGATCTTCTACTAAGGTAACGTGGGAACTTCTAACCTGCCAGACAGTGGCTTTAAACTTTCCTCAAGAGAGGACTCACTTGTTTTATGGTGCACATTCCCTAAGGAAGTCTTACATCCTTATGTTCTTCTGATGTTGATGGACACTGGACCATTCCAATGAACAAGGGGAAACGCTACTGCAAATATAGACAGGCAACACATTTCAATGAGACATAAAAGCAAGAAAAACAGTATCATTTTCTAAATCAGTGTGCAAAAAAACTTCCACTTAGCCAAGTGAAGCAGACAGTTTAGAAAGGCTCACTTGGAACTTTCTTCTGTCTTTGTGCTGGTCTTGTTACTGTGAGCAGCTTTAGCCACTTCTTTATAAAAGTCATATTGTAAATAATAACCATGCTTCTCCTGACTTTTCGTTATGGAAAAGTTTAACATGGTGGGGCTTTTTCCCAGGATGCTTGCCTTATTAATACAAATATTCCTGTGTTCTTCCAGCGTTATCTGTTTTCTACTAATAAAACTTCTATTCCAGGGTTCTCACTTATTTGGGTTCTTCTGTCCAGTTTGAAATGGGGAGAAGAGATGGGAAACTCTCTCTCTCTCTCTCTCTCTCTCTCTCTCTCTCTCTCTCTCTCTCTCTCTCTCTGTGTGTGTGTGTGTGTGTGTGTGTGTGTGTGTGTGTGTGTGTGTATGTGCTGTTACATGTTACAAGTGTGGGTATGTGTCCAGATTTGTATATAAGATGGGGCTGGGGTACTTCCATATCTAAACTATCTTAAGTTAATTTTCTGTGATTTACACAGGTACAAATTGTTACTAAGAAGATAGACTTAAGCCATGTGACATCCAAATGTGGCTCTCTGAAGAACATTCGTCACAGGCCAGGTAAAATAATAATAATAAAATATTAGTAATAATTTACAAAAACTTAATTGGATTAGAGAAGTAGGCAAACAAAATTCTGTGTGTGTGTGTGTGTGTGTGTGTGTGTGTGTGTGTGTGTGTGAAAATTTCAAACTCCTGATACTTCACATTTTTATTCATAGAGACAGGAGTTTAAATTGTCAAAGCATCTCACTTCTCACTTTGGGGTCAGTGAACCTAGTTATGTAGAAAAGAGGCCATGTGTACAGAGCAGGCATGAACACTGGGGCTCTTTCAAACCATGAGGACTACAAGATGCATCGAGTCTTATAGACAAGAACAGTATTTCCAAATGTTTTCTGTGTTATGTAAAATAGGACTGAATATCTCAGCTAAAGAAAGTCATTTGTCTGGCTCATTGCTCCAACTCTTTCTTGGGTAAATAATTACCAGGAATCCTCAGCAGAACGCAATATGCCCCCAACCCACTTGGAAATTAGACCCTGATGTCCTTTTTGGTTATCTCATAAAATAGTACTTTCAAGTGGAAATTAAATTTCCATTTGCCATGGTGGGCTCCTCATTTCAAAAATATGAGTATTTATCATGGTTCCTCTGAATATCGCAAATAGCTTATTTGTGCTAAATCCCACCAAATGTTTAGAGTTCTTGAGGATAATTTGGCACTATACAATTTATAATATACTGGGCTGAAGAAATGGCTCAGAGTTTAAGAGCACTGGCTGCTCTTCCAAAGGTCCTGAGTTCAATTCCTACATCCATATGGTGGCTCATAGCCGTCTATAATGAGATCTGGTACCCTTTTCTGGTATGCAGGTGTACATGCAGACAGAACACTGTATACAAAATAAATAAATAAATAAATAAATATTTTAAAAAACAATTTACAATATACCATTGGACTACAGAATGGCAAAATAATTGGCTTTATTTTAAATACTTTAACCGTATGTTTTGTTATCTTAACATATAAACCAAATGTAGATTAGCAGATTAATTACCATCTCAGATGTTGTCAAAAATGAGATATAACAAAAATTTAGTCGAGACTTCTGGACAGGAAATGATTAAGACTATTTCAATTAAATAGAAAGATAGAGGAAGTCTCAGGACATGGATAGCTGCATTGGAAATAGTTAGAAATAAGTCTTCAATGTGCCCAAGGGTGTCCATGACAAATCAAGGAGATTGAATCTTTGTATGTGGAATCTGCATTGCTGGGTACAGCACTGCTCCAGTGGAGTCGTCTCTGCCCATGAGTAGCAGAAGCATGCCTCTTAGTTCAGATCTCCAAAGTCCCCTGTCCATAGCTGCTCTACCACTGCACAACAGATTTGTGCTGTTCAGTCTATACTACAGGAAGGTGGCATTTTGCCACCTTACCAATTTTCTTGCAGAATACGAAAGAAAATGCTGCTTTTTTTTTTTTTTACTCTGGACAGATAGAATTAGTCTAATTTACCTGGAGTTTAGATTCTCAGAATCCATTATAGAGATAATGAAATAGCCTGTGTATGAATTACTGGACATAAAAGACTATTGTCACAGACTCCCACTTACTTCTAAATCTGGCTCCTCTATTATAACTAAATCGGATGGCTAAATTCATAAAGGACGTGTCAGTGTGGTGATCCTTGACAACAGCAATCTTTTCACAAAGTTGTTGTGAGGATGTGGAGTCTCTACACTGAAGGCAAAAGAGAACAGCTCAACAGCTGAAGGCACAAATCAAAACACCTACACTTGCTGTAAAGCCTGATGAAGAAAGTAGTTGTTCATAATTACTGTTCAGAGTGGCTGCCGAAGTATTTGAAAACCTGAGACATCTATCTCTAAATTCACATGGCCTTGTCTAAATGTCATCTAAGACTGTCTAGTGAGAACTCAACAGAGCTAGCCTACGCGAGCTTTCTTTGTTGGGTGTCATTTGTGTCAACGTTATATTATTTTCCTTTTCTTAACATTTCCTTTCCTTAACATTTTAACCGAACTATGTTGATACAACATACAAAGAAAAGGATCTTAAGAGTGCAATTTCTACCAAAGACTACAAAAAATTAATAATAATAATAATCCAAAGCGATAACTATCCTCTCCAGCTCCTAATCAAGACAACTGCACTTGCACAGATCACTACAAATGAAGCTAATTCCATCTCAAGCAGCAAGTGAAGCGCACAGGCTAGGTGAAAACACAGGAAGAGCAGTGCAGCATGAAATTATACATACATAACAGCATCTCCCATACATGTAAATTACATGATGGTTTATACAAATCTAGATTTTAGAAAGAAAAAAATTAGTGTTTTTGAAGATGTATGTCAACACCTCCTAATTTGAGGAGGTCCCTAGCTAAGCAATTAGGTATTATTATCATAAATGTCTAGAGTTAGCACAGTCACAGGCTTAAGAAACATGAGATTAACTCTTCATGAGACCTGTTTCTTTACACGTATCTCTCAGAGAGGATAATATGATCGGGAAAGTTTTCTCAAGGCAAGCATTCTCCATTGTACTTGTGATTTCACCAAATGTCGGAAATTCAACTGCGCAATATGTGGTAGTGAAAAACTGGCACCTAAAAATTTAGAGAAACGTAAGCATCAAGAATCCCAAACTGAAGAGTGTTTTCCATGTTTTTATAGATCCTTGTAACCATTTTAAAAACCAAAATCACCGTGGACATTTAAGATCAAAGGATCAAACTATTGCATGTGGTTGAAGTCAAGTATGCTACGAAAGTAAAACAGATCTCTTAGGTACAGATATATGAGAAAGATTCTAGTCTACCTTTCCAAGTCAAGGATGTCAGCAAACACTCATCCATGGTTAAGAACAGGCTGAGAGGAACTGAGTAACTAGTGTAGAAGGAAACCCCTATGTTTGAAAGTCTGAGAGAGGCACACAGGGTTAGAGAGAGGACCGCCAGTGGGTTGCCGTGGCATCGCACTTGAGACTGTCAGCATTACAGAAAATAGCACGATCAAAATCCTGTCTCAGTGTTACCAGAGCAGTGACAAGGTCAGATTTGCATCCATACAGGACTCGATTCAACATCACGGCCTAGCGTTCTGTATTAAAGGGGGAGGCTGTAGTTGTGAGGGACTCAACTCCTGACTCATTTTTGTCAAGAGAGTTGTTGGTGTTGAAGTTTCACAAGCAAAAGCAGTATTCTCACTCATTATTTATGGGGGAATGGTTCCAAGACTCCATGTTCGATACATAAAATGACATATATCCCCCCCTTCTATATGCTTTAAACCACCTCGTTATTATTTATGACATCTAGCACAACCTAAATGCTGTGTAAATCATGATTCAAGGAATAATGATAAGGAAATCATTCTGCAGATACAAATATGCAATACAGGTATTTTTCAAACCCAAGAATGTAGAATCTGCAGATATAGAGAGCCAACTGGGTTTTGTCTGCATACACACTGTCCGCCTTGCTTTCTGCTGCTGTGATGAACACCATAACTTAAAGCAACTTAGGGGAGCAAAGGGTTCGTTTCAGCTTGCACTTTCAGGTCATGCTCCATCATGGAGGGAAACAGGCAAAGGCGAGGACTTAGCAGAAACCGAATCAGAAGCCATGAAGAAACGTCGCTTGCTGGGCTGCTCTCTGTCTGGCTTACTGGCTCATATATATCTAGCTTTCTCACAACCCAGGCCCACTTGCTAAGGAATGGTGCTACCCATAGTGAGCTGGGCCCTCCCACAGGAACCAGCAAACAAGACAATCTCTGACAGACAGGGCCACAGACCAGTCTAATCTGGACAAGCCATCTATTAAGATTCCCCCAGACAGCTCTAGGTATGTGCAGTTAACAGCTGCAGATCTCTAGGACAGACACCATCTCAGCCTGAAACCCTTCTAGATGAGGGTCTTGTTACCAGGAAGACCAATGAACAATAGTTTCATTTCCATTTCATTTGTGCTAATAAAAATAAATAAATAAATAAATAAATAAATAAATAAATAATGAAATTTTAGAAAGGATACAATGTGATATTTTCATTATTGTGTTAGTTTTAGAAGTCTTGTTAGAACATGAAAATCTATCTGGATTCTGAGGCAGACATGGATAAAGAAGTAATGCATAATATGTAAGGCAGTCTGTGTATTAGTGTAGGAAGAATGCCATCGTCTTGGGCCATGAGGGGAAATGGTGTGGACTGAAAATTCTAACAGGTTCCTCTTGTGTCTGGTTAGGATAGCAAAATATAGCATCTCCGGCATTCTTTACAGCTCATTCTTTTGTGAGAGTAGTTTTTATAAATATAAGCTTTCATTTTGGCAAGGCATTTAAGAGGCTTTCTCTTCCTGAAGGCGGTGGACGTGTGAAAATTGAGAGTGTAAAACTGGATTTCAAGGAAAAGGCTCAAGCTAAAGTTGGTTCACTTGACAATGCTCATCACGTACCTGGAGGTGGTAACGTGAAGGTAAGAGATGAGGCCATGGACCAGTTTATGTGTTTGTGTAAGCATATTTCTTATGAAATATTCCTTTTTAATTTTTAATTTTTGAGATTGTAATATAATAAATTAATATAATATAATTATAGCATTTCCCCTTTGCTCTCTCTGAAACCTTCTTTCTCTTTCAAATTCATGGCCTTTTAAAAAATTAGTTGTTGTTTCGTACATATATGTTTATATATATATATATATATATATATATATATATATATATATACATATATATATATATATATATATACATATATATATATGTTCCTAAATAGGAGAGCCTAAAGCTGCCACTTTAGGAAGCCAGTATAATTCCTAGCTACATTCTGAAAAAGCTTGACCAAAATGGACCTCTGGCTAAAGAGCTTCTCAAACAGGAAGGATGAGGGATGCTGAACTGAATAGACATCATACCTTATCAGCTGTGGGACACGGGGAAAGAGCTGGCGACTGGTGAGGATGCTTGGGCTAATGAGGACTATCGTTTGTCTTAAACAGATTGACAGCCAAAAGTTAAACTTCAGAGAGCACGCAAAGGCCCGCGTAGACCACGGGGCTGAGATCATCACCCAGTCCCCAAGCAGGTCAAGCGTGGCCTCCCCCCGACGGCTCAGCAACGTCTCCTCTTCTGGAAGCATCAACCTGCTCGAATCCCCTCAGCTTGCCACTTTGGCTGAGGACGTCACTGCTGCGCTTGCTAAGCAGGGCTTGTGAATACTTCTCCTTGAGCACTGGAGTCATATTTAGGCATGAGCTCTAGGCAGGAGTGGGCTCTGAGCAGGTGTCATATTCATTCTTTACAAACCATAGATAAATAATCTCATCCCCAAACTGTAGTAATTGTTACAATTTTATATTAAAAAAAAAGAATAGTATATGCAGAAAATGATCTGATTTCCATCCACAACAGGAACACATGGCTTTACATGAATACAGTTGGACAATTATTTTCGCTCTGCTCTGTTTTGCATGGAGTATTATTATTATTATTATTTTTAAAATTGCATTTTTACCTTTCATGTGCCTGAAGGCTATCCAATACATTCTGAAAGGCCTTGTTAAAATCCAAGCTGCTCATTTTCACTATTCTGTTTATGGTTGAAAAGATTAAAAACTGCCCATTGTCACTTATTACAGGTTAAATGAAAATCAAGGAGTCTGATTGCAGGAAGGAAAGAGCATGTAAGAAACACATTTTTAAAAGTGTTATTTTGTATAAATGGGAAGAAAGATGCAACTAAGTTATTGACATTTGGGAACTGGATGATTATATCAGAGTATGCCATTCCAATAAATTATTTAACTAAAAGCTAGATAGAAGGCATTTGAGCTGTGGTTGAAGAAGTGGTGCCAAAGTGCATCTCCTAGGATTGATGCACTTTTGTTAGGATGGGCTTGTGTCTGATTAGAATGTCAGTTGATTGGCTAGATTTGTGTCCACACAATCAGTTTCACACCCCCATTCCGTCTGTTTGATACAGTATTATAGATATAAATATATATATATTTCTCTGTGGCCATTTGTGATACTTCCTCATATACTTGAATATGATACTTCTTTATTCACAGTATCTGTGTCTCCTGCACCCTTTGGTGTTGCAATTTTAGGTATGTGAAAGTAGATGTTAGCAGGGTCCTCTCCCTATTTAAAGATACATTTAAAAAAAGACAAAAAGTTTTAGCATGAAGTTGCTTTCTGTAACAACTCAAAGCTGTAGCCCTGTTTTATTGCCAGAATCAAGTCTCTTCTGTGATGCTAGAAATTTTAATTTTTCTTTGCTTTCACCAACATGGAGTTTGTGGAGTGGGTCCGATTATACATAAAGGGGTTTATAGATTGTTGGTTCAAGCATCGCGGATTTATCTCATGTTTAATCACTGAATAGTTTGGGTTTTATGCCCAAAGTCACTCATGAAACAAATTCCTTATTGTTTGTTTCCTCTCTTTCTTCTGTTTCTTTCTTTTTTTCATTTGCTAAAGTTGAAACCAAGAATAATAATTTTTGATACATTCTCCTGTTCTCCAAATAGTATCTGTTGATTAAATTCTCTGTTCGAAGATATTTGGCTTACTTACCCACAAAGGCCCCATGATCAAAAAGGAAAATATAAAATATTAAGAAGCTACATATGTAAAACCTTTGAGACACAGATATCTAAACCCATCACTCCAGGATTCCACATTAAGTCTGTACAGGAACATGGTATGGCTTATTTATCAGTACATACTATTTTTTTCTTATCTTATATTCAGTCTAGATATCACAATTCAATTAACTCAATCTAAATCATACTGAATAAGCCATAGTCAATGGCCCAAAATAGGACAAAGCATTATCAAACCAGGTGGACTTTTTTTCTTAATATATTATTTGTTCTTTTTCCTGCTCAGGATTGGCAGACTGAATCTGAAGAGTTAAAGATGAAAAGCTTGGCTAAGGTTCTTACGTCTATGAAACAAACCAAGCCCTGCATATAAAAGATAAGATGACCATGAACAGGACAGAGAACTCCAGTAGGAGTATCTAACCCAGAAGGCCAGGGGGTGCAAAAGCACAGAGAGAGAGGTGGCATTTTAGTGACCCATTGAGTATTATGACCAATGTGACAGCCACGTGGAAAACTTAGCATCAAACTGAGACAGTCTTCTCAGCTAAGAGGTACACACAGAGAGATACACACAACAAACAAACAAAACACATGCCTTTGTAAATTGGTTGTTTTTTAAATAACTTTAAAACTACTTAATAGTGGTTTTTTTTTTCGCTCTGGACAGTTCATTCCTTACCTTCTCTTGTAATGTGCAAGATATGGAAGCAGGAATAATTGTGTGTGGAGAAGGAGAGTCTCTTCTTACATGTTTTGATAGTGCTAGACAAGAATTAAAGTTATCTAAGAGAAAAGAAGTGACTAGGTAGATTCATGTGGTCTTAAAACTATGAGGAAAAGAATTTCAACCTAGTTTATCATAAAAACCAAGAGTAACTGAACATTTTCTAAGTGTTAAAATTCGGTTTCTTACAAAGTGTTTGAAATAAAATTGAGTGAGCCCTCACACTAAAATAATCATTTATTTCTAAAATAAGCCCTCGTTTTATGTTGATGCAACACGAAGGACTTGAATTTTTGTACCAGACGAGACAGAGAAATGCGCAGGCTCAAACCATTTTCTTATGGGAATCTGGGATGGACCCCACCTTACTTACTCACTTAAGATAATGACTCAAATTAAGCTTTTTGGACACCCACTTCTGTGGGGATACACATACGCTGATCTAGAAATGAAAGCGTCACAGTTCCATTTCTAGATCCACTAATGCCAGTTTCTCTCTGGCTTTAGCCTTTGAGAACCTGTTTAAGAATACTTAAGCATCCAGAGCTCTGAAGAGTTCAAAGGCCACCTTTTCCAGGGAACTCACTCACTCTGGGTCTCCTGCAGCTGAAAATTGGGTACCTTGCAACAATGCAGGAAGGATCCGAGCTTTTGATGAGTTTCACAGGCCATGTTCTTTAGGAACCGACTCTCTCTGGATCTACCTGCTGAGTTCCAGCAGGACGAGGGGCCGACATCCCACCCGTAGGAAACACACCTGTGCAATTCCAACTCAGTTTGGCTGAAGGTATGTGAAGGAAGAGGTCCAGTGAACAGAAGACTCAACTATAGTTGGCCTTCTCCACACACACTCACACAGAAGTGGGGTAGAAGAGAGATCAGCAGCCAAACGTAGCATCATACCAGCAGTAGAAAATAAATAACCGTGGATGATTCTGACCTAGCTGCATTTATAGTTTTCCTCTTATTTTTCATGCCACCAGAAAGAAAGGAAGTAATTTATGGTAGAAGTAGCAAAGAAAAGTAGATTAATCAGTTGGGGAGGCAAATGTTCAGGTATTTCTTCTAAGATTGATATGCTAAAATCAACACTGATGTTTGTGTTTTTACACCTAGAATTTTTAGCCTGGACATATAGATTGAGACCAAGACCCTCTGTAGGAAAAAGACTTTTTCACCCCCCACCTCCAAAAAAATGCCAATCATGAAAGTCCACTTCAACTTTAGCAAAAAAGGGACATTTTTTCAACAAAAAGTATGCTCTGTATGCTGGCTTCCCAAGGTTCCGACACACCACGACAAATCTGTGGGGGGTTCTTTCTTCTGATAATTCTAGAGCCTGTTACCATAGGAAGGCATATCTTCAATGGCTGGTTGTAGTTAGTTCATGTTTTTCAATCAATTTGCAAATGTATTTGTTGCTGTATAGTGATTGTTTTGCAAAATAAAATTGCTTGTCACCTAACTACAAATTTCAGATTTTTTAAAAAACATTGTTTTTTCATCTCTAGAGGGGAAAATAAGTGTCTGTCTGTCTATCTGTCTCTGTCTCTGTCTCTGTCTCTCTCTCTCTCTCTCTCTCTCTGTGTGTGTGTGTGTGTGTGTGTGTGTGTGTCTGTGTGTGTGTCTGTGTGTGTGTGTCTGTGTGTGTGTCTGTGTGTATATCTGTGTGTGTGTCTGTGTGTATATCTGTGTGTGTGTCTGTGTGTGTATCTGTGTGTGTGTCTGTGTATGTGTTGTGATATGTATATGTACATACAAATTGTTTGATTCAATAAAAGAAAAACTGAGTTTGTTAAAAGGCCACATTATCAATCAGATTCCTATTATGTGTTCAGTCCCTATAGAAGGCAATTCTATATGATAAGCAAATGTCTTTTGTTTTCAGTGCTGGGCATCAATTCCAGGGCAATGTGCATAACAGAGAAATGGTGTACCACTGAGCTAGATCACCAGTGAAAATTTGGTTTTCTAGTCTAAGAGAATAGTATAAGTAAGGCCCAGGGCTCATAAAACGTCTTACAAAATCACCATCTGAAAAATTGTTTGAGAAAGAAAAAGACTGGATTCCCCACTTCAAACCCAATTCACTGTTGGCTCTCTTTTCACTGGCTCTCCAGGGTGTTCATGAGTAAACCATGGCTCATTATCGTACTAAAATGCACACCTCTGGATGGAGATTTAAGAAAAGAATGCATTCAATGTATGAATGTATATTCAATGTATATACAACTATATAACAAGACAGAGCATGAGCAAAAAAAAAAATCCCATGTTATACAGATGAGACAAAAATATTGTGCCAAGGTAATGTGTATCCTAGCTTGGTGCAATGCGTCCTTGGGCAGCTCAACTGTCTTCTCGTTCCTGTATCTGGAAGGAATATACATAATAAATCCTTTCATTGTCCTTATCACTATCTCAAGTTCTTTGTTCCAGGACGTATAAACCTGGAACTGGTTGTGGGTGCCCACTGACCCCCAATATCAGCTGACATCGTTCCCAGGACTAGAAACTTCAAGTGGCTTAAGCACACATTCAATTTCTTAGTTCAATTAACTACTTAAACAAGTCGTCTACCTACTGTGTTCACTTCTCAGGGGCACAAGAAAACATCTAGTCACCCCAAATGTGCTCCAATAACAGACCAAAATATGATTTCACTAAAGTACAACTTAGTGAGACCAATAAGTTTATTGCATTTTCTTATTGAGAACAGATCAGGCATTACATACAGCGGCAGTGGTAACTGCATAAGCAACCAAGTCACCTCAAAATCCCACCATATCATGGATGCTGACTTCATAGAAACAACATCCTGAAATCTCTCTTTTAACCTTTTATTTTATTTTAGTATACACTAGCATCTTCTAAGATCACTTGTAGCTGGAGGAGAAATAGCTGGAATTGCAGGGAAAACTCTCCTGACCCTCCTTGGCAGGGTCAATAGCTCCATTACCATACATCTGGCTACCACTGCTTAGCGCTACTCTAGTTGTGACTGGTCAACATCCTAGAAAGGCATCTGGTTATAATGGGAGGAAAAGAAGCCATACAATACCATCTCAGGCATGGCTGGATCCAGACACCCAAAAGGTTGGTCAAGAACCTCTCTTCCCCCCAATCCAAAAAGCCAGTCATTCAAAGACATCATCAGGAAATTTTCCTTTTTAACTTTTAGGTCTCTTTCCTCTCTATATACCCAGTATAGTGAATAATTCTGAGTGACTTGCAAATTGTGACCAAAACACAACCTCACCTTTGTGTCCAGGTCTGTAAATATTACTCTATTGAAAAGTTATTGACATAAACTGAAGATTTGGGCTGACCCATGACTTTCAAATCACTGTCAGATAAGAAAACCCTGTTACTTGTAGAGAGTCTTACCAAGAGCCTCAGATATTATAATCCAGTGATAATCGAAACTTGGATCCTCATGGTGTAAAACACCATAGACCTGACGCTTTGCTTTGCATTTGGGTGTGGTCTTCTCTGTGGATTTAGTTTCTTTCCCTGGGCAGTTGCTGGTTTTACACCCTTCAGAGATGAAACTTAAAGGGATAATGGCAGGACAAGCACATCTAGAGACTGGCATTCTGTGCCCACTACAACTTAACCAGATCTTTCCTCTTTCCCACTGAGCACCTTAAGAGCTCAGCTCAGCTTCATGCTGCTGAATTTTCTGTCCCTTCCACGTGGCTCTTTTGGCCTCTGAATTCCTCACCCTATGACTCTAGATGTGGAGGCAGCTTTTACTTCAGCAACATCTAGAACCACCAGGTTTCTCCTTAGTACTAGAGTCCCGTAGGATTCTAATGCCTTCCAATATCTCAGCCTTATGGATCTCGTTTGGAAGTTTGTTAATCAGCCCTTTGGATGCCTGCACTAACCTGAGGCTCAAGAAGCTACCACCTCCCCACCAACGTTGAATTTCCATACACAAACACACACCAGAATCCCTTATCAATCTTCCCACATCAAACCACACTCTTTGTCCTCTCTGAGTGTCCTTGACTGGTGAGACAATCCTTGGTGTTACTCCCATTGCCCAATTATATACCACGGAAGGGGATGGTTTTCCACCTTGTCTTAGTCACTCACTGTTCTACTGCTGTGAGGAGACATCATGACCAAAGCAACTCTTATCAAAGAAAGCATTTTAATTGTGGTGGCTTACAGTTTCAGAGTCTGTTAGTCTGTTATCACGACCACAGGGAGGATGGCAGCAGACAGGCATGGCACTGGAGACGTAGCTGAGAGCTACATCCTGATCTGCAGGCAGAGAAGAGAAAGGGTGGCAGAAGAGGGAGCTGGGCCTGGCATGGGCTTTTTAGACCTAGATCCTCACTCCCAGTGACACAGTTCCTCCAACCAAGCCAACAAGGCCACGCGACCTAATCTTTCTCAAATGCTGCCCCTCCCTGATGCCTATGGATTCATATAAATAAATAAATATATATGTGTATATGTATATATGTATACATATGATCCCATGGGACCACTCTTATTCAGAAACCACACACATTTTCTCTTTGTGACCTAATATCAACTTAGCAGCATTTCAGATGCTCAAGCCAAAAGAATACCATTTTAATATGTTGTTTTTATATTTTTGGCTCTTCTCTCAATGTCTGTGCCTTCTGAGTGCAAAGTGGATAAAGACGAAATGGTACTGCTTTGTCTCCTAGAGCCCCAGAGGCATTCAGAGACAAGTGAAGGAAAGTCTTCCAGGACCAATCACAGCTCTGGATAAAGAGCAATCCACATTCACACAAAGTCCTAGCGGGAAAGGGCGAAGGATGGATAATGGGACGGAGGCGACTTCTAAGCAAAGGCAGAAAGTCTGAGTGAAAAGACACATCCAGAACATAAAATTACCTGGAATGTGTGTGAGTTCAGGAAAACGGAGCCCAGATATAACATTCAATATTTTAATAGGCTCTAAAGATGATCTTCTACTGTGAGAGCCAAAGAGCAGTTATTAAAGGTTTTTGACAATCATAAATGGCATTAGCTCAGCCAGGTGGGGGTTGGTGGGGTATACCTTTAATCCTAGAGGCAAAAAAAAAAAAGTATCTCTGAGTTTGAAGCCAAGGTCTACAGAGTTAGTTCCAGGACATCCAGGGCTACATAAAGAAGCCTGTATCAAAATAAATAATAGATAGTGGAAGGAAATAGTCCACTAGTATTATAACTCACTAGTATTAAGAGAGCCAGGCATAGTAGTACACACTTTAATCCCAGCACTGGGGCAGCTGAAAGAAGGTTCCAGCCAGCTTGGGCTAAATAGTGAATTGCAAATTAAGCCAGGCTTCAGACAGAGACCCTGTCTTTTAAATAGTAATTAATAAAAAAACTCCTAGAGGTTGTTGAGTCAGAGATATTCCTATTTATTCGCTTAGTCCTGGTGCGACTTGATGTGCTTGGGTGGGTTTGGGGGGGGCTCCACTTTACTGAGGAGAAGGGGAGAGGAAAAGGGAGAAGAGCGTCAGCAGGTGGGACCTAGAGGAAAGGAGCTTCGATTCCTATGTGAAGTAAATACATTTAATTTAAAAAGCAGTAAAGAATATGAAAAAAATCCTATTTATGAGGATTTTTCATACCTATAGCTGTGTCACTTCTGAAAACTAGGTGCTAGTTTTTTATCCCCACAATCAAAAGATACTGCCTGACATGGATTTTTAAAATCAGCTATTGCATTTGTTTTGTCAACATTTTACATTTCAATTTAAATGAATCCTTTAACAATTAGCGAAATAGTATTTTCTCATTAAATTTCAAGGGCTATAAAAAATGAGGTAAACACTGTGTCTTAGTTACTTTCCCATCACTGTGATAAACATCATGACCCAAAAGCAAGTAGAAGAGGGCGGGTTCATTTGTCTTACTGTTTATATAGCAGCATTGAGAAAAACAAAACAAGAACTCAACACAGAAACTACTGAGGAACACTGCTTGTTGGCTTGCTCCCCATAGCTTGCTCCACTTGCTTTCTTTCTCTTTTCCTTTCTTCCTTCCCTCCTTTCTTTTTTTTTGGGGGGGGGTGTGTGTGGGTTCTTAGAGGGAAGGTTTTGCTGCATAGCCATGACTGTTTTGAACTAACTTTGTAGGCCAGGCTGGGCTCAAACTCACAGTGATCCATCTGCCTGACTCTGGCTCCCCAGGGGCTAGGACTACAGGTGTGTGCCACTACACCCAGCTTTCAGCTTGCTTTCTTATCCTACCCAGGACCACCCGCCCAGAGATGCCATAGTCTATGGGACATGGAGTTCTCTTACAGTCATTAGAAATTAAGAAAATGCCCCCCACAGACAATGCCCACAGGTCAGTCCAACAGAGGCAGTTTGAAGCTCCTCTTTTCATCCTGGAACTCTGACAGATTCAAACACAAGTCTAGACATGATTGTTTTCTGTGGTTCCTATACTATATACTGTGTCTCTACTGTGCTGTAGGCGCTATGTGCTCTTGCACACACAGCCTCGCTGTCTGCTCATTTCACCTCTCATGATATAAAAGCAACAGAGAAGACATAAATAAATGAGTGTGGTTGTGTTCCAATATCGGTTAACTCATGGGAACCAGAGTCTGAAGTTCATACACTATTTACATTTACATTTTTGTATTCTTCCTTTTTAAAATTGTATTCCTAAAGAGGCAAAGGATCTGATATTTTCCCCCTGGCTTCGGTAAACTGGCACCTGATTTGGATAGGCACAATGATGTTTTATACGGTCGCTGCTCCTTATCTCACGGGGCAAAGGGGGAGGGAGAACCTGGGCAAGAGACAAGCCACTGAGGAGGCACTAATGCCCTCAGCTGAGTACGCGCTCCACCTTTCGCAGCCCAAAATAGTTTTAACTCCTGCTCTTCAGTGTGAACCCAACATAGACTTTAACTGAATTGGCTTCTTTGGGTGTCAGCTTTTGCTTGTCTGCAAGGAAGGTGGAATCATCCAGACGGTACCTGTAATTCACATGAAGCAACTAATTAGCAATTAACTGCCAATATTCTTTGGTGATCTTGATAATTCACAAATCATAGATTGCACTGCAATAGTGCACACACAGAAGAAAATGCAGAGACTGGCAGATTTTTACAAGTAAGTGGTATTTTGCCTCTTTCCTCACAATTAACCTGACACTCTGGTACCTTGATGCCATTTTTTTTCTTTACATCTGCCAGGTGCTTTTAGAATGAGTAAACATCTTCAGCCTCTCATCTATTTAGTCATTAATATAATCCTGTGAGGTATGTAGTCTTGCCATATTGGACACATAAGAGTGATGGGACATAATTCACCACCATTATATAAAATACAGCATGTGAAGACAAAAGCCGTAAGTTGAGCAAGGATTCGCTACTTGCAAATCCAGTTTTTTTTTTTAAATTTATAGCCAGATGGATGGCATCAAATTTAAAAAGGTGATACACCTATCTTTAGAGATGTCCTCTAGCTTGGGGCTGCCACTCACTCCTGTGATTCAGAATCAATCGTCCCGACCACATAGCCCTTGCTACTATTGATAATCATGGCTTACAACATGGCGTTTGCCCTCTCAACTCCTTCGTGTTCAACGCTGCCAAGGACCCTGTGGGTCAACAGCGGTCATCTATAGAGTAGGCACCATGAAAACCAGCTGACAGATTCACAGTGCCAGGCCTGTGCCCCGGGGGTCCTTGATCATGCATTGCATCAAGAGTTTTACCTTTTGGATGAGGGCACAACTTCCCATCTAGGAAACTCACCTTCTCACAATACCACTGTGAATTTATTCTATTGTAAATGAGCCCCTCCTCCTTCCTGTCAAACAAAACACCCTGATTGACTCCTTGAGCATTACTCCCCCCTGTACAATATATGAAGACTTATTCAGGCCCATGGAATCTGGGGAAGGGAAATAAGAACAAATATATTCACATGTAAGATTGTGAGAAATAGGAGGAAAGAAAGAAACAAGCATTTAAATTTAAAATACCAAAACTAGGTATCTGTGTAAGTTCTGAGCGTATTTGTAAAACACGAATAAGGCAGATGAACTGGGTTTGGTTTTGTTTGGAATATATTTTTATTAATTCTTCAAGAGCTTCATATAATACATTTTGATCATATTCAACTTCTTCCCCACATTCTTTCTATAGTCTTTCTAATAAAGTCAATTATTATAAATCAAGTTCCATTCATTAATTAAAGAATTTATGAGATTTGAGCGGGTTACATACACATGAACATTTCATGAGAACATAAATACAATTCTTTTAAATCATTTTATTTTGTTTTGTTTATGCGTATAAATGCTTTGCCTGCCTGTGTATCTCCACACAACATTCATGCCTGGAGAAGTGGGCACTAGATCCCATGGGACTAGAGGTTGGGTGGTTATGAGGCACCATGTGGGTGATGGAAAATGAGCTGGAATCCTCTGGAAGAGGAAGCAGTACTCTTGACAGCTGAGTCATCTCTGACCCTTCCTTGTATAATTCTTATGATCTCATAAGCAATATTCTTTTTAAAATACCAATTGTCCCTAAAGAGAAGAGGCCTAGGTCTTAGGAAAGCAAGAGTCTTGCCAGTCTCTTAATTGTCTCTGGTATAAAGGAAATTTTAAAAATATTTTACAGATTAACAGGAAATTTTAATTGAAGCAGTTTTCAAGGGACTATTTGGTATCTCCACTTTAACAGAATGGGTCAGCCTTTATTCAGACATAGGACAGAGTGAAAATGCATGAGTCTTTGTCATCACAGTGTGACAAGCACTGTGTGCAAAAATGAAGGCTGAGGACTGAAACTATTTTGAGCTGAAAAAGCAATAAATGAAAATGAGGACCTGGAAAAATGGCTTTAGTGGTTAAGAGTGCTCTCTGCTCTTGCAATGAACCAGTACAGGACCAAGCACCCATGTAGGAGGCTCACAGTTGCCTCTAACTTTGGCTCTAGAGCACTCACCTCCTTCTTCTAGGCTCTATGGGCTTCTGTACTCATGTATACATACATCCACACCCAAACACACACACACATCTCACACACACACACACACACACACACAGAGAGAGAGAGAGAGAGAGAGAGAGAGAGAGAGAGAGAGAGAGAGAGAGAGAGAGAGAGAGAGAGGAGGCCTACACACAAATAAAAAATAAATCTTTAAAAATAATAAGTAAAATGAACAAATAGTAATTTAGTAGGTATGTCTTCCAATCCCCGAAAATTGTCATACAACTTAATCACCGAAATCTGCAATTTCTTATAAAATAATCAAATTACTAAAGGTGTGGCTAATGTCATGATAGATAAAGGGTATTGGCCCAGGTGCCCCACATGCAGGACAAAGAAGCAAGTATCTTCATAAAATGGAAAATGGACATTGACAGAGGAGTGTGGGAAAGTCTGCACCATCTTATCAGTGACTGTAAGTATGCTAAAAGGAAATAAAACTTGCTCTAAAATTATTCTTTTATTTAGTTATACTCTCAGCAATTCGAGTATGACTTTAAAAACTAACCCTATCTTGATTACAAAATGCATCTTTCTCTTGCATTCTAGAATCTCTGTAGGGGAAAAGAGATCTTTGCGCTTGATACAGAAGTGTAAGACAGCTGATAGAAACCAGCAGTCTGTAGGGAATCTTCTAGTGAAATCATAAAAATTTCATATTTGATGATTCCAATTAAGTGGCTTCTGCATGGTGTCCAGAGTTAGCAGCCACCTTGTGCTCCGCAGGTCCCAGTTTGTACTGCTGAGTCACAGAAGCCTGTGGCTCAGAAAGGATGTGTTGGCTAATGAGCCCCATGAGATGTGAACAGAAAACGAAATGCAGTGTGGGTGCCATGTTCTCTTCTGTGCTTAAGTATGCGAGTTACATAACATGGGCTCTGACAGTGACCTACTCAGTGCTTACCCACTTTCCCCAGTCACTCAGCAAAGAAACATTGTGCATTATAATATTAAGTCAAAAATGACACCGAATGCTAAGCTATAGGATAATTCGTTGGAACAGCCCAAGGCTATGCCATCAGAGCAGAAACATAACACTAGTGATTTCACTGTACAGTGTTGCAAGTGCTTTAGCTATTTTTGTGGTAATACCAACACCTGCCCATTGTTGACACTTCTCCTTGTTGAATGTTGGGGGGGGTCTGTATTGTTTCTTCTCAAATCTAAAGCCATGTTGCACAAAACCATTAGGCAGGAGAAAAGCTGTCACTTGGCCTTTGAATCTAGGTTGGAAAAAATTCATTAGCTTCTACCAGCTTCTCCTGCTATACTCACTCCAAGTGCAGTAAGCGGTAAAATACCCTGAGACCCACACATAGGAAAGCTCCTAAGTGTGCATATGCTTCTTCTAATGGAGAGTTCAAGTCCCCAGCAGTCACCCAGTATGAACCATCACCCATGTGAGCGATCTTGGGCATGTGTCCCATGCAGAAACGGCAGTGCCAACCACATCTTACTGTTAAGGCACAAAGGACTCTAAATAAAAAGTGTCCATTTGAGGCTTCCCAGACTCCTGACTCACAGATCATGAACACTGTAAAAATCGTTGATTTTTGTAGCTAACATTTGGCCTACTCATTTGTCATGCAACAATAGAAAACACACGAGTGAGTTTCATCATCTCAAGAGCCTTACAGAATGGATACTCCTCTTATTCTTTGCAAATATTTTTAGCTTGCAAAAAAATAGGCTTCATTATAATAGATTTCACATAACCATAGCATTGTACTTTGTGACTATTTAGTCTCTTATTACCCTTTTAAGTCCCTGTGTTCACTTTTGTCTCCCCATATAGTCCCCCTATTTGATGTCATAATATACATACATATGTGTCTATGTGTCTGTGTGTTTGCTTCTACATAGAAGCAAAATGTTTGTCATCTGGACTATTTCACTTAAATGATGGCCCCAGTCCTATTCTTCTTTGTGGATGAATTATATATCAGCATCAGACTTTCTTTCTCCATTTTTTATATGACAAAACTATCCCCCAGAAATGCATCATGGCCATCTCAACATGACCTGGCTTGTGAGGATCACAAGGAGAGACACGGGTAGTCTGGGTCTGAGGCAAAGAGAGGACAATCATCCCTGAACTGCTTTCAAATTTAGCTCTTGACCGCATGAGCATTTGAGCCAGCTTTGGCTGCCTCTACAAATGCTATGTAGAAAACTTCTTGTCATATAATAACTTTAAAAGTGATCCCGAACTTGCCTCCCTGTGCTGAAGGAGGGATGCAGTCCACACTCTGAGAGCATGAGTGTGTGTCCAGGAGTTACAGAGAAGCCAAAACCATAGAAGGCCACTGAACCTTCACAGTCCTCGGTCTCTCTGCAGCCACTCTGCAGAGGTGGGGGTGGGTCTTTTGATAAGAGAGTTCCCAGGCAAACAGTGCTCAAATCAAGCGATACTCTGCATTAACAAAGATGCTGTGTTTCTATGCTGGATGCTACCAGGTGATCTTACTATCCTATGTGTCTTGGTCTCTGCCTCCACTATTTGTGCCTCACTCTAACCTACTTTAATTGTATTCCCTAATAAGAAGTAACAAACCATTGTCTCAAGCCATGCTTCTGAGAAGCTGAGTCAAAAGGGAGTATAAAAATAAATTATAATAATAAAAAATACTAAAGAATATATATGTATACACACACACATATATATGTCACCGGGAGTGGTGGCTTGCGGCTGTAATCCCAGCACTCAGAGAGGAAGAGGCAGATCTCTGAGTTCGAGGACAGCCTGATTTACAAAGTGAGTCCAGGAGAGCCAAGGCTACACAGAGAAACCCTGTCTCAAAAAACCAAAAGAAAAAAAGAGAAAGGAAGAAAATGCCGTCACTCAATTCTTATCTACGTGAAATTGCATGGCATTGTTTTGCACATTTAAGTTTCAAAATAAGTAACATTATAATTTTGAGGTAATTCTGAAATAATTCTGAAACTTTTTATTTCACTGAACATTAAGGAAACTTTTGTATGTTGATATGTAGAGTAAGACTCATGCATGTTATATGCTAAATGCTTTGTTTTGTGAATACATCATAAGCGTATGTATTAAAATGAGTCTTTCTACCCAGGAACATAGTTATTTTTTAAACCTTTAGATAGTTTATTTCATTTTTCACAAATATGTTCAGTACCGTTGATTAGACTTATTACTTGATGCCTTATGTAGATTCATTTTTATGTTTAAAGCTTAAAATATGATATTTTCAGAGAATGATGAACTCTATAGAACGCAAAACAGAGAAATGTAGTAATAATTTGATCACAGAATAAGAAGAAATATTTTAGGCACATTAATAGGCAATTTACATAAGAAGGTCGTGTTTGGGACGGTAACCAGGCATTTGAGGATGCTGAGGGCAGACGATCAGCATTGTCCTTTTCCTAAAGCAATCGGTGTACAGAGAGGGAAGGGACAGGAGAAGATGTACAGAATATAGGCAAATCATGGCAATCCGGCAGACTGAGGTGAGATTCCAGACTGAGGATGGATCGGGGATGCGAGACATATAAGGTATATCTATTTCTCCTACTTGGCAACAGATTTTTTAACTTCACCCTCCAGGGCTACAACACCAGTGTGACTATTTTCACACACTTCTGACTCTTAAGAACATGACACAAGCCGCCATGCTTTACATTCAACTTTGAAGGCATCGCCATCGAGTTAATGGAGGGGGCGGGGGTAGGATTCATTTCCAAAACTGTTTTTGATGGATTACTATGAACACCTTTTAAATGATTTTCATCAGCTCTCAGACACTTACATTAAAGCATTCCAAACTGGGTCTTACTGAAGCAATCTTCTCCGAAAACTCAGCCAAGGGTTCTCCTGTGCTCAGCTTATCTGCCAAGAACATTTTATTTTTGTACACATCTGGCAACTTGGCATCTGGCTACTTTCAAAACACACTCTCTTCTTTTATAAAGAGAGACCAGCCTTCAGGGACTGATATATATTGAAATGTCTTTCAATTTCCGCGTACATGTCTCTGAAAGGCAGTGACCTCTCAACTCTTTCTATCTAAGGCTGCCCCTCTCTTGAGACCACCTTTGGGGAAGTGCTATATTAACTACAACACCTCCCACAACTATAGCACCTCCCACAGTGAGATATTAATAACACTCACAGATACAGAGCTCAACCATCTACTATGGCGATTGCTATTGATCAGAAAACTGGTTCTTGACTTTTTTTCCAACATTGCTCACCCGAGTTAAGAAGACATGTGTGACAGGATATCATATAGACAACACACGGGGAGACAGCAGGCTGTTTCCCAAAAGGCAAAAGAGCTGGGGTATGGTTTTACTGGGTGTCTGAAGAGCAAACCGTAATAGTAATATTGATTCCACAGTAAGATGTTGTTTTGAAAGCTGACATTGATAGTGCTTGTTATAGATTCCTCCTATCCTCCACATGATGCTCTGCCTCAAGGGCACCCAGGAATGGAAAATGGCATTAACTCTTCTTCAACTTCCACCACAGTGTAATTCTTTTCTGTCCTTAAAGAGAATTCATGAGTGTGGCTCAGTACTTCTTCAAACACCCCAACTACAAAACACTCTACTATGCTCGAAAGTTGCATCAGAACTTTGAAGCCTGGCTGCAAAGTTTTTACTTCACCATTCACCTCAGACTATCAAGTGAGTAACCTTATCTTTCTGGGGCTCAGTTTTCTTCGAATGTTGATTATTCATCTTACTGCATTGTTGCACACTTAATACAAACCTGGATATATAGCGCACATTTGAAAATATCTCTACCCTCACCATCAAACTCATTGTTAGAAAATGACTATCAATCAATTCATATCTGACGTAGGTCATCAGGCCCGAATGTTCATATGTTATCTTTCATCTTTTCCTGAAAGCTGTGTTTCTGCTATTCTTACTTTATCATTTCCAGTCATGGGAATTGTTCTCTTTCCAGGATGAAAAATCCAACTCTACATCAGATATTATCCCCTTCAGAATTTACTGATTATTTTTCCTCATATAAACTCAGCATTGCCTTATCCAATAACTTTCTTGTCCATAAATATGTCATTTTAAAATACCTTCTGCACAGCGACTTTAAAAGACAATTTTCTCCTTTATTTCCCATCCTCTTTCTTTGGTGACACAGTCTCACTAGTGTATCATATCGCTGTGGCTCTCTGTAACCTTATTATGTAGAACAAGCTGGTCTTGAACTTGTGGCAGTCCCCCTACCACTACATCCTGAGTGATGGAATGCTGGGCACATGCCACCACAACATACAAGGTTCCCTACACAATTAATCAGTTTTAATATAGAATCCAGAAACTTAGCTCTTAGAACTTAGAACCAAGCATGTGGAGAACTCATATCTGCAAACAACTTGCATGGACTTGTGGGTAGCAAGTGACTTCACAGTTGTCAAAAAGTGAAAGCGATTGGAATGTCCCTCTGTAGGAGGCACCAGCTCCTTGTGCTCGCAAAAAAGCACTAGGGAAGCCAGGGATGTGAAGCACATAGGGTTGTCTCTTAGAAGGGAGAGATGCACAGCCTGTTTTCCACCCAGAAGGCTGGGAGTGGATGTGGTTGATAGCCTTATGACCTCCATGTGGCCAGACCACACCTACTCCCACAGATCCTCATCAGGATCTTGTTTGTCTCAGTCAGCCTATTGCACTATAGGATCAATCTATGGACTCTTAACATGAATATGTTTATCTTGATCCCATTTCCTCTATAGGAACTATCTTTAAAGAAGATGTCACTTGCACTTTACAAGAGTTTCGATGTAGTCATGTCTTAAGCTTTTTATGCACATGCACATGGGATTGAGTTCATTCACATCAGGAAACTTTTTCCAAATTTTGATGCACCTAAATATGCCTAAAATAAACCACTTGAGGTCAAACTCTCTTTGAACCAACTCTACCTACAGAATTGTGCTGAATTGAGCTGCCTTTTTCTCTCTCCTAGCTCAACACTCTGCTGATTTTGATTGCTGCAGAGACCCTGAATCCTTCATGGTTACGATGAGATCATGTTTGTTAATACAAAGAAATGAGCTATCAAGCTACTAAAAGTTGAGAAAATTTAAGCACGTGAGCACGCACACAAATGTGAAACAGCCTGTCTGAAAAAGACACATATTGTGTGATATTCTGGGAACAGCACAACTCTCCAGGCAGTAAAAAGATCTATGGTTGCTAGGGGTCAAATGAAGAAAAAATAGAACTGCATAGGCTGAGCATGGGGGAATCTGAGCCAATGAAACTGCATTATATGCTACTGTAATGATGGGTGTGTGGCATTATTGTGCAAAACACATATAATCGTGCTATTCAGTCAGCACTATTATCAACTATGAGTTTAGTTAATAATAATTACCAATATTAGTAAATAAATAATAAAGATTACATCACAATAAAGCAAACCATTAATCATAGGAAAAACTGTGGGTGGAGGGCAAAAGAGTATATGGGAACGTGCCATGGTCTGTTCAGGTGTTTCTACTAGCTTGAAACTTCTGTAAGATACAAAGCCTATTAATATTGTTAAACACAGAAGGTTTGCATAAACCACTTCATAGCAGCATCCAAAGCAGAGTTTCATTGAATTTCTAGGAGAAAGTATGTGTGGACAGAAAAGTATGGGAGTTTTTAGGGCTACTTTTGATTTGATTTTGTTAATGGGCACTAGCTTAGCGTAAAGTCATCTCTTTTGGACAGCATCCTTTCTGACAATATTCTAAAGCTGATATCTCCTATCAAGCCAAACCAAGTCCCTCTTTCAGTTCCTATATATTAGCCTGAGTCTCATCTGCAATCATGTTTCAGTGACTTTCTATAGAATACTAACCACAGGATGGTCTTTCTACCATGTTGCCTCCTCTGAAGTCCACGAGCACTTGCCCAGCTCTGTCCTGGTGGTGATCACTGAAACTTCCAATGGAGAACCTAGAACAACCCACCAATGCCTGCTACCATCTGATCAGAAGCATCCTTCCTCCTTGCCTATTTTTCTTTTTAAATGGAATCACCATCTATTCAGTTGTTCAAAACTTGAAGATTTGGTTGGTGTTTTCTGACAGCATCATTGACAAGAGACTGTTAATGTCTTGCCACAGCTTTTCACTTTCATAGAGTATGCATCTAGCAAATGGTGGGTGGGTTAGAGTCCAAACCTTAACTGCTTTTCAGCTGCTGGTTTCTTTCCCTTGTGCCCACTTGGCCATCAAATCCTACGATGTCTAGCTTATAACTTTAGTGTCATGACATTGACTCAGGTTCTCAGAGAATACTTTTCTAGTTCCTCTTTTCACTCCATTCACATCAACTACACACAAAGGATGTTTTTACTTCCTGTCCAGCAACAGATACCTGTCTGTGTTTTCTTCCTTGTCCTTCGGCTGATAACTGGACCTGTGCTCATGTTTGCTATAAAACTCTTCCCTGCGTGCAGCTGTCTTCCCTTCAACACTACCAACATAGATACAGTTTCCTGGTGTATAAATATACTTAATAAATATTCATTGAATACATTTTATCTAGTCTCTATCTTTGTCTGTTTTAAGATCTATTTTTTTTCTGGGCATGCACTTCCATAATGCTGGCCCTCAGAAGACTGAGACAGGGGGAGAGCAGAAAATTTAACAGCAGGTTGGACTCCCCAAAAAGACAATACTAAAGTAATTACTAAAATTTTTAGATCCTTATTAGGCAATATCTTCAAGAAAGTAAAGGAAAAGTTTATTTCTGGGTCTTAAAGATCACTATGTATCAAAGAATTTTCTTCATATGGGGTATATGTGCTGTTCTCAGACAATATCATGTCCTGTCTCATAAGATGAAGGTCTAAGATCTGACCGTCATTTCATGTTTGTACTCATATCTCTGTCCAAAAAGGGTTAGCCTACATTTTGATGTTGTTTGTTTGTTTCCTTTGTTTTGGTTGTTTGCAGGCAGATACATATACAGCATTGGCATTGTAGTCAGGCTGCGTCACCTCACCTCACTCCACTTGTCTCTGTGTTAGATAATACTTTTTAAAGGAACACAGCTATAAACTATGTGGGCATTTGATACACAGAAGTAAAATGGCAGTAATCACCAGAGTGAACAAGACCACCAAAATGCATTGACTGACTTATAATAAATCATGTTTCGCGTAATTCAACGTTGATCTGAAACTACCTGAAACCCAGGACTGGTTAGTTTGTGTCACCCTGCTTTGGTAAATCAAGCCTGTTTTACAAGTACAAAACAAATTCTCACGTAGGAAAACTTCTCAGTTCCCTCTCACTTCCCAGCCTGCCTCCTGCCCTGATTTCATTTTCTAGTGATTTCCTCCTGCTAAACCCGAGATGGACTGCTGACCTCTTTGCAAGAGGTGCGAATGATGCCAGAGTTAGCAACTGCTCTGCGGCTCTCCAAAGCTCCTCCTCCCCAGAGGTCGACAGTCCTAAGGACGCAGAGGTTAGGAAGCAGGACAGGGGACACTCCTGGGGTGCACTCCGAGAGGAGCAAGCAGAACCCTGGGTGCCGAAGAGGCCGCGCGGGGGACCGGCGTGCCCGTGCCATGCGGAGCGTGGACTCCCGCGGCCACCCCGCAGCTGCAGCCCCGGCCCCCTGCTCTGCTCCGCGGCTGGGCCGCCCCGCGCGGGCCGCTGTCCACAGTGGGAGGTGCTGAAAGCAGGGCGCGGGGGCGGCGGGCCGGCCGGCTGCTCCGAGCGCCCCCCTCCGCGCCGCGCCGCTCCTCCGGCCCTCCCCTCCTCCATCAGCCATGTTCCGCGCGCGGGGAGGGCTGGGGGAAGGGGCGAGAGCCGGGGGCCGGCGGCGAGGAGAGCCGCCTCTGCCTCGGGGAAGGAGGGGATGAGAGCTGGGGGGAGCAGCGCGACGAGGAGGAGGCGGCGGCGGCGGCGGCGGCCGGCGAGGAACCCGCGCTGGGTTCTGCGGTAGGACTCCCGGGAGCCACCATCATGGTGAAGAGGAAGAGCTCCGAGGGCCAGGAGCAGGACGGCGGCCGCGGCATCCCGCTGCCCATCCAGACCTTCCTGTGGCGGCAAACCAGGTGAGGGGCGCCGGGCAGGGTGCGCTCGGGGTCGCCGGGTCGTCGCCACCGCAACCACCCAGCCACTGAGGCCGCGCCGCAGCCTGCAGTTAGCAACGTCTCTAGGGGTGGAAAGCGAGCCCTCTGCAACCCACTTAAAAGCACGCATTAAAAAAAAAAATTCTCACTGAAGTTTGACAACAAGCAGATTGGCAGTTTTCTAATACATATATACATCACTGAGGGGGTGGGAGGGCAGAGACCTTGGGCAGAGGGGGCGGGGAGCCAGGAAGGTAATTGGGACTGGTTCCGCTCTCGCCTCCAATTCCCCCTCCATCTCCTGCTGTAATCCCTGCCTGGTGACCTGTTGTTTTCTAGCTTGTTTGGCATATCTGCTGTGCCCACTTGTTAACCATTTTTGCTTGGATTTAGTCAGCATCCTCTTCATGGCTAAAGCCCCTGGGCAAAATGATATTTGATAGATTTTTTTTCACCTGGCCAGGCCTGACACCCCTGCCAATAAACAGTAAAGGGCCTTCCTGTTATTCTAGAGATTGAGTACACATGGAACTAGCTGGTGAGACTTATGACCCAGACCTGTGCGCTTTTTTTTTTTCTTTTCTTTTTTCTTTTTCTTTTTTTCTCTTCAGTTTTTAAGATAACTGCATTCATGAGGAATGCGCCCCTCCTGACCATTGACGATTTAGAATCCGGTTAGGTAAAAGTCTACAAAGTAAGCGTGGCATGGACAATTGTAAAAGGCCACGTCTTTTTCATGTATGTAATTAATGTGTAAAGGCAAATGTCGTCATCTGTCCAACCCCAGCTCATTAACAAGCTATAAGGAAGGATGAAATCTGAGTTGCGTGGAGCCATGCCCTACTCGGTGAACAATATGTCACAAACATGCTTTAAAAAATAGTTTTGCTCATGTTTATAACAAAAGCCTTTACTATTTTTTTTTTCAGTGCATTTTTGAGGCCTAAACTGGGGAAGCAATATGAAGCATCTTGTGTGGTATGTGGTTTTTCCTCACCACTTAATGATTATTTTCATATTCTCTGTGTGTGATAATATAACCCGAGGAGGGACTGAATCATATTAACTCCACAAGTTAATTAAATTAACAAATATCAGTGAGTATTTGCCATGTACCAGACATAGTTCTATACTGTTGGGGTAGGGCAAAGACATAAATGAAATACAGAGTTTACGTGCTAGCATGAGGCAGAAAGCCTGCAGATGGATATAAATATAAATATAGATACAGATACAGATATAGATATAGATACAGATATAGATACAGATATAGATATGATAGACGGTGAGAAGCACTATGGAGAAAAGTAATGAAGTATATTAGAACTACAGTAGGGGTTTTATTTTATAGGCAGTGGGTGGATAAGGCTTAATTGCTAGTGTGATGCTTGGGCAAAGACATAAGGGATGCAGGAAGGAATCCTGTCTTCAGAGAAGAGCAGAGAGAACTACAAAGGACCTTAGCATCAAGTAGGAAGGAGCTAGAGGAATGGGAGGGATTGAGGGGGGCAGCGGAAGAGAGGCAGCGACAGTAGAATTGGGCCCAAGAGGACCTTTTAGGGAAGATTAGAAGTCAAATAATTATTCAACAAAACAGAGACCATTATGTTCTCATCATCTGTACAACGAATGACTGTGGAGTACTTAATAAGCAATTCTGTATGTTTATGTCTTGCACACATTCTGCAGGTCGTGAAAATAGTGCTGGCAATGTTTATACAGAATGAAGCAAACTTGTCCTGAGGTTCTAAAGGAATCACATTGCCTTATGGGACCTATTTTGCAAACTGAGAAAATAAGGCACAAAATTATGAAGCAAAAGTGAAATGAATTTTAACAGCTCCATGAATGGCTTTAGATTCCGTATAGTATGCTGGGAAAGTGGAAAGCTGCCCATTTCCACGCTGCCAAACATATTTATAAGTAGCTGTGTGGATGGTCCTCTAGTATGGACTTCTGAAGTGGAAAATCGACAAATTATGATGCAAATCAACTGGGAAGCTAAACACACACGCGCGCACACACACACACACACACACAGGAACATGGAGGCACTGGCTTTGTTGAGTTGTCAAGAAGGTATTTTGAAACCTATCTTTCTTAACAGTATCATTGATGGAATTTCTTGTATCTGAGTCATTTCAATAACCTGACACTTTAAGACCTTCCTTAAACTATACTGGCACTCACTAGAGCTT
Organism: Acomys minous; assembly: GCF_964271855.1. Classification (NCBI taxonomy): domain Eukaryota; kingdom Metazoa; phylum Chordata; class Mammalia; order Rodentia; family Muridae; genus Acomys; species Acomys minous. The sequence goes on along the minus strand of NC_140486.1, from coordinate 107,700,547 downwards.
AAAATAGCCAGGACATTTTTCTATTCTTGGTAAAGATATATATGATGATCTTTAAAGTGCTCACAAAATAGCAAGTAGTTCGGTTTCAGGCATGTAAGTAGATAAATAGAGAATGAGGCAAATTGATAACAATATAGGGCACAAGTATGGAATTTCAAAAGTTATTAAAGAAAGTTACATTAGCAATGTTTAAGAAGAAATGGCATCAACTACCCAGTTCTTTGAGGTTATGGGATTGAGCAATTCATCCTTTTTGATGTATCTGTGTACCTTTCACTAATAAAAATTATTATTTTTTTGTTTTTGATCTGTTTTTAGTAAGAAAAGAAATAGTTCTCATTAGATGATCCCAGTAACAAGTCACTTTTTGCCAAATATCTTAATAGTTACAATAATACAGTTAGAATATGCAGGGCTTATATTACAGCCTCTACAAGACAATCACTCAAGTGTATTGACCAGTCAGGGCTCCGAAGCATGAATCACATTCTTATGAGTTAAATCTACATTGACTTTGTTCTTATAGCTGGTCAGTACTTTAAACAGACACTCTCTACCCTTAACAGAGAAAACAAAGCAAAAGGTGTGTGGGTCAAACTTGTCTCTTGTAGTTTTCTTAGCTCTCGGAACACCTATTAGACAGGGATAGAAAAATTATTAAAACAAGAGGCAAAGACGACTCATTTGATGGCTGTTTCTCTCCTCTCCCTTCCTGGTTTAGTTAAGGAATCCCTTGGTTGCATCATTGCTTTAAAGATGAAATGAGTCAGTAGCCTCAAATCAGATTTTTCTGAAATAGTTTCGTATCTCCGTTAGCACCTGTTGAGCACACTGACATAAATTCCATTTCTCAAGATACTTTCATGAAACACATTTTGTTTTGGCCTAGAGTTATGGTAGCCACTTTGAATACTCAGCAACATTTTTTTTATTTAATTTTTAAAAATGTTAGTTTTCTTAATTTATTCAGATTACAACTCAATTGTTATCCCATCACTTGTATCCTCCTATTCCTCCCTCCCTCCTGCTTTCACCCTATTCCCCTCCCCTAGGTCTATGACCAAGGGGGACCTCCTCCCCCACTATATGGTCATAGGCTATCAAGTCTAATCTTGGTAGCCTGCTTATTCTTTCTTTGAGTGCCATCAGGCCTCCCCACCAGGGGGAGGTGGTCACATATGGAGCACCAGAGTTCATTTCAGAGTCAGTTGGGGGCATCTTTTTAAGAGGACAGTGGTAGCTCATGCAGTCTTGCCTTCACATGGTGTCACATCTACACCTACATGTTGCTGATGCCTGAAACTCAGCAACATTTTTAAAGAAAGTATTATAAGTATATTAAACATATAATATCTTGACACCAAGTCTGTTGCTATGTGAAGAAGCCTATTTTCTGACATTTAAAACAATTTATTTATTTATTTTAGGACATGCTGTTCAATTTATTATTTTTCACATATACATTTATATTATTACACATTTGTATAACAAACTACAGACCAGATAGTTTAGTTTTAAAATTAAGCTTAGTTGTTTAGGGGTTAAGATATTTTTATGTCTAGATAGGTATTTTTAGCTTAATAGAGATGAGATATGACAGATATTGATTTACATTCAGAATTTTAGACTCATCAAGATAGGGGAGATGTTTTTTTCAAGGTTGCCAAGTACAAATAGGCAAAACACTATGAGTGCAACAGTTATATAATACCTGAAGAAGCATGCTTTAACAGAAATAAAAACACAGATGATTTCAGAACGCAGACTATATACCCTATAGCTCGAAAGCCTACAAACTGGCAGTTAACAATGACCTATGGTTGACTCACTGCAGGTCAATGTGCGCCTGGCAAATACGGGAGTGCCCCCTAAAAAATTTTGAGCTCTGTGATTATCTTTTGTAATATGTAGCGTTTTAGCATTAATTTTAATAGTCTCCAATTCTTTATTTTGTATGCTTCCTAAACATTGCAATCTGCAGTCCTTCGAGCGAGTATTGGTAGAAAACAAACTGCATGGCCTCTCCCCAGCCCTCTCCGAAGCCATCCAGAGTATTTCCAGGTGGGAGCTGGTGCAGGCCGCCCTTCCTCATGTTCTCCACTGCACTGCCACCCTGCTGTCAAACAGGAACAAACTAGGTGGGTGTTCCAGCATTGTTCAGTTATTCTTTCCTTTATGTGTGACGTGTACAAGAACACATGTAAAGTAGTTACTACCCTTCTGAGCACTCTGCTTGCATTATCTCACATAATTATCATAGAATTTCATCCCTATCAATACCATCACTATTGGCATTTTACCAAAGGGACCAGGCTTCCTTGTTTGTAGTTTTACACATGTGAAGTACTCTCCGCTCAAATGTTAAAACAGCATCAGGAATGTCAGGTGCACTAAATACTCTGACCCGGTCTGTGACTTACCATTTATCCTTCCAGTTCCTAATGCAAATGGTTCATGAACTTGGCTTAGTCTCCTAAGGCAGTAGTTCTCAACTTTTCTATTGTAGTAACCCCCAATACATTTCTCATGTTGTAGTGACCCCTGATCATGAATTTATTTTTGTTGCTACTTTAATACCTATTATTTTGCTACTGTTATGAATAGTAATATAAATATTTTTGGATATAGAGGTTTGCCAAGGGGGTCACAAGCCATAGTTGAGAACCACTGTTGTAAGGCCATTTTCTCAGCTTCATTGTATTATTTATAGATAGATAGATAGATAGATAGATAGATAGATAGATAGATAGGCAGGCAGACATATGATACCTATTTATAGATGATAAATTGCTTTTGTCACTAAGTAATATTTTCTAGCCATTTCTTCTATGTTGGGGAATTCAGCTTTCATCTCATTCCCTCCCTTTGTTTGTGTTTCTACTTTGATATTATAGGGCCCTTTTCAGGTCAGGCCTAAAATAGAATAGTTTTTAATCTTCACTGTCTATACTTTTCATCATGATAAGGCAGGCCTCTTTGGTAAAATACTTAAAAATCATGCTGATAACATACGGTAGCATGCTGTTCTGGAGAGATCGTGGCCAGTAAGAAAGAGCCCCAAGTGGAAATGAGCCTTATAAATACTAGTTGCTTGAAGTTTGGAGTAATGATAGTGTCTCCTATGAAGAACTTCTTTTTTTCTCTGTACCTCCATATTCTGGTCAGATAATTTACCTGTACCTGGCTGTGTGGTTACCCCATGCAGGCCACCAGGATAAACTGGGTGTTGCTGAGACAAAACTCCTTCACACCCTGCACTGGATGCTTCTAGAGGCCCCGCAGGACTGCAACAGTGATCAGTTTGGGGGTACAGACCGAGGCTCCAGCTGGGGTGGCAGCAGCAGCGCTTTCATCCACCAGATTGAAAACCAGGGTTCTCCCGGGCAGCCTTGCCGAAGTACCTCCAATGATGAGGAAGAGACCAACAGAAGGAAGATCTTCCAGAACTCCATGGCTACCGTGGAGCTCTTTGTGTTTCTGTTTGCTCCTCTGGTGCACAGGATAAAGGTAAACAGTAGGCTAATGTTAGATGTGGTGGGATAGAAATGAGTGAGATGAACATCCGAGGATGCTTCCACATCTCTTCGCCTGTGTCTTTGGATGATGTTGCATCAGCCTGGTAACCTGAAACACTGGCTATTACTTTAAGAAACCACAAGCCTCCTTATACCCTTTACCTACTCAAAACCCTTCAGCGTGTTTACAAGCATCAGACAACGGTGCTTCCAAAATTGAATGTGTTATGCACGTCCAAGTATGATTTACAGCTTAGAGTCTTGTCTTGGTTTCTCAGCTGTTAGTCTCTAACAGGCCACCTCAAGGTCCAGCTCCGGGAGTGACAAGAGCCATTCTGTGGAAGTGCTCTTGGCGTTTGCTCTGCATGCTTTTCTGTCCTCTCTTCCTCTCGTGGTCCTCTCAAACGCAACTGCAATCCCATCATTCCCGTGAAGCTGTTTCTCGCGCCTTCTCCATGTGGACAGTCACGAGCCTCTCTCTATGTCCATAGCCCTTTGAAACTACCTGTATCATAATACAGGATCTGAGGCAGAAGTTTCCAATGTTATGTGCGAAGGCCTTTTGACAGTGGTGTAAAACAATTGGAATTGTATCTGAAAGCATTTTCAAGGAATAAAATAGAAAGCACAGGGTTCCATATTATACCTAGTATGGTAATTTTCTAGATGTATGAGCCTGGTTATGTCATTTTGCCTCATATCTCATTTTCATAAAATCATCGATACCCCCCAACGCTGTAAAATAGATGCGAGGACGTACATATTATATTCCATTTCAGAAACAAGACAAGAGATGAGAAACTATTCATGTGCTTAGGCGCTCCTCAGTATTGTAACTATAATGAATAACTATGCCATTTAGCCATCAGTATATGAAGGTGGGTGGACTATTAATTACTAGGAAAGAGATGACAGAAAAAGCATTGTTTGTTAAACACATTCATTTTTTAATGTTGTTCAATCAAATTGTTTTAAAAGATTTAGCTTTATAATGCTAAAGGTTTTTTTTTTTTTTAAATAAGAGTCACTGAATCGAAAGTATTTCTTCAATTGAGATTGGTCGTATCCATCCTGCTTACGGGACCTGTAGGCCCTGACCTCTGCTTCCCTCTTCAGCTTACTCATTTCCTTCAGCATTACTGTACAGACATTCATAACCTTATTCTTATGATCAGGTCTCTGAACTGTTTTTCCCCTGCAGCATTTACTCCTGCCCTCTCTCTTCACATCCTCATGTGATTATCTATCTCCCTCCAGTTGTAATCTTGTCACTGTCAGATGTCAACACATAAGGTTCTTTCACTGCTTTGCACCACAAGGATTTCACCCTGTGTTTTGGCTTAGCAACTGTCGCTGCCAGGAGTTATCATAGGTGTTTGAGAACATCTTTAATGTCCATTATTCATACTTGAAGAGAAATTCTAAATGAAGAGATGCTGGGATGCTCTTTTCCTAAGTCACAATCATATTTCTAGTGTCCAGATGAGTGCGTGGCTCTCATTAAGTGTTTTTTTGACTGACTCACTGAGAAGACCCAAGATGTTACCAGGAGCCATTGAATGTGGGTACATGATCGTTAAACATGAAGAAGACAAGGGAAATAGTTCTCAAAAAAACAGCCCATGGAGATGTCCAGGGGTCAACAAATAACATCTGAATTGGAGAAACGGATGTCTACAGTGGCTGCAATGTTATTTGGAAGACATGGTGGAGACTTCAAGACTTAGAAACAAATGACACTACATTTTGAGTTCAGTGCCTGGCAATGGTTACTGTATCACACTGAGTAATTTATTTTTAAATCTATGACAAATTTGAGAGCATTTGGAGGAGTAAACAAGTCATAGTACTCAACCTAAAACATAGAAGGACATCAACAAAGCTTTGTTGTTTGAGTGTTAGTATTTTATTGCTACCAGCATTTTGTATTAATGGGAGAGAGATGCTAAATGCACTTAAGCAGATATGAAAGGATTAAAATGCTCTCTGGAAGCCCTCCAAATTTTAGTAGTGGCCTGGAGCACTTACCAAGGAGTCAGTATAGAAGGACACGGTGCAGTGACAGAAAAATTGTAAATAACTATTATTAGCTATATTGCTAGAATAAATTTTGTAGCATCATTTTCATTGCTGTTTTGTTCTAGATATTATAAAAATATAATTGCTGAGTCAATAAATATGCCTTCAAGGCTCTCGCTCTCTCTCTCTCTCTTTCTCTCTCTCTCTCTCTCTCTCTCTCTCTCTCTCTCTCTCTCTCTCTCTCAGAGTGATTTTTTTCTAAGTCACTAGGGATATAAGATTATAAATTACTGTCTCTTGGCTTTGACACTGTTGGCATTTGGAGCACAATAATCCTGTTGCTGGACACTGAACCACAAATATACCTGCAAAGTGTCCATCACATCCTCTCCTCCCTGAGTTATTACATCCACAAATAACTCCATAGGTCACCAAGTTGTGGGTGATGGGGAATTGGTCTGGACTGAGACCAGCACCCTAGATTTGTCATTTACATGGTGGTTATAGGACTGTGTTGGGGGTCTATCTGCCTCCTGTATCCTTTCTGCCTCTTTCTGCCACTTACCAGTACAATCCTGCCCTCTGTTCTTCAAACTCCGACCCAGGTCAAGGCCAAAGGCTTCCTGTCTCCATGAGCTAGATGTTTCGCTGTGGTTTTTAAGGCTTTTCTGTGCAGGTCTGTCTGCCCAGAACACTGCATAGTCTACTCCTCCGCCTGGAAAACACCTGCTCATCCAAATCTTTTAGGATTTTTTTCAAAACCTACTCTCACTCTTTCCTATTTCAGTAATGTTGTAGAGACATGTTCATTGTTTCAATTAGTCTGTTTATATGTCATCTCTTACTAGTTTGTAAATGGTTTGAAGGTAGAAATGATAGTTGCGTCTATGGAAAGTTGTTGAGGTTAATTTGTAAGTATGGCCTAATAGATGTTTATTACTAGGCTAATTATTATTATGGCAACATTTTCTAACCTGCTAGCAATAAATGAAAACACTACCTGTTGTGCTTTAGAATAAGCCTTTACCTGGAGTAAGGCAGATGTTACCTTGTAAGCTGTCCTCCAATAACTCCCAGTCTCCATCGCACTCCGTCTGCTTCTAATAATTTCTATTTGCGCTACCTCCCATCCATAATCCCAAAATACTTCCTAATGTTCTCCGTCTCCTTCCATGAGAAACTTCAGAGTTCCTCCTCTGGGCCCACGTGACTCTATTCCTATCCTAGGGCACTTCTCCTCCTCCTTCCTCCATCCCGCCTCTCCTTTTCCCCAAGATTCTCTCTCCCAAAGCCCATGGAACCTTCTCTCTGCCTGCCCCTTCCTTCTGCCTTGCCCAGGTATATTATTCAGCCATTCGGAGAGGCAAGGTTAAGGGCAGTAAAGATCTTGCAAGCCAGAAACTAGCATCAAAATACATCAGACCAATCTCCAACAGAAACTAACACAGCATCTGTGGTTAGAAGATAATATTTATTGAATGAATTAATGGACAAATTAGCATTACTCACTTTTAAGACATAGTCACTGCCTATATTTTATTCCTTTAATTTATAATTCACTCAAGCAATCCACCTAAAATCATGAGTCTAAAGATTATGTCAAATATATCATTTATTTTATATTAAATTTAACCCGTGAAAATAAAATACATTTGTTAAACTATGAAGTCTCTTATTGACACTTATTTTTGAAGGAATATTTCTTGGATGTCTACTGTATATGAGGCATTATTTAAAGTCTTGGAGAAATAAGGGGAGATAAAGCAAAATGCAAGGCTGCAAAAGGATTTGAACAAAATCCACGTGTAAAGTCTATGTTTTTTAAATTGCTAGTTGCTCAGTGAAGACTCTCTAAGTGACCAGTTAATACAATTGCTTAATAATATCATAGGAAAAAGATCTCAGTGGAATAGAGAAAAATGCCCCAAAAGTGGAGAGGCAGATTCTGTCCATGTTTACACCTGCTTTTCCCCCTTGGGAACCTCTAAATCTTCCTTCTCCTTGGTTTTTAATTAATTTTTAAAAAGTGTTCTCCTGGTATCAAATTTCTGATTGTGTGTGTATACTTGGGAGCACCACAGACAGAGAAATTAGGGTAGCAGGGACCATGCATTCTGACAACTTAAGAATATGTTGAAAGTAACCCACTAACATAGACAGAAGCCATAGCTAAGGCAGGTGTTTGAAAACAGTGATTGAATTGGCTTGCTATTGTCTGGCGCAACTATTTTTTTTATTTAAGTAATTTATTCAGATTACATCTAAATTGTTATCCCCTCACTTGTATCTTCCCATTCCCCTCTCCCGCTTTTTCACCCTATTCCTCTCCTCCTAGGTCTGTGACAGAAGGGGACCAGCCTATCAGGTCTCATCCTTGTAGCCTGTTTACCCTTCCTCTGAGTGCCACCAGGCCTCCCCACCAAGGGGAAGTAGTCAAATAAGGGGCACCAGAGTTCATGTCAGAGTCAGTCTCTATTTTTTTTTTATTTTTAATTTGTTCACTTTACATCCTGATTGTAGCCCCCTCCCTCATCACTTCCTAATCCCACCATCCCTCCCTCCCACATGCTTCTCCCTCCCTCCCCTAGTCCTCAGAAAAGGGAGCCCTCCTCCCCTAACATCTGACCTCAGTCTACCAAGTCTCATCTGAACTGCCTGTATCCTCTTCCTCTGTGACCTGGCAAGGCTGCCCTGCCAGGGAGAACTGATCAATGTTTGGGGGCCAGAGTCCACGTGCTGGTTAGTTCTAAATGTCAACTTTCTGTAACCTAAAGGCACCTAAGGAACAAAGCCTCAACTGGCGAATGGTCTGGATCAAGTTGGCTTATGGGTGCGTCTGTTGGGGAATTGTTTTGATGGCTCAGTGTTTATCATGGGCAACACTATTCTGCAGAGAGGCCATCCGGAACTATGTAAAACAGGAGAAAGCAAGCAAGCCAGGGAGGCTGTGTTTATCCTCTCTGCTCTTGACTATGGATGGGATGTGAGTAGCTACTTCACTTCCTTTAATGACCCTCAATAACGGACTGCGACCTGGATTTGTAAATCAAATAACCTTTTCCTCTAAATTGAGTATGGTCATGTTTCCTGTTATATAACACAACAGAAATGAAATGGGGACACCAAGTCTCTAACAATGTGAATTTATCAGGGGATTTTAAAAGGGATTTGTTTATTGTATGTGTGTGCACCTGAGCATGTGTATGTACACTGTGTAGGTGGTAGTGTCCTTGGAAACCAAGAGAGAGTGTCACATCCCCTGGAACTGGGTTTTCAGTCTGGTTGTGAGGTGCCCAATAAGGGTGCTGGAAACTGAATCCCAGGCCTCTGGAAGAGCAGCAAGTGCTTTTAACCACTAAGACATTTCTCCAGCCCTTTGTCTGGGAAGTTTGTCAACATCCTTTAACTGAAGGCTTCTTACTATTCAGTAGACTTGATTAGCTATTTGTTGAATCACTTTTCTTCTATCTTTCCAGTCCCTCTGAGCTGATTTCTCCTAGCTCAGTGGTTTTCAACTATGGCTGCATAAGAGGGTTCTTGAGGAGTGTTATAAAATATCACAGGGTAGTGAGAGGAGACCCAAGCCTCCTCTGTGCTTTAAAACTTCCCAAAATTGCTACAATAACACACATTAGGGTTGCAAGACATTGTCCTTTCGTGAATTCCTGGGTCTCAGATGTGTTCACTAATGCATGTTCTTCATATTTCCTGCTTCTATATTCACTTTTTATTAGCAATGTCTTAGATGCAATCTTATGACATGTTCAAACCTCAACAATATGAGGTTGCATTTTCAAATACTTAAGCCTCTCAATGTGGTGCAATAACGAAACATAGGATGTGTTTCAGGAAGATGCTTTCAATTACAAGTAAGCAGTAAGGGAATGGGTTGTAAAACACATCAGATTTAACAGATATTTATTGCATATCTTTCTGCACACAATGGCCCATCTGTGTTGAGTGCTGTGGCAGTGCTGGGAATTCTTCAACTAGTCCTGGCCTGGAAGAATTAAGGGTTATTGTTAATGTTGAGAGATCATTATGATATCACTCACTATGAACAATCAAAATATATTTGTCCAATTCTATGAAAAACAAGAAAGAGAGAAACAGTGGAGACTAGGCAGTCAAAGTAACCAGGATGTGAGGATATCGCCTTCTGAGGGAAAAAAATAAGGACAATTACATAATTAAGAGGAATGACTCTGTAACTGAACATGAAGAGAGCTCTTAAGGCTATGGAAATGAACAGATCTCCCTCACTGCAAACAAAGCAATGGTTTGTGTTCCGTGCTTTTCCCAAAGCTACGTTTGATTAATCTTTCATTTTCCATGAAGAGAGTCACTGTAATTTCTACCCTGGTTGTAGTATTAACAAGATCACTGGTTTGCTTAGGAACATTCATCTGAGTGTTTGGCCAAGCAAGTCTCTCTGGAAATGTCTGTGGAAGATGATTAGTTCCCTGATACAAAGCAATTACTGAATGCAGATCTCCACTGTCCCCAGGAATCTGACCTCACCTTCCGGCTGGCCAGTGGACTGGTTATATGGCAGCCTATGTGGGAGCATAGACAGCCGGAAGTCTCCGGCTTTACTGCCCTGGTAAAGCCCATCAGAAGCATCATTACAGGTTCGTGACTCCAACTATCTTCTCTTTTGGATTCCTCATCTGGAAAATGAGAATTAGAGTATTAAAGTACTCATAGAATTAGTGCGAAGAATAAATTGCATATATGTGTATATGTGTGTATGTATGTGTGTATGTATGTATGTATGTATGTATGTATGTATGCATGCATGTATCAGCTAGAAGAATGCCTGTCAGCACTATTACTATAATTATTATTGATTCATGGTTATGATAGATGAAGTAGAGGGTGCTTAGAGATTTCTTCATCGTGTTTATTGCTATGAAAGCATTTTACTTGAGGAATTGGATTTTTGTAGTGAGTTAGTCCTATGGTCAAATTGAATTGTAGAAAGATCCCAACATGATAAATTTATAAGTGTAAAATATGTTCATACTTCACTCTAAGTACATCTCTTGATATGTATGCAATTTAATTCCACAATATTGATTTCTATTAATGTAAATTAGAGATGCTATGTTACCTTACCTGGTTTCTTAATAAATATAAGTGAAGAAGGACATAAGGTATTTTTCTAGGAGTAAATGTTTAATACATTCCATTGGTCTGTTCTTAGTCCTACTTTCAGGATCAATAATAAAAGTCAAAAATAAATTACATAGAAAATCTATAAAAATATATATTCTATAGTGAGATATATTCACATCTGTGAAGATGGTTTCCTTAGTACATTTTTTAAGGCACATAGTAGGGAGTTATGTGTATAAAGGGGCTCTATAAGTGGAAAGAAACTATAAAAACATTCTTCTATTTTTTTCCCTATAACTCAACACAACTTTACATGTACCTGCAGTATTTAGCAATCATTGTTACCATTGAGTTCCTTATTAGTCACGTGTTTGAAAAGATTCTCACTGTGATAAATGGAGTCATTCAAAGGAAATTGACTTTTTCACATAATAAAAAGTACATGAATCTCACTATATATATCATTAACTTTTGAAAGATTAAAGAGTAATATTGCAGCTTTAAATATCAAGGTACTAAATAAGTAATGGCACTATAACTGTGCATCTGCTTCATATCCTATGTTGGGATGAAACAAATTAATTTGGATTCAAACAACTGAAGACAGAATCTAGCATGGATGTAAGATTACTTTTTGAAAACTGAAAGTAATAGGAAATAAGGCTGAGGGTAAAATATGTATGAGAATACCAAATTGTTACTAAGGTTTCATACCTTCATAATATATGGATTAAAGAAATTTGGTTTTAAGTTCTTTAAAGTCTTGCTATCGTTTTTCTATATGAGTGGAGTAGCCCTTCACAGGTAGAAGTCTGACCGCTGAAGCATGGCCCTAGAGCCTCTTACACCCTCACCAAGTTCTCTACCACCAGTTTACAACCCTAGCCCCATCTCTTTCGTTTTGATTAATTCATAGACGGTCACTCAACACATTTTTTTTAAACTTAGGGAATCTTTGTGTAAGCCTCTGCGTGCATTTTCTACTTCACTCTCCTTTGGCCTCTGGAAGACACTCATTGTTGGTTCCTTTTTTCCCTTGCTTGATCTCTGGGACTTGAAATGGTGCCCGGCATCTGAAGGGAATTCAGATACAACCTAGACAATATGGCTAGAAAGAGCAATTCCACAAGGAGTCCTTGGCAATAACTTGGGTTTTCAGGACCCAGTCAAGGCAGACCCTGCTGCCAGCTGCCCACTGTTCCTTAGCCAAAAGTAACGAGGTGGTCTACTGAGTCCTACCACACGACTCGTCTAACCTGATGACAGAAACACAGATGCTGGAGCCACAACCGGCTTGGAACGTTCCTGTGAATGTCAAGTTAAACTTCCTGTTGCCTGAGTTTTCATCTGTAAATCAGTATAATGAAGCAGCAGTAGAATAGGATGACCAAAGTGGTAAAATTAATTAACATATGTCAAATGCTTAGGACATAGTATACAGTAGGGGTTGACTATCCCATACCTGTTTTTATTATTATTATTATTATTATTATTATTATTATTATTATTATTATTATTACCAACTCCTAACCCACAATCTTATTAATCAGAATAAAGAGATAAATATATACAATGCAAACTGAGAGATGCTTGCTTTTATTGGTTATTTGATTGTAGTCACATCACACAAGATTCAATGTTTTCTTTCCAGGTGATAGATAATGTCATATGAAAGTTGAAACTGATGTGAACCTAGGAGATAAAATGAGCTTACAATCTTATAAAATGTGTGATAGATATTTTTTTCTGTCATCTTTGTAGCCAAGAGAAGCTCTCCCATCAACAGTCAGAGTCAGACCTCTGAATCGCCAAATCAAGACACAAGACAGCAAGGAGAGGTTAGTTTGTTGTTATAATCAGGAGAGGAGGGGAGGGAGGGATACCATGGCACTCAAAGCCCTCTCCTCCATGAAGATTTGCTGAGTCTGAGATCTTCCATCAGTCAAGTGTAAAGATTAATTTCAAGCATCTTCCAATAGTAGAGAGGTGCTGAAACAAGGCCATAGAGGAGTATTGTATGTCAGCAGTGAGTTTGAGTAAATGGAGATTTATCTTGATGCTCAGCATGAACCAGAAGTGCTATCTGCCATTCATCTCATATCAAATAAAATGTTGTTTGATCCCCCTTCACTTCCTGTTTGACCCGTGCAAAGTAAAACTTGATGCCTTCCATTAAAATTGGGCTCTCTCTCTAACTGACATTTCCTTCCCAGGGATAGCATTATCTTCCACGCTGCCCTCCAAGCTGGGGTCTTTGGTTTATTGACGTACCTGCCATTCTCTGGGAAATTGCTTACACTGGGGCTTATATTTAAGGGTGTCTTTGTAATGGAGTGAGCTTGAAGGCCGTTGGTTGTCCACAGTCTCCCTGCCTCTTGGCAGTCTTGGTAGGGAATTCACTCTCGTGTAGCGCGAGTGTGGTCATGTACGGCAGGCATCAAAGTTTGCAGCATTGGGGTCAGTGACAGAGAAAACTGTCTGAGGAAGTGTGGATAGTCTTAAAAAACAACCAAAGAGCAGTGCTTTGATGAACTAATACCCCTATAAAGGGGCAATTATTCCTTGGAAAACCTCAAATACCACCTCTAAGTTGAATATTCTAAAATAAAATCCTAAGCCCATCTCACTAGTATATTTCCCTTATCCTCTCCTTCCACATCTACACAAAATGATTATGTAATCCAAATTATGCCTAGATGAGCCTAAAACATCTTTTCCAACTGATATGGCATTTAAGACTCTCACTGATAAGAAGTCGAGTCTTAATTTACATGTTTTTTTTTCCTTAGTGGTAATATAACATAATAGAGTGTCCTTAAGTGATAGCCCCTTAAGTACAGCAGACTGTAAAGGTCGGTTTGCTCTGCTCAGATCTTCTGTTGTGATTTCTGAAAGTGTCATGAGCTCTTCACTATGTTGCTCATGTGTGTTCTTTATTTCCTTTGACCATGTATATACTCTAAGTCTCACATCCTGACTGTAGAACTGACTTCCTTATTTGATTTTGTATCCTCAAAGCCTTTCTGGCTTAAACAAATATGTAATTTAATAACGTCTGACTAGACTTCCTAACACACCCTTTATTTATTAACTTATTTCACCAAAGCCATCACATGCAAGATGTTCACCTTTCATCCTCCTCCTCTTTAGGTACCTGAGGAACAAACTCTTTCTCTGATGGTTAGCACTCCCACCACCTGACAGCACGCTTCCTAACCGACCCTCTCTGTGCACAGCTTGAATTACCTGTCACGCCTCCAGCACATCGCTCATCTTCACTTAGCTTCTGTTTCTTCTAACATGAATGTTACTTTCCTTCTTGTTACCAGCCTCAATTCTATCTTTTTGATAAACAATGGTGATGCATACCTATAATGCCAGCTGCTCAGAACACTGAGGCAGGAGGATTGCAAATTGTAGACCTGCCTATAGGATGAGCTCAGGCCACGCTGAGACCCTGTCTTAGAATAAAAACTAAAAATAAAGAGCTTGGCGGAGCATAAGCTTGGGCCTAGAATGCTTAAGCAATGCCCTGAATTCAATCCCAGTGTTGGGAACAAGAGCAAAAAGACAGAGCTGTGAACAGTGGGCTTCTTAGTTTCCTAGGACTCTTGTCTATGCTAAGCTTTCATGGTCCAATAGGGTAGCTTTTAGGCACATGTGGCCTACAATCACTTCAACAAGTAATGTTGAAATTACTTTTTGAATCAGAATATATTATTAAAATTTATTTTACACTCCTCACTGTGTGTGTGTGTGTGTGTGTGTGTGTGTGTGTGTGTGTGTGTGTGTGCGCTCATGCACTCACCAGAGGACAACCTCAATTGTTATTCCTCACGTGGGATTTTCTGGCTTCCTTCCTTCATTCCTTCCTTCCATTTTCTTCTTCCTCTTCCTCCATCTATTCTTTTTATTCCTCTTCTTCCTCTTCTTTTCTGAGACAGGATTGCACACTGGCCTGGAGCTCTTTGAGCTAGCTGGCTTACAAGCTCCATGTCTCTGCCTGTCTCTGCTTCCCCTGGCCTTCTTAAGTGGGTTCTGGGGCTTGAACTCAGGTCATCATGCTTAAAGGGCAAGACCTTTACTGACTGAAGAACCTCCCTAGCCCTCCTGTACTATTCTTAAAATTAGTGACGGGGCTGGTCGTAGCTCAATTCCATATGCTTTTCTAATGTATATATTCCAGCCCTTAAACTTTGCTGTAAGTTTTTTATTTCAAGTTTCCAGTTCATCAGATTTTCGTTTCTGTTTTAGTGATGCTGAGGTGGATCTAAGGTGTGTGCACATGGTAGGCAAATGCTTCACCCTTGAGTGACTGAGTCCCACCTCCAGCCTTCTAACTTGTTCTCCCTTTTCCCAGTCACCCCGAACCCATGAGCATACTAATGGTAAATGGTTCTTGATCAATTTCAGAAGGCCAGTCTCATGAGATTTCTAGCTATTTTTTATCTTTCTATTAAGTGTAATTGAATCGTGTCTTATTTTGTGTGTCAAGATAGAATGCGTAAGAGTTAAATTCTTGTGGTAAACATCTGAGGGTCTTTGTATTCAAGAAGTTAATGTATGATGCATACAGAAAAATATTTCCCATCACCTGAACAACATTGCACTTGTCACCTAGAAGGAATTAAAATAGGTCGCTCAATAAAAATGTATTGTTGAGTGCATGTTTACAGACTAGATAAAAGTCCCCGCAGTCAACTGAAAATTGTGCTATACCAATTTTCTGATGGGTGACGGGGAGATGTCCATCCTCAGGTTCTGATTCGAATCTGATAACTTCCTGATAAGCTGGCACTAGACTTAGTGTCACACCCCTGTGTCGTCCTCCTTGGTGCTGACATGTCTTTGCTGAATTTTGGAGTTCATAACTCAGAAAGCAGTGAAAGGGCAAGATGAACTAAAACTTACAGGGTTGTGAGGCCCAATGCTTGGAATGACACTGGGGCTTTCTAGAAATCTACTTCCATTTCCTTTTAGACAAAGGCAAATCCCTAGGTCCATGCTTACTTATGGTACAGAGAAAACTTTTGATGTGTATGACTCTGTGTGCATGACAGAGCTAATTTTAGAGCATATGCCCAAAGCAAGGAAAGGATCTAATCTGCTGTCTCGACTCCAAAAGGGACTTCAGGTGGTCAGTGAAGCACTGCAGCCTGATTCCATCTCACCCAAGGCCACCATCTCAGGCTGCCACCAGGGAAACTCCTTCGATGGAAGCCTGTCCTCACAAACTTCCCAGGAGAGAGGCCCGTCGCATTCAAGGTATGTCACTGGAAGGCATCCCTTCATAAAATGAAACATCCTAGTTACCAAAAGTTGGATTGTGGTCTATGTTTACAGTCTTTATTCTTTAAAATGTGGCTGTGTGTTCTCTCTGTGTGGGTATATATAGTTTTACCCAATATATAAATTGTTATTTACAAACTCTGTGCTATGAATGCCCCTCATTTCCTCATTTTTAACAAATCAGGCTGTACGTAGGAAGACCTGTCAGATTTAACGAGATGCCTGAGTTAAATATCCAAGTGCAGAAATCTGAATGTTATTGTAAGGAGATTGCTTTGCGGCCGTGATTAAGGGTCTGGTTTAGTGGATAAGGACACTTTCATCATCAAATCCCTGTATTGAAGTGGGTGTTGCTAAAACTTCTCAACTCCATTGTTTAAAACTTTCCAACTCTTATCTGTATTTTGTGAACATGACGAACTCACTTCTAAGTATCTTCTGCAAGAACTAAGCTAGTCTCGTCCTGCTCAATAATGGAACAACAGAAACCTAGATGCACAAAGTATGCCCCTTAAGACAGTCTATGTATTTCTACTTTACAATGGAATTCTTGTTTACTTTAAAATACAGTTTAAATATGATTTTTATTGAGATATAATTTTAAAAATATTTTTTAAAATATATTTTATTAATTTATTCGTATCACATCTCATTATTCCATTCCTTGTCTCATCCCATTCCTCCTTCCCCTCCCCTATGGCTGTGACTGAGGGGGGACATGCCCCCTGGATGGGGAAGCCTGGTGGCACTCAGGAAGGATAGCAGGCTACTAAGAAGAGACTTGATACCCTATGAGATATAATTTCTATGCCTTAAATTTTTTTAATAATTTCTTGATATATTTATGAAGTGGGCAACTGTCACCAAAATCCAGTTTTAGAATACTTTCGTTTACCCTTGTGGTTAATCCTAGTCCCACAGAGAGTTCAGAGTTTCGGACATACTTTCTGTTTGCATTGGGTTGTATTTCTAGGCCCTGTGAGCAAATGGAATTGATTTGTTTGTGGTATCTTGCATCTGCCTCCTTTGGTCCAGTGTAATGTCTTCAAGGAATTTTTATCTACAGCATTGCACCTATCAGTGGTTCCTCCCTTTCTATTGCAGAATATCATTAGCTTGTACAAATCTATCAAATTTCTGTTACTCATAATTAGGTGGGTAGTCTGTTGCCATGTTTTGTATATTATGAATAACACTGCTGTGACCCTTCAGTTCAGTCTTTTTATGGACATAGGTCCCCATTCTACTGGTGGACAGCCATGAGTAGAATTGCTGAGTTGTGCAGCAAATTTATGCCCAATTTTGAAAAGAACTAACAATTTTTTTCCAAATGGTAACACTATTTTACATGCCCCCACCCCACCCCAGCAATATGTGAGCTGTTAGATCCTCGGGAACATTTTTATTATTTTGCTCTTTTTATTATAGTTTTCCTAGTGGGTGTGAAATGGGATCTGACTGTGGCTTCCATTTACTTTTCGTTAATGACTAAAGATGCTAAGGGTGCTTTTAAATGCTTATGAGCTATTCACAGGTACTCTTTTATTAAAGGGCTATTCAAATTTTTCCCACATTTTAATGAGAGTGTCTAATTGTTCACGTTAAAGAATTTTTAATATATTATGCATACAAATATCTCTTTAGAAAAAATGATTCACATGTATCTCTTTTGAGTATCTGGCTCACCTTTTCATTTGATAGTTTTTAAATGATTTATCTTTACCTTGCTCTAAACAATATTATATATATAGTTTTTTTTAAAAAAATCTTCCTAGACTTATTTGAAACATAAGGCTATGTAGAAAACATTAGAATCTTTGTATTTGTAGGCTTAGTGCATATGGATTTATTCATTGGTTTCTATTTTAGTAAGTGATGCAGCCATGGGCTCAGATATCTTACTTAATAATTTGAGAGGGGCAGCTCACTTAAAGTCTATGTTTACACCACAACCTGAGGTTCATCCACTCCAAGTCAAGTGCATTCAACCTTCTTAACACCACTCACGCTCTTTCCCATCTTCATTTAATTCAAATCCTTACTATTTTTCTATTTAGACTTCTACACCTGCTTCTAGTGTTGCATCTCCTATAATCAGCATACACACATTACTTTTTTATTCACTGCATGTGCACTGTTACCATACTGCTTCCAACTGCCCATAGGCTAAAGAGACAAACGGTGTATAACCACAAGTGTGGTAAAATAGGCCTACGATGTACCTGCTGTGTACATGGCTACTGAAAGGGGGGGATGGGACTATGCTGGCTCCTAGCAGTTCTGGTGATGAGCCAGAAGGGTTGAAGGTTCATTGCTAGAATGCAGACCCCACTAGGCCATGACAGTTGCCTTCTCTTTCTGAGATACTGGTTCTAGTGTCAAATTCAACTTTCTTTTCCAAGAAAGAGAGCATATGTTCACAGCTTAATTCCCAAAACTAACATTTGGGGTAGGGGACTTGAGAGCCTATTTTCAATTGTTAATGTCTCTAGAAGTGTTTTTGTTGATATAATGCTTCTTATAGTTTTTATATGTTCACTGTCAATCTTATTAGGATCCAGTGGAATAGACAAATCCCACATTTGCATATCCCATCTCTGTCTTAGGCTTCTGCTAAAGAATAGTGCTCATGGTTTTCTTACACATCATTGCATATGCATATGTAAAAGAGAAATACATAATAATGCTATTGAGTAAGGATGGTAGGCCATGAAATTACATAATAGATTAATAAAATTTGATAGTGGATACTGTAAAATTATATAATAGATAGCAGTATAAGGACAATAATAGACTATGATATGTGTATATATGTGTGTACTTATGCAAATATATGTATAAATGAATATATTTATAAATATAAATAAATATGCTATATGCACATGTATATTATAAATATATACATATATTTGGATTACACTGTGAAAGTTTGTGGAGGGCCTTTGTTAGACTGAATAGTGTTTGGAAATATGATGTTAGATTATTTTGAAGTCTTAATGGGTGACTTTATATCTTCACTCTTGCTTGATCTTTAGACTTTGTTTATTCTACAGTTCAATGGATTTTATGTGAGCGTTCAGCCACTGCTTAATTTTAGCACCATTTGTTCTCTGTAAATGCTAGGCAATTTCAATATTATCATGTCTCTATTATAAATCTTTAATAGTGTTGTTAATTCCTGTCTCTTCTCTTTCTGTTTACTACACCCAGCCAAAAGAAGCCAGGATGTGTCTTTTAGGCTTTCATAGGAGGTCTTTTTTTATTAGATCACCTAGTTTGCTGGGTACATTTGTGTAACTTCCATACCAATGCAAACTTAGTCCTGCTTCAACCTTCCAAAAAATCCCTTCATCCCCTTGTCCCAGCAGCTTTCTCTTAGATTCCCTGAAGCCCCCCAACAGAGTCCTCAAAGTTCAGTTTTACTTAAAAACTGTGCAGAAATTTTATGCTTAAAAAACAGTCACATCCCTTGTTTCTTTTTATGGGTTCTGCCTGTTTCATAATTCTACAAACACTCCATAGGTTTAAGCTTTTTATCTTGTTACCAAAATCTGCTTTGATTAACCTAATTTTCTCAGTTTCAGGGTGTCTCTTTAAGGCCACACATGATATGGAAACTGGCTTTTAAAAAAATTGTGCAAGAGAGAGAGAGATGGGGTGGGGGGAGAGAGAGAATGAATATAGAACTTCAGTGGTTTTTAGAGCATACTCTGAAAGTCACAGACTGTCACTTCTATTCTATTCTGTGTGTCACAACATCCAACCATGGTCGAATATGGGATTATTCTATACTCGAGTATGAGGGAGCTTTGGGGACTCTCTCAGAGACCAGCTACAACAAACAGCATTGATGATTGATGATAATGTCACTGGTATTATGTCCACCAGTTGTTGAATATGCCTCTTCCACCAGCTTTGTTTTAAATTCCAAAATGCTTTCTTTGATCTAGTGTAAGAAGTAATCACTTACCTCAGACACTAAGCTTATGCCAGATACTTTTGAAAAGTCATAAAAACCATATAAAAGTAAAATCTTGAGGCTGTAAATTATCCACATTTTATTTCTTGTATAGTTTTCTTGGCTATTACAAACATTAGAGATTATAATTTAAGCAGAAAATGGCACTCTTTCCTCATGAAAAATCAAACTATCAATTCTAATCTGATACAAAGCTAATTCAATGCCCCATAGTCTTATTTGTAAAAGGATGTTGTTTTGTTTTCTGGCACTACTGTCCTTGAGCCATTTGCCTATCATCTATCTGTCTACCTATGTGTAATTTGTCTAACACACACACACACACACACACACACACACACACACACACACACATACACATGTGCGTGTGCAATGCAATATACACAGTTTATGTGAATTAGACATGAATCAGTGGCACTTTGAAAAAAATGAGTTGTCTTCTCTCTGCCTAGCTACAGTGGCTGGTTACCATGGAAATCATGCACAAGTTAGACCGTGTAGCAAATGCTACTGTTAATGTATCTCCATTGGAGGAGTCCTTGTGCTTATTGGACTTGAAGAAAGAGCCTTAGTAACAAAGCCTTGCAAATATCCTAGCAACGAAAGCTGTCTACCTAGATCAAGCAAATCCAGATCACTGTGGCGTTTGCCCTGACCTTGGCTGAACTCAGCAGCACTCTTCGCTGCAATCAGAGAACAAGTAGCTAGTTTTTAAAATTAATGTAAGATTACATCTTTAATTACCATATGCAGAGGCATAATTCATGCTTCATTAAATACTGCAGAGGGTCAAGGCTGATTCCCACATTTCTCTGCTATCACAAACTGTTACTTCCCGAATATTCACTTGCATTCAGCTTTTCTACTATCATCTTTCCATCCTCATGATAACCTGGTTTCCTAAAAGAGTAGTTGACTGGGAATATATTGAAGCGGTATTACTATTATAAAGAGCTTTTGTCTTCATAATTGTCTATTATGTACACATAATTTAGTGAAATGCTAACTATAGAAATATTTAAATATATTTATTAAGTATAAAATTAAATAAATTTATTAAATAAATAAATAAATAAAATATTTATAATTTTTATTTGTAACAATACATTAATATTTAAAATATTAAGAAATAAGAAGTACTCCTTCATATGCCTATTAGGTAAATAAATTTCAAGTGAGCCTCTCTTCATTATTTCCATGTATATCATTTATAAGAAAAATTATATTTATATTCAGTGATGAAATTTTCATTTTTTTCTACTCTCCTGTGTTTTAATTTAGTGAAAATGACTTTTAACCTCCATTGGCCAGTTAATTACATATTATAATTATGTTCTAGATAAAATACTTTATCATTTTTACTTTTTAATGACCATTCCAACCAGTAGAGCTCACACCTCAAGTCTCATAATATAGTGCCTGAAAGAAAAACTAAAGGTACCCAGGGTTCTAATTATTTGCCTTTGAATTCCTTATTAGTTCATTGTTGTTATTTTCAGGGAGTCTCTGGTGAGGGGTGGTGATTTTGTGGTACCAGTGAACTAGTTCCGTGGATGGAGAAATAATTGTATTTCTAGGAAAGACAGCGAGCTCAGACAAGAGAGCGAGGGCCAGGAGCCACTGAGCCACTGAGAGTGGCTGCTGAGGTCGGAGGCAGAGAATCTGAAAGAGCCAGGGAAATGGAGCCCTCTCTGCTTGAGAGTGAAGCTAGCAGAGATCCCTAGGGAGCTGGGGTGAAAGCAACAGTTACAGACCTGAGGAAGAGGCAAGGAAATGGAGCAAGGAAGACTGGAAACTGACGTCCTGTGGGTACCAGACAGAAAGGAACGGTTACCGATAGATCCCGAAGGTAGCTGATGCACTGAGAAGATGTTACAGATTGGCTATGGAGCAGAGAAAGACTAGCCGCAGGGAGAAAAAAAAAGAACAAAAAGACAAACTTTATTAGACCACACAAACACCTCCCGTCAGGAGCATGGCCCTAGAAGTGGGGTCCACCCAGGGCCTCTAGGCTTGGCTTTATGTAAGTTCCTGGAGACCTGCCCTCTCCAGCCTTCTCCCTGGTTGGGCCTGCTGAGTTTCTTCCCTTGGGTAGTCTGTTTTCTCCCTGCTGGAAGTTTTGTAACAGGAACAAACTCTTGGGGTGAGGACGGGGCAGAATTGGGAGTAAGAAACATCCCTTTTTAAAGAGGCCATACCTGCTTCCCAGATCAGCCCAAGTTCCCTTTCCTGTCCTTCGCTTTCAAATGGAGTTCACTCCATCCCAAACAACGGAAATGTGAATCTGTGGTTACCCTAGTTAGGAACATGCTTTTAGTCTCCGGCCGCAACTTTATTTCTATCCATGGAGTCTTGCTGTTCTGCAGCCTGGCATCCAATCAGTGAACTGATAAGCTGTTAGAAGTAGAAAAAAGAAAGAAGGAGGAGAGGGTGCAAGAATGAGGAGGAGGAGGAAAAAGAGGAAGAAGGGGAAGAAGAAATAATTGATGTTAATGGCTAGAGGACTAAGTTGAGCAGTTAGTCATTAGTTTCAGTTGACTGAACTCAGTCTGTGGAGAAAGACATGACCTTAGTCATCAGGTGTCCTAGAACATGACACTGTCATCATAGAACCCAACGGTGGTCTTTTCACTTAGTGGTTGTTCTGACTGTTGCTTTAGAAGAGGAAAAGTCATTCCTTACGTGCAAACTTTACTATGCAAACTTCTTAAGGCCATTCAAGGAACACCCAAGGATACTGTTTACAGCACGCCTTCTTTGGTCTGACCCTCAGGAATTTTAGTTTAGGAAATTTTAGGGGAAACCCCAGTCTTTGTTTCTGTAGGATTTTCTCTCTTTCCTGTGCTCCTTCAGGACTTCAAGGGCCCATTGGCACCTCATATGGGACAATGTTCTGGGATTTGAAATTTTTAGATTGCCTAATATAAAAATTATAAAATTTGAGGGCCATACACGATGGCGCATGCCTTTAATCCCAGTGTTTGGGAGGAAGAAGCAGGCGGATCACTGTGAATTCGAGGCCAGCCTGGTCTACAGAGTGAGTCCAGGACAACCGAGGCTATACAGAAAACAAAACAAAACAAAACAAAAACAAAAAAAAAAACCAAAAAATATAAAATTTGATAACTCTAAGGTATGGAGTTTATGATAACTCCGGCTAGTCAAAGGTGGGAGTAACTCTGGCCTGCTGACATCTGCCTTCATCACAGAGGAGCAGCCAAGAAAATAATGGCTTTCATAGACTCTTACAAATTAGGTGACAGTCACGAAAGGTTGAGAACCTAAAATTACACAGCTGGTGGCCAGCCAGCCTCCTATTTTGTGTGCTCTTTATAGATCTAACGCAGGAAAGAAATCCTGTTAACTTAGGTGTAAATGATAAGCTTAGAGGAATGAGTTCGATCATAATTCTTTAAGGAAAGGAAATCGAACCAGACTAGGGAGGGGAGAGCAAAGAAAGCCTCTTGGAAATGTGTAGAAATGAACCAGTCAAGGATCAGAAGACAATAAAGCGCCCAGTAGAAAAGAGAGTGAAAGAGGTTCCTTACCAAATTAACAGGCAAATAAATAAATGGTGATATTTAGTTGAAATTCAGTATACTGGTAACTGGTACATTAGGGCATGCATGATAGAAAATAATGCTAGGATAGGTAGCATGGGCTAGCATCCCTGAGATAGCATCCCTGAGACCCCAGCATTCACTAGACTGAAGCAGGAAGATGAGGAGTTCAAGTCCACCCTGGGCTACTTAGCGAGTTGGGAGGCAGCCTGAGTGACATGAGAACTTATCTCAAAAACAAAGCAACAACAATAACAATAAGAAAGACAAGGTGGCCAAGAGGGAAAATGGAGCATAAAGAAAATGAATTCAGATGAACATTAGACAGACTTTGTTCAGCACCATGTGAAGTTTGCATTTCATTCTGAAAATGAATATTCACTGAAAGGAGAATGAACAAAACAAGGAGGTGGGAAAGACATAATTGCGATTCTCCTCGTGAGATACATTGACCGCTAGCATCTAAGTGGTGTCTTCAGGTAAAGATGATGAGGAGTTGATGAAAGTCTCTATGGTGGATTTAAAGTTGGCCTGTCAGTCATGACCAGAGTATTATAGTTCCCCAACCCCAGTGTATATGAGAATTTAGGGTATTGTTGGAGGCTTATTCAATGTGATTCCCACCCCAGTTAATTATTTAGTGTGTGGCCTCTGATGTGCTTGGCCTATTTCTATTTAGTTTCCCATTTTCTAGTTAAATTAGTAGGAATTTTCAACTACATGACAGTAAGGGGTGGTGAGATGGCTCAGCAGTTAAGCACACTTGCTTCCCAGCCTTGACATCCTGAGTTTGATCTCTCCAACCCACGTGGCTTAAGAAGAGAACTGGTTGCCACAAGGTGTCTTCTCATATCCTCACCCACAGGGGTATAAGCATCCACGTTCATACACATACATACAATAAATAAAACGCAATACGATTTGAAAAAATTTACAATTTTTTAAACACAGCAATAATGTTCAAAACTTTCATATGCTTGGACAGTTGGGAATTGGTGCACCAGAGGATGTTATTAATGATAATTAAAACAACAGTGTGACATGCACTTTGATAAGGAAGTAGAGAGGGCTATGAACATGACAAGCAGGGAACCAGATATGACCTGAGTTTGTATTTTTTTTAAATTTTGCTACAACCTTTAGTTGTAGGTGTGTGCGTGTGCATGTGTGCTCACCCATGCATGTGCATGCATGTATGTATGAGTGTGTGTATCTATGTATGTATGCATGCACGTATGTATTGTGATTCTTGATGAAACTACAAAGTAAAACAAATGTCCCACCAACCACACAAATCCTTACTCCATGTTATTTTTTCTCAGTAGCAGGCTACCAGTAACTACGCCTCTCTTTGTTCATTTTAAACACTGATAAGTTTTGGATCTTCAGTTCAGGACATGCCTACAGTCCTAGCACTTGGGACTCCATTAGGAGGATCAAAAGAGCTTAAAGCCAGACTGTGCTACACAGGGAGACCTGTCTCAGACAAGCAGACAGACAAGTGAACAAACAAAAAATTTCCCAAAATATGGACCTCTGAAATTCCGGAACCTTACTTCTCACTCTCAGTGGCAGCATTTTTCAGGAGGTCTTTCTTTGTTTGGAGATGGTGCCACATTTGCTTTCTGCATCTTCTGATTCAGAAGAAAATTGTGCATGAGGATCAAGTTTCCAGTTTAGATCCAAGGTGGTTTCAGCTCCCAGAAAGCTGACTTTATTTCGTCATTTAGTTTCTTGATTCTTACTGAACTGTATGTTCTGCAAAATAGACTTTTACACCCTGGGCTGTCTTAGTTTGGGGCTAGTGTAACATAGCTTTAGTAGCTTCTAAACCGAAAGATGTTTATTGCTGCGATCCTGGAGGCAGTGCACATCCAAGATCATGGCCTCAGGATAGTTGGCTTTAGATTAAGATTGCTGACTTTTGATGTTCCCATGTGATAGGAAGACAGAAGCAGGGTACTGTGAAATCATTTTCCTATAGATCATTATCCTCTAGTGAATTGAAGACTTGTGATTTAATTATCCCCACCTCTAATTACTAGCACATTGAGATTTCAAAATGTTAAATTTGAAGGACAAAAGCTTTAAGCCTAATGCTGCTGGATACATACCATAATGTCCCAATCTAGGTAATTGCTTATGACTATTCTTTAGTAAACCAACCACTAGTTAATGAACACGTCATGCATTTAAATGAAATAATAGCTTTCCAGAACTTTGAGGAATTGTTAAGTTACTTTTGCAGCCTCACATGAACATGTAACTTGAGAATTTTTCAAAGAGATTCATTTTCTTATTAATAAAACATTAATTTGTTTAGAATATTTCTGTTTCTCTAGTTCTGTTACATAATGCCTTCACCACTGAACTTAAAATAGCCCCATACAATAGATAAGAAAAAATATCATTTCTGCTTTTATTGTAGTCAAACATGATAGTTCAGAAAACATCATGGCGTGAATCTCATCAATTTCTTTGTCTCTGGCTATCATCATTGCCATGCCCAAATTACTCATCAACTGTACCACCAACACATGATACTCATACCCAACTTGTGTTTTGTTTGTTTGTTTGTTTGTTTTTAATCACTACCTTTGCAGGCACGGTGCCCTTTAACTTAAAATACTAGCTTCTCTTCCTGAGCCAATTTTACTTTAAATCATCAGTTTCTTACCCATCCTTCAAAACTGTCAATATTTCTTCTTTGTGGAGGCGCCAAGGACACCAGAAGAAGACCTACAGAGTAAATTAACCTGGTCCCATGGGGATTCACAGAGACTGAACCACCAACCAGAGAGCACGCATTGGCTGAATGTAGACCCCTTACATGTATATAGCTGATGTGCAGCTTGGTCATCCTGTGGCTCCCCTAACAATGGGAGTAGAGACTGTCTCTGATTCCGTTGCCTGCCTCTGGATTCCTTTCCCTGAGCTGGGCTGCCTTGTCAGGCCCCAGTAGGAGAGGATGTGCTTAGTCCTGCTGCAACTTGAGGTGCCAGGGTGGGTTGCTACCCTTGGGAGCCTCCCTTTCTCTGAGAAGAGGGGGGTATGGGAGGCTGGAGTATGAGGATGGGACTGGAAGGAGAGGAGGAGGAGGGCTGGGATCAAGCTGTACAAAGATGAAGTAAGCAAGTAAATAAATAAATTAATTAACTAATGAAAAATGCTTGATAAAAGTGGAATGAGATAGGCCATTTAGGAAGTCATTAGACTGAACAATGCAAGAGATGAGTGAATATGGGCTGGAGAGGTGGCTCAGAGGTTAAGAGCACTGACTGCTCTTCCAGAGGTCATGAGTTCAATTCCCAGCACCCACATAGTGGCTCACAACCATCTATAATGAGATCTGGTGTGCTCTTCTGGTGTGCAAGCATACATACAGGCTGAACACTGTATGTGTAATATGTAATAAATGAATCTTTTAAAAAAAGAGATGAGTGAGTAAATAAATAAGTGAAAAAGTAGAGCCTTATACTGGATTGTACTGCCCCTTCGAAGGCCTGATGTTAGTGTAATCACCTTCTCTCTGTCGCGGGGAGCAGGGCCTCTCTTGTGATACCACCGTGCCAGAGGTCGCGCTATGCCACCTACTTCGATGTGGCTGTTCTCCGCTGCCTTCTCCAGCCCCACTGGTCTGAGGAGGGCACTCAGTGGTCCCTGATGTACTATCTGCAAAGGCTGCGGCACATGCTGGAAGAGAAGCCAGAAAAGGCCCCCGAGCCAGATATTCCTCTCCTGCCCAGGCCCAGAAGTAGCTCGATGGTGGCAGCAGCTCCCTCGCTAGTGAACACCCACAAGACTCAGGTAAGACAAACCTGGTCCACTGCTGCCCGAGCTAATGATGGTGGCGTTTTTCCCTTTCTCTCCTGGCTCTCAGCTCTTATGGTTTCCCATGCCTATAACTTGGTGGTGACTACGTCTCTTGCCATTATCCTTCTCTTCTGTTGGATGGCCAGAGGCTTTGGCAGCTCATCAGCCCTCTCTGTAGTATTGACAGAAGTATGCATTGTGTGCATGCAAATTTAGCATAAGCCTCTGTTTAACCAGAACATTTAAAACCAGGTCTGCTGGAAAATCAGAGAGCCAGTTAGACTAGGGTTCTGACATGCAACCTAATAATTACTAATATCATAAAATATGGGGCATTAACATTTTATGGAATGTGATTCAACGTTTTTGCACAACTCAGAATTGTAATGATCTCAAAGCTGCCATTGGGAATATTAATTTTTGTACACAGGCTTGCAATTTATTATGGATATTGAGAGAAGTAACCAAATATACACTCCGTCATGATAATATGCCTATGAAGATTGTTTTCTGGTAAATGAGGCTCACATCTCAGCTCCACCTTGGGGGACCTGCACAAACTGATGCACCAACAAAGGGCATTGTGAGCAGAGAAGCTAGAGCCCCCAGTTCAGATGTAGCCGATTGGACAGCTCACTCTCCCCATGGGGAGGGGAGAGAGCAGGGGACTGCCTCTGACATGAGCTCTGGTGCCTGTGATTTGATCGCTGCCCCTTGGTGGCGAGGCCCTGTGGGCACACAGAGGAAGACGATGCAGGCTGTCCAGATGATACCTGATAGGCTGTGGTCAGATGGTGGGGGAGGAGGAGCCCCTGTCAGAGGTCTAGGGGAGGGGAACAGGGGCCAAGAGGGAGGGTGGGTGGGAATGGAAGATGAGAGCGAGGGGATTACAACTGAGACGTAATGTAAATAAATTATGATAAAAAATAGAGAGAGGGGAATGAGTAGCTGGCAGGACGTTCCAGCCGTTTTGTTGTAGTTAAACTTCAATGGGTTGGTTCTGAAAATGTTTTCCTGCACTCTCTAAAGGGAAGCACTGCTTTGGCAGGAAAGGTCCTCTCACAATGAACAGCTTCGCCTTTAGTGAGTGATTAACTAGAAAAACGCTCAGGTCAGGATGATCTGGGTGAGTTTCGGGAAGAACAAAAATCACCAAAATACATCATATGAAAATGTTTTAATTAATGTAATATGTATCTCCTCCCTATTTTCTTAGTATTTGGGATCCAAGGCTACACGGTCTCAGTGTTAAATTTTTCTGGCCAAAGTCACACTTAATATGAAATGTCTTTGCAATAGCAGAATTTGGATTCCAGAAGTTCAACTGTGCAAGTTAATTTTTTTTTTTATTTATAGATCTCAAAAACAGTTGACCTAGCTCCATTAAAAAGGTGACAACACAATAAAATAAGTCTCGGGCTTGTCCAAGTCTCTAGTTTTGTTTATGTTTACTGTTTGTTAAGGATCTCACCATGAAGTGTAACGAAGAGGAAAAGTCTCTTAGCCCCGAGGCTTTTTCCAAGGTTTCCCTGACCAACCTGCGAAGATCCGCAGTCCCGGATCTGTCTTCAGACCTTGGCATGAACATCTTTAAGAAAGTGAGTTTGTATTTTGATGTCTCAGTGCTGTCCCTTGGTCTGGGTGCAGGGGTGGAAAAGGAAGGAATATGAACTCCCAAGTGTAACAGTGACTCACATGACTTCGTAACCCAGTGTGCGTGTGTGTGTGTGTGTGTGTGTGTGTGTGTGTGTGTGTGTGCGTGTGTGTGTGTGTGTGTGTATACGTGTGTGTATGTGTGTGTGTGTACATGTGTGTGTGTACGTGTGTGTGTGTGTACGTGTGTGTGTGTGTGTACGTGTGTGTGTTTGTGTGTGCGTGTGTGTGTGTACGTGTGTGTGTTTGTGTGTACGTGTGTGTGTGTACGTGTGTGTATACGTGTGTGTGTACGTGTGTGTGTATACATGTGTGTGTGTACGTGTGTGTGTTTGTGTGTATGTGTGTGTGTACGTGTGTGTGTGTTTGTGTGTGTGTCCCCATTTCTAGATGTTCTACACAGTTATCCTGAAGACCCCCTATGCGTCCATGTAATGGTGGAGGTAACAGGAGTACAGTAACGCTGGTGTTCATTTCTGTGGCTCCATTTTACTTATCAAATACTTTACGCAAGCAGTTCTTACTTAATCCAGTGAGACCCTATTCTTCCAAATTTTTCAGAACAGGAATTAACCCACAGAAATGTTGGGCATTTTGCTAAAGTTTAATCCTAACCTCAAAAACAAGACTTGTATTGAGTGAGTCTCCTTCATTAGTAACACAGCAATAGGTTCTGACCCTCATTTTTCTTACAACATTGACAATTTGAGTTAAAGAGAGAGAGAGAGAGAGAGAGAGAGAGAGAGAGAGAGAGAGAGAGATAGAGAGAGAGATTTTTATATTCCCACTGCACATAGTTGCTTTGGAGTAGCTTTAAAAATCTAAGTGCTCAGGCATGAGCCAGAATAATGCAATCAAAACTTCTGAAAGTTAGGTTCATATGTGGGGATATTTTTAAAGCTCTGCAAGCCATTTTAAATTTCGAGTTTCCCTTGATATTGAACTTCTTTTGTATGGATAATAGATTGGCACCAGTGTCTATTGTGTGTCATCTTTGACTGTCCTTGTGAACAGTGAAGTTGCCTATTAGAACAATGGATTCCAAACTTGGAAAGTAGCACAGAGTTAAAGGAGACAGGTCCTGGTGGTGGCTAAAGGTAGCTCCCTCTACCCTAGTGGTTCAACACCGTTAGTGTGCATCAGAGATCAGAGGCTCCCTCAGGGCTTGTTAAGACATAGATCACTGGGCTCCTCTTCTGAATGTTAAATGCTGTGTCTGAGGGTAATGCTGCAAGTTTGGATGTCTAACATGTTCCCAAACGACGCTGCTGCTGCTGGCTCAGGGGCGTCTCTTAGAGAAGTACTGCTCAGCCACCCAGCAGAAAGACTTCTAGAACATACAGCATTTTGCTTGGTTTCTCTCACTCCATTAGCACCCTTGGGACAATTCCCTCCTGTCTATCGGATGATACTCAATAACAGCCTGGGAGTCCTCTTCCTCAGACACTTCCTGTGTTTCCTCTTACATCTCCTTTGCCTGGTATCTGCCTTTATCTCACATCATTGCAGTTCAAAAGTCGCAAAGAAGACCGAGAGAGGAAAGGCTCCATTCCCTTTCACCACACGGGGAAGAGGAGACCCAGGAGAATGGGTGTACCATTCCTGCTGCATGAGGACCACCTAGATGTGTCGCCTACCCGCAGCACATTCTCATTTGGAAGTTTCTCTGGGCTTGGAGAAGATAGAAGAGGCATCGAAAAGGGAGGCTGGCAAACCACCATCTTAGGTGACTACAAAGATCTTCCCAGTAGGGCAGAGCCCAAGTGATAGTTGTAAATCAGGATCTCAGGATCTCTTCCAAATCTAGGTCTTTTTTTAAACAGCTCATTCGAGAACACTGGACCCAAATGCAAGTTCTCCAATATTGCAATATGTGGAGTTTTCACAACAGAAGAAATGCAGATACTTTAAATTATACAAGAAGTCTCTACGATTACTCAGTATAGGCCATATTTCTTCGATCATTATTGATGCTGAAACATGGCCATAGAGGATTCTGTATATTAATTTTCTTTTTTTTTTTCATCTAAAGATAGACTTTTACTTACCTCTGTTATTTAATTTAAAAAGAAAAAGAAAAGGAAAGGAAATAGAGAGACAACCTCCCCCCTCCCCCACTTTGATGGCAAGTGAAGCGAAGCTTAAAATCGGAAGCTGACAGTTAGCGAGCCACAAAAGATGCTCTCTGACATTAGCCTTAGATTGGGGCTGACCTTATTATAGCAGTTTCATCAGTTATCTTGACCTTGACTATTTCCAAGTCAAGCTCAATTCTTGGTATTTTGGTTGAGCCCCTTACTCTATCACAGCCCTCTAGAAAGAAAAAAAAAAAACTCAGCAGATGCTCTTCTCGATTTTAAAAGCCTCTTGTGATACTGTCCTTCATCCCAGGGAAATTGACCCGGCGGGGCAGCTCAGATGCAGCCACTGAAATGGAAAGTCTGAGTGCCAGGCACTCCCACTCCCATCACACCCTGGTGAGCGACCTGCCAGACCACTCCAACAGCCATGGAGAAAACACCGTCAAAGAAGGTAGGTCCCGCGGGGGTGGCGGGCAAGAGGCAGGATGGGGAAGGGTTGTGGGTGTCCCTCATCGTCTCCCATTCTTACACTGTTAGCCATGTGTCCCAGTTAGGGTTTCCATTGCTCTGATGAAACACCGTGAACAACAACAACAAAAGAACTTGAGGAGGAAAGGTTTTATTTGGCTTATGCTCCCACACCACTGTTCATTATAGGAGGAAGTCAGAACAAATGGGGCAGGAAGCTGGAGGCGGGAGCTGATGCAGAGGCCACGGAGGGGTGCTGCTTATTGGCTTGCTCCTTGTGGCTTTCTTATAGAACCCAGAACCACCAGCTCACAGATGGCACCGCCCACAATGGGCTGGGCCCTTCCCCAGCAATCACTAATTAAGAAAATGCTCTACAGGCTTGTGTTCAGCTAGATCTTATGGAGGCATTTTCTTTACTGAGGTGACAAACTGACATACAACTATTTGCACACCCTGTTGCTTGTTCTCTGCATCATTATATCTTCAAAACCCTGCGCTCTTTTATTCACCTGTCTTAGAAATCTACTTTTTAGCTGTTCTTAGCACAGCTTTAGTTGCTTGACAGTACTTGATGAGCACCGTACCTTCAGGGGTTGAGCAAGGACAAATCACTCATACATATTTTTAAAGATCTTAAGCCCAAAGGCTAGGAATGTCTAGATTCATTGCTTTTCTACTCCTATGCTGTGCCTTCAAGACCCGCAGCTCCTAGAAGTCACTGAGAATGAAGTCAAACCTCTCTAAGGCCACTAGATCATTTCTCTGATGGCTGCTACTTCAGTTTGGTGGCTTATGTGGAGAAAACATGTGTCTCCGGGTGGTCACAGTTTATTCTTTCATTATTGTTATGGTCTCATAAGAGCGTAAACTTCACCTCTTGGTCCTTTTTTTTTTTTTTCTTGTTCCTAAACTCTACTATGAGTATTTGATGATATCTATTATTTATCATTACAAATCTGTGTACCATTATTCTTGGAATAAAAAAAATAATTTTCCTTTTTTTCCCCAATACTTTTGATAAAAGTCAATATTTTCAGAGTTGAATTTTTGTTGATTGTTTGACAGCTTCATGTATGTATACAATATGTTCTGATTGCTCTCCATGCCCCCTTGGCCTCTCTCTTCTTCTTCCTGTCCCTAGGAACACTCTCAGCCCATCCTCTGTGCCTTCATTCCTACCAGTTTCTTTCCCAGACTCCTGGGGTTTGGTTTAGCAAAGTGAAGTCTATTTAACAGCTATAAACTCATAGACAAAAGATCTCAAATAAATCAGTTTATGTCAATGGGCTGTTTGTTAAAATCTATGTAATGTTAAATTAAGTCATTCTTATAAAGTTTGAATTCTAGCTCTAGTCTTAAGGAGAATGCTTGTGATGACAGTTTTCAAAGACCTTCACTACATGTCAGATATCAGACTGCCTCCACAGCATTTCATGCAAGTTAAGAATAGGCTTGATAAAAAATGAAAAAACAAAACAATAAATAAATAAATAAATAAATAAATAGAATAGGTTTGAGACCATAAACCATAATCTTTAAAAGTTATGGCTGTTGTCACAACGTAAGAGACAGCGGGACCGTCTAACCGGTGTATTGGGGCCACACAAGGGAAACTGAGAGCTTGCTCTGCCTTCCCAGTGCGATCTCAGATCTCCACCATCACAGTTGCGACCTTCAACACCACGCTGGCGTCCTTCAACGTAGGCTACGCGGACTTTTTCAGTGAACACATGAGGAAACTCTGCAGCCAAGTGCCCATCCCAGAGATGCCACACGAACCCCTGGCCTGCGCCAACTTGCCCCGAAGCCTCACAGACTCCTGCATAAACTACAGCTACCTGGAGGACACAGAGCATATCGATGGGACCAACAACTTTGTCCACAAGAACGGAATGCTGGATCTTTCTGTAAGGGGCGGTACTTTTCCTTATATAGACTAGAAAGATTCCTTAGAGTGGTTTCTACATGATTGGGTGACATGGGCATGTAGCTATCTTAGAGATATTTGCTGAGTCTTAAAATGAAGAAGCTACCCACATAAAAATTCCATGAGAGTATCCACCACCTTCAATGTATCTTTTTCCCCCAAGTACCACATTAGATTTGATCTTATCTCAGAATGTTTTTACCCACCTAAAGCCTTATTGAATCTAAATGCACATATGCAAATACATTTAGCTGTGTGTTCTGCTACGCCTCTGTGTTTTTCTACAATAAGTGTGAGAAGTTCTTTTATGTTTTCTTTAGTTATATAATCACCAGGACTATGAACCTCCCATGAAGTCAGATTTTAAAAAAAACGAATAGAAGTCCTTGAAAGATTTAAGCTTGCATTCTCAGAAATGCCTGTTTTGAGTATAGTCATTAGCTAATGAAAGGGCTGTTATATTTTACAATTATATTTTACCAACATTTTTATTACACCCTATGGAACCGGGCTCAGCAAATAATTTAAGATATTAAAATCAATAAAAGGTCATAATTTAAGCATGCAAATATTGTGCATTTAACATTGAAGATTAAATAATGACACAGTCGTGAGTGAGTCATGCTTCTGTGCTACAAGTGTAAGGGAGCCGTTGTTCCTTGTTATTTGTGGGAAGAGAAATGCAGAGGATTAAAATGTTTTATAGTTAAAGAGTCAGTTAAGTGTTCATTTGGGTAAGTGATTGCTTTTTCACTAACTCAATGTGCTTCATTATTTCCATCAGTTATCTCTTTAGTGGCAACATCGGAAGGTTTAATTGAGCTCCTAAAGGTCTTGAATTCATCTGCTTGAATTATTTATAATCGTTTCTAGTTGTGCCCAGTGAAATGGATTAAACAGGATAAGAGACTTTTGGAAAAGTGATGGCCGGCGGCTTAGTTGTCCTGTGGTTGCCTTTGTGGTCTGCAGGTGCTGCTGAAGGCCGTCTATCTTGTTCTTAACCATGACATCAGCTCTCGAGTCTGTGATGTGGCACTGAACATCGTGGAGTGCCTGCTTCAACTTGGAGTCGTCCCCTGTGTAGAAAAGAACAGGAAGCAGAGTGAAAACAAGGAAAACGAGGCTGTGGAAAAGAGACCAAGTGAAGGAACTTTCCAGTTCAAGGGCGTGTCTTCAAGTTCCACCAGTGGGTTTGGGGCCCCTTCCATTAGTGGAGCTGGAGATGGTGGAGGAGAAGAAGGAGGAAGTGGAGATGGAGGAGGAGGTGGAGGAGGAGATGGAGGAGGTGGTGGAGGAGGTGGAGGTGGCCCTTATGAGAAGAATGAGAAGAACCAAGAGAAGGTATGGTTGAATTACATACTGTATCCTCAGACAATTTGGTGTCCAGAATTCTTTTCCACTTTTGTGTGCTTGTGAATGTGCATGCATTGTGTATGTGATTGAATATGTGAGTAAGGGAGAGAAAGAGAGAGAGAGAGAGAGAGACAGAGAGAGAGAGAGAGAGAGAGAGAGAGAGAGAGAGAGAGTGATTTTTGGTTTCCCCAGATATTTATTAACTAGAATAACAAGAAGTCACCAGAGTCTAAAAGCAATGATGGCTTAAAAAAAATCTCTTAATGAAGAGCTCAGCTGGCATGGATAGAGACTTGCCTGGCTTCTAAACCCAAAAGTTGTTGTCACTCATGCAAGGATAGAACTGGTTTTTTTTCTTCTTGTTGTTTTTGTTTGGTTTGGTTTCTGTGTTGTTGTTGTTGTTTTTGGTTTGGTGTTTTGTTTGTAAGTTCTGGAAGATAACATCTCAGACCTACTATGTTATCACAATCCACAGTGTGCCACCAAGGATAATCTCTCTCTCAAGACTTTGCAAAGCTAGCCTAATAAACAGTTGTATAATTTGTTATATAAGCTATGGATTATCCACTTTTCTATATAAGGTATCAATTTTTTATTATATAAATGAATGGTACTAGACTTTCTTTTCTACCTCTAGGACAGAGGACCATATTTACTCTATGGTCTACTCTACTTCTATTTCTTTATCTTACAATTTGCTTGTATCCTCCCAATATTCATGAGCTCTAATCCACAAATCTATTTCAATTTTCTTGGGTTCTTACTCGTTTATTTAGAATTGTCTTAGCCATATATCATATCTAGATATTACCTTAGATGTTATATTAATTGTACCAATTAATTATATAAATCACTAGTTATTACAATTAGGTAATTATGAGAGTTATTATTAAATATTAGCTTGATACTATACATGTAATTTTGACCAAACTTACCACATGTGAAATTTGTTTGTTTGTTTGTTTGTTTGTTGTTTTTGTTTTTTGAGCCGGGATTTTTCTGTGTGTAGCCCTGGCTGTCCTGTGACTCACTCTGTGAACTAGGCTGGCCTCTGCCTTCCAAATGCTGAAAGTAAAGGTGTGCGCCACCATCCCCAGCCTCACATGTAAAATATTTTAAGGTCAGATTTTATGATATCCAAAAAAGCCACTAATGTATAAATATGATGTAATTACTTATCAAATGCAACTAGAATTTACAACCTACAGATGCCTACTGTACCTTAAAACCATCTATTATTTTCAATGGAATAGAGTTTATCTGTTTCTTACAACCTGGTCATATACAGGGAATCAAGGAAAGAAAGGAAGGCTAATTTCTATTTCATCATTGGCCACTAGCCTATAATAAGATCTTAAAGTGTCACTTAATAACTAGAAAAGCTTTTAAAGAGCATTTGATAATTTTAAAATATGTGTAAATTAGCCTTCCAAAGAAACGCTTGCCACGGTGACTTTTGTTTTTTGAGGTATTGCATAAAGCTGCAGTGTTCCTGAATTATCCAAAGACACACAGCTGAGAAGACTGCTGAGGACAGAATCCAGGCTAACCTCTCCTTATTAAGCTACCACTCAAGAACCTTGTCTGCATAAAGGGGCTCAGAAGGACAGCAGGGTCATCATCCTGAAAATGATACCCTGTTCTGCTCTTGCTGTGACTCCCCTCTCACAATATCTCCATGAGTCAAACATTAGTATAGTTCCCTTTTAGAGAGTATGGTGTTTTAAATATTAATAGCTTGCCCCAGATTACATGGTCACTAAATACTGAAGCTTCAATTTGGATCCAAACTAAAAATCACTTCTTACTTAGCAAACGCATAATTACAGAGTGTTCTTTGGATTCAGGAGGATTCTGAAAAGTAGTCACCAGGAGACACAAAGTGACTCTCAGCCCTCTCCCTACATTGTGCCTTGACTATCCATCATGTTTTTGTTGGCTGGTTAATGGAGGCAGCTTTGCACACTGTGGTGAGGCCTTCAGGTGAGGCAGGCTAGCCACCATTTCTGACAGCTCAGAGAAGAGAAGTTTCATTCCTGAGGTGTGGCTCTCTAGGGCCCCATACACATCTAAAAGAAGGATTTACAGCTAAAAGAAGGAAGACAAATTTGACAACGCTAGGGAAAGAGAGATTCCACCATACCACGTTAAGGTACATGATCATGTCCATGTAGTCCCCTTTCCCTTTCATACCCTACCACACTGCAATATCCTTTCTGTTCACCAGCCTGCCAGTGTGACTAATGGAAACTAATCCTTCATGATTACAGAGTACCTCCCTTCCATTATGGCATTTAGTCTGTACGGAAACCCTATGATATAGGGAGTTTATCTATTCATACCCTTAACTTCAAAAGCAGGAAAGCGAAACACAAAGAGATTAGTTACTTCATGCAATTGTCCTGTAGAACCAAAAGCAACCAGGGAGCATGAGCTAGAATCCTGGCTCTGTGATGCACATGCTGACAGTTGAACACAGCCAGGTGGACCAAGGAAGCTTCCCATCCACTCAAAGATAATGGCCCTCCCACTGTGGGCTCAGCATCCTTCCTTCAGAACAATGTAGTTGTTATTCTGTAGGAGGAATTCAATTTCCTTTTGGGGAATCCCTGTTTCCCACTCCTGAAAAGCAAAAGGACCAAAAACAACAGATTTCATAACTCCTCCCAGGAGCACTTCCTGGTGAGCCTCAAGAGAGAGTCAAGCTGAATATTTATTAAGTCCCATAAGTTCTACTTTGGCTTGTGCTTGCTTCATATATTGCAATATGATGGAAACATATCTTGGGAGATTTTTCTCAAAAGTTTCAATCTTGTTACTATACGATCCCTAAATTCTAGACTTAGATTAACCCCAGAGAGCTATTATCCTTGCTTACTGATAAAGATAGTTTTAAAGGAAATGTATTTGTGTTCACTCTTAATCATCCCACTGTCGCTCTCTACATTGTTGTTCTGGTCAAGGATATGGAAGTATGTCTTGTAATAAACACGTTCAAATTCTGTGTCATCAGAGGACATTCAGTTTCTTTCATGTACTAAGTTTTAGAGAAGTTTGCTTGTTGAGCTCTTGACAATCTTATTTTCTAAATCACTATAGTACGTATTAAATTTATGAAATAGAACTCTGATACCAAAAGGAGCTCGGTGGCAAAGTCAACATGCTTGTTTTTCTTTCTCAATCATGGTCACCAGGATGAAAGTATCCCTGTAAGCAACCATAGGCTAGCTCTCACTATGCTCATCAAAATAGTGAAGTCCTTGGGATGTGCCTATGGTTGCGGAGAAGGACATCGAGGGCTCTCTGGAGATCGCCTGAGACACCAGGTATTCCGAGAGAATGTAAGAGAATTAAAGTAGATTCCATTTCCTCTATTTCTCTCTCTCTCTCTCCTTCTCTCTTTCCTCTTTCTAAATGAGGAAGGAGTCCTTTGACAATGAGGGTCAATGTTCCCTGAAAATGCTTGTTTTCATAGGCAATTATTACTATCTTGGGGTGAGAGGATTTCTAGAAGGCATCTCGAGATTTCTAAAACTGAGGCTTAGGAAAGCTTAATCAGGAAACCTCATCTGCCTCCTGCCTGTTGCAGAGATATTTTGGGAAAGGGCGCAGAATCAGAACATGTGGAAAGAAGTTTGAAAGAACCTTGCACAGATGCATACGCTTAGTAAGCATCTGCTGGTCTGTGTGGATGCTCCTTGATCATCTGGCTGGCACAGAAGTATTTTATCTTAAAGAAATAGGTCAAAGACATTGCAATTCTTACTTAGAAATGGAAAGTGGCCCTTATTGGGACAAAGCAGGACTGTAAAAGTAGCCAGGCATCTGGTTGCTTTGCTTGAGAATGACCCTCAACTTCTGTATGTTGAGATCATGCTCCTTCGAACTGTATGAAACTTGAAACTCTGGCACATGGGCTTGCCATTGTATTTGAGTAACGGAACGTGAGCAATTGCAGTTGGCATTCAACTGCGTCTACCCACTGTTACCTCTCCTTTTGACTTGAGCAACAACCCAGCTCTAACAAGCCTGATTTGAGATACTTGCCTCAATCCTATATTGGAACTAAAGATATAAGAAAATAGTCTTTTAAAAGTAAAAATGTGATGCATATTTAATGGCATATGTTGGCAGAGTTTTAGGATCATGTCAAAAATCTAATGCCAGGCAATTTTCTCTGGTGTAGATTTTGTCATGAAATGTTCATACAGTATTAGCATGCTAGATTTCTTGCTGAATGTATCATCTACCATCCTTTGATTTATCCATTTATCATTCTTTTATACTCAGTTATGTTATGGTATTTTGGTTTATTATATGTATATGGGAGGCATAAAAGTGGTTAACTTTTAAATTCCCCAACTCAGACATTTTGACCAAGACCTAGATTTTTGAGGCCAGGAACTACAAAAAAAATCAAAACAATAATAAGGTAATAAAAGCTTCCATTCCATCAATACACACACACACACACACACACACACACACACACACACACACATAATATATATATATATCATTTTGTTACAAGATGAATAAAAATTGTCAACGCTAACAAAAACACATTTCTTCTCACACAGAAGACCAATTACATGGACTTCAGATTAAAATATAAAAAGAAACATCTTCCTGGAGGGGTAAACAGGCTTTGAGAACTATATTCTGTCTTTTCTGAATTGATAGAGCGAAGGACAAGTTGGGCGAGAAGAGAGGCTGCTGTCATCGCACAGCCAAGAATATCTTGTGTTTCCGTGAGACTGGCCAAGCAATTTTCTGCTTATACTTTCAACTTGGCCAATTGCTTTTTGACCTTCTAGACGACTTCTGTAATCATTATAGAGATTTTATGCACAAGTTTGAGAAACTTCCCCAGGAAAATGTCTAGATTAAGAAGAACTACATATTTCTGTATTCCTGCACCATGGATTTTTCAAATAAAGTCGTACTTCAAAGGCTAAGAATATGTCTCGCCTTTAGACTTATATTCTCTAAGTGCCTAATAGTTCTAACACAAAATCTCATGATAATTCTTAATTCTAATAATTTGTTAGTATTCCCAAATAGTAAAAAAAAAAGTAGCTGATTAATAAAGTATCTAAGGGTTCTAACATGTAATTACTTAATAGTTCTTAAGTTATTAGTCTTCTTATTTACTAGTAGCTCCACATTACTGAAAAGAAATTAATTACTGCTTTCATATTTCTTGAAAAAATTAGGATGTTTACTCAGAGTAAGAATTTTAAAGGTTTTACAAATCGTTAAGCTTGATCAAACTCCCCATTGAACTTTTACCAGAATTGCAGATAGTCTTGCAGCCTACGGAGCAGAGAAGTAAAGCTATACCTTTGCAGTGTGTTTTATAGAGAACCCGAAGTAATCTGTACTTCAGAGGTCTAGTTTTTATTCTCCTTATAAACAAATATTACAATGAAGATCTATACATCCACATTTACTTAAGTTCTTTGTAAACATCACTTTATCAGAAAGCAGCCTCTGTTTTATGAAGGAGAGAGACAGAGAGGTGACCTTGTTTGAGATATGGTAACTAGAAATCTCCCTGGAATTAAAAACTCTTGATTTCAAATCTTCTAAGACATAAGTGAAGGAAGAATGGAAATAAATACTCTATGATACAAGTGGAGAGATTATAGCAAGATCATAACAAAAACTTATATAATGAATTCTAAGTCTCATCCTTTTATACAGTTGGTTTTTTTTCCTTTTAACTATCCAAGTACCTGGGTCATGACCACATCAAATATTAACACAACTCAAGTTTTCCTCTGGATCACTAGTTAAAATTCACCAATGTGATTCCGGTCCTCAGGGGTCGCTTCCCTGCTGTGACGTCAACGCCTACACCTGACAGCAAAGGTTTCCCTCCTCAAGATGCCGTTCTCCAGCTGTATCTCCATTTTCGGTCCTCCAGCCCTCTCCCTCAGCTCAGACACCTCTGCCATGCCCCCATCCCATCCCATCTTCTGGACCTTTCCTGTGTCTCTTTTGATCATACAGCCTTCTTCAATATACCAGTTAATCTGCAGTGCAGGTCATTTTAACTCCTTGCTAGGAGTACCCTGTATCTAAGTGGAGGTTCTCAAAACCATCGGTGCCTAAAGTGCCGATGAGACTATTTCACAGAAGAACTAACCGACACCTCGGTAGGCCTGACTTCTGGTATTGACTCTACTTCAGAACTTACAGTATGAGCTTGGACAAAACCCTTGGTTTCTTTCTGCCTCAGTTTCTTCTAGTATGAGAAAGAGGCAATCAGCAAATAATAGAGTCAGACATGATGCCTTTTCATTCCAGAAAATGTGTGTCCTACAGAAAAGCACTGTTCAAATGAGGTTTATCTTTTAGTAGTAGGAGAAAGCTACCAGCCTCCTAGTGTTCCTTGGTTTCTTTCTGATGGCAGGAATTACTCCATTTTGCAAGGTGTCAAAATTATTTCCTAGTGTAGAGAATATACTTTTATTTTGACCAGAAAGGCAATGTCATGGGACCAAATTCTGTTTAAATGCCACACTTTCTTTTTTCACATTCCAAATGCAGACAAATAGTAAACAAAATAATATTTGATGCCTCTTACATGCTCCAGGAACCTTTTCCTCCTTGGCCATATAAGAGGCCGCTGTGCGGCTGTGGCTATAGCTCAGCTGGTGGAGTGCTTGCCTAGCATCCATGAAACCCTGAGTACAATACCCAGTAGTACGTTAGCAGCATGGGATTGCAGATGTGCAGCCTCGGCAATCCCAGCATTCAGGAGATGGAGGCAGGAGGATGAGAAGTTCAAAGTCATCCTTAGCTATATGAGCAGTCCAAGGCCAGACTACGTTACTTGAGACCCTGTATCAAAAAAATAAATAATTACTAAATAGTTATTCAAAAAGTGTAGAAGTCCACTGAATTTCCACTGACTACTCCTCTTGCCTTCACTTTCTCCATTAAACCTATAAAGCTATATAACATCAAAGCGCCTAGGTGTGAAAGCAACATGCTTTTTCCTATCACACAAAGCCTTTGAGGTTTTCTAAGAGTGGACTACGGCATCTTTGACCTACTTCAGCTTTGCCTTTTAAGTTATTTTCATCAGATATTAAAATCTTGACCATGGTTTAAAAAAAAAAAAAAGACTGAGTTTCCTCTGGGGTCAGCATTGATGATTAGCTTTGAGCCCCCATCACTCGGAGTGGTTTTTCCAAATACCAGCTCCTTTGGACCGCCCCGTAGGCTTCTGCCTACTTCTTATTCAAACAACTGGGCCTAGCATGGGGAGGATCTGGCAGCAGTGGCGGGGGGGGGGGGGCGCGTGCGGGGTGGTGGGAGTCTTTGCCTTCTGCAACTTTTGTCTTGGACTGACGGTGTCTGGAGCTTAAGCTGGTACTTGTGACTTTTTCACTTCTCTCCCTTCCTTGCAGGCCCAGAACTGCCTCACTAAGCTGTACAAGCTAGATAAGATACAGTTCCGACAAACCATGAGGGACTATGTGAGCAAGGATTCTCTCAATAACGTAGTGGACTTCCTGCATGCTTTGCTAGGATTTTGTATGGAGCCAGTCACTGACAGTAAGTACAGCCATCCCTGAGTCGGAGGAGCCGCCACTGTGTGGTGAAGCAGATCGTGTTTCCCTGGCATACTCAATATCTGGGCCTAGAACTTCAAGGAAAAAAAAAAGATATTTATGCATGCCTGTACACATGTGTGCGTGTATGTGGGGCGGGGGGGGGGGCGGCTGTGTGTAATGAGGAATAAAAACGAGATGCTTACAGATCATGGTGTCCTCAAAAAGGTAATTTACCTTATTGAGTAGGAGCTTGGTAGCTTTGTCTCTTACCTGACCATCTGTGTATGACAGAAATCAAAAGACCAGGAAATATATATATATATATACTAGTTCAGCAAGTGTGAAATGAGTGGATATAGAATACCGCTTGTAGTGTTTAGCATCTTTTACATAATAAACTAAGAAAGGAAAATGTAGTTAGCATAATTGGCACACATATATTACGTAGAGATTTAGTTTATTTAAATTGGGCAAATATATAGACCAGCAACATGTTCATAGTTCTATGCCTTAAAAAAAAAAGTCTAGAGGCCTAAGCTACAAGGTGAAATGAGAACGTGCCAGTCACATTGGTACAAATGCACACGCAGTGAGGAACTGGAAGCCATGTTAGGTCAAATGCTGTTTTGAATCGAGCTTTCAAAGAAATAACTTCTCAGTTATTTCTAAAGGCTCATCTGACACATGAATGAATTGACTAATTCATGGTAAAAAGAATTCATGTGTTTAGACGCAATTTTTTTCTTTGTTGTAGCTTATTTTTTATTGTCTACTTATCACAGTGAGAGAAAATATTCCTTCCCTGTAGAGCCCCTGGAATAACATAGCCTATCAGAGCTAGTTTACAGTCACCATTTTACAAATTTGAAAACAACAAGGATTGTAGTTGAACTCTGTGGAAAAAAAAAAACAAGAGATTAAAAAATGTCTCTCCTCTGTCATATCCCCCCCCACTCACGTCTAATTTGAGATAAGAGCTCTAAGCACAGACTACAGTATTCCTTGCTGTGCTGTAAATCTGGAGATAAATCCTTATCAGTTGGTACAGACAGTGAAAAGTCAGTAATGAAGCACCATATGTTACTCCTAGAATCTTGAGACATAAAGTGAGCTACAGAGAATCAGACAGACAACACTTGCCTATCAACCTGGGAGCTGCACATGCCCTTCCCCCAGCCCACAGTTGGCTCACAGGTCATAAGGGTTCCTCCTGCAAAGCCACAGAATATGTGCATGTCCTCTGAAGATCTGTGGATATGTTTTTTGGTTTTTTGTTTTTTTAAGCAGCTAGGCATGGTGGCACGTTCCTGTAATCTCAGCACTCAGGAAAGCAGAGGCAGGTGGACTGCTGTGAGTTCAGGGCCAGCCTGGTCTACAGAGCAAATCCAGGACAGCCACAGCTGTTACACAAAGAAACCCTGTCTTGGCGGT
This sequence comes from Acomys minous, assembly GCF_964271855.1. Classification (NCBI taxonomy): domain Eukaryota; kingdom Metazoa; phylum Chordata; class Mammalia; order Rodentia; family Muridae; genus Acomys; species Acomys minous. The sequence goes on along the minus strand of NC_140486.1, from coordinate 107,656,770 downwards.
GGGGGGGGGGGGGGGCTATAAAATACCATGGGAGTTCACAGCCTTTGGGCTCCAGCATTTCCGTTCTCTGTGTTAAGGATGTTGCTCTGAAGGAGCCTGGAAGTGTTTCCTCATCATATGTGCCCAGAGTGTCAGCAGGCCCGGTTTTCCTCCAGACCCGCGAGAGCCCTTCTGCAAGGACTTGGCCACACCCCCATGCTGCGCAGCTCACGGCGTTGGCCAATCTCACACCCCTTCTGACATACTGGACAGTTTCCACTAAAACCCACAGTTCCTTACCAGAGAAGTTTCAGTCACATTGTTTTTCTCCAAGATTAAACCAACGGGTTGATTTTTCTCCCTCTCTCTTCCCTTCAACCTTTCACATCCCCTTCCTTCTTAGCCTTGTCTCTCCTTCTCTATCTCCTCTCCTTCCCCCCCTCCCTCCCTCCTTCCCTTCCTTCCCTTTTTAATAGACCCCTTTTCCTTTCACACAGGGATTCTTACGCTGCGGGATTCTTTAACCACCTGCATCTGTCCTTTTGAGCTGACCTTCACAATTTCCCAGCTGCCAGACACTTGCTTCTTTCATGTTTTGGCTGTTTAGCTTATGGTCTCTAACGTATGCCTTTGCATTCCAGACAAAGCTGGCTTTGGAAATAACTTCACAACAGTAGACAACAAATCCACAGCCCAAAACGTGGAAGGCATTATCGTCGGTGCGATGTTCAAGTCCCTCATCACACGCTGTGCCTCAACCACACATGAACTGCACAGCCCTGAGAATCTGGTGAGGACAACACCCTTCCTCACAGGAGGTCTCAGACTCAGGCCTGAGAGAAGTGTTCATACTGTAATGTAGGAGAAAAGAAGCTGAAGTCTTAGTGTTACTGTAGCCATTTTTTCCAATGTCAGCCCTAAGTCACCATGGACCCATACCTTCCCCCCCCCCATCCTAACTACAGATCAGCTTATCATCCTCCTCCACCTCACAGGCTTGTGTAGAGACTAGTAAAAGGTTACAAGACATTTTGAGCTTTTCAGGAAGAAAGTACTAGAACTATGAAATATGAAAGGACATTACTCCAGGCATTATTTGAAACCTTATTTGCATTTATGAATTCACGTAAATAAGCCATTGATACTTGTTTCACATTCATTATTGAGCATTATAATCTTCATCTGTCCTATATAAAAGCATGTGGTGATTAATCAAATGAAACTGCAAGTAGTGTGGGAAGAAAACTAGGTTATGAAATGCTGAAGTCGAATCTGCCAAAAAAAATGGACAACTTAGATGCAGGCAGAGTCGATGGCTGCACTCTGCCAAGTCAGGGTAAGCAAGTCCTCAATAGTTCTTGCCCTGTGAACAAGTCTGGCAGAGATATTAGGCCAGAAAGCTGAAGATGAGGCTCCAGTGTTAAATAATGTATCAGGTGACTGGTCAGGCAGTAAACCATCTTAAGTCAATTTGTACATCTTGGAAGCTGCTAATCCGCACTGCTGGTTCACTCAGGAATTTAAGTTTTATTCCTTCTCAAGTCTCTGAGGGGCATTGAAGACAAGATAGTATAGTTTTACAACCAAGCTTAGTTGATTAGGCGACACGATCGTTTTAGATCAAGATAAAGAAGTTAAGCTATTAGAGTTGAAATAGGATAGATATTGAATTTCATTCAGAAATCTAGACCCAACAAGACAGGAAAGACACTTACTTCAAATGGGACAAATGCAGATGGCCAAGTCACTATAAATGTAACATATATAGTACTCAGTATTCTCATGATTGTCACATGGTTCTCCCTGCTGTATGTAGTTTGTTTTGTACATATGTAATAAAATAAATGTATTATTAAAAAAGAAATGCTGAAGTCATATAAAGGAGAAGAGGATGTCTTGAGATACTCAGTGTAGACTTGAGATGGCAAATTTGACACAGATGGGTGAATTCAGGTCTCCTTAGAAACCAAAAAATACTCTTCCTCCACCTGTCAGCTACTATGATATCTGTGCAGAAATAAGCCCCATGTATACATATGGACCTATCTGCTCTTTTATGAAATGGAGAACATTGTTTTACATTATTCTAAATTGTGAAGTGGTTTGTTTTAGATAAACATAATTTTCACAAACCAAATAGAATTTACTTCAGCTGATGATCAAAGGCACTCCGGCAGTGTTCTTGGGCCTTGAGTGTAACACAGACACTATTCATGCATTCATGTTGGTCCTGGCTAGATGTGATTTTTTTTTTTATTAATTTATTCTTGTTACATCTCAATGGTTATCCTGTCCCTTGTATCCTCCCATTCTTCCCTCCCTCCCATTTTCCCCTTATTTCCCTCCCCTATGACTGTTAAAGCTGATGATAGTACATGTGAGTTCTTAACAAATCTTTATGTACAACTTCATACATAGAAGAACTATTAAATTATTGAATTCTCCATAATCTTTTTTTTTTTTTGCTGATTTATTTTATTTTATTCTTCCATAATCTTACCTTTGGACTTCTGTCCCACTAGAGTAACTAGAAGTCAAGCTTGAGTCACTCTTAGGTGTGCCACTCTACAGTCTGAGCCAGCATCCAGAGCGAGTCTCCACAGGTTCCAGCCATTTGTCCGCAGCTGATACTCCCATAGTACTCTCTGCTGAGGTGGAGGCCTGTACGTGCCCTGGTGACAACAGAAGCTTTGCTTTTAGCTGCCTTTCTCTTCCATGGGCGAGCAAATAAAGAGCAGAGTAAAAGGCTCAGAGCCCCGTTCCCGACAGGCATCAGTGGATTCTGTCTCTCTGTTATCCTCAAGGGTTCTCCTCTCTGCCTTCCTGAAGATCACGGACATAATTATTGTCCCATGGTACTGTGTGTTTTGCTTTAATTTTCTGTTTGTTTTTAATTTATATGCTCTCTTTACATCCCAGTCATAGCCTGCTCCCTCCTCTCCTCCTGCTCCCACTCTCCCACCCTTCCCCTTACCCCCTCTCTCCTCCTCCTTAGAAAAGGGGAGCCCAACCCACCTGAGCACATCAAGTTGCTTCAGGACTGAGCTCATCCTCATCCACTGAGGCCAGGGAGGCAGCCCCATTCGAGGGGAAGGGATCGAAAAGCAGGCAACAGAGTCCATGCTATAGACTGCACCCTCTCAGCTTGCTAGGGAACCCACATTAAGATTAAATTGCCCACTGGCCATATATGTGTAGCGGGCCTAGGTCCAGTCCATGCTAGCTCTTTGATTGGTGCTTCTGTCTCAGTGAGCCCCCATGTGCTCACTGGAGTTAGTTGACTCTATTCGTCTTCTTGTGGTGTTCTTGTCCACTTTGCGTCCTTATATTCTTCTCCACACGCACTCGTCCATAGGACTCCCTGAGCTCCACCTAACGCCTGGCTGTGAGTCTTCAGCATCTGATTCCATCAGCTGCTGGGTGAAGCCTCTCAAAAGATGGTTATGCTAGGTTCCTGCCTATAAACATAGCAGGGCATCCTTGATGATGTCAGGGGTTGGCTGTCATCCATGGGGTGGGTCTCAGGTTGAGCCAGGCCTCGCTTGGTCATTCCCTCCGTCTCTGCTCCATCTTTATCCCTGCACATATTGTAGACAGGGTAAGTTTTGGGTCCAAGGTTTTGTAGGTGGATTGCTGTTCCCTTCCTACCACTCTAAGTCCTGCCTGGCAAGAAGGTGGCCTCCTCAGCCTCCATGTCCCTTCACTGCTGGTAGGCTCACCTGGAGTCATCCCCATATTCTCCCTGAAGCCTACCCTGTCACGGGCCTCCAGCTCGTCTCAGAGATGTTACTTCTCTCAGTTTCCCTTTTCTCTCCAAACCCTCCCATCTCCCCTCCCCACTCCCCCCACATCTGATCCCCCCCACCTTGGTTCCCTCCCTACATCCTCCCCTACCCGGTTCCTTCTCTTCATCCACTTCTGCTGTTTATCCTATTTCCTCATCTCAGTGAGACTCAAGGAGGGCCTTCCTTGTTACTTAGCTTCTTTGGGTCTGTGAATTGTGGAATGGTTATCCTGTATTGTGTGGCTAATATCTGCTTATAAGTGAGTACATACCATGTATGTCTTTCTGGGTCTGGGTTACGTCACTCAGGATGATCCTTTCCAGTTCCATCCATTTGCTTGCAAATTTCATGATTTCCTTGTTTTTAATAGCTGGGCAGTATTCCATTGTGTAAATGTACCATGGTTTCTTTATCCATTATTCAGTTGAGGGACATCTAGGTTTCCAGATTCTGGCTATTACGAATAAGGCTGCTATGAACATAGTTGAGCAAGTGTCCTTGTTGTATGGTGGAACATCTTTTGGGTATATACCCATGAGTTGTATAGCTGGATCTTGAGGTAGAACTATTCCCAATTTTCTGAGAAAGCACAAGATTTACTTCCAAAGTGGTTGAACAAGTTTACGGTCCCACCAGCAATGGAGGAGCGTTCCCTTTCTCCAGATCCTTGCCAGCATTTGCTGCCAGTTCAGTTTTTGATCTTAGCCATTCTGACCAGTGTAAGATGTAATCTCAGAGTCATTTTGATTTGAGTTTCCTTGATGACTAAGGATGTTGAGCATTTCTTTAAGTGCCTCTCAGCCATTAGAAATTCCTCTGTTGAGAATTTTCAGTTTAGCTCTGTACCCCCTTTTTTCATTGGATTATTTGGGTTGTTGGTATTTAATTTTTTGAATCTTTTTGTATATTTTGTATATTATCTCTTTGTCAGATGTAGGGTTGCTGAAGATCTTTTCCCAATCTGTAGTCTGCCGATTTGTTCCATTGACTGTGTCCTTTGAGTTACAAAAGCTTTTCAGTTTCATGAGGTCCCATTCATTAACTGTTGAGCTTAGAGCCTGGGCTGTTGTTGTTCTCTTCAGGAAGTTGTGCCCTGTACCAATGAGTTCAAGGCTCTTCCCCACTTTCTCTTCTAATAAGTTGAGTGAATCTGGTTTTATGGTGAGGTCTTTGATACACTTGGATTTGAGTTTTGTCCAGGGTAATGAATTCACATTCTTCTACATGCAAATACCCAGTTAGACTAGAACCGTTTGTTGAAGAAGCTATTTTTTTTTCCATTATATGGTTTTGGTTCCTTTGTCAAAACTCAAGTGTCCATAGGTATGTGAGTTTATTTCTGGGGTCTTCAATTTTATTCCATTGATCCACCAGTCTGTTTATGCCAGCACCATGCAGTATTACCATTGCTCTGTAGTACAGTTTGAAATCAGGGAGGGAGATTCTTCCAGAAGTTCGTTTATTGTACAAGATTGTTTTAGCTACTCTGGGTTGTTTGTTTTTCCATATGAAGTTGAGTATTGTTTTTTCAAGGTCTGTAAAGAATTGTGTTGGTATTTTTATGGGAATTGCCTTGAGTCTGTAGATTGCTTTTGGTAAGATGACCATTTTTACTATGTTAATCCTACTGATCCATAAGCATGAGAGATATTTCCATCTTCTGATATCTTCTTAAATTTCTTTCTTCAGAAATATAAAGTTCTTGTCATACAGTCCTTTCACTTGCTTGATTGGAGTTATACTAAGATACTTTATATTATTTGTGGCTATTGTGAAAGGTGCTTTTTTCTTTAATTTCTTTCACAGCTCATTTATGTTTTGTATACAAGAGGGCTACTTTTTTAAGTTAATATTTTAACCAGACACTTTGATAAAGGTGTTTGTCAGCTATAGGAGTTTGTTGGTAGAATTTTGGGGGCCACTTATGTATATTATCATATTATCGGTGAACAGTAATATTTTGACTTCTTCCTTCCAATTTGCATCCCCATGATCTCCTTTAGTTGTTTTTTGCTTTATCTAGGATTTAAAGCACTATATTTAAGAGATATGGAGACTGGGCAGCCTTGCTTGTCCCTGATTTCATTGGAATTGCTTTAAGTTTCTCTCTGTTTAGTTTGATGTTGGTGCTGAGTGTTTTAAAACAAAGTATCCAGGTGATTTTTTTTTAGGTTTCTGAACTGTGCTTTACCACAAAGATAAATAATATAGTAAAAACTACCCTTTAAAGAAGGGAGGCAGGAATATAAGGGCTGAGAGCAAGGCTTATTATCTCAAAAAAGTTACACACTGCTGTCATCCCTCATGACTCCAGTGTTCATGAAAGCCCAAGCAACTGCCAGGCTGGGGCACACGCCTTTAATCCCAGCACTTGGGAGGCAGAGGCAGGTGGATCCCTGTGAGTTCAAGGCCAGCCTGGTCTACAATGCGAGTCCAGGACAGCCAAGGCTACACAGAGAAACCCAGTCTTGAAAAAAACAAAAATCAAACCAAAAAACAAACAAACAAAAACAACAACAACAACAACAAAAAAACCCAAGCAATTGTCTTCTCTCCCTAGGAAAGCTAACCAGACAGCTACCTTTCTTTCCCCCAAACCTTCTTCTTGCCTTCAAACAGGGACTGTACTGTGACATCCGCCAGCTGGTCCAGTTTATCAAGGAAGCTCATGGCAATGTCTTCAGGAGAGTGGCTCTTAGCGCTCTGCTTGACAGTGCTGAGAAGTTAGCACCGGGGAAAAGGGTGGAGGAGAGTGGACAGGACTCGAAGCCTGCAGGTGGTAAAAGGTCGGACACCCACGCTCTCTGCATATTAGTGTTTTCTAACTGTCAGAAAAATGTTACCATTTATCACACTGATATACTACAGAGTCAGAGAAGGGGTGGTAAAACTATCTTATACCATTGGTATCATTGATGTAGTTCAAATGAAGCTTTAAAGTAAATGATTTTTAAAGGTGGAAACATGTGGGTGGATTAGTGTTTATATGCATTATCATGGATGTGGCTTTGCTACGAGTGTGAGCATTCTATGGGCAGCTAATTCTGCTTTGCCATGTGATGCCTTGTACCAAGCTTTGCTATGGTAATGCATCAAGAAACTATTACCACATGCATTTGGGTTCCCAAGCCTCCAGAGCCAGGAGCTAAGTAAACAAACAAACAAAAACCCTCTATTATTTATTTTTTAAACAGAATAAGCTCATATACTAATTTCACTTCCCAGTTCTTGATTACATGGCAAACTGTTATCTTTGCTTAAGTTTTTTTTATATATAATTTAGATTTTTAATCAAGAAAAGAAAGATAGTTACTGACACCATGTTCTTTTGTTCACTAAAATGAGATTCTAGACGTAATAAAAAGATAAGTTGCTGGGCTGGGCTGGACTTAGTGGTAAATTACTTACTTAGCTTATACAGTGTCCTGTGTTCAATTTCCAACACTGTAGAAAAAATGCTATTTGGTACTGTGTTGTTTATCCTTTCAGTAAGTATGCTTTTATTTCTTGCCTATTGTATACAAAACAGTCCTTACAAGGATTAAAACAAATCCCCAAACTAAAATATTTGCTTGCTTCTAGTGCCTTAGTTTGCAATAATGAAGTAATGGTGAGAAATAACATCATGATTCTAATAGCATGCTAGAAATTCTTTTTTAAAAATACTCATTTACTTAAGTATACAGTGTTTTGCCTTCATATATGCCTGCACGCTAGAAGAGGGCACCAGATCTCATTATAGATGGTTGTGAGTCACCATGTGGTTGCTGGGAATTGAACTCAGGACCTTTGGAAGAGCAGGCAGTGCTCTTAACCTCTGAGCCATCTCTCCAGCTGTAAATTCTATACAGCATGGACTCATAGTGAAAAAGATTTGCAGCCAGAAAGTTGTCAGTAGCAGATGCTCTGCATTGTGGAGCATATGAAAGAGTAAACAGTGGTGGTACCCTACTCTGTTGTGATTGGTGGCGTGTACCATTCACGTAGGTCGGAGGCGGGAAGCATCGCAGATAGAGGCCAAGTACCCTCTGCACCTGAGGAATGTCGCAGCTTCATATCTGGTCGCCCCTCGCAGACCCCAGAACAGTAAGTAGAATACAATTTTTTTCTCCAGTGCAGAGAACTGAGCACTTCACAATGGAAGAAAGTTTGTTTCCTAAGCTGTGTTTGGGTTTTGTTTATTGGTTTCTTTCAATATTTTGCTGTTTACTAGTTTGCCCTCATTTCCCTGAGGCGTTGCTCTCTGCCCTTACAGTTTCATTCCCAACACCACCAACGGTTCCACATGAGACCAAAGAGCCACTTAGCACATGTAGAAAGGCTAGCTAATTGTGTTTTCCATCTTGCCTTTCTTCCACCTCTGCCTTTCACATGTAATGCAATAGATAAACATGACAAATGCTGTATGTGAGATGTCATATACTTTCTTGTTTATAAATCATAATTTTAAAATAGATGAATGACTCCCAATATACCCAATGGACCTTTCCTTAAGAATAAAATAGGGTAGGGTGCACTTCAAAAGTGCTGATTTTCAGCTGGAAGGTAGACTCTACCCCACAGTACTTTGGTCTTAGATCTGTCCCAATGTCTTCTTGACATCAGTTTATCTCTGTTTTTCATACTGACAAAATTAAAAGCATCTTCAGATGACTTCCTGCAGAACCTGTGAGGCTTATTACAAACATTAAATACACAGCCCAGGCCCATGTGAGGCTTATGTTGCTCATACTTCCTTGGGGACTTCTTTACACACAAATAGAGTGACCAACATCATCGTAGGTATACAGTTCTGCTTCTCAACTCCCTTATTCAATATTAAGCATTTGGGTTTTTTTAGCAATTCTGCAGAATATTCTAGATGTTAGGGTATCCTTCCTTCAAATTAAAGGAAGAAGCCAGTGTCCATCAAACATAGGACTAAGTAAATACAACCTTCAAAATCCCAAAAGCCCACACCGTTCTTGGTGCTTCAGAAATTTAGAGATTGTGCCTTTAATAAAGGATGATAATGATAAAGACAGTCAAAAATATAATGGGACCAGTGACCACAGGCATCTTCATTTATTGCTAAAGTCCTAGTACCAAGGTGGAGCTTAGCTCATTGTAGAAAATGAATTCATATATTTCAAGGACAAGTGAATGACATGCAATAAAGAACAAAACTGTCACACTGTCTATCATTAAGCTTTCATTTTAACTTCCTTCCTCAAAATTAACCCTCAGTTTTTCCTTTAAGGAAACCATCAGAGAAATAACAAAAGTCCAAATTTAGTTCTAAAGGGGCCAATTGAATTGGTAACACAAGTTCTATGTTCAGATGACCAGAGGACTCATTACAAGGCATTAGAGGAAGGCCAGGCAATGGTGGCTCATGCCTTTAATCTCAACAGAGACAGGTGGATCTCTGAGTTTAAGGCCAACCTGGTAAATGGAGTTCCGTGACACCCAGGGCTCCACAGAGGAATCCTGTCTCAGAAAAAAAAAGGCATTAGAAGAGAGTTGATTTTTTTTTAACCCAATTGACATTGGCAACTTTTGAAATAATCTAATAAATGAAAATGTCCTAAAAGATAATTTGGATTTTAAAAATAAAATTGGCTATGCTAATAGATGTTTGGCCTTTTTTTTTTAAGAACTCTAAATGTTCTCTTTCCTCAGTGTTCTGTAGACACACTGAATTTCTCCACATTTAGCATGTTTGTTTTTAATATGCTTTGCCATTAATGTTTCCACTTGGAATAGTGTCATGAATCATCAAATATGGAACTTTTCCATCACTTAAGTGGGCCTAGGAAGTGAGCATGCTAACCGTATTTTTGTTTAGCACAGAGAAAGGTGAGAAGTCTCTTTGACAGTCCTGGCTCCTCCACGACCATCTGTTTCTCTTTCTCTCTGTCTCTCTCCTTCTTTATCCTAGTTCTTCTTATTCTTACTAGATGCTCAACACTTAGAGTCAGTAATACCATTAATAGTTTAATGTGATGATTTTTCTGACACTCCTTGGTGCTGATGTAGCAGTTTCTTGGGGAAGGTAATAAATAACAGTTTATTATCTTCCCTTTTCATCCATGCACTTTTATAGGCTCCCGCCATCAGACCTCTCTTTTCCTGAGGGTATGAAGAGCCTGGCACACTGTGTTGGCCTCCTACATAATGGACTAGTCAATTCTAGAAATCTAGCTTAAATATATACAAATATCATAGGTTAGAACCGTGCTTTCTTAACCTGTGGACTGGAACCGCTTTGGGGGGGGGTCATATATCTGATATATCAGATATTTGCATTACAATTCATAATAGTAGCAAAATTGCAGTTATAAAGTAGCGGCAAAATAATTTTGTTTTTGGGGAATCACCAAAACATGAGGAACTGCATTGAAGGGTGACAGCATCGGGAAGGGTGAGAACCACTGGTTTAGAAGAAGGGCGCCTAGAGACTCACAGAGACGGAAACGACAGTCACAGAGCCTGTGTGGATCTGAGCTAGGTCCCCTGCATACGTGTTATAGTTTTATAACATGGTGTTCTTGTGGGACTCCTAACAGTGGGAGTTGGGGCTGTCTCTGACTCTTCTGCCTGCTCTCGGGACCCCTTTTTCCCCTACTGGGTTACCTCATCCAGCCTTAATTTGAGAATATGTGCCTGGTTTTATTGTAAACTTGTTATGCCATATTTAGTTGGTATCCCTGGGAGGCACAGAGGAGGGAAACAGAAGAATAAGTGGTATGGGGGAGAGTGGAGTTTTGGGGGGAGGGGTTGGGAGCAGATGAGGAAGAGGAAGCTGTGACAGGGATGTAATATATGAGGTAAATAAAAGAAGTAAATTATTAAACAAGAACTTAAAATATTTAGTACTTTAATGACATTTGAGTGATAAAAATCTGAATAGTTTTTTTTACCTATCTACTGAAGATTATTGTATTATGCAATACTGTCAAATGCTGGATCAATTCAGAACTCTATCCTAAGCTTGTAAGTAAATGTTACATAAAAACCCATAAATAAGTGTCATCAAACCACTAGAACATCTTGTAGCATGATTTCTTTCAAAACTACAAGAGTAATACATGCTGTTCAAGATGACAAATAAGAAAACTGCAGAAAATTATGCAAAGAAAGTTGAAAATGAAAATGCTACTGCTATAGATAATCTTCGCAACCCTTTTCTGTTTTATGCTGAGAACATTTTTGAATGCGTACATGAAAATCCACACCCAAACATGTGATCACATGTGTGATTTCTAAAGACGATCAACATTGTTTTATCCTACTTAATCCATTTGATCATTGCTTTTAACTTTACCAAGTGTCATCAAGAGTGCCTGAGTCAACCTTCTTCTAAATGAAGATTTTTTTTCAACTATATCATTTTTATTTTGAGAATAATGAAGGAAAGGTAACCTAAAGCCTTTGAATTTTGTCCCTAGTAGCACTAGCTTGTCACATTCATCTTACTACTTGAATTACACCGGGAAGGAATTCTTTCTGTAAGGTTGTCATGGGAGAATTGTGCCTTTATAAGTGAAGATGACACTGTGCACTGGAAATTGCCTAATGGCATTTGTAACCAATGGTAGAAACATTCAAGAATATATCAGCATATGAAAGTCCCATAATAAATTCAGCTGTCTTCCCAGACTTAGACATTAAGATTATATCCACTGTTCAACAATGGCCCCTCAAACCTCATGTTTTAGTGTATGGCCCCATCTCTCCATCTTTTCCTTGTTATTACTTCTTAGAAATTGAATTTCTCAGTGTAGAGGGTTGATATGGACTTCCAGAAACATATCTTAATGCCTACCACAAAAATGTTCTAGAAAGACCAAAATATTTTCTCTCTCCAATGGCAATATGTTGGGGCCTTGCTTTGTTCTTCTAACCACTTTAATCTCTGCTAATGTAGTGGGTGGAAAATGGGAATTTTAGCTGATTATTATTATTATTACAAGATTAATATCTACATATTATTAGTCACTTTTTTTCTCATTGAAGACCTTCTTTCAGATTTTCTGACTTGCCATTTGAGCCAGAATATTTTTACTTTGAAACTTGTCAACTTTTTCAACTTAGTTGGCTGTAGGATGATCTATTCCCTGAGCATGGTGGTGAAATTTCAGTCTATCATTTACTAATTCCTTTATTATTCATTTATTTATTAATGAAGTTATTAGATATCAAGTATGATATTGTGTTGCAGTGAGGGGTGGGACATTTCACAAAAGCCAGGGGGCTTTTTTCAAAGTTAAATATCTACTGACATTTTAAATGTTCCTGCTGTTATGAATCATACTGTAGAATAGTTAGTCTTTTTATTAAAATTGAAAAAGTAACTACCTCCTCTTGGTTGGCTGAGACAGGACTATTTCCAGGAAGAGCACAGAGTCCACCTTGGCCTCTCTCTTCTCTCTCTGACTCCCGCTCTTCTCATGCCCACCCCAGCCCATCAAAGATGACTCTGTACAATTTGCCCAAATACCATAGCGGGGAGTTTAGAGGACCCTGAGCTGTTAGATATCATTTAAGCCTATACTCTACCTCTCTGCAGTGACGAACAAATGCAAGGGGGCAACCTGGGACGGAAAGATTTCTGGCGGAAGATGTTCAAATCCCAAAGTGCAGCAAGTGACACCAGCAGCCAGTCTGAGCAGGACACTTCGGAATGTACCACAGCCCACTCCGGGAACACCTCCGACCGGCGTGCCCGCTCCCGGTCTCGCAGAATCTCCCTGAGGAAGAAGTTGAAACTCCCCATAGGTAAAAGTATGTCTGTATTTATTTATGGATTCTCCTATTAGCTATCATGTCATCATGTGATTGGGCCAGAGCACGGCATGGGAGGGGGTTGGGAAGAAAAGTGTTCAAGCTGTGAGGCCTACTGTGGACTGATTGCATCATCTTTCCATTAGTTCGTTCACACTTCCACTAGTGCAGATAGTTCCCACATGTTCCCCATGTCTCTGCTGTGTGCACAATGCCCAGCTCTTAGCTTTGCTGCATTTAAGGAGGAGCTACTACCACTGAAGCAGAGGATCACAAAATTAAGTGCAGTTGCAAACTAGAAATTTCGTGAAGGAAAAACACACTGTTCTCGTGAGCAGGGGCAGTGGTGAAGCCTGAGCTATTTGAAGGGATGAGGAGGACAGGTCTTGAAGTCTACCAAATACCCAAAGAAAGGACAAGAGTCAAAGGACAGTGTGCAAACATAACAGCAGGCTGGGGAAAACTGGAAAGAACCGGCTGAGGGAGGAAATGGCTGAGTCACTGTAGCAGAACAGCAAGCCGGAAGACAGGCAAGTAAGCCCTATCATGGCTCTCAAGTACCAACATACAAGGGAGAACAGGATAATGCAAGTATATGAACCTTATAAAAGACCGTTGCATTGAAGGGACAATTAGTCCATGAAAGAATCGCATTAAACGCCGCTTGGGGGCCCAAGGAGTAAACGACATTTAGGTTGATTTAGATTATATTAAGAAATAGAGAAACAGACAAATTTGAGAATGGGTTAGGAGATAAAATGCATAGGCTTTCAAAAGAGATGGGAAACTTATCCAACACAGGTGGGTGGATTGTGGCTTCCTGCAGTGGAGGGAACAGGCCCATTTGTCCTGCGCTTACATGCTCACATGATTTGAGCGTTCATCCCTGAACATTTGGACTGAATTCATGTATCCTGAAAAGAGCTTGTTTTTTGCTTCTATTTTTATCGGGGCCATGTAACTTTCATTGTTAGTTCGGTACATGCTGGCATTTCTGTTTAATTCATTTGAGAGCAAGTGTTCAACTTTCCAAAATATCGTTGACTAGGAAACTGGCTGAAGCGATCTTCTCTCTCTGGCCTGGCAGACGGTGTGGAGGATCTACTGGACATTAGCTCCGTGGATCGCCTGTCTTTCATCAGGCAAAGCTCCAAGGTAAATAGGACACTGCTCATGACGTGAGCAGTGGAGTCACTGACTAAAAACAATTAGGACTGAAGAATGGGAAACGCATAGGAAGAGTTAAAGAAACCTTGGAGTTGAATAAGTTCAGAAATTTGATAAGCAACTAAATATTCAAATGTCCTAGACAAACTAAAATATCTAGCTAGTAAACTATAGTAAGAATTATAAAAAGTAAAGATTCAGTAAATATCGCTGCAGCTGTATCAACACAGGAAGGCCATAGGAAGGTGACAGAAATTTTTAAAATATAATTGGAATTTTTACACACATTCTTTTTTTGTGTGAAAATATCTATCACTGGAGTCTACCCGCCCCCAGCTTCCTTTCTGTGCTGTTACTTGTGTCTTACTAAGTTGGTTTAAAGTCAGAATCACGAAGCCAAATCAATGGTTTAGAAGAGACATGGAGCCAGGCCAGGTGGTGGCTTGGAGAGCTTAGTGGCAGCGTCTTAAATTCAAGCCCAACCTAGCCTATAGAATGGGTTCAAGACTGGCCTGACTATCCTGGCCAAGTCCATGAGTTTCTAGAACAATTCAGTAAGAAAGCCTGGGATGTAACTCAGTGACAGAGCACTTCCCTAGCAAGTGCCAGTGTCTACGTTCAATTCTAGGGGAGTGAAGAAAGTGGGAGAGGGAGAGAAACAGGAAGGGAAGGGAGGTAAAGAAGGGATGGAGGAAGGGAAGGGAGGGAGGGGGAGCAGACTTATTGTGCTATAACTTGATTTCTATATTTAAAAGCCAGTCTAGTATTTTCGACTGTGGTTGTGTTTGCTAAGGATGAATGTGGCTTTCAGTTTGGATTTTATCAGAAGTAACACTACACATACCTGAGTTGTTCACTAAATTATTTTCCAATTCATCTTCTCATCTCCTACCTGGCATTCCTTGCACCTGCAGTTACAGTAACATCTTTTGGGGAGATATGGGGCTGTCTTAGATGACAGCACTTACTAGACGTGGAAGCCAGAAGAACAGCACCATTGTCACACCCTAAACAATTTATTTTAGCCCAGCCGTTGGCTGCTGAGTATCTGAAGGCTGTCTTTTGTCCCCAGGTCAAGTTCACCAGTGCTGTCAAGCTCTCAGAAGGTGGGCCAGGGAGTGGGATGGAGAACGGCCGAGAAGAGGAGGAGAGTTTCTTCAAACGTCTTGGTAAATGTCAAGAGTCTAAAGATCCTTTTCTTCTTCTATTCTTCTTTTCAGTTACTTAAATTAACTGGTCCATTTCTTTTTGATGAAATTGTCTTCTTTTTTTAATGGTCATTTTCTGTTTGTATTGTCTTTCCCTTTGTTCTTTTAAATGTGTCTTTTAGTGCTATCTATAGCTTCTTTATTATCATTTTGGTTGAAGAGACATGTTTTTACAGAGACCTCATTGTGACTCTCACCCCCTGGTGGGCACTGAGCGTGCAGAGAATAGAACAAAGTCTCTTCTGGTTGGAGCCTGGGAGGCTCAGGATCTCCTATCCACCCACCTCTCAGCCTCAGGGTTCTGTTCCTCTCGTGGCTGACAGGTGGCCGCCCTCCCTCTGCTGAGGGGGAGTGTGCAAACTTTACAAGGCAATTTGTTCCAGAGCTAGACAGCCTTAATTGTTAGGAAAACTTTTTTTATCATCTGAAAA
Source organism: Acomys minous (assembly GCF_964271855.1). Classification (NCBI taxonomy): domain Eukaryota; kingdom Metazoa; phylum Chordata; class Mammalia; order Rodentia; family Muridae; genus Acomys; species Acomys minous. The sequence goes on along the minus strand of NC_140486.1, from coordinate 107,641,434 downwards.
TACATTTGCCTATAAACTTGATGGTTTGTCCTAGTAATAACATCTGTAACCACACACACACACACAACGTCACATAATGCTGTGGTCCCTCTTACTCATTTCATGTTCTCTCTTAGAATCTCTTTGGACTAAATGTCTGTGATGTTGTTGTTGTTGGTGGTGGTGGTGGTGGTGGTGGTGGTGGGGTTATTGTTGTTGCTGTTGTTATTCCATGGAAGCTTCTCTAGTTCTATATTTTGATCACTTTTTTTTTATATGTTCATGGTAGGTGGTGAGCAGCGTAGACTGTGAAGGTTCAGATGAAATGCATCAGGCTGTATTTGAAATTAAACAGTGTGGCCAATTGTATAACTAAGACGTGGGGATAGAATATGTATGAATAAAACTTAAAATTACCTTGTCAGTGTTCTCATCACGTAGCTGGTTTGCATTGGTCAACTTTTCGCTAGTGTGTCTTCCTATCACTCAGTGTAATTATAGCATTTGGTGCAGCCTCTATTGACTCTCCATTTCATAATGTTTATTACTTTATTCTATAGAATGCAGTTAGATCACTTGTCCAAAAAAAAAAAAATGAAAGGAATGGTTAAAACCAATTTGAATTCTGGGTCTTTTCTTCATAACTGGGCTTTGGATGATCCATCTAAATTGATACGCATTTTCATGCTTTCATCCAAGTTGGTCATTTTATTACTGAGCAGAAAAAAGAAGAGTGGTAGCCCCAAAGGCTGTTGTAGTTGAATATGTTTAAGTAGTAATTTGTGGGAATAGCTTTTCAACAAACCATGCCATTAATTTTCTAATAATCCACGAACGTTTCCCAATCTCTTTACAAAAGCGCCATCAAGCTTTACCAAAAAATGATCTCCTTTCTATCTTTATGATTATATAAAAATATAAGTGTCACCTAGTTCATTGTGAAGTGTTCTTCATAAAGGCATGGTGGTTTTTATGCATATAACATCATAAAATCATCCTGTCCTTTTAAATGCCTCTTTTGGAATTTAGCAGAGACATCAAGTTTTCAGTCTAAGGTTTCAAGTGTGCTCTAGGCTGGAAGTTTTGGTCCATTGTGGAGAACTTGTCTGATATATGAAGATTTATATTTGATCCTTAGTACCAAAGAAGAAGATGGGGGATGCCCTCTAGATCTCTTCCTAACAACCCAGGTCTTTGCCAGCTTCACAGTTTCAGTTTGTTCACACTCTATCCATGTCCTGTGGAGTTTCAGAGACAGTCTCTCTAGGGTTCAGAACCAAGAGCATCCTAATGACAATGTTCATGTGTTTGGTTATTGAAAATGAAGCTATTGTGTGTCCTGAGCCACATGCCGTGCTGCTTCAGTGTTACCTGGGAGGTGCTGTGGCCGTATCTCATAGTTCTTTTTTATATACACATTTATATTATTACACACATGTAAAATAAACTACATACAGCAAGAAGAACCACAGAAAACCAGGAATTATATTACTGTTATATTCATAGTGGTTTTTGGCTATTTGTATTTAACAACCTTGAAGAAAACAGCTTTCCTATCCTGTTGAGTCGAAAATTCTGAATGTAAATTGGCATCTATCAGATCTCATCATTATCAGCTTAAAACATCTATTCAGACTTGGAAACATCTTAACCTCGAAACAACTATTCTTGATTGTAAAGCTAAACTATCTGGTCTCCAACTCCATCAGAGACTTGAGAAGGAATAAAATTAATTACCTGAGTAAATAGGAAGTGCTCAAACCAAGTGACTCGACTGTACTTAAACTCAATATAAGACTTGTAGACCATAGAGTTATAAGAGTCAGATATTTGTTGTTTAAAAGTCAGATGGGCTGTGGCATTTCATTACATCTGTCCTAATTGATGAAGGTACTTTATTTTCCCATTTTGTAGAGTATTCTTCATGGGAGAAATAAAAATATTGTCATTTCCTTTTATTTCCTTGCACGATCTTCTTCAATTAAAAGGTCAAAATGTATACTCTCACTCACCTTTATTTCAAATATGCAACCTCTGTCACAATATTAGAGATGCAGCAGCAAATGTAGACCATGCATTGAAATTGTTGGGTGAAAATATTGAATGTTTATGTGCCACATATCACCAATTAATTCAAGTTTAAAATGTGTTCATAGCAAAAGTACAGAGGAAGGGGAAAGAGCGGGAAAGAGTTTTCAGACTTAACTACAGAAAACCTACTGGCATGTCTCTGAAACGTTTTCATGATCCATTTCACTTTCTTCCTTTCACAATGGCACAACCCCTACAGGTTGCCACAGTTTTGATGACCACCTTTCTCCCAACCAAGATGGTGGAAAAAGCAAAAATGTAGTGAATCTGGGAGCAATCCGCCAAGGCATGAAACGTTTTCAATTTCTGCTAAACTGCTGTGAGCCAGGGACAATTCCTGATGCATCCATCCTAGCCGCTGCCTTGGACCTAGTAAGTTACAGAATTTTCCTGCCCTTATTCGTGTTCATGTCAACAATGGAGGAAAATGTGAATCCCAGTCCCAATCCTAATGATGTGGTCATATTTGTTTATTTTGTATCAGAATTATTATCAAGTAGGAGGGAAGATGGTAAGATGAGAGAAGTAAATAGACAGGGAAATTATTAATAAATAATCACTGAGAAGTAGCGTGTGTAACGGTGCGATTGTTAGTATATGAAAGCATTATAACCTCAGGACGTCTGAGCTGGAAGTTCAGCCAGATTTTTTTTAGCCCAACAACTGTAAAATGAGAGTTAATGCTACTATGGAACCTTCTTTCCAGCGCTGGTGTAAAGCTTAAATGAGATGCTAAAAAAAAAAAAAAGCCCTACCACAGTGCCTGAAATATATTAACACTCAGTATAGTAGTCTTATTTTTCATATATTAGTTCTTGGGGATGTCTGTTTTTGAGACAGGGTCTTACTGTTATTTCTGGCTAGTCTAGAATTCTTTATGTAGTCCAAGCTGGCCTCAAATTCAGACATTTGCCTCTGCCTTCCCAAGTACTGGGGTTAAAGTTGTGTGTCACTTAACAAAATCCTCACCATGGAATGAAATAACTTAATTTACTTTTGACTCACTTAAGAGATGCCCATTGACGTCTTCCTCCATGCCAGGCACAGTGCTAGCAGCTACAAAGATGGAAAACTTGGACATTCTGTATATAGTCCTCTATGCTGCAGTTGTCTCAGTGAGTGCCACACCCTAAGGCTGATTGATGATTTACAACTATAACCAGGAAGACCAACTTATTATAGCCCAGTGGGAGAATGCCAACAAAGAGTAGATTAGAGCCCAGGCCTGGCTTCTGTCTTCAGAGAATCTGTATTTTATACTCATTTATGTCGACTCCTCTTAATAAAAAGATGTGGAGCCTCTGTAAGAATTTCAGAAGCTTGACAGCTCAGGTGACTTTGCTCAAGGTCATATGCTAATTGGTGCTAAAACTGGGATCAGAGCAGAATCTTCTAATTCCATATAGGACTATTATAGAAACACCATATGCTTTCTATGTCAAACAATTATTTAAATAAATCAAAATTAGTTTCAGGATGCATTGAAAAATATATGTATATGGCCTCCTATAATCAAGTAACTTGTGAATGCCTTTTTAATGATTCAAAAACATTTTATTTAAAGATATTTCTTATCGTAGGAATACATGATAAATTCATAATAGGAAAACAAAATATCCTCAATTTTGAGTGCTCACACCACAGTCATTGTCCAAACCAGTGATTTGTAACATTTGGCAACACTGATTCTTTTAGATTTGGATAAAAAGTGTAAAATTCTCTCAAGAAAACCCGCATTTATAGACAAAAATTAGCACATATATCAGAAAACTAATGGATTTCCCACAGAACTCATCTATAAAAACTCAAGAACATTGCCTTGATAAATGTGTCACCACTGGCAAGGAGACTTGTCAGGCAACTGGAATTACATCATTTCTATTCATTTCTATTCACCGATGAAATAAACCCAGAAGGAACCATTTCACCTTTGCTTCCCACATGGGAAGTTAGGGTTTATATTAGGATATGGGGACCAGTCAGCAAAAGAACACTCTGCAGGATGTGGAGAAAACTCTCACTGGAGCAAATTAGTGCTGGCTTCTGAGTCAAAGTAATTTTAATTACAATATTGATGATCAATTTGATATTTAAATTTCCAAGGCGGTGGAGTTTTACTTTCCCTCATTAAAATGATTCCATACCTACCTGATTTCCAACTGTTGTACCCCTTAATTTTTAGAGAAATATGAGACAGGGGTTTCAAGCCACAAATAGACTGTATGTAATGTGGACTGGACTAAACCACAACAAATCGACTTTTTCTTTTCCTTGCCCCTAAATGTAAAGCTGTGACTTGAGAGTTAGCAGATCACTGGGCTCTCATTCCCTCCTTTCCCTGAAGAACCTACTCTAGCAGTGTTCGTTCTTCTTAATCTCACAAATTCCATGATAACCTGTAGAAGAAGTAGAGTTGAGAGCATGTGAATGTATCGTCTTAGCCTCCGAGCACAGAAGCGTTTCCTCAGGCAAGTCGATGCCCTCTGATAGAGTGGCCTGTGGGGGTAAGGGGAAAAGACACTCGATAATTACATATACTTGGCAAAGTATGTGGCCCTGGAGCAGTGGGTGGGTGATATTAAGAGGGGTTTTCATAACCAGGAGTCTTTTATTCTAATAAAGACCAAGTTCAGAAGCCTGAATCCCAGATGTCAGAGTCAGTAAGAATTTAAAGAAGCCAAAGAGTGGCCCATCTTTAAGCAATGAGGGTGACCCATTGACTTGGATAGAAGTCTCAGTTATAAAGACAGTGGTAGAGGAGAAAGAGACATGAGAAGAGGTTGATAATGGCAGATTTTGTTCTATGAACAGTTTTTTTCCCTCCTTTATTAATTTATTCTTGTTACATCTCAATGGTTATCCCATCCCTTGTATCCTCCCATTCTTCCCTCCCTCCCATTTCCCCCTTATTCCCCTCCCCTATGACTGTTCCTGAGGGGGATTACCTCCCCCTGTATATGTTCATAGGGTATCAAGTCTCTTCTTGGTAACCTGCTGTCCTTCCTCTGATAGGTCTATGAACAGTTTTTAAAGCACTTCCACGTTATCTTACTTGTTGGTATAAGAACAAAAGCATCAGGCCAGGATATGGTCCCCGAATGTTGGCACACTCGGACTTTACTAGTATGTGCTGACAAGCCAACGGAGAGAAAGTAACATGTAGGTGCATGTTTTGTGTTCTTATATCAAAGTGGCATTTGGTGCTGGGTGTCATTTGTGCAGTTTTCACAGCTGGAATTTGTCAATATAGAACTAGGTTAGGAGTTCCTCAAGCATGCCCTCATGCTCACAAATTTCTCCTATGTATTTGGTTTCCCCCACCAACTAATCCATCTGCTTCTAATTTTGAATGAATTCCTGTTTTATAATACCTCTGTATGCCCTCTCATGCACTTGTAATTTTGCTCATGTATATGATATAGATATGAATATAAAGACACACACACATATAGTATAAGTAAGGTAATAGATATTACAGATATGCATAGATGATGGATATTAAGCTGGTAGAGATAGATAACAGATGCTAAATAGATGATAGATAGATAGGTGATAGGTATATGGTAGATATGTGATAGATGATACATAAATACATAATATGTGCATGCATATGCATATAGATACACAGATACATAAGCAGACAGAGGTAGGCATACAGAGCACAGGTGTAGAAATACAGATCAAGACATGGTTGTAAATTCGGCTTCTTTATCAAGTAGGACTTAAAGGCAGAAGTAAAACATGGAGTGAGTTAGTTCAGAATTATAGTCCATTTCCTCCCACCTCTCTTCTACTATTTTGTCCTGATGTTTTTAGGTACAGCTTAAATTTAATTTTGTGTTAAAACATAGTTTTTGCTTTTCTTGCTTCATTGTTCATGTAATTTAAATGTGTTTTTTTTCAAATTAGCATTTTTCTTCCGAATCAGGAGGTACTAGTAGGTGAAGAAAATACTAGAAACTTGCATAGCCAAATTTAAGAAATGTAAAAGTGTGTTTGCTTTAAATAATAAGACTACTACACTACAAGAGTGAAATTCAAGATCCCTGACCTAGCTATTCCTCATAATCATTTTCTTTAGTATAAATGTATCAAATACTACTGTAACTTTTTTTTAAAGTTTACAAAAAGAATCTCTTTCACATAAAGTTATATGAGCTACCAACACAAAAGGAATAGGACGCAGCCTTGGGAAGCACGTGTTTACTGTCTTCACAGTCTCTTCTTATTTAGTCAGTGGAATCTTTAATGTGTATAGATGGTGACTTCTAGTCTGGGGTGATTTATCTGCATGAATACAACTCACAATGATGCCAGTTGGCTTTATAACCAATTTCCATGAATTTTTAAAAATTTCCATGAATATTAACACATCTGTGGGACTATAGAACTCTCTAGTCAGTGACTGGAGAAAATGTAATTCATGTTCAACTATTTGGCCTTATAAATAGACAAAATTAAAAAAAAAAAAGTAAAAAAAAAAAGTCATATCCATGACAACCTCACAGAATAGTCCATCCCTAGTGATTTTAAGAGTCCTGCTGTCTTAATGTTGAGCCTGTGCCTACCAGAGTCGTGGCTTTGCTTTGTTCTTTTGTTTTGCTTTCTCTTACTAACCTGATTTTGAAGTTGGCTGACATGAAGTCATGCACTCCTTTTGCCTCAGTGCTGGGTTTTCTTCTGATGTGGTTGGTGCTACTACATTAATTCTTACTGTAGAATAGTTTCATTAACTATAGCACAAGTTGTAAATTTGTTTTATTTTAGCAAGCTATTTCTATGTTTTTTCAGAATTTTGGCATTTTGGCATGTGAATGTCATTGCACATGGGCTTTGATTCAGAATAGTTCCTAGGTATACATAAGAATTCCATTCTGATTATAATTTTGCATTTGGTGTAAAACCCGAATTTTATAGTAGTTCCGGGAATTCTACATGGGTGCAGTTGTGTAATGAAAGCTCACATTAGTCTGCATTCTTGCTTATGTTCTTTACTTGTTTACCTCATTATTTTTACCAGTCCGTTGCCCCACAGTGACTGACTTTGGACTTCACCATAAAGTTTATGATGTTCTTACATACGTTGAATAATTCAGTTTGTATCTTTCTCCATCCCTTCACTGAAGAATCATTTGTCCTTTACGGATAATTTTAGAAGATTGTAGGTGAAGTATAGTGGTACATACCTTTAATCCCAGCACTCATGAGGCAGGGGCAGGCAGATGCCAAGCTGGTCTACACAGTGAGCTTCAGGACAGCCAGAGCTACATAGTGAGATCTTGCCTAGAAAGAAAGAAAGAAACAAACAAACAAACAAACAAACAAACAAACAAAGAAACAAAGAAACAAAGAAAGAAACAAAGAAAGGGAAAAAAATCAATAAAACAACAACACACACACAAAAACAAATGTACAAAAACCAACCAAGCCCCCCAAAAACTCTAGTTGTCAACTCTAGTTGATGCTTTGTTTACTAATTTTGTTGCTTTTATTTTTTTCATTTATGTGCTGTATTTTAATGGAGAGAATTTTAAAAATTAATTTAAGATCATTTAATTCATCCACTTTTCCTTTATGGCTAACACATTTCCTTATCTTCGCCACGCCTTCACTTGAGTGTGCCACCGCAGATGGTGGTCACAAGATGACACTGGACATTGGTCCTTTCCCTCCATCGCATTTGGGTGAGGATCTGTTGTTCACAGGCTATCCCTGGCTAGCTGGCCTTCCCGTTTCCAGTGATCTTTTTCACTGCCTCGTGCCCCAGGAGCCCCAGGATTACAGATGAACTGTACCACACCTGATTCATGTGCACTCTGGGATCAGAACTCAATCCCTCGGCTTAAAATGTCCCCAAGGTTTAGCAAATTCTGTTGAGTAACTCTCCTTTTACCCCGATGTGTTCCCTCTGAGGTAGACCTCACCAGAGGGGATTCAGGAGTCAACTGGAGCAGCTCTCTCAGCCAGGGTGTTTTAAAAATGTCCCTGTTTTCACCTCAACTTGAAGCTCCTTCTGCAAGAATTGTTACAAGTCATAAGCTGAAGTTTGCTTTCTGCCCTTTCATGATGTTGTTTCATCCCTCTGTCCTAATAGTCCTTATTCCAAATACCTTTTTAAAATACCTTCTGGTTACTGTTGATAGTTTGCAGTTTCACTAAAGTGCTTCTGCCATATTTTTCTAGAGTAGTGATTCGCAACCCCTCCTAATGCTGCAACTCTTTAATACGGTTCCCCATGTTGTGGTGACCCCCAACCATATAATGATTTTCACTGCTGCTTCATAACTCTAATTTCGTTACCGTTATGAATTGTAATGTAAATAGCTGGTATTTTTGACTGTCTGAAGTGATCCCGGTGACAGAGCCATTCGACCCAAAAAGTGTCACGACCCACAGGCTGAGAATTGCTGTTCTAGAATTTTGTGCGGGCTCTAAATCACGTACTTGACATTCTATAGCTATTCTGGAAAACACTCAGGTGTTATCTCTTTGATAAAAGACACCTCACATTCTTTTCTGATGTTTCCTTCTGGAAACTGCAGGTGAATGCTAGCTCTAATTTTATCGCCTGGTTCGGCAGCCTCCTCTGTCTATCCCGTTTCTTTGTCTCTTTCAATTCTGAACAGTCCTAGAAACTGTTCAGATATCATATTCACTTCACTGTCTCTCTTTCAAGTGAGTCTGAGCCCATGATTCTTTCATTTAATTCGTTGATGTGCGTTGCCGTTTTACCTGTATGTCTCTGTCTGGGCACCATGTGCATGTTTGGGGCCTGCAGAGGCCAGAGCAGCATCTTAGATTCCTTGGGACTGGAGTTACAGATGGCTGTGAGCTACAAATGTAGATTCTGGGAACTGAACCCAGGTCCTTTAGAGGGGAACCAGTTCTTTTAACTGTAGAGCTGTTTCTCCAGCCCTATTCCCACCATTCTTAATCAAGGACAATGCTGTCCACCACAGGATATTTCATAAGGTCTGGAAAATCTTAACTATTCACAACTTGGATATTATGAGCAGATACCAAAGATGCTAATAAATATCTCGCTCATCGTATGCCACCTTCAAATCAGTAATCAATGAATCCAAATATTAATAACATTGGTATTTTAAAAAATCCCTCAATTAATCTATGTTTTACCCTGTCTTTTGGATTTTAAAGTTCAAGAGCAGTGCTACATTTTCTTTCATTTGTACAAGGTCAATTTTAAAACCAGAGATAGTAGTAGTACATTCTTATAACCACAGCATTCAGGATACATAGCCTGGGCTACCTAATGAGAACCTTAGCCCCAAACAAGCAAAGAAAATTAACTTCACATGAACGTGTGTGGCCTGACCCCCCACCAGCTCATGCCTAGGTATTTAACTTGTGGACCCAGAACCATCAAGGCGAATATTTAATAACTCATCCCACCTCTCCTCCATGACTGGGCTTTTTACTCTTCTTCTGCAGTCTTCCGTATCACCTTAGAAATAAAAATCGAAACAAAATTAAAATTGTAGGATGTCCTCCTCTCTGTGAGAGAAGCATGGGAGAATGGGGAAATAGAACGATCCAGAGGGTCCTAGAAACCTACAAGAAGAACATTATGATGGGCAGATCTGGGCCCAAGGGTCCCACTCAAACTATGGCACCAGCCAAGAACAATGCATGCAGTAAACTTCGAACCCCTACCCGGATCTAGCCGATGTACAGGACATTCTCCACAATTGAGTGGAGAGTGTGGTCTGACTTTCACACGAACTCTGGTGCCCCATATTTGACCACATCCCCTGAATGGGGAGGCCTGGTGGCACTCAGAGGAAGGATAGCAGGCTACCAAGAAGAGACTTGATACCCTATGAACATATACAGGGGGAGGAGGTCCCCCTCAGTCACAGTCATGGGGGTGAGGGAGGGGAATATTGGGGGGAGGGAGGAATGGGAGGATACAAGGGATGGGATACAATTGAGATGTAATATGAATAAATTAATAAAATATATTTTAAAATAATAAATAAATAAAAATTAAAATTGTATCTGGCATTTGTAGGTGTTTTAAACTAAAGGAACTTTGTCTTTCCACCCAGTCCAAAGAAGACGTCATTTGATTGTCTTTTTTAAACACTGACCGAAAACATGCCCGTGACTTGAGTAAAACCTGAAAATACTAGGCATCCAGAACATGCACTGAACAACTATGCGTACCCCAGCCTTCCCCCAGCTGCTGCTGAAGCAGACGGAGGCAGCTTGTCAGTTAACGAATCTGGTACTCAGTGTTCTCAGTCAGAGAGAGAATTCAGTACCAGCAGAAGAATAAACACTGTCTCAGAGGCGTATGTGCCCTCTGGCCAAAAAAAAAAAAAAAAAAAAAAAAAAAAAAAAAAGATTCTAGCACATACTGAAACCCACAAAAACTGCTTATTCCCATTGGTTTTAAATAAACAGATACCTCACACCAGCAAGCACTTTGTATTTTATTGTAAGGCAATAAAAATTATGTGATTCCCCAGAGACCATCATAAAATATTTAGCTTTCAAAACATAGGTAATTCCTGTGCAGTGTTAGATGAATTTTCAGGATCTGCTGAGGTTTCTTCTCATATAACAAGCTAAGATACAGCCCCAGAGGGACAGGAAAGTATTGCAATTAAACCCTCCAATTAACTGTTGTGTCCTGGTAAATATATTTCTAGGTCCCCAGGTAAAAGACAGCCCAGCTGTTCGGTTTGCTATCCCAATTCTCTGCTTCACCTTCACAAAGGAAACATTCAATATATAGAACAATCATAAAATCCAGGGGAAATAGAAAAAAAACATCTGAGTGCATGAAGTTTTCTAGCTACACAACGTTCAAGAAATTTAGACTGCACAGTGACAATATTGTGATGTTGTGTGACTTTAACTAGACAACTCTTTAACCATTACAGAACACACCTTCCATCTCCTTATTAACCTTGATATTTGGAGATTCTGATTCATATAACTTAGCTTAATGTGTTTTCTTTTCCACTTAAAATTATTCTTGCTTGTATTTGCAAGCTATGAAACTGTGGGATAGTGAAATAGAAACTTGGCGCAGCTGTAGTGGCTGGAAGGTCACCTGGGCAGACAGATGAATAAAAAAAGGAGATTTTTAAAAAATATATCTACTTCCATTTCAGAAATACTAGCAGCACATTCAATGGCAGGCCAGTACTCCCAGCTTTGGGGTGTTTTAACTTTAATTTTCCCCTTCCCATTTCTTCCTCTAGCCCTCTCATGTCCCCTCCCTCCAACATCTCCCATATCTCCTGTTCTCCTTAACTCACTGCCAATGTGAAAACTTCTTTTTCTTTAATAATTATTGATATATATTTACACACATAAATATATACATGCATATATGTGTATACATGTATATATGGACCCAGCACATTGTATTAATATATATATATACATGCATACATGTGTGTATACATGTATACATATGTTTGTATACATGTGTTTATGTATACCTATATACGTGTGTATATGTGTGTGTGTGTGTGAATACAATGTTCTGGGTCCATTTAACGTTGCTTTGTTCGGTATTAGATAATAAATTATGGATCTCATAAGTGGGAAAGACTAATTCTCCCCTCCCTCATCAGTCATTAGTTTCCTGTAGTTCTTTGTCTAGAGGCTTGTTAAGACTTTCCCCTCTGTGTTAGCAGGTCTATTGGTGTTTTCTTTGTTCGGGTCTTGTTTAGACACCCTTATGCCTGAGGAATGGATGTTGCATCCCAGTGTAGGAAACACAATGTCGCAGCAGATTTCTTGGTCCTGTGGCTCTTACAGTCTTCCTGTCCGTTTCTTTCACAAGTTTCCTGACCCTATAAGTAAGCACAGGAGTTGTGTTGTAGATATTAATTCCGTTGGAGCTAGGCACCCCATGATCAGTTGATCTCTTTATTTTGATGAATTGTATTCTGTAATGGTCTCCATTTGCTGCAAAGAGATTCTTTGATGAGTGGCATCCTAGTCAATGTTCTATTGCTGTGCAGAGACAGCATGACCGTGGCAACTCTTATAAAGGAAAGCATTAATTGGGGCTGGCATAGAGTTCAGAGGTATAGTCTTTTGTCATCATGGAGGAAAGCATGGTGGCATGCAGGCAGACGTGGTGCCAGAAGGTAGCTGAGAGCGCTACATCTGGATTCACAGGCAGCAGGCAGAGAGAGAGGAGGGGTGGGGCCGGGCTTGAGCATTTGAGACTCCAAAGCTCATTCCCAGTAACATAGTTCTTCTAACAAGGCCACACCCACGCCAACAAACTCATAACTTCCAATGCTGCTCGCTAAGCATGCAAATATATGAGCCCATGGGGCCATTTCTGTTCAAACCACACAAGGGGTAAGAGTTATCCTTATCTGTGGATGTAAGGATAAGTTTTAAAATACAGTTAGGAATTATGCTGGTTTAATAAAGTGGCTCTCCACGACCTCAGTAGCTCTGGGAAGCTGAGTAATAGGTTTCCAATACCATGCATAATTTCCCTTTGTTTGTCCAACTGGCCAGCTGTTGGTTATTGCCAAGACATGAGAGTCACCTTTAGGAATATCTTGCCATGCTGGCCATTACTGAACTTCATGAGTATCCCAGTTGAGTAGGACTTTTGGGTGTTTTCCCCATGGAAGCTTGGATAGCAATTTCTTGTACTATGAAAGCTAGAACTCAAGGAGGAGGCTTTCCGGCCAGATCCAGCTTGAGTCTTCCGAATCCTATGTCCAAAGTGTATGGCCCCTTCCCTGACCCCTGGGAGGCAGCCAAGGCTAAAACAGTGGACAGTATTGTTTTGTTTTGTGTTTGAGGGCAGTGTCTCTTGGACTACCCTGACCAAACCTCTAAAGCAGGTTTCTCATGCCTGGTGCTTGGGGTTTTATTAGTGTATGGTTCTTATGAAGAATATTGCTATCCTAAATGCTTTACTTTGCTTCCTTCATATGTGTGTATACATACATATATATGTGCATATAATGTAGTTTTAGCTAAAAATAAGGTAATTCCTTAATTAATATAATTCCTTAATTAAATATATATTTATTTATTTATTTATTTATACACACCTTTGGAGTTTTTTGTCCCTCCTCCCTCTATCTCTTCTATAGCTCTCATCAGTTCCATAATTTTCCCATTTCCGCCTGCATCTCACCAGTATCCTGCTATTTCCCTCTCTGTGCCACTCTTGACATTCATTACAACGATGCCTTTGATACTTGGTGGGGTTTTTTCTGTTGTTTCATTTCTTGTTTTGTTTTGTTTTTGTTTTTTAAGCCATGCAGTGTTCGCCTGATTCATTCCCCCACTTTGTTTGCCTTTCTCTCTGATGTGAACTCAGCCTTCTCCGTTGTACCTTACCCCCACCTTTTGCTGATTCTGCAGATTGTACTGAACTGTAGCAGTTAAGTTCCATCAGAAGAGAATCACTGGCTTTCCTCACTGCTGAGGACAGAATGCCTCTCTGTCCTGGGCATTCTCTAGTCCTGTCTCGCCAAATCTCCACTTTCTGAACTGTAATTTAAGTAATACCTAAAAACACTCATCACAGCCACATCCATACCAGAATGCCTTGGATCTTGTTGCTCATGTGTATTTATTCTTGCTGCTTAGCATCTTCTACTAAAATGCATCATAGTATCCTTAGCTTTGTGTCTTAGCATCCCCCACAACGTCCTGCACAAAAATATTTGTAAGTCTGGGCTTGGTGGTGCACTCCTATAGGTGCAGCTCTCAGGATGCAGAGGCCTTGTATCTCAGTGAGGTCAAGCACAGCCTGGTCTACATAGAGAGTTCCAGGGCAGCCAGAGCTCTGTAGAGAGACCCTGTCTCAAAAAAATGAGGGGAGAGATATGCATACACAATGCTCAGGAAAGTGGCATAATTCACACCCTCTTGAGCATAGAATTCTCCCGTCTGTCGGGGTCATGAGGATTATTGTAAAAGGCCAGTGTCTGCATCATTCTGCGCTATCATTCCTTCATGTGAGCAGTGACAGCGCTCAGTGATGCTGGACTGTTTTTTAGTATGTGTCAAATCCATTGGACTCAACCTTGCCCTTTTGTGTTGAGTTGTTTTATAAATGGAATATACCCTCCAATTGATCTAAATTGCAATTTCCAAACTTCAAATCAACAAGGTCAATAACTGTATGCTAATAACATTTGGGGTTTACCATGCTAATTTTTAATTAGAGAAGTAAAATTTCTGTTCATCTAAAAACACTTCAGACTTCTTATGGCTGCATGTATCTATTGCTGTTTCTTTCATAAGCCCACAGTTAGGGGTGGCGAAAAGACTCTGTACTCCATGTATTAAGTCTAAGTTAGGTTTTACCGTTAACCCTGTAAGAGTCAAAGTTGGTTGTCAGTGCTCAGCCAGCGGCGTTCTTCTTCTCTACTGCCATTAAGCATTGAGTTCACAGTGTTGTGTAACTTGAATCTGTCACAGTCTGACAGGCAAGTTATAAATTTGCAGTGCTGGCCTTTCCCTCTTGCCTGGGGTTCATTTTCTAGAGACAGATGTCTCAGCCCTTTTTGGATGCAGCCAGGCATGTCTCACATGCTTAGTAAACTCTTACACAGGAAGACTGGATATTCAGACTGTGTGGCCTAGAAGCATAATCTCCATGCCTTTGATCCAGACTTCTGCCAGTGAAAATGGACTATCCCTGTGGCCTGTTTCCAAGCCTTGGCCTCCGTTCAGATTTTCATCACTTGTCACTCATGACTCATATTTTAATAGATTCTTAACACAGTGTTCCTCTAGGATTTTGTCTTTTCAACTATGTGAACTTTCTGTTTCCTGTCAATGAGGTTTGCAAAATTCAGCCCCTCTGTCAATATGTCTATAACTTGAATTTTTATGATGTGTTACCATAATTATTTTTCTTTAAAAATATCTTAATTGCATTTATAGAATTCTTTTCTTGTTGTTTTTACGTTTTAAAATAACTGTAAGCTATATCCACTGAAGAGGCAGAATGATTATCAGAGAGTGTGGAAGATGGTCTGGCTACAAGGCTGCTGAGTATTCTCCTCGGCGTGGTCGACCACGGTCTTGTGTGCTTCTGGGGGGCGGGGGAGTCCTTCCACCAGCTTCACAAAATAGTGCCAATAGACCCTCATTTAAGATATAGACAAGAGAGTTGCAATTTCCTTCAACCACTTAAAGGAGGATAAAAACAAAGATGATTTCTTAGTGCAGACAGTAGCCGGATCTTATAGGTGGAGAGTTGCCAGGTGGAGAAGGGATGTGAAGGCTGCAGGTAGTGGGAACTGCATATCTGGAAAGATAAGAGAGCTGCTATTTGGAAAATGGCTACTTGTTTGATTCACTTAAACTGCACAGCACTTTAGATGGGCATAGACTGAGAGGGGAACCAAGTCACAAAGGTTTAGCATCCTTTTTCATTATATGGAACTGTAATACGTTTGTGCTTTTAAAAATATTACATTTACTAATATTTTACCCTTAAATAAGTTCTACCTACATCCTCAAAATCCCCTATAGTTAAGGTCTCTGAATATAAATTAAGACACTGTAAATGCAGTGAGATGAGCCTAGCAAGGATGTGGACATGGAGGAACATTGGGTTGGATACTGTGTGTTCCTTTTCACAGTCCATGGTCATGTGGAAAACACGATTTAATTTTCTTAAGAGCCTTAAACTTAGGGTATTATTTCCTGACTATAGCGTCAAGTATATATTATAATTCATAAAAAATCAACCCTGCCATAAACCTCTATGCATTAATATCTATTTAACATTATAGATTGAATTGTTTAGAATTCTGCAGCCTGCAAAATCTGTTATCAGTGATAGTATCGAGTTACTAATTAACCCAGACATGATGGTGGTGTTGTAACATAAAATAAAAAAACTTGGCAGAAATAAAAATACAAGGTGACACTGATAAACACCTTCTTCTCCTCTTCCTCCTCTTCCTCTTCTTTTTCTTCTTCTTCCACCATCTTTCCCTCTCACCTTCCTCTTGTACATGCTTGTTAGCTTTTAAAATGATCAACAGAGCAATTCATTTCTCCAGGCTCTGGGTACCAAAGCTACCGGTTTTGTTTTTAAAAGCACTATGCTTTTACTTTTCCTTGAGGGGTGGCGAGTTCTGTTTCTCATTTATCAATTAAATAATTACCTCTTTTTTTTTTCAAATATTTTCAACTAAAATTATGCTTATCATACAGAATTTGGTCTGTCATGCAGGAAAAAGATTAATTCAAGAAAACCTTAGCTAAGTGTGGTGATGCAAGCCTATAACCCCAGCATTCGGGAGGCAGAGGCAGGTGAGACCTCTGTGAGTTCAAGGCCAGCCTGGTCTACAAAGTGAGTCCCAGGACAGCCAAGGCTACACAGAGACACCCTATGTCAAAACAAAACAAAACAAAACAAAAAATAAAAGCTTTCTCTTCATTTTTTTAATGCTAAAAGTGTACAAAACAACAGCTCACCTCCTGAAACATGGGCATAGTCTTTGGTAGTGTACCAGTGTAGAGCAATATGACAACACCATGGATGGCATTCTGAGAATGGAGTATTTGTTTACTCATGTTAAAGTGTTAGAATGTTTTTTTTTTTACTCATGTTAAAATGTTAGAATATTTTTTTTTATCTTTTTAAAGCTTATTTTAAAGCCATTGAAAGCTCATTTACATATACACTCAAGTCCTAATTGCCCTTTTCTGGATTGTTATCATTTTATTTTATTTTATTGTTCTATTATTATTTTCTAGATATCTATTCATATTCTAATCGAGAGCGAGAGAAAGAAAGGGTGGAGGTTTGGGTGAGTGGGGAGTTGAAGAAGATCTGAGAGGAACTCGGGGAGGGAGAATCGTGATCTAGATATAGTGTATAGAAAAAACTATTTTCCATAAAAAAAAAATAACTCAAAATATATAATGAAAGCAGGTAATCAGTTGTGAACTGAGAAGGTAAAAGTGGCCTGAGCTCTCTAACGACACTTAACTAACTCCCCAAGGTCCACAGTGCCTTTGAGATTTCATCTCCAGATTTCCCTCTGCTGTGCTCTTGCCATCCTGAGAAATGTGGCCAAGCAAGATCAAAACATCCTGGCTGACGTATGGCGAGAAACTCAGTCATCCCACTTGAGTGCTTCTTAAAGAAACTCTGTAGTAATCGTACATTGTTCTTCCCTTACCTCATCCCAGGAGGCCCCTGTGGTGGCTAGAGCAGCTCTGTTTCTGGAATGTGCCCGCTTCGTCCACCGGTGCAACCGTGGCAATTGGCCAGAGTGGATGAAAGGCCACCATGTGAACATCACCAAGAAAGGCCTTTCCCGGGGCAGGTCTCCCATCGTGGGCAACAAGCGGAACCAGAAGCTGCAGTGGAATGCCGCCAAGCTCTTCTACCAGTGGGGAGATGTGAGCACTTGTCCTTTTTCTGTAAAACATGGGGCATTTGAGTGAAGTTTCTCTTAATGAATTTGTTTTATAGACATTTATTATCTTATTTGTTTTATTATTATTTATTATTATATGTCTGTTATATTCCAGGCACCAGATGAGCACCTTGGGAGAAAAGTAATCATTTAATTCCCCCCAACAAATCTATAAGGCTAAATATTACTGTTTGGTTTTATAGTTAAGGACATTGAGGTTTATACAGTAGTGTACAAGAGTGAATACAGTTGAATTAACCAGTATCAGTCTCCCGTGTTGGATTCCAAAGCCTTGCTTTTAATTGCTGAGCTCAGGAATCATGTTTGTGGTCAAATTATTGTTATCATTATAAGCATGATTCTTTTTCCTTTTTAAAACTTTAATGTTTTTTAGTCTTTGGCAATTTTATGTATGTACATACTACTTTTAGACATCTTCACCGCCTATTCATTATCTCTCACCCCTCTCGTCCCCACTGAAATTCTTTTTTTTAAAGTAATTTTTAATTATTTTCTTATTCTTTTTACATCCCAATCATAGCCCCATCCTTACTCTCCTCTCAGTCCGACTCTCCCTCCCTCTTCTCCCTTCCCCCTCAGAAAATGGGAGCCCCCCCCCAAACCCACCCCAGCACATCAAGTCACATCAGGACTGAGCAGATCCTCTTCTTTGGTGGCCTGGCAAGGCAACCTCACCAAGGTAGCTTGATCTAAAAGCAGGCAACAGAGTCCACATCAGAAACAGCCCCCACTCCCTTTACTAGTAGACCCACATGAAGACCAAGATGCTCATCAGGTACATATGTGTAAGGGGCCTAGGTCCAGTCCAGTCCTTGGTTGGTGCTTCAGTCTCCACAAGGCCCCCCCCTGGGCCCAGGTTAGTTGGCTCTGTTGGTCTTCTTGTGGAGTTTCTGTCCCCTTGATGTCCTTCTGTCCACCCCCTACTCTTCCACAAGGCTCCCTGAATTCCACCCAATGTTGGGCTGTGAGTCTTAGCATCTGTTTGGATATGCTTCTGGGTGGGGCCTCTCAGAGGACAGCTATGCTAGGCTTCCATCTGCAAGTACAGCAGGGTATCGTTAATAGTGTGAGGGGTTGGCTCTCCTGCATGGTGTAGGTCTCAGGTTGGACCAGACATAGGTTGGATATACCCTCAATCTCTGCTCTGTCTTTATCCCTGCACATCTAGTAGGAAGGGTAGATTTGGGGTTGAAGTTTTGTGGGTGGGTTGATGTTCCCTTCCCTCCACTAGGAGACCTGTCTAGTTATAGGGTGGCCTCTTCAGTACCCATGACCCCCCCACTACTAGGAGCCTCAGAATGCTTGAAGCTACTGTGATAATTCCTTCACTGACTCTACCAAGTGCATGAACTAATGTCACTAATTTAGGAGTTTCTGTGTCTAGTCTTCCTTCATCTCGTTTACATAGCAATTCGGAAGACAAACAAGATTGCGTAGTGTCTGTCTGTAAACATGAATGTGTTCATCTTTCTCTCTTTTATTGAATTTTCTTTTGTCTTATATAACCATCCCATGTTAAAAAAAAAAACTATGTGAGGTGAATTTCGTAAATATCAGACTGCATTTTTTATTAATACTAGCACTCGTAACAGTGCCTGGTACTGCCTTTTTGAGGGCTCTGATGCACAGTTTATATGAGGGAAAACCTTCTTCCTGTGTGCCATCCAGTCTTTAAAAAACAGTGAGTTGATTTTTGAGTCACATAACTCCACTTAATTTTCCTACATTCTGTAAGCAATAGAAACATTACCCTAAATGTGTTTGATGAATAACTACGGTTTAAAAAAAAAAAAAGGAAAAGAAAAGAAAAGAAATCTTAAAGACACATGTCATACTGAATGAAACAGGATTGGTGGAGGAAGCATACCTGAGGTGGAGTGGGAATGGTAGCTGTCTCTTAACAATCTTCATGATAGGGCCCTCTAAATGTCTGTAAGGCATGTTTCCAGGATGGTTGTGATATTTTAAAACAGCATTGAAGGTAGAAATATGAATATGAGATTCTAGGAAAGATAGGTCAGATAACTAGAGGGGGCTGGCCGTGAGCCTCTCCCTGGGACTCAATGCCTAGTCTATGCACGAGTTTATCCTGCATGGCCTCCCCTCTGGTTAGGACCAAGCTACAACCCAAGCACTTTCCCTAAACATAGTTGCAAATCCCAGACTATCTCTTCCATATTTAGTTTTCTTGTTATTAAGACATTGGATAGTGTTTCTCAGTTACTTGGCCTCATAATTGTGCTGAAATCAGGGGTGATATTTTTCTGTGAGACTGCCTTTGTTATTATCAAAGTAAAATCATCACACTGGAAATTCACATCCCTGCATGGAAGTGAGCAGGATAAAGGGTATTCTTATCCTGACGCCCTTTATTTTCTACCCGAAACCATATTAAAGCCATTCAGCCCTCCTGCTGGTAAAATGTGTTCTCATTTTCAAAAGCCCAGGTACTTTTGGAAAGTCTGCTCCCCAGTATAATGGAAATGTATAGTGTTTTTGTTCAGCCTTTTAACTTTTTTGAGTTAAAAGGTAGAGTGCTTAGCTCCTGTATTTCTCCCCTGGCAATAGGCTATAAATAACAAACACAGATGGACCTTTCTTTGATAATAACATTAAAAGGACATAAGAATACATTTGGAGACTTCTTGCAAAAAGTTGTAAGTTAAAACACATCCACCAGATGTGCATCGAGCCTTTCTGAGAAAGGTGCCTCCAGGCCTTGTTTTGATATAGTGACAAAGGAGTACATATAATACCAACTCCATCTGGGTCTTCAATATGATTAATAATCAGTCCTATGATCAAGTTAGGTGTTTTATATAATATGCCCCAAGATGACCCACCTCTTTATGCTTTCCTGTGTGTAGGAGACAGACAGACTGATCTGTTATTCCATCTATTAATTTGTAACATAGAGATGTATGCATCACTGGTATTTTTGAAAGCCTGAAACATAAACAGATCAATTTAGTAAGAGTATATAGTAAATATATGCTGAAATCAGGGATATATATAGTGAGATTAACAATTTGCCCATTACAGGGAAAACTGCATTTCAACAATGCGTGGGCCACCATTTAAAAATCTTCCAATAATAATTCTTGTACTATAATTATATCGATGTTGTTCCAACACTAATATTTCTGCATGCCTTGTTAACTTTATATAATTAAAACCATGACGACTTGCATTTATCTTATTTTAACTGACGCAGTCAGTAACAGAAGCACATCTCATGACCAAGCTTACAAAGCTGCCCCATATCCCTCTTCCCACCCCCTTTGCCAGAAGTACGAAACGCTCCCACACCGGTGAGTCTCAAGCTCACTGGCACATAGCTGCTAGAATTTGAATCCCATCCTCCTCTTTTCTTCCATACATGTGTGTCAGAACCTCTATGAAATTAGAGTGACTCCCTTGCTTAAGTTAGAGGGAATTTGGGTCTTAGAAAATAAGCAATGCCACTGAGATAGATAATCAGGCCAGTTTTCAAATTTTAGCTTTCTTTTTTTTTTTTTTTTTCCTTTCTTTTTTTTTTTATGGTACCCCTTATTTTCCATGTAAAGCAGTTTTAAAGGCCTTCTTAGTAACAGCACTCACCATTTCCAGTCCCCTGGTGGTGAAATACATACATACATATTACACACACATATTCTATATATAAATATATTAAATTTAGATGATTACTTTCCATTTTCTCTCATTCTCACAACCACACCTTACAATCTGTCTTGCACACTGCCTGTAAGATCATCTCCATGGGACATAATCTATCCAAAATGGAATGTTCATACTGTTCTCTCTGCCTCCAGCTTTGGCTCTTCTGATTCATTCTATAACCTACTGTCTTTTTTGGTTAGGAATAAAGGACTTTAATGCCTCCCTTTCCTTGAGTGATGGCCCAAATTGCTCATGTTGAAATCGTTGTCCAACTTTTGCTCAACTAATTTCTAAGATTATGGGTGATGAAACTGAATTAGCTCATACTCATGAAGCATATTTAGCATAAGCCTTTATACTATAAACTTACTTTATAAATTTATATATATTATATTGTTTTATACTATTTTAATTACACATTAGCTTTCAACACTTAATGTTATAATTATGTTATATAATTAATAGTATATGAACTTACCAATTTATATAAGTAGTAGAATTGTATCAATGTTAATAGCAAGCTTCATGTGTTTTCACTACCTTCCTGAGCAGCCAGCACAATGTCCCTCCAATGGGTCATTAGGCTTCCAAGTCCTAAGGTACCTTTCCAGCCTGCCTACACATTTTCTCCATTAAAAAAAAAAGTTATTATTCAATGATTCCTGGTGAGTCCCTCAATGACTAGATACTTCCAAAATCACAGAAACTTTTAGTTCCTTCAAGTGAACCTCTTTCTGCATTTTTTAATCAGCCAACACATCAGCCAGCCCCTCTAAGTCTGTAGTAACGAGATACCTGGGTCTTTGAACTGTGTTGATGTTTATCTTCAGAACCAGTGAACGTGCCATCTCAGCATATTTTTACATCCCCAGTAGACTCCGTGTGTAGAAAAGGAAAAGATAGGAGGCAGGCATGCTCAAATCCAGTCCACGGCCTTCAGCTCATCTCTTAACGTCTATAACTTTCCTGTTGACCAGTGATCTTCCTGTAAGTGCATTCATATTTCATAAGGCACAGGCATACAAGGCACCACTATATCTGAACAGTATATGTATATTCGTGTCTCATTCAATACCTTACAAATTATCTCACTTTATAAATATTTCATGAATGGAGAACGAAAGGAATTACATCTCCTTAAGATATCCCCCCAGCCTTTGATGAAAGGTGGGACTTTAAATTGTTATTTAGACACTAGCATTACATTAGGCAAGTTCAGGGTTTGATTTTTTTTTATATAAACTGGGTGTTTAATTTGAATAATTTCATTGCAATATCAAAAAAAATTTAATATTAAAAAGTCGCTTCCTCTGAGTCTCGCCATTCAGCAGGCTATCTCCACTCCAAATTCATTATGCCTCGTCCTCAGAACAAGGTCTTAGTCTTCTGTGGTGCTGCTTATGGCCTTGTTTATTTGTTTAAGACTTTAAAGGTTAGCAAGTAAAGCCGGGTGATATTGTGATAGCTCTTATTGGTATTTTCTAGCCAGGATTTTTGTTTCCTGGTTTGCAGTTTGTCATCTAATCCCAGATCTTACAAAGGTATTTTTATTTCTAGAAATTTAACCGATTCAGAACAGTTGTGTTATTGAAAGCATTCTGGATGCACTTTGCATGTCTGTTCATTGGTACAGGTTGGTTTTCAGTAGCGAGTCTAATTCCTTACATGCTAAGAACTTTGTAACTTTCTAAATATTTCATAAGCTTGATACAGGAGGAAAGAAGAAAGTGAGTTGGGATTTGTTTTTATTAATGTACAGAGTACAAGACTGTCAAACCGGAAATCTGTGTTCATTTTAGCTGTATCCTTGAGACTCCTTTCTTAAGTCTCTCATTCATTGTTGTGTATTCTGCATCATTTGGCTACAGCAGGAACTGGATAGAGATAGTGCATTCACCTCTTGATAAACTGTGGAACAAAGTGTCTTGATTCAGGAGAGCCGATAGCAGGAGCTTGGTTGTGCGTGTGCCATGTAAGAGTCAATATTGTCAGTGTGCCAAGTTACTAAAGGTCCCACTTCTACTGTGGTTTTTAGAGGCTCTCCCAGAAGAGCACTTAACATCTCTTACTAACTTGCTGTCATGGGCTGGGGAAAGGTCTATAAACACCAATAAGTGCATACAATGGTATTATAAACAAAAAACAAAGACCACAGGAGTGGAATTCTTGCCAACTTCCAAACTCATTAGCATGCACTGATACTCTTGTAAGATAGTGTAATCAGACACACTCTGAGGAGTGATGCTGTCTTTTTTTTTTTTCTGCCCTAAAACCTTCTATTGTAGGATGGGGAGATTGCTCAGTTGGTGAGAATGTTTGAGCATGGGTACCTGAGTTTGAATCCTTAGTACCCAACAAAAAAAAAATGCCCAGTGTGTCCACTCCTCCCAGTAACAGCAGCACTGTGGGGGATAGACACAAGAGTCTTGCTGGGGCTTGATGAACACCAACCTAGCTCACTGAGAAAGCCTGTGGAATAAAGTGGAGAAAAATGGAACAGAACACCCAATGTTCTCTGGACTCCACACTTACATAAAATGTGCAGACCTGCATACTTATCACATAGTCGGGGACAGGGGATGCGAACAATGCTGGCTTGTTTGCATACGTCAGATTTACAGAATGAATTAACTTCAAATAAATTTGAAATTCATAAAAGTGTTTGCATGTGCATATCAAAGTGTCCATTCCATTTTTTTCCCAATCTTTAGAACAAATGGCTCTAGAGACAGCAGTGTCCTTTCCATGTCTAGATCCCTGCATTAGAGAAGGTGATGGTGACAGCACGTGGAAAACAGAAGAGGGGCATTGTGGGAAATCATGCCCGTTCTTTGGCTGAGTGTGTGCTTGCTGTCTTAGCGTCTGACATCCTTCGTGGTGTCTCATTCTTTCCTTGTCCACTGCAGGCAATTGGCATCCGACTGAACGAGCTCTGCCATGGTGAGAGCGAGAGCCCTGCTAACCTGCTTGGCCTTATTTATGATGAGGAGACCAAGAGAAGACTGCGGAAGGAGGATGAGGAGGAAGACTTTTTAGATGACAGTAAGGAGACTCCCTTTACTACAAGAGGCCCTGCTTGTAAGAGACTCTGCTATAGGGACACTGGATACTCTTTTCCTCGCTCATATGCTCTCCATCTCCCTACATCTCCTGCATACCATTGCCCTTCTCCTCGTGTGGATGCAAAGCATGTACATAAGCAAAGAGGGGCGGGGCCGGCAGGGATGGGGGAGGCAGATGGCAAAGCACCGCAGGCCACGTGGAAGGGACATTACCTTTTAGCCTCTGAGTCTTGCTGATACACTTTGATTCATACTAAGCCTCCTAGAGAGGAAGCACTTGTAAAAGTCTGCTTTCTGAGAAGGCTCTTCTTTCCTTTTATCTTCTTTCCCTTTCTCTTTCCTTCCTTCCTAACTTCCTTCCTTCCTCTTCTCCACCTCAAGACTTTATGTTGTTATCACACTGGGAAACAAAAGCACCATGCAAAATGGAATTTAACAAGAAATGCTTTCCTAGGGCTGGGGAGATTATTCAGTTGGTAAATTGCTTCTTGCACAAGCGTGAGGACCTGAGTTTAGATCCTCAAGAGCTCTCTTTAAAAGATGGACACAGTTGTGGGAGCCTGTAACCTTAGCACTGTGAGACAGAGACTGGGAAGTCCTCAGAACTCATTGGCCAGCTGGTCTCACTGAAGGGGTGAGCTTCAGAGTCACTGAAAGAGCCTGTGTGAGAACAAAATCTCTTAAAGGTGGGAAGCATTTGGAAAAAGATACTTGACATCAATCTCCGACCTCCACATTCATGCATGTATATGCATGTCCACATGCACATGTGCACACATCTATAATAGCAACTGAACCACACACACACACACACACACACACACACACACACACACGAGAAATGCATTCCAAAGAACTAAAATATTGGTTTAATCAGAGCATATTACAGTATTAATAAGAAATGTTTAAAAAATTTAAAAAAAAAGAAATTCAAACTTTGCTTGAATGGTGATGTCCTGTGCTTTATCTATTAGAGTTGTCATAGAATGAGAAACAAGAAAACTTCTACAGAGTCATGTTATACATATGTGTGCTCTGCACCACACAAGCCTTAGGGAGGATGCAAAGAGGTGCATTTTGTTGAGTGTAAATTCCAGTTAGGGATGTAGAATCAACATCTTTCCACAATGGAAGGAGCAACATTTTTTTCCATTAAGCCTTTCCTCTTCATTTGCAACTCAAGTTCTCTGCTTGTGTCTCATGGGTTATCCTTGGTTAATTTATACCAAATCTGCCATATCATGTGTCATAAAGTGTAAAATGGTGGCTAGATGATAACATTGGAAAAAATTAAACAGTGATCAAAGAAAATTCTGACTGTGCTCCTTTCCTCTTCTGCACCAAGAATTTAGTATTTTCTCCCCCATTATTTTGCTCCCTTTTTATACCTTATGAAGTCATAGCAGATCTTGGTATCTCTGATGATACCATACTGAATTTCTACACGAGTGTATCAGCCGAATGATAAGAGTGGATTCTGAAGACAACCTAGCTTGTTTTTTTTTTTTAAATAATTTTCACTCATAGGTTAAATGTTAGATAGTGACTGTCTAGCAGTCACTTAACCTAGAGAAAGCTTGCTATGAATGGCAGCCAACAAGAGACATACTTTGGAAGCTACTCAGAGGCCCTTCAGCATGCAGGAAGCCGAAACATTGGATGAGTACACCCCATAGGCTGCAGGGCACTGTCTACACTAAACCACAAAGGCTCTATTCAGTCCTATGTTATGTCTGTCTCATCAGCATTTAGTTTGGCCTCTGTAGACCTCCACCTTTGCTCACTGTGATGGACTCTTTCAGATAATAACCAGGAGAGAGCTTTTGAAATTTTGTTCAGCTAGGTGACGTTTGCAGCTCTGTTTTCTCTATGGGAATATAAGAGTAATGTGTGTGATTCTCCACCAGTTGTGCAGTTGTTATGTGTGATTTAGCTAATCTTGCATTCCAAAGCTAAATTTAAAGTGAGCACATGTCCGTTTGGAAATTCCACAGAAGTTTAAGAGAGGCAGTTTTTCCAGTCACGTTTTAACTATGGAGAAAAAGCAACAGCTCTCAGGAGGGAAAAATAGGCCAGATGTCTTCAGAAGACTTATCTTCTACCTTCTGTGTCAAAAAAATCATGTATACTACTCAGTTAACAACTCTCATTATGCCCCTGGAGACACTCTCTGGGGATATTTTCTTAAATTATTGACATATAATTATATTGTGACAGTTTGATGACTTGCTTTATTCAACTGATAACAATTTTCTTTCTTCTGTAAGAGGTAGAACACTACACGGCCTTCTTCTTTTCTGAGGAAGGAGTAGCCAAGATATTTCTTCGTGGTTTATGTTAATGCAGATATCACAACCAGTTATGACCTTTCTTAAGGCCCTTGGCCATTACCTGTCTTTAGTCTAAAATCAGTTAGTTGGTCTATGTTATTTGAGTGTCTGACAAAATAAAAGGCCGATAGTCTTTAAAGTAAAGGAGACTCAGTTACTTGTGGTACGTGTGTGTCTTGCTATAACAGGACATCTTGTATTAAAATGTGTACTATGAACTGGGTGTGGTGGAACACACGTTTAGTCCCAGCACTTGGGAGGCAGAAACAGGTGGACCTTTGTGGTTTGGACACTAAGACTGGTCTACAGAGTGAGTTCTAGGACATCCAGGACTACTGGAACTGAGAGACCCTGTTACAAGTGAACAAAAATGTATGGTCTGGGTGATCAGGTGATATCTTTTCTTGTGACTGTGCTGCACAAAAAACCCATTGAACTAGAGTTGAAAGAACTTCGCAGCGCTCAGAAGGCCAAAGCAAACAGCCCTTATTAAAATGAACTGGAGAGATGGCTCAGAGGTTAAAAGCACTGGCTCGCCTTCCAGGGGTCAAGAGTTCAATTCCCAGCAACCACATGGTGGCTCTACCTGCAGGCAGAACACTGTACACATAATAAAGAAATACAATTAAAAAAAATATATTGTCCCATCTAGTATTTGGGACATCCTTATATTAAAAAATAAAAATAAAAATAAAAATAAAATGAGCTGGAAGGATATTAGGGCTCCAGGCCTAGCTGGTTGTCATATATGCAGCCAACGCCTGACTGAATACAAGGTCACTTTCCATTTCTAATTCACCAAACAGTCTTCTGGTTACACTGGAGCCGTGATGTGTTACTCTATAGTGCTGTGAGGGGAAACCCTGAATTCTGCTTGTCTGAGCCTTTAATGCTGAAGCATGTGTTACAGAACTTCAGAGAGGAAGGAGAGAGGTGGATGGCCATACCAAGGGATGCTGACAGGAGTAGGTAAACTGAGGCTGCGTAGAAATGTTCTTATGTGTAGTTTGATTTGACATGGATGTAACTAGGCCCATTACACCATGACCTTCATCTGTTACTGATTTGTCTTCTTATGAATAATTCTTTCTCTTCTTAGGTACTGTGAACCCCTCTAAATGTGGCTGTCCCTTTGCCTTGAAGATGGCAGCGTGCCAACTTCTCCTGGAGATAACCACCTTCCTGAGGGAGACGTTTTCTTGCCTACCAAGACCTCGCACTGAGCCTCTAGTGGTATGTTGAAGAAACATGTGTCAACAGTCAGGCTACTTGGAAACAGGGAACTGCAGCTAGGTTTCCTGTACTCCCAAATCTTCAAGTACTTGAAGACCAGAAAATTTAACCAAAGGCGTTTCATACATTAAAAAGATCATCTCTTTTGTCTGTTAAAATAATAACTCCAAGGTTGGCTTAGAAGTCATTGGAAATAGAACTTCCCGGTAGAGCATCTAACTGATGATCACCAGTCATTTGGATGGAAACACCTAGGAACCTACATTTCTTTTTTTTTTTTTTTTTTTAAGATTTATTTATTATTATGTGTACAGCGGTCTGCCTGCATGCACACCTGCCGGCCAGAAGAGGGCATCAGATCACATTATAGATGGTTGTGAGCCACCATGTGGTTGCTGGGGATTGAACTCAGGACCTCGGGCAGAGCAGTCAGTGCTCTTGACCACTGAACTATCTCTCCAGCCCCAAGCCTACATTTCTCTACCCTACAAATAATGAGGAGCTTTATGGCCAACATTCTTTACAAGTCATTAACCTATTTTCTTTCATACTAACAGCTTCTACATTCATTTAGAAGTTTGCTTCCAAACAAATTTTTCATTTATAGTATGGGATAAATGACTTCAGTGTTTAGATTTTCAGCATTTCCAAACATGTAACTCTCATAGCATTTCTAGCATTTCTTGTGGATTATAGATAGACAGAAAACATGGCTGCACACAAGTGCACATGCACATGCACGTGTGTGCACACACACCCACACACCCACACAGTATACATATTGGCACATAAAAATACACTCATGTGCCAGGTACTATTTTATTTTACTGTACCTATAAATACTTTGCAAGGCCCATAAACCTTCAGAGTGTGCATTTATAGGGAACACCTTGGGCCTCTGGTGGAAACCAATGATCCTTTCATCACAGTCAATCTGCAGCTTTACCTGAGGAGCCAAACAAAACCTTCTCCTCTTTTGCACAAGGCTTTTTCCACATCCTGTCACACCAGCTTCCAGCTAAGGGTATTTTTACAACCCACCTCTCCTGCTGTTAAAATCAAACAGCGTGAATAAGTCATGTAAGGCCAATCTCAGGGCGGGACCGAAAGTAAGAAAAAGGAGTCAGTGTTCGGATACCACGGAGCACAGCCTCTGACTTTAGTTTTTTGAATTTTCTTTAAAAAAAAACCATTTCCTCACATCCTAAAACAAAAATGGGTATTTTTGACTTGGAAACATTTATGAATGACATGTTTGTCTTCAAGAGAAAGTCACCCTCAGTGGGATGGTGAAACTGCACATTTGACTTTTAGAAAATGAAAGTCCACCTACTTGCCCTCTGTGACATCATATTTGTTTGATCTTTATTTTTCTGAACCGTCATTTTCACTGTTCTGTTGAGAGTACTTTATAAAGTCAATGCAAGTCACCTCGATGCATGTACTTAGTTTACGCCAGTAGTAACGAAATATCCAACCTACAGACTTCCTTCAGTGTTGTTCCTTCAGGTCTCCTGATTAATACCGTCTTTGGGAAAGCTTAGAGTACATCTAATTTCCCATTTTCAGATTAGCCACAATTTTCATAAAAATTGTAAGTGTCTTGGTTTAGCTCAGTCACTTTTGTTCTGCCTTTTAACTCTTAAAGCTCTACATCAGTGACTCTCTCTAGTGAGCAAATTCTGTTCCATGTAGCCTACCATATAGTGAGGGCCAACTTATAATCGCACCTCCCTTAAAGAGCAGTGACGAGCTGAGACCCATCAGTGAAAACGAAATGTTCTGTTTTCTCAAGCAATCATGCCTTTTTATCCTGAGCACGTAGCGCTGCCATGGCAACAAACATCAGGAAGCTCAGCCCTTAGAGGACCACAAGCTAAGCTACATATCAAAGCCCTGTGACAGAGACTGTATAACCAACCAGAAGAATTACGGGGAGTACAAAGAAAGAAACCTAAAAGGTCTAAGACTAGAACACAGCAGCCTTCAGTCATTTAGTAACAAGAGGAAAGTGTTTCTTCCTCACCTTGAACTAGGTTTCTGAGACCTTTTGTTGACTCTGCTAGCATTCTCACTGTTAAACATAGGCTTCTCTCTTCATTGTTTCCTTCATTGAGACATATTTGCATCATTACTCCCTTCTCCTTCCTCCAAATTCTCCAATAAAACCCTCTTTTCACTTTTTGAAACCCAGCCTTTTTCAATAATTATTGCCATATAAATACATGTATATTTATGTATCCGTACATACATATTGTTAAATCCAGAAGCCCAACCTTCTTGGTCTGTATGTTACTTGTGTGTGTGTGTGTGATCTTTCAGGGCTGACCATTTGGTGCTGGGTAACCCACTAGCGTGCTCTTCCCTGAGGAAGACTGTTTCTCCTGCTCTCCATATACCTTAGTTGCCTGTCATTCTTTGTCTTGATCTGAGGCCTCCTGAGCTTTCCACACCTTGTCCTTAGTTCTTTCTAGATGAGAGTAAAAAAAAATGTCCCCAATACAAACCACCCCCACAGTCGCTGTCCTCACACATGCATTTTCCTCAATCTGAGCGGACTTCCCGTACATGTGTCCTAAGAAACTCCACCCAAAGCTACCTCGAATAGCATCTTCTATTCCCTTCCTGTTTTCAAAAGTGCAGACATGTTCTCCTCCACTACTGCAGGTTAAAAGTCTAAGACATATCTTCCTAGGCTAAATTCAAGATGTTGGTAAGGTTGCCTTTCTTTTGTGATACAGAGAGAATACATGTGCCTCCTTGCTACTTTTTTTCTACCTTCTATAAACTACTACCCCCACCTCTCTCCCCCTCTTCCATCTTGAGGCAGTAATAGTATATTAATGCCTCCTCTACCCTCAGCCAGAGAGAGGCCTGTGGACACATGTAACTAAATTTGCTCCACTTAGATAGCACAGGATAAGTTTTACATCATAAAATCCTTAGCTTTAATTGTATCTCCAAACGTTCAGTGTAAAGCAACACGTTTTCAGACTCTGGGGATCTCAGGGTTAGATATCACATGGGGACTATTATTCTATTACTGTTGTCTCCCAGTCCGATATCAAGCTCCTCCACTTGGAATCTACCATTCATGCTTGCCCATCTTCCATCTTAGTATTCTGAGTTCCTCAGAGAAGGACTCGTTTCTTACTTATGCCATTGTACCTAACATGTTCAAACTCAGTGCGTGACTGCGCAATTCACATGCAAACGCCAGAGATGCCTCTGCCTCGCAAACACTGGACCAAGAGTTTGAGAGGGAAGCAGCTAGTTCATATTTCTGTGTTGTTGGAAGATGAAACATATCAGGAGTAGCTATCAATTAGAAAACACTTATTTTCCAATTCAAGAATATTTGTAAGACCACAGTCTAAAGTGAACAATAAGAGCACGTTAGATTATAATTGCATGTGATCACAGTGAGTAGACGTTTACCACATCAGTGCAGTGGGTGGAGCTTGATGGCGCCTGCCTATCCTTGCAGCACATAGGAAACTGGGGCAGAGGCTGGAGGACCATGAAGCCAGCTTTCTGGCTTCGGGGCAAGATCCTGTCAAAAAAAAAAAAAAGAAAGAAAGAAAGAAAAGAAAAAAGAAAGGAAGGAAAGAAAGAGACAGAGATAGACAGGGCCAGAAAAAAGACACATAGACAGAGAGGGAGAGAGACAGACAGACAGACAGACAGACAGACAGACAGACAGAAGACAGACGGATGGAGAGAGACAGAGAGAGACACAGAGACAGAGAGGTAGAGAGGAGAGAGGCAGAGATGGAGAGATAGACAGAGAGGGAGAGGGAGACGAAGACCGAGTGCAGTGCTTTGTCTCAGGACATCTGACATTTCAGGACTTGGAGAGCTGCAGGCTTCGTCTGGATCCTGAACTGGACCGGCACAGATATGAGAGAAAGATCAGCTTCGCAGGAGTTCTGGATGAAAATGAAGACTCAAAAGATTCTCTTCACAGCAGCAGCCACACCCTCAAGTCAGATGCAGGCGCTGAAGAGAAGAAAGGTAGGGAGACACCAGGGTCGCCTCATGTTTCTGACATCCTCACAGGAGATAGTTGATCTGGAGTCTAAACTACAAAACCTGTGTGTGACCAAATTCTTGGCTCCACACAGTGCTGCCTCTGTGGACTCTCCATAGCTGGGGAGGTAGGAAAAGCCACTGGTTAGAGGTTGAACTTGGCAGCCAGAATGCCTTGAGCATCCATGCCAGCTTAGCAGCTATGCTTTGACCACATTGATTGTGAGATGCTATCAGCCTTAAGATGACCCATTATTTTATTAACTAATAAGAAAGGGAAAACGCCTAAATTCAACCATTTTGCAGCAATCCCTTAACACTTTGCTTGCTTTTTTTTTTCTTCTTTTAATTGAAAGAGGACTTTGGGACAAGTGTGTGTGTGTGTGTGTGTGTGTGTGTGTGTGTGTGTGTGTGTGTTATTATTTATCATTCTTGTGCAACTATAACCAGTGTAACTAAAATATACTGGTTAAAGCTTTTCAACTTACAGTCCAAACTTAATTACTTTTCAGTTCAGAGTTGTCAATGTCCATGTTTTTTCTATAGGATAATGTCTTCTGTAGCATCGGAATGTTAATGAATGACACATCAGTTCAGAAGTGAATCAAAGATGAGTGTATATATAATGTATATGATGAGAGATAATTAAAAAAAAAAAAAACAAAGACCAACAACAGCAAAGAGGAGCCATCTATGCTAGCTATGGAAACCAGTTAGGAGAAGTAGGAAGCTAGCCTCGCTTGAGTTCCTCTTCAGGACTGCCCAGCTGATACCCGACCCACTTTTCTACCCTCACTACCACCTGGCCTAGGGGCTAGGAGATATTCTGTATATTTTGCTGCTGATGCTTACATGGTCACAGACAAGAACAAGACAGTAATATTTCAGCTGCCACCTGGCACTAGGGATCCTAAGTTCAATTTCACATACATTAACATGTGGAGAAGAGCCTATTAAAACGAATCCCATATGGCCTCTCTCTGTATGACCTTGTAAGCATGACTTACCTTTAAAACGGCAGTCCTCTTTCTAGTCAGTCCAATGACCAGCCTCTGCACTGTGACAGTAGAGAGTTAAGTAGGGCAGTGCAAGTAAAGCATAGAATGCATACATAGAGCGAATGGGGGAGCCTGAAAGTTACCATTGCTACCCTTATTTTCCTACATTATGAGCAGATAGATCAGAAATCGACACAGAAAATCCTAGCGAGGGCTGAAAACTCTTTTAAGTAACTCATTTATGGATCCCCTAAAACGTCACCTCAACCATCTTATTTTTATAGTTTGAAAATTTTGTTACCCTTAAATGCTTTTTGTAAAAAAACAAAACAAAACAAAAAAACAGAAAACAAAAACAAAAAAACAATTTACATTTTTAAAATATCTGTACATCTCTGTAGAAAGTTAATTGTGTACATTGAAATATTTTCTAGGATTCCAAGACAATGAATGGGTACATAGTTGATGACCTAAATCAATTAATAAGTAGCATAGCTCAATATAGAGAAAATGCAAAATGATTCAAGTCTTATAAGAAAGGGGCTGCAATGGGAAAAGTTTGAATATTTCAACATCAGAGTGTTGCCACCTCTTAAAAAAAACAAGTATCATTATATCATATCATATTGAATTTGGATGAATAGAAGCTATGTTTTAAAAATAAACATATTTGAGAAATGTATAGATAAGAAGTATCAAGTCAATGTGATTTCAAATATTTATTATATCCAACTTTCATTTTTAAACATATACCAACAATGCTTTAATTCAAAAAGCAGTCTTCAGCCATTCAAAGTTATTATCACAATTATTATTCAAAGTAGTTGAGTAAACATTCCAACTACCCATACAGTTAATATTAAATAAAGTAAAATCTACATCATCTTAAAAAGTAAACTATTTGCTTAATTTTAAGAACATGCCAACTTCATTATTATTTATATAATTGTATTTAATGGTTGAATTCTCACATACTTAGTGATTTTTATCATACAATATGCCTCTGTTAATACTATAAATGCCATCTAATAAATAAAAAAACTAAAAATATAAATAAAATGAGAGCATAACTATAAAATGTTCTAATTAGTTGGCAAGTCTCCCTAAAGATTTGTAAGCCTTTTGACAAACATATTAACTACTACAGTCAGTATGACAATGTGACAGTGGGACACTGCTAACTTTAACTACTATTTTTAATGCCATACCATCAGTTCTTATAAAAGAAAAAAAACCCGAGTCAGCTTCTGAAATAAACAATTTGAAAACAAGTAGTTTCTACCAAAGAGTATGAACGTGAACTTACCCTTAAGAACTGAAAATAAGTGTTGAAAGCAGAGTCTATGAAATACTCTTACTCTTGCCTCAAAGACAAACAAAAACTAGGGTTTCAGAATACAGAAACATCTCATTCAGCATCCACCTACTGAGAAAATTATTACAAGGTCCCAGAAGGTGGCCATTAACAAGAGCATATGCCCACAGATATTTCCATTCATAAGCCGATAACTGTTGGCATAAGAGTTAACAACACGAAATGCCAGACTTTGCAGATATGTAACGGAAAGTAAAATAAATCATGGTGAAGACAGTGATCTGGAATGGAAAGAGATATGGCCAGAGAAGGTTCTATTAATGGACATTAAATTGAGACTTTCGTGGGGCATCTCAGTAATACAGAAGGCTGAAGACAGTGTCCCCAACAGAGGCAGCTATGAGGAGTGTCATGAGGAGTGAACCCGGAGCATTTGAAGGAGGATGAAAAACTCAATAGTTATTATAGAGTGAGTATGGGAGAACGGGCAGGAGGCAGGTCAGAGAGGCAAGGGGCAAGCAGAGTCTAACAGAGATGGTTAGAAACTTAATTCTGTTTCCAATGTGTGAGAGGTTGTTGATCTGCGTATGTGACTGCATGTGGAGAATCTGGGGAGGAGGAGGAGGAGGCAGCTGGAGGTAGCTGTGTGGACCAGAGAAAAGGTAGCAGGGCTTTGAACTCTTGTCATGTTTTGGAGCGTAGAGACAGCAGGACTTGCTAACGGACACAATGTGCAAAGGGAGACCTATTATCCAGTTCAGAAGAATCTGTTTCATTTTGAGTCTACTTTCTTATTGTTGTTGAGATGAAGGCTAAAATTCAGCGGCTTATAGTCTCAAATGACATATTTGATGAACAACATTAAGCCTGAATTCTCATCACTGTGTCCCTTTTAAGTAATTGATGTCATAATTTGAAACCCTAATTTTTTAGGGCTGCAGGAGGCCTCCAATTAGAACAAATTCTCAAAATTAACTCTCTTTCAGACCTCACTAATTTGAAGTTATTTAGCTGCATTTGTAGCCTGAAAAGTATCATAAACTCAGGCAAGAGGCATTAGTAAGTGCCTCTATAAAAAATTTCCCAAGAATTATCACTGTAATATATTCTTTATTTCTCAATCGACTTACACATGAAATTGCAGAAATGGTCATTAAAAATAATTAACCATAAAGGCTAAAACAAGCCTAGACATAATATTGAAAGATGCAGTTGGATGAATCTTCTGTTATAATTAAACTATATCATTGTGCTTTATCGTTTTTGTGGCACTGATTCAACCATGTTGCAAAAAAAAAAAAATCCTTCCAGATGTGCAGTTCTATCCAGATGTGAGAAGACCTTTGTACAAGCAGAGCAATGGTGATCCTAGGCTCTGTCGGTCACAAGAGTAAATATTGACTAGTCTCTACAAATTCTTCTGACCTACTTATATTGCCTTGAAACTGTATATTTCACTAACATTTTTTAAACTTCGAGTTTTATTACTGTCTCATACAGACATTTTTGGGGGGAGAAACCTGAAACTAAAATACAAAAGTCCTGATTTCAAATACATTCATATATTAGATTTAAACAGTGAATAGGAAATCGTGTTCATATAGTAAGATAAGTGTGCAAAGCCAGCCCCCTTCTCCTAATGGTTTTGGAGCCCTGAAAACTTGCCTCATCCTGCCACTATAAAATCAATCTTGATGCTATTAAAACTTCAAAAGAAAAATGTATATATTACCTGAAAAAGAATTGTGCTTTTGATTTTTATAAAGTGAATTTAATGTTTAAACATGTTCCTTTTGCCACTTTATTTCCACCCTGGTGACTGTTGCAGAATACTAAGCATGAATAATGCATGCCCTTTTCGTTATGTATAGATTGTAAAACAGGGGCATGGAACATTTAGACTCCCAGCTCATTAGCTCTTTGATTGAGAGGAGGATGCTATTAAATCCATAGATGATTGAAAATAGAACTACATCAAACACACACACACACACACACACACACACACACACACACACACACACACACACACACACAGCCTTCTCCCAGAAAAAGATCCCTTACTTCCTTCACCAAGGAGCAAAGTATAACCCACTGCTGACTGTTAGAGAGAGGCATGCCTCTTATGCTTACATATTAATAGGTTGCTCCAAAGAAAATGGTTCCAATGACAGTTCTCAGAACTCTTTAAGTCCTATTTCACAGGAAAAACAAAAGCCATAGCGTATGGGTCTATTGAACCAAATAAAAATGTGATTAAAATCTGCTAACAGATCTTGCTGATGGTGCCGTGTAAACACACTCATGCTTGTGAACCCTGGGCCACAATAAGAGCAGATCATTCCTAGCCATAATGTGTGCTTTGCCCAAGAAAGACAACGCACTAGCCCTTCCTGGTCTCCCACCTGACCAAACCAGGTGACTAGGGGCTGGCACAAAGGCCTCTGTCTACAAATGGTGCTCAATCAAGCTGGATGAAAGTTGGCTTCTCGGAGACAAACTGGGAAGAGTGTGGCTCTGAACTGGCTGGGGGAAAACTAAGCGGGGGAAGCCCTATTTTATTCTTTTAATACAGTTCCCAGCAGGAAGATCAGGATAGGAGGTTCCCGCCTGCTCCAGATTAAAGGAACCCGCAGTTTCCAGGTGAAGAAGGGGGGTTCCTTGTCCAGCATCCGCCGAGTCGGCAGCTTAAAGAGCAGCAAGTTATCACGTCAGGACTCAGAGTCTGAGGCTGAGGAGCTGCAGATGTCGCAGAGCAGGGACACTGTCACTGACCTAGGTAACATAGAAGAGCGGGTCGTGCAGGGACGTGGGGGGTAGGAAGCCAGGACGCGAGTCCTGAAACAGCCAAGTCCATTTCATCCCATGTGACTGGATAAAGAGTACAGCTGGAGTTGAGAGAACCCATTCCGTAGAGAACCCCCCCACACACACACACACTCGGCTCTTGAGCAGGTGCAGCTGGCACCTGAAAGTCCTGTCCAACTGCAAACTCCGCTTCAGCAGACGGTGTGGGGATCTGAGACTCTACACTTTAAATAAGCTTCCCTGTGAGGCTGCTGCTGCTGACTCAAGGATCACACTTTGAGCTGTGAGCATAGAAAGTGTTTGTTAGCTAACAAAAAAAAAAAAAACACATTGGCAACAATGACAGATTTAGAAGTCAAGGTGTGTGTGTATCTTTGCTACTCATTAGGACCTTCAAAGTCAAATGTTGAGGACTTTAATAGTGTAGTCTTCATTTGACAGTAAAAACAGGAGGAAAGAGTGGTTGTTTAGACCTGACACCTATGGATCTTCAGTGGGTCACCTACTTTTCGGGGATGTGTTTTCACCAACCATCCAACGGGAATAGTTGTTCATGGTCCATTCCATAAGGATGCTCTTTTGAGATGTGTGAAGTGTACAAGGATGAGCCAACAGTATAATCAAAGCACTAACATCATATATTACACCTGTAGGCTACGAAGAGGCTCTAGGTCTCTATGTGGTTGTCCAGTGTATGGGCATCGTAATAGACAAGGAAAAGACTAAGGAGGATAAATGTAGAGCAAACAGGCTGCCTATAATTAAGTCTTTAGTACAAGTTCAAGCACATCCTCCCTGCCATTCAGCCTCTACTTTCAAGGCAGCAGTAAGCATGGATAAATGATCGATAAGTGGATAACCTGTCAAATGGGTGGCTGAGTGTCTAAGCAGGGAAAGTTTAAAATAGAAAATGCTCTACATCCACCCACCCTCGCCTTTAAAAATAGCTAATGTATGCGTTAGTTAAGAATCGGCTTGCTTTTTCAAGGAGATAATGGGGGAAGTGTTTCTGCTGTTGCAGGGTGAGCATTACAACTTTACCATCTCGGTTAGAATTATCTGAACTGATCAACCCATCCTCACTGGGCAAATCAAAACAATCAGACCTGAGATACAGCTTTGTTATTAAAACGAACCATGAGGCGCTTAGATTTAAGGGCAAGGTTTGGCAGGTAATAAACTAAACAGTGAGCTTTCCTTTACATCTCCCACAGAGAGGACACAAGGCGTGCTCACAATTGACTGCCATTGCTCTCACATCACGTTAGTCCTTCCAAGGCCCCCCTCACAGTACTGAATAGCTCACACAGCAAAGCCCGGCGTCTACAAGAATAGTGCAGATGCAGCCACAACCCAGTGGAGGCATTATCACCCTGTGACGTCAGTGCAGGTCAGTTTGTGTCCCTGCTTGGCTACAACTGTGACATCTGGGCAGTCTGGAATGGATTTGGGCACACTCAATCTATAGCTGGCTCATCGCAAGGACTTGACACTTGTTCTTTTCTCTGCTCTCATGTCTTAACATGGAAGCCACCTTAGCAGAGATTATAAATGTCTTTGAACTTGCCAGCTCAGGTGGTACTTAAGGGAGCAGCTCCTATTATCATTCTTCCAACAAAGTCCTGTGCCCTGTAACGTCTTGGGCCACAGTAGAGTCTGCCCTAGGATTCAAAAGCATGGACAATGACACCTTACTGATGTGTTCTCTAGGGAGACTGAACATTGACCTCTTTCTTGGTGTTCTTTTTTTTTTTTTTTTAAGAAGGGAGTCCTTGGAGTGCAAGTGAACCCAGCATTGAGCCCGAAGGAATGAGCAATGCCGGCACAGAGGAAAATTACCACAGAAACATGTCATGGCTTCATGTAAGTATCCATCTCAGATCTCTAGAACAAATTCCTTTCAACACTGGGAAACATTCTGGTGAGAAAAATTGACTGTCAACATAAGTGCGCCTCCAACAGAAAGTACAGCCTCATATTCTAGCTGAAGCTTTCAACTCATAGTGGAAACACAATGCTGCCAGATTGTGTTTATTTTAAGACTAAGATTAAGGCCTTTTGTTATGTGGCCAGTTTGTGAGTCAGCATATGTTGGGCGAATTGATGAGTGTCTGAGCTAAGTTGATGGTCAAAATATCTTGAACAGACATCATGGTAAATTTTAAACATATTACCATGAACAAGGTCAGTGTCACTCTTGGCTCTGTGTTAGATATGGACAGGGCAGGGAGTTGATGTAAATATGTAAATCATGTAGATGATTATTTTTAAATTTAAACAAAAAGGACACTTCATACTCATCAAAGGAAAGCTCAACCAAGATGACATCACAATTCTAAACATCTATCTCCCAAATACATGGGTACCCACATTTATAAAAGAAACATTAATAAAGCTTAAACCTCACATAGATCTCCACACATTAATAGTGGGAGACTTCAACACCCCCAAAGGATTGGTCAATGAAACAGATGTGAAACCAAGAAATAATGACACTAACAGATGTCATGAATCAAATGGACCTAATAGATATCTACAGAACT
Source organism: Acomys minous (assembly GCF_964271855.1). Classification (NCBI taxonomy): domain Eukaryota; kingdom Metazoa; phylum Chordata; class Mammalia; order Rodentia; family Muridae; genus Acomys; species Acomys minous. The sequence continues at coordinate 107,601,952 of NC_140486.1, read as the reverse complement.
TTTCACCTAAACACAAGAGATTATAACCTCTTCTCTGCACCTCACAGAACCTTCTCCAAAATAGACCATATTGTAGGTCACAAAGCAAGCCTCAGCAAATACAAAAGGATTGAAATAATACATTGTATCCTGTCAGACCACCATAGACTAAAGCTGGACCTCCACAATGACAGAAATAACAAAAAACCTACACACACATGGAAACTGAACAACTCTCTACTTAATAACAATTGGGTCAGGGAAGAAATAAAAAAAATTAGGGACTTCCTGAAATTCAATGAAATGAAGGTACAACATATCCAAATTTATGGGACACATTGTAAACAGTGGTAAAAGGAAAGTTCATAGCACTAAGTGCCTTCATAAAGAAATTGGAAACATCTCACACAGGCAACTTAATGGCACATCTGGAAGCCCTAGAGGGAGGGGAGAGAAGCACAAACTCCCAAAAGGAATAGGCAGATGGAAATAATCAAACTCAGGGATGAGCTCAATAAAATAGAAACAAAGAGAACAATTCAAAGAGTCAATGAAACTAAGAGCTGGTTCTTTGAGAAAATCAACAAGATAGACAAACCCTTAGCCAAACTAACTAAAAGGTACAGAGACACTGTCCAAATCAACAAAATCAGAAATAAAAAGGGAGACATAAAAAGTTTATAAGTGGGACAAGTGGGAATGTAGGTGAAAAGATCATACCTCAGATAGACTGCTGGTGTGCAAAGGCATGGCAATCTTTCCTGTAACCTTTGGGCGTAAGTTGGAGCAAAGATTTGAATTGGGCATAAAAAATGAATGTGCTCTCTCCTCATACACTGAACGAATGGTATCTCATATATGTGAACCTCCTGTATTCCATCTTTTCATGAGAAAGGAAGATGAAAATTACAGGGACACAATGATAGAGAATGTCACCATAAATTTTGTAGAAACCAATAGGATGGAGAGCACCAAGGGAGATGATTGGTATCAGCTATAGACTTGACTGATGGTATGTCAGTGTTGTCCGATTGTCATACCTGAGTTATGGACATTCAGGGAGTTGATAGTAGGCAAGGTTGTACATGTACAAGATGTGCTAGGGACCTATCTACGCTTCCTGCCCCAGTTGGCTCTGTATCTAAAACTGCTCTAAAAAAATTGTTCTAATTTAGAAACTTTTAGAGACTTCACAGTGTGCTACTCCATGCTAAGGATTCTGTCCTCTGGCAGATAACAAAGAATTCCAATATTAGTCTCTTCAGTGCAGTGAAATTGTCAGAATATCTATTCTTCTTGTCAGCTAGTTTCTGGGTGGCTACTTTACTATTCAGTCAGCAAACACCTAGGATGGAACAGCATCACTCAATGTCTGCCTTGCTCTATGACCCTTTCTTGATTGCACAAATCACCTTTTTTCCTCCAGCAGGGCTATTGATACTATTCAGGAGGAGCTAATATAAAACAGGGTTGGGTTATCAGTTTCCTCTGTTGGTCTGGTATTTTGGGATACAGCTGTACCTTGGGTCTTCTACTTCTCTGTTGCAATCTAGCCCCTTTGGTGGCTTGGTCAATGAACTTGGAACATGCCCTATCCATGGACGCACAGGCCAACATAGGATGCTGGTTGTGTTCCTTTATCACTCTCCATATTATTCCTTTAAAGAAGGTTCTTTCACTAAGCCTGAAGCTTACCCATTTCAGCTAAGACAGCTAGCCAGCCACCTCTCAGGATCTTTGCCTTCCCAATGCTGCGGTTGTATGCACATGCAATCACACCCAGCTCTAATGTGTATTCTGAGGATTCAAACACAGGTCCTCGTGCCTACACGAGTATTCTTGCTCACCATGCCGCCATGTCAAGCCAGAAGATGCCCTTAACTTCTTTACCAAGCAGGACCTTGAATCAAGGCAAATTGCTTCATTAAAGAGTTCGCTGAGAAGAGAGAAATCAGTCATATGCAATGTAGTTGGGGAGGGGCCATCCCAACACCTTTGCCACATGCTATTAGTGAGATGCAGGATGTTAGACTAATTCACACTCAATGGGAGAAGTTTTCACAGAGAAGAAGTATAGATTGTGTAGATCACTGAACATCATCTTAGAAATATACCTATTAAAGGAGTATTGGCAGAATTTTAATGTTATAGATTATAGATTGCTAAACCGGTGGTCCTCAGAATTTCCATATCAAAATTCTCTGAGGCAAAGTCTACTGATTTCCACCCCCTCCCGCGCGCGTGCGCGCGCGCGCGCGTGTGTGTGTGTGTGTGTGTGTGTGTACTTTGAAGGCTTTCTTATTGTTTCTCTTGATCACCAGATTCAGAATAACAAGGGAAATTTTAGCGTTCTCATGTATGTCTGCTTGCTGCTATACATATGAAACAGAATGCCTACAGATGCACAGTGAACCTCGAGATAGGCTGGCTATTCTGCCAAGACATTTATATCCTTTGGAAACCTTTCAGGTGTAGATATAGTTATCTGAGTTTGACAAGAGGATATAGATGAATGTTGCTTTCATCTACGCGTCAGAGTAGACACGACATGGTGGTCTTAGGGAAGCTCTGCCAGTACATTCCGTTGGCCTCCTCTGTCCAGTATGGTGCACAGTCCTTCACAGTTTAGTTGCCAAAGTGAGAGCTAGTTTCCTGAGTGTCAGGGGCATGCAGAGGGTTACTCTGAACATATTCTCCTCTAAAGAAGGCTACTTTCAAAGTTGTGCACCTGAGTTCAGTTCCTGGAGCCCACATCCACATCACAACCACTCATACATAACTCCATTTCGTGGAGGTTCAATCCCCTCTTCCGGCCTCCACAGACACCAGGCATGCACGTGATACACACACAGACAAAACACTCATATACATAAAATAAATTTTAAAACGTTTTTAAGTTGTAAACATGTGGTCCAGGGGCATAGCCCAGCGTCAGGGCACTTGCTTAAGCGCGCACAGTTTCCGGAGTGTGATCCCTAGCACCACATACCAAGCAGGGTGAAGAGGCGTAGCTCGGTGGTAGATACGTGCTTTGCATGTGTAGGACCCTGAATTTGAGCACCCAGAATTGCAGCTTCAACTTGCAATTTTCAGTTGCAAATCCAAGGCCCTTCATTTCTATCTTGAAATAACTGCACCCTTTAAATCAGCTGAGTTCATTTCTAGAATCTTAATGGGAAATCTTAGGAGATATATTTGAACAAGATGAAACTATTTTTAAAAAGAGAGCGCTAGAGCGGCTTTAAAATTGGAGTAGGGAGTGTGTGTACGGAGGCAGGAAATCAGCGGTTGAGTTGAAATGAGGCTTCAGGGTGAAGTTCAGGTTCCAGTTCAAGATGACGATCCAGAGTGAAGGTGCAGAAGTGATTTCAAGGACCACATAGGACAGGTCGGGCTTAGGGCACATCCAGGTGTCCAGGGGCCGTTAGAGAACTCTGGGATTGAACTCAGCGCTGTATATTCTTCCTTCTGTCTCCTATGACCATTTAAGAACTGGGGAAACTGTCCACTTCACGACCAGTGTTTCTAAAGGACCTTTATTATCAATTACATGTGAGGGGAGAACAAAGGCCAAATGAGCAGAGACCTGTAGCCAGCTATCCACCTGTGGGAACTACAGAGCTGCTGTTGTTTGCCCACTAATAGTTCACGCTACCACTTTCCATCTTCTATGCTTCTGTTCCCTCACTGCCCAGTTGAATTTGTGTGGGTTTTTTTTTCTTTTCCAGGTCATGATCTTACTATGCAACCAACAAAGTTTCATTTGCACACATGTGGACTATTGCCATCCACACTGCTACCTACACCACAGCCGCTCCTGTGCCCGGCTGGTCAGGGCCATTAAACTGCTGTATGGGGACAGCGTGGACTCCCTGCGTGAGAACAGCAACATCAGTAATGTGGCCTTGAGGGGCAAGAAACAGAAGGAGGTGAGTGAGCAGTCACTGGATAATATTCCAAGGGCAGGAGGAAAGACGTATTTATAGTGATATCAAGCAAAAACAATTGTATAGCACAAATACATCTCTGCAGCTCTAAGAAAAGGCAGAAGATCTGTGCACAGCAGACAGATGCTTTGTCTGTGCTTGTGAGTCAACATAGAGTATTTCCCCAGGCTTTGTCTTATAGATACAAATTCAGAGACACAGAGATGATGCATAAGCATGACACGTCACATGACAAGTGAGAATTTGCAAGTGTGGACGGTCCACATGGCCTCAGTGAAGTCACATGTGCCCTTTTATAGGAAGAAAGGAATTCTGGGAGTCAGGGGCAGAGCAGATGACAACAGCAGAGAGCATAGTTTGGTGCAGCCATGTGCCCAGAAAAACTAGGAAACTCCAGACTCAGAGAAAGCAAGGAAACAGAATATCTCCTAGAGTCTCCCAGTGCCTTTGCAACTTCTGACCCTCAGAATTGTGAGCTAACAAACCTGGGGTGTCTTAAGCCTGTGACAGTTTCTTGGAGCAGTAATAGAGAGCTAATGGAAGTATACATTATGAAGAAGCAGTAGAAGCAACAAATGGCTCAACCAAACTGTAGGAAGAGAATTCTCTCAAGACCCTGACATTTCCAAATAGTGAGCTGGCAGAAGAAGGTAACTGTGACTCCTCTCCTCCTGCCAGGAAAAACTCTTGACCCACCTGCCCCTGGCAAGGCAGTGTAGCCAAAATGCCCATTCTACTGAATGCCCTCTTCTACAGATGCTTTTCTCAAATGGTTTCATGAAGAGACTTATATATAACACCCATGCACTCCAATAGACATTCTTATGCATTAGCTATTGGCAAAGTATTAGAGCAGATGTTCTATTAATTAAAAATAAGCAAGAAGGAAGGAAGGTTCTTTCTACCAAGGAGTTTACAGTTCAGGTTTGGGGTTAGAGTGGGCAATAATACCTACTTCAAGCAGTTTGAGAATATGAACAATAAAAAACAAAAATATTTCAATTGCATAGCAATTGTTTAATACTTCAGTCTTGACTGTGGGGCTTTTATATTAAAGCTTTTTTATTTACCTCACAATTCCAGGTTATGGTCCATCCTATCAAGAAAGCCAAGATGATAGGAACTTAGAAGAAGAGCTAGTCACGTCACATCCTCCACAGTCAGGAGAAGCAGAGAAAAATCAAAGTGTTCATGCTCACATGTTTCTCGCGGCTTAATTTCTCCAACTCTTACACTGTTCAGAAACCCCTGCCTAGGGAATGATGCTGCCCATAGTGGGATGGGTCAGTTAATCTCACCATGATTAACTGAACTAAGACAATCACCTACAGATATGCTCATAGTCCAACCCAATGCAGACAATCCCACGTTAAAACTATCTTCCCAGATGAGTCTGAGTTGTGTCAGGGTGAAAGGTGAAGCTCACCAGCTTTCTTCCCTGAACACTTACCTTGTTGGAGTTAAGCTCAGGACACAGACAGTTAACAAATACTATTCTCCTTCCTTAGCTTTTTATCCAAAGTTTAGTGGAATTTTTACTTATATTTTTCTCGTTTGTCTTTTATCCAAGCATCCATCCATTTGTCTACTCAGCAGAATTGTAAAGAACCTCTGGACCATACTGAGCCCATAGTTTGAGGACTGAAGATGTAGCTTAGGTGACGAAGTACCTGCCCAAGCACACATGAGTCCCTGGGTTTTATCTGTAGTACCTCGTAAACTATGTGTGGTAGTGGTACACAGATGTACTCTCAGCACTCAGAAGATGAGCATAGGAGGATTAGAAATGCAGGATATCCCTTGGGTGCACAGTGAGTCTGAGGCCAGCCTGGCACACATAAGACTGTCTCAGTAATAATAGTAATAGGCCAAAGAGATAAAGCCCTTGCCTTCAAATGTCAGGTGTAGTCTTATCTGTGGGAAAGACACTAATCAATCGAAACTTCTACATTGTTGTAAAACTACAGCAGTAATGAGTGCAATGGAGAGGCACCGTCTAGATTGATGTCAAATTAGGAGAGTAGTGCCTGGAATGGAAAGCCATACTCCTGAAAGAGCTGATGAGTCAAGCTGAGGACTTGACATGGGGAAAAGACAACCTTTCCAATAAAAAGAAACAGGACATCTTTTGACAAAAGAATTCTTCAATATTAATTGAGTTCAGGACTTTCTGGCCAGGGAGAAGGTGACCACATGAGACCATAGATATAGCCCCTGAGGACTGTGGTCCATGACAAGGCTGCATAGGCACATTGAGATCAGACCAAATAGGACTACGAGGAAGCTTCAGGGTTTCACTCTAGCCTTTGAGTCCCAAGGATTCTATGGCACTGAACTATACACCCTGCGATCTAGGGATGTTTCATTCATTCCGTATCCTATATGATGTTCTAACAAAGTACTCGCTTGTGATATGGAGAGAGTACATATTGACTGAATGAATGAGGTTATAGACTGGGATGTCTAGCTGCAGCTCACCTATGGGCTGGCAGGAAGCCCCAGAAAAGGTGAGTGACGTTATGTTGCGGCTTTTGCTTTTCGAAGGAGCACTAATAGATGTGTCTTCAAGCTTAACTGATTTTAAATCAGTCATACAGGTAAATAAATAATATACGGCATATTAATAGTGTGTGGTAAACATTTGTATTTCCAAAATGGAAGCTTTCTACCCAAGCCTTTTTTCCTTCCTCATGATATTTATGATTTGCCTATTCTGAATCTGTCACTTGAATGAGCAATGGCCCGACTTCCAGAAACAGAATGAAGATGGAGAAGCAGCAGTAACTCTGGAGGAAACGCAGAGGTCTGACTGGGATCATCTGTGGGCACCTGCGTTTCCTCTTGGGGCAGGATGTATTTGTGGTAACCAGTACATTTTTGCATCCCACCTAACGGATCAGTCTGCAACCTTCAATGCTTAGGAGCTCACTGTACGTTCTGCTAGTTAGGTTCACCACACTTGAAGCTGAAAAGGTTTTTTTTTTTCATCTATCCACTTTTATTCTTTGTGTACACATTGCTTCACCAAAGAAATTCACATTTTTTTTTTCGAAACTTGCTGAAAGCTGAGGAAGTCTTGGGTATTTTGTCCAGCTCTATGTGTTTAGAACTACATTCTAAGTAGCTTATATGTTCAGTTGGTGCTTGATAGGAACAAAAAAAGTCAAGTTGTTTCTCAGGCTTTTGCTTAAGCACAACTGTAGTTTTCAGAAGTTAGCAAAAGAAGCTCTTCCCGTCAGTCAAATGGAAGACTGGGGTCAGTGATGCATAGTCTACCAGGGACAAAGGGCCCAGTGTGGGTAGATGCTGTGAAGCTAATGCAAATTGCAAGAAGTGCACTGATTTCCTATAGAATGCCTTTCTAAAGTGACCGACAATGCTACTGTGAGGCAAAGAGCAGATTGTATCTCAACCAATAGGTGGAAACACAGCTATGAAACAACAAACATAAATGATGTGCATGTCAACTGTGTGTGAAGCACAAGGGACCTAGTTGCCTTGTGGAGAGAACCACACTTCCATTAGTGTGCTGTTCTTTTTTTTTTTTTTTTTTTTTTTTTTTTTTTTTTTTTTTGATTAATTTAATCATATTACATCTCAATGGTTATCCCATCCCTTGTATCCTCCCATTCCTCCCTCCCTCCCATTTTCCCCTTACTCCCCTCCCCTATGACTATGACTAAGGGAGACTTCCTCCCCCTGTATATGTTCATAGGGTATCAAGTCTCTTGTTCTTAAGCCATAAAGAAACCCATCCCCGGAGAGCCTGCTTGGGTGACTCCCACTCTCCTAATTGCTCGGTACATGTGATCTCCATCTTGAATGACGTTTCAAGGCGTGTGCCTCCCCCTTTGTTTTTCCTTACTGTCCATCATCCTTCCTGCTTGTTCTGTGTCTCCCTGAAGGTGAGACAAGGGCAGCCAGCACTAGGAATGTGCCCTCAAGCATAGCTCCAGATATTAGCTCAGTCCTGACATGTGGTTACTCAATACATAGTCTTGAATTGGTCAATGAATAAATAAAAACATTATTTTAAATAGCTAAATATTTTTCTGTAATCAATAATCATTTGATACAAAGAATAGGATTTCATCCAGACACATTTACTGAATGCGGGGACAGAAAGGGAGACCTGGCCGATCCCCTAGGAATCCATCACCAAGGTGACCGTCTGCCAGCTTCTCATCTCTGCCTCGCTCTGCATCATCCCTGCTGACTAATCTGTCCTCTGGTCATCTCCTCTTGCTTTGTTCATCTTATGTTTTAGGCTGAAATTTTCAGTGTGGAGTCACCCTTTCTAATACCTAACATTCCTCACTATAGAGCACCAACTTGTTGTCCAGTCCTGTATTTAAGACATACGCAATAAATGATGATTCCTTGGCCAGCTTAGGTTGATTTTGCATTGCAAATGTAATCTATAGCAAACAAGTATGGCAGGTTTTTTAAAAATACTTTAATATACATATCATACGTGCACACACACACACACACACACACACACACACACACACACACATGCAGCAACAGTCAGCCTGCCCCGGTATCCTTGGGGCCCTGTGGCTGCCTCTCTTGACAACAGCTGCTGTGGTAGAAGTACATCATCAGTGCCTAAGGTCCTTGTTACGTAAATTTTCCCAAGGAAACAACAAAATATCTACTGACTCCATATAGAGAAGGAGCCAGCAAACCAAAGAAAGGGTTCCATTTAAGTCCAGCTTGGTCAACCCATGAGTAATATGCTCACACCGCAGGGAGGTCTCCTGGGCAACAGATCTCCCTTTCAAATAATCTCAGGGTGCCTTGTGAGAGTCTTAGGGTAGTCCTGAGGGTGGGAATGTTAACAGGTCATCTCCTGCATGTGGTCACAGTTGTTCTGCTGCCCAACAGCCATGTTCGAGTGCATCCCAGAGCAAACAGCTAAACTATGGCCCTCCATTATAATGAATTCTCTCCTCTGTCTTGGCTTGTTCATCTCAGATTTCTCTATAGATTCTTGCTTGATGTCTAACTCTAACCATTCTCACAGTCCAGTGAGATCCCAAACTCTTCAAAAACCTCTACTAGATGCCATGGGAAATAGCCCATCATTCCATCTAATGCCTCGATTCCATTGACTTGAGTTCGACTTAAAACAAAACAAAACAAAACTCTCACAGTAGTCTGTTCTGAGTCAAGAGTCACACCCTAAAGGGGCTTCAGAACTCTCACACAGTACACCAAGTCCTGCTCGGATGCGTTCTCATCTCTGGCACTTACAGCCTGACTCTAATCAAGTCATTCGAGCGCTGTGACCAGAATGTGGCCCTGGTGTGAAAACCATCCAGCTCCCTCCCCTTCCTCTGAAACCCACACCTTGGGTATCATGGAGCCTGCAGACACACTAAGCTTCCTCAGCACACTTGCAAGCATGAGCTTGTCCCACAGTGGGCTAGCACACAGGATGAAACATGCCTCTCTCTTCTAGCACATTGGGTTTAGTGTAAGTGCTCAGCTTTTCTTTCCTTGGACTGGATATGGTGGTTGTGTCCAATAATTTAATTGAGAAGAATTATTTATTTGTAAGTAACCATGAAAAGGTTACAATGGCTACCCAGAGGACAAAGGAATACACTTGTAAAGTCTAAAATCATGAAACTGTCCCCCAAAACTACTTAGCATAAAAATTGCAGTGAAATTATGGTTTAAAATAGTGTGTCACACACAGAAAGCCATCACAGTTTTGCTAAGATGCATCAAGGGAGGACGACTAAACAGATCCAAGTAATTACTGTTATTAAATTGGGAATTTGGGCATTTTCTGTTTTCTTCATAGTTTTTGTCTTTTCCAGATACTCTGATATGATGTGTATTAGTTTCTAAGTAGAAAGATACAGCACACAGAGAGGGATTTTAAATACCGCAAGAATTTTTAGAAGATACACCTCTACTTCTTTTCTTTTTTTTTTAAAGTATATTTCTTCTTTACATATACATTTATATTATTACACATAAATAAAATAAAGTACAAACAGCAAGAAGAGCCATGAAACAATCAGGAATTATATAAATGCTACAGTCATAGTGGTTTGGCAATTTGTATTTGGCAAACTTGAAGAAAGCATCTTTCCTATCTTGGTGAGTCTAGAATTCTGTTGGGCCAGAAGGTTGAAGATGATGTTCCAGTGTTATATACAGAGAGTCTTGACTGACTGTTCAGGCAGCAAACTGTCTCTGTCATTGTTTCCATTTTGGAAGCTGCTAACCTGCACTTCCGATTCACAGGTAACTACGTTTTATTCTTTCTCAAGTCTCTGATGGAGTTGAAGACCAGATAGTTTAGCCTTACAATTAAGTTTAGTTGTTTAAGGGTTAAGATGTTTTTAGGTCTACACCTCTACTTCTTTATGGAAAGCTTTTGCTATAAAAGATTTTAAAAGGTTTTCATTATATATATATATATAGTGAATTTCAATATATATGCTATATATATGTATATCTTCATATAATATGTATACCATTTATACAACATATTTTCCAAGTGCTTTGTGTTACGAAGCATGCACTTCCATGGTTTTTATTCTTTTTCTTTCAAAAACACAGCTAGGGCTCCGATCTCCTTCTTCCATTTTATTTATGTATTTATTTATTTATTTATTTATTTACTTTCATCCTGATCATAGCACCCTCCCTCCTGTCCTCCTGGTCCCACCCCTTCCCTTTCCTCCATCCTTATCCCCTACTCCTCAGAAAAGGGGAGCCTCCAAGAACAACAACAACAACCAAGCCCCACACACATTAAGTTACATCAGGACTGAGCACGTCCTCTTCCCCTGTGGTCTGTCATGGCAGCCCCGCCAAGGGGAAATGATCAAAACACAGGCAATAGAGTCCTATGTGGGTTCATTTCAAAAGATGGTCCCATACCAGCCTTATAACAGATATATTGTCTTGGACGTTTACTTTTTGTCTTTTTCAAGAGAGTTTCTTAGGGCTTGTAAATTTGCCTTTTCTTTCAAAATATTTTTCTCCATCTAACGTACTGTGAAGATCTGCCAAAAATTCTTAAGAGTTTAGTTTTTCCTTCTTCATAAAGGGGGAAAGTGTTTCATTGGCATGGCCCTGACAAAACAAATAAGTGAGCCTGCACAGCTTGGAATGCAAAGTAAAAAAAAAAAGAAAGAAAGAAAGAAAAAAGAAAACAGGAAAGAATCAGAAGTCAAGACTAATAAATAAGGAAGGACCAATTCTTCCCCAAACTGCGCTGACCCTTCCAGGCTTTGGCACCTTGGGAGTCAGGGGAAGGCATTGCCTCATCTTTGTGCAAATGAAACAGCCTGTTTTGGAGCCAGGTTGAAAGCATAGTTTGAAAGGAGAGCCATTGTTTTCCATAATTTTTTTTTTCAAGAAACCACTTCACCTGTACAATTCATGCTGAGAAGGTGGTATCATGAAGAAATTGGGAGACATAAAGCACTAGGTATGGGTTTTGTAAAAGCAACTTCTCTCACCTTCTCTCAGTGCTCAGATAAGTCATGCCTGAGGACACCTTCCCTGAAGAAGAGAGTTTCAGATGTCAACCTGGAAGGGAAAAAGGACTCCGGAATGCTGAAGTACATCAGGCTTCAGGTATTAATGCAGATCAGAAACATGCATGGGGCATTAACAGCAAAGGGCCCCTATAAGCCCTGTGGATGAGTGTTTGGGAGGCAACATGAAAGCTGGTACTGTGTTGCCATGGATGCTCCCTTAACTGGTATGCAAGCGGAGGAAAGAAATCCTTCCAGCTGGACTGCTAGTTGCCACAGAGCGAGGCCTAGGAGTTTGGGTGGGCTGCATCTCGCCCACCCTGATATGTCCAGTGGATCTAATCTCGCGCTAGCATGTAGTGGCTATCCACTGGCTTCTAAATGAGGCATCTACATTCATATGCCCAGTCTGTGTCTCCGACTCTGAGACTTGGGCAAGGGATTTCCTTTCCCTTGCCCTTTGTTGTCTCATCTATGGGAAGGGGGTTATAGGATACCTGTCTCAAAGGATTATTGCATGGATCAGATGAAATAGTGCATTGGCCTACTTGCCCAGCTACTGACACACTAGTCTACTGCTCTTCCATCTAAGCTCGCAATCATCCCTTTCCCTTCTCAGGAAGAAGGGCTTTTCATGTTTTTCTAGAATGTTTACAATGGTGCCTTATCTATAACCTACACATATAACCTGAATTATCAACAATAATGGATTAAGGAGGACTCTGTGGGTGGATCTGGGGCCAAAGCCACAGTGTGTTATCACTTTACTTCAAAGGAAAATGTCACCCAAGTTCATGCTGCCTTCAGAAATTGACTTATAAATGGAATCCTTTGAGTTACAGACCCCGTGTGGTTTTCAGTGGAAACCTGCTAACATAGAGGAAAATGAAAGAAAGCTTTAAAAAACCTACCAGAACTTTCAGGACAAATTCATGGTTGTTGACTTTTTTTTTTTTTGTAGAGGTGCCCATACTCCATGGTTAATTTTTTGAATAATTGTAAAACTCTGTGTGTGTGTGTGTGTGTGTGTGTGTGTGTGTGTGTGTGTCTGTCTGTCTGTCTGTCTGTCTGTCTGTCTGTCTGTGATGAAAATATTACACTATCAATATTTCTTTCTGACTTGTGTCAACTAATAAAGTATAAGGTGTACATGCCACGCCACATAAATCCACTCTTGTTTTAAGAAATACCTTAAAGTCACACAAGGGACCATGGTGGGGGGGGGGAATAGTTCTTAAGTGTCGAGAAGTGACTGTTGTCTTGCGGAATTTTGAAGCATGGCTTGCATCTCTCCCTAGGTGATGAGTTTGTCGCCCGCTCCCTTGTCTCTGCTAATCAAGGCAGCTCCGATTCTGACGGAGGAGATGTATGGAGACATCCAGCCCGCTGCCTGGGAGCTGCTTCTCAGCATGGACGAGCACATGGCAGGGGCAGCGGGTAAAGGCACACAGGACCTGGCTCCCGTGGCCATTAGTGACCACAGTGTTGAAACAGAGAACCAGGCACAGTTGATGTCAGGCTCATGGGAGTTTCTAGACTCTAGAAAGAGGTGTACACCTGAGGAAGACAGACCCATGTTTTCAGAGCATCCTTCAATTTGTTCTATGTGTTTATACAAGATTATCAGATCTCTCTTGGGGTATTAGTGGTCTGTCACAATAATAGAACAGGTTGGGGTTGGAGGTGCACTTCAGTTGGTAGAATGCTTGACTGTTATGCAAAACTCCCTGGTTTGGGTCCTCCCTACCTCATAAAGCCAGGCAAGGTGGCCCACGTTGTACTACGTCCACTCAGGAGGGGAAAGCAGGAGAAACAGAAGTTCAAAGTTATCTTTGGCTACATAGTGAGTTCAAGGCCTGCATGAGACCCTTGTCTGAAAAAACAAACAGATAAGTAACACATATACACATAGCTAGTCCAGTGGAAATAATGTAGGCAAAATGACATGGATGTAAAAATGCTTTCTGTGTGCTTAGAACGCTTGAGGAAATGAGTTTGACAACTCTAGTAGATTAAAAAGGGGTTATATCCTTATAGCATTAGATAGCTGAGGTTACTTACAGACTATGTTATGACAGGTGCGGACTTTCTAAAGTTACTATAGACAATAATTACTTGAGGGCTCTGAGCCAACATGTTATATAAAAACTGTTGTCCAGCTTAACATGACATCAGTTGTTTTCTAAAGTCATGACTTTTGTGGTCATGATTACCAGTGGTTCCATCACCCAGGAGGTGGAGCCAGGTGGATCCTGAGTTCAGGACAGTCTGGGATAGATAACTGAGCCCCAGTCTAGCCTGAGATACATGGGGAAACCCTGACAAAAAGAAACCTCGAGAATTACAAACGGAATTCACTAGCCAAGCACGTGATTGGCGTGTCCAAGGTTATAGATTCATCTCTAGCCTGAAAATACAGAACTTAAAGTAGTTGTTGACTTTAGGTGAACAGTAACCAGTGACTTTTATATTTGGTCCTAAGGTCTGCCATGCTGATGCGTGTGACAGCTGGAGCACCAGGTGCAGATCTCTTGAGGAAAGGGGTTTGTAGAGTAGAGGAGCATAGAGTTGGCCTTGAAGCACTGGCCTTCTTTATCTTCATAGACCTAGAGAAATAAATTGTGTAGACCCCCCCCCAAAAAACGTGATGAGAAAAACAGAGCTTTCAACTTCTGGAGCCATAAAAGCAGAGGAGAATAATTATTCTTCTCAGTGATTTTTATGGAGATGTTAAGAGAAAGAATTGCTGTTTAAAAAAGTAATACACACACACACACACACACACACACACACACACACACACACATACACACACAGAGAGTTGTGTCTGCTGGCAGCTTATGACTGTTACAGGAAAACTATTTTGGTAAGGAGACAATTATATCTTCAATAACGTAAAGTATAGGGGCTGGAGAGATGGCTCAGCAGCTAAGAGCACCAGCTGTTTTCCCAGAGGTCCTGAGTTCAGTTCCCAGCAACCACATGGTGGCTCCCAGCCATCTGTGATGGGATCTGTTGTCCACTTCTGTTATTCATGAAGACAGAGGACTCATGTATGTAAAATACATAACTAAATAAATCTTTTAAAAATAATGTAAAGTATAAATGTGATGTTTAAAAATTGAGGCAAAATGGAATAAACTTAAAAATGAAGAGTGGAAATTTATATAGCTAGTAGGCTAAAAGGGTTTAATCAAAAGGTAATGATCACAGTAACTAGCATTTATTATAGAATTATGTCATATTTTATTAATAAAATTTAATTTGTTTTTGTTTTGTTGGTTTTTAAAAATCAATCATCATTGTTTTTGAGACAGGGTCTCACTGTGTAGCCCAGGCTGTCCTTCAATATCAGCCTTATTTTAGGATTACAGGTGTGTGCCCTTACATCTGGCACAAGTAGCTCACTTTATAGATGAGCAAACCTAAGACACAGTTAAAGGAACTTGTGTAAGTTCATCCCACTCAGAGTTAGAGAGTCATAAGATCAAATCCAACCTTCAGACTGCACATTGTAGATAGCCTTGTTTTATGTCACTTTGCTAGAGAAAAATAAAATGCGCTTCCTGACTACAGCGCACTACTCACTTCACAAAATGTGTCCCAGACTGGAAAGATGCTGAGGCAGCCGCAAGAGGCTCAGGCTCACAGCAAAGCACAGAACGCTTTCCGTACATTGTTTTACCTTACCGTAATAGCAAATCTGGAGTCAAGTGCTATCACGCACTCTTCACCATCTTCCCTAGACATTTCCCAGGGAAGAAAGGGAGGTTGGAAGTTAGGAGGCTTGCTCAAGATCATGCGGCAAAGAAGCGTCAGAGCTGGGACCCAACCTCCGTTCTGTTGGTATAAGTAAGCACAGTTTGAGTCTCTAGCGGAGAAGGAGAGCGTGTCGATTCTGTCTTTATGCCACCCCGGCCCTTCCATCTGAGCTACGGCAGTGTTTCTCTTTCTCGTTATTCACAAGCTTTATAACTTACCATCGCCAAGATCCTCTTAGTAAAACTTAACTTTTGCCAAAATGTAAGATCTTAAGTCTTCTGATTCATGAAACCACCTTGCTTCCCAATCTCTGACAAGGGCAGATGTTTTGAGTAGAATCTACCTCGTGGACTTGGCTTTTCCTACAGCGGACTGAGCTGCTTTAAAGACTGTCTTCCTGCTCCATCCTCTGATCACTAGCAAAGAGTCTAGCCATTTCCTAAAGAGCACATTTGGCCGGGTAACAGTTTTTCATGGCTTTCTCTGGCCCTGCCTTTCTACCATGAGCCAAAGGAAGCTCTGCTTAAACTAAGCATTCTGCTGAAGTGTCACGCTGTGCCTGCTTTGGCACCAGCTGTTAAGGATTCCAGTCAAACAGAGTTAGCTGTTTGTGTCCAGTGTCTACAACATTGTTAGCCTTGGCCACTGCTGATGGCCAAACTCCTCCAATTCCAGAGCAGTTGGGATGAGACAGGAAAAGGTCCCATTTCCCCTCAACCCCAGAAACAATGCAACATTTTAAGATGTGCAGCTGGTGACTTGCTGTTGGCTGTCCCTAGCTGCCATGTTCCTGTTGTGTGCGGTGAAGGTGCCTGAAGCTGTGTCAGACATGTTGATGTCCGAGTTCCACCACGCAGAGACTGCCCAGAGGTTGAACGCCGTCCTTAAGTTCCACACGCTTTGGAGGTTTCGCTATCAGGTGTGGCCCCGGATGGAGGAGGGAGCGCAGCAGATCTTTAAGGTGAGGGATGTTATCTGTCTACATGGGGATTAGATCAGCACAATCAACCCAGGCCTTATCTAAGTTCATAAAACAGACCTACTGTGCACAGCCAAATAATTCTTCCTCCTTCTGATCGCATCAGTAAAGTTAGCTCGTGTGTAAATACATTCCATTTGATTAAACGATTGGAAATGCACAAGAATATAGAACAAGAAAACCAAGCAAGTAGCAGCCTGAGTATCTCATAGCCATCCTTAGGGTTTAGCAGCTAAGGCTGCGTGGTCACCATCTTGTGTTCTATAACAGAGAAGTCTTAGAAATCGGCCCTTTTCTCTGATGTTTCTTATTCCTCTAAGGAACCATTGAGACCCTTGACAGCTAATAACACAGATTATGCTTAATCACACCTCGGACTCCTTCTGGCTTCTACTCTACCTTACTCACCTTGTCCTTCTGATGTCTAACAGATCCCGCCTCCCAGCATAAACTTTACCCTGCCTTCACCAGTACTTGGAATGCCATCCGTCCCAATGTTTGACCCTCCGTGGGTCCCTCAGTGCAGCGGGAGTGTCCAGGACCCCATTAACGAAGACCAGTCCGTGAGTAACAGGCCCACTCTCTCCCCCATATCTCTACACTGCATGATGTGAGATCATTTGGGCCATTTTTGCTATGAGAATGTGATAACACAGAAAGCCACAGTGGCCCACAATCTTGGGGACAGTAGAAACTAGCTTCTATCAAGCTAACTTTTGTTTTTTTATTTGTTTTGTTGTCAAGGCAATCAGACAAGCAGGCATTTTTTGCTGGCAAAGGGAGCATTTTTACTGCTATTTTTGTTATGTTAATTTGGCTGCAATGTGAGCCGCCAGATGTTTAAATAGATGGGTCCAGCAAGAGTAAGAAATGAAGTCATTGATTGTCATTACCACCATCATCATCACCACCCTTACTCAGACCCTGGATGGTACAGTGCTTGTATGTATCACTGCTATATGTAGCATAGCTCAGACACAGCACAGTTGCTTTACAGGAAAAAACAAAACAAAATAAATAATATGTGTCTTTTGAAATAGATCATTCTTCAAAACTACACCTTTATCATCTATTGAGTAACAAACCTCTAAATTAGGAATAATGTTTTTTAAGGCAACAATGAAGCCAAACAGAAAAAGAGTATGCTTCAGTATAAACCCATCACTATATCCATGAACAAATTCTCATGAAATCACATAATTAGTGTGTACATGTTAAATATATTTAATATATCTCCCAAAGGGCCTCCATAAAAATTATACCATTGTACCTTATACTTTTTATAAAAGTTTTCTGTTTTCTGTTGTTAATGCAAAACTCATCTCTTGCTCCTGGAAGAATAAGAGAATAATTCTGAACCCAATAGTAGTGACATGGATTAGGAATATAGATTTATAATACCCTGAATGATAGCTTGGAGGAAGTTTCAGGAGGCTTTATAGTCTCAGAACAAAAGAGAATCATTTGTCAGTGCAGTTACTAAATACACTAGTGGGGAGATTGGTTAGGGAATTTATGGAAAAAGAAAGATGAGGAGTTCTCTACTTCAGAGGCTGTCCTATAACATTTTCAGCTTTGGAATTGGTGGAGCCTAGTGGTTTATGAAGTTAAGACATCCCAAAGGTTTACTTGTTAAAAGGGGTGTTAGGTCAGTTGCAAAGGTTGGTAGTTAGCAGCTGTTAAGGGGACTAAATGAAAACCCAAGGTAACATTGGCTTTCACTCTGCATCTACTTTCCATAATGAAGAAATTCTAGTCAGTCAGTCTACAAGCTCTTCAATAGCAATGTGATTTCGAGAGGGGGGATGAGAGGGGGACTTCAGTTCACACTATTCTAATTTAGTTGCTTTGGATAGTAAAATAAATTATTGGCATTTTAATTCCTACATCTTTGAAAATGTTAGTTGAATATATGAAGTTAAGTTGAACATCTCTATAGACATACATTACACATAGATTTTTCTGGGCATTTGAAGTGTTCTTTGTTGAACAGTTTCTTTGATTTCCCCACCACCAACAACAACAAATGTTATTTTACTCACACTCATGTACATATCCTATTTCCATGCCTGATGCCCAATGGTGACCAGGAAGCTACACCTGCTTCTTCCCCTCACATTTGCAGCAATTCAAGCATCTGGTCCACCAATTCAAGTGTCTTTGGCTCTTCTCCCATACAGTGATGGGTCCCTTAGATTCAAATAATTCTTTACTGACAACGAATAAAGAACCATTTCGGATTTTAGAGCCAGCATTCATTCTCTCCTTTTCCAATTCCTACATTATGCCTATAATAGATCAGCTCATCTACAGGGCTCTAAAAGATTAACCACGTGACCCAATGCTCTCAACCTCTCTTGTGCCATCCATCATGGTAAACTGTTAGTCTTGTGTTAACTAGCCTACATAACGGGGCTTATATGAATGAAGCCAAGGTCTCCAGATGTTGCTAAAGCCATATGTGACTACAGGGCAACAGAGAGACATGAAATTGCTGTTATGCTTCAAATTAGTAAGGAAAGACTCTGGTGGTCACTGCCTTGCTGTGACCACCAACTCTGTCCCTACAGCTATTAGCATCCATCTCAGCAACAGTATCATGATTAAGGAAGACATGAATGGTGTAGCCACTGCATGGAGTTAATCTTCTGTTCTTTGTCTCTCTTTATCTTTCGCCAGTGGGATGGTAGATTAGTTTTAATGTTTTTTATTTCATGTTTTACATTCAACCTGGGTAACACTTTCTAGTGTCCTACATTCCATTCAACGGCATTCTCCTACAAAATATTTCCAGTGTGCTGGTATACTTATTAATAAGTGCTATTTACCTTGTGCTAAATACTTGATTGATAAAATGAAATAATATATAACTAACTAGCTTATTGAGAGCTATAGCTCTTTCTTTTTCCTTTGCACAGCCTGTCTTTCTACTTTATTAACCTAAGCAAATTTTGTTGAAAGTCAGTTTAATAAAAGTTGCTCTTTATGTTTAAATAGTGAATTGATATCACCTGAACATGTAAAATAGCATTGTCTGCAGAAGGTACAGACATTATTGAGGACTTAGATTAATAAGAAGGGGCAAAGGAGGGAGGGTAACCAACTATAGAAATTTAATAGAAAATCTTTTTTAAATATATTTATTAATTAGGTCATAGATGGCCTAATATGTTCTTAGGGCAAACTCTCAACTTAAAGTGACTTGCTGGGTCACTCTTTGTGCCTACGATCCTGCAAGAAGCATGGCCATGGGCTTGCTTTTGTGTCTCTACAGAAATCCTTCTCTGCCCGAGCTGTGTCCCGCTCCCATCAGAGGGCAGAGCACATCTTAAAGAACTTGCAGCAGGAGGAAGAGAAGAAGCGCCTGGGTCGTGAGGCGAGCCTCATCACCGCCATCCCCATCACCCAGGAGGCTTGCTACGAGCCCACCTGCACACCCAGCTCAGAGCCCGAGGAAGAAGGTGCTTCACAGCTGAGGCTTCATGGGGGGGTGGGGCATGCCACGGGGAAAGGACCTATCTTCAGGCAAACAAGGGTGACACCATGTGACACATCCTCCCCTATCTCTCCCTTGTAAGGAGAGAACAGATGCAGTTTTCTAAAATTTGGAATTATCCTGTGTCTAGAGAGCGGTAGTACCCTTGAACAAATCAGCCGGATCACAGGTAGAATTGATTGTGGTTCAGGAAAGCCGAGTCCACAATGCACAAGCCAGCAAATGCACTGACTCTTATTTTAAAAGTTAGTCCATCCATCACTTTTAACCTTCCCACGTGTAGAGAGCTTTCTGTTGATTATCAAAAAATGAACCATAAACCATTCTAAAGTCCTTGATTCTCCGTTCTGCTTTTGTGGGAAATTTTAGAAGTGATTTTTCTGTTTCAGTAGGTCTTTGTTTTGCTTTCTGAGTGTGCAGTAAGTTACTTACACATAATGGTCTCAGAGTAGCAGTACTTGGTATAATTACAACTTTACTTTCTGGTGATGTTAAATTTGGGTTTGTGAAACCAAAATTCACATTCCCTGTTTCTGTTTGCCAGTAGAAGAAGTTGCCAACCTGACATCCCGACGGTTGTCCGTGAGTCCATCCTGCACGTCCAGCACATCCCACAGGAATTATTCCTTCCGCAGAGGGTCAGTCTGGTCCGTACGTTCAGCAGTCAGTGCTGAAGGTGTGTCCCACTGCTCTTGTTAACTAATTTGTTTGAAATTATTTCTAATCTAGAGGAGCTTTATTGCTTAGAGTTTATATTTAGTTTTGGGAGCAATTTTGTGGTTCAGTGTTTTGGGTATGATATTGGCATCCATCTTCATTATTTTGCTCAGATATGTCTAGCTGTCCCATTTAGTAATTACTAGTTAATCTCTCCATTAAATTTTTTGGGACCATGCTGGCCTCGAACTCACAGAGATCCGCCTGCCCTTGTCTCCCGAGTGCTGGGATTAAAGGCATGCACCACCACCACCCAGCTCTTGGCACTATTTTTAAAAGTCACTTGACTGTGAGTGAAGTGGTCTGTCTTTGTTCTCATGACTCTATCATCTGCTCTGTTTTGGTTTCTATGTTGGTCCCAATCCCAGGCATTCTATGCTATAGCTTTCTAGTTAAGATTTTACATTGGAAAGTGCGCGATCTCTCTCATTTTTTTCTTTTTTCAAGATTATTTTAACTATTCTTGATCTCTTGGCATTTCTATGTGAATTTCAAGATGGGTTCATCAATATTCTTCATAAATAGCGGATGATGTACCTTAATCAATATGAGCCATATTACGGCCTCTTATCCACGAACATGGGTTATCTGTCCTTTCATACTATTATTATAATGTGTGTGATTTTTAAATTGTATACTTCTTTTGCTGAATTTATTCCTATTTTATTCTTTTGTTGTTGTTGCCAGTTTGAAGGAGCTTGTTCTTTTAATTTCACTTACATGGCTTTTTATTACTAATGTGTAGAAATAAAGATTGACTTTTCTGTATATATTTTATGACCTGAAATTTTGATGAGATAGTTTATAACTTCCAGTGATATTTTGTATATGTTCCTTAGGGCGTTTTATGGATAAAACCATGTCACTTGCAAACAGATATTATTTGCTTCTTTTTTCTATTGCAATTCCCTTACATTTCTTGTTATTGACTAATTAGCCCTGTTAAGTTTCAAGGGCAATGTCACTGCAAACAGTGACAACATATATTTTTGTCTTGCTCCCAGGACTAAGTGGGAAGCATGATATTAAGCTTGAATTTTTAGTAAATGGTCTTTGTAATGTGAAGGAAGCTCCTTTTGATTGTCGGAGTTTTAGTATTTTTAATCATCAAATTATCTTATGTTTGTCACACGGATTTATGCATAAATTAAAATTCTCATGTGCCTTTTTCTGTATGTAATTGAAATAGTAGATTGTATGGTCTATTTCATATATTATGCCTTGTTTACATTCCAGTCCAAAGACAAGCTATTTTGTTCAGAGTGTAGAGTTTTTTAACTGGTTCTAGATCCCATTTGACAATACTTTTATGAGGATTCTCACTTCAGTGCTCATAGGAGATACTGATCCTCAGTTTTTGTTTCTTGTGTTGTCATCATTTACTATTAGTATTTCAGTATATCCATAGCTGAGTGTACACACAGGCATAAGTTGCCCTCCAAACATTGTTCTTGCTGAATTCTAAAAATAGAGATATATTGTTTTCATTTTCATATGCTTCAAAGTCCTTCTAATTTCCTCTGTGAGTTTGATTGACTAGTTACTTAGAATCAGGTAATTACCACATATTTGTGAATCCCCCAAATTCCCTATTGTTATTGACATCTGAGTTCATCACAGTAGCGTGAGAAAGCCCTGTAAGCTTACTGTGGCTTCCCCCATAGCAGACACTTTCTTCTATGCTGGGTAGCAGTGTTTCTTTCCTGTGACATTTTGCCTGTTGTCTGGTTTGCAGTAGTGTTTAAGTCTTTGACTTCCTTGTGCATTCTGCTCTCTTATGAAAAATAATACAGTCTCCAGTGATTACTGTCAAATTGTTTCTTTATCTGTTTCATTCAGCCATTATTTGCTTCATACACTTTAGAGTTGTGCTATTAGCCTCACGTATGCGTATAATTAATCATCCTGATAAGTCGAGTCTATCTAGAGACATCCTCCTCTTCTGGTAGTGACAGTTTTTCTCTTAAAGTATGCATTACCTAGTATGAAGTTCACCATTGCAGCTCTCTTTTCATTTCTATTCACAGGATTTATTTTTGTATTTTTGAAACACTGTTATGATTTTTAGAGATAGATTGCTTTGAGTCAAGTGTGTACGTTATTTTTTTTTTATCCATTTCACTAATTCTGCCTTCTGTTTGGGAAATTTAGTACATTTTCACTTACTGCAATTTATAAATAAGCTAAGTTTTATGTCTGCCATATTAGAAGATAAAATATATCACACAAAACACCATTTACAACATTTTTCTATTACAATCACTTTTACATTTATATGGCACTTATATGAAAATACAGCATATTCATAATTAAAGTCATTTCCTAATATGTACCATCGCATCTAAGCATCCCAGGGATAGTTTCATTGATTGTCTTTGTTCTTGAATATGAACAATGTGTTCTTGTTTCTTTGAGTGCTTCATACATTTTTACTGAAAGTGGATAAAGTTCATGATATGACACATGCCTATCATTTATCTACCGACCCACTGAACTATCATCTTTAATATCCTATACACTTTTGATGAGAAGGTAGGGTTGACAACAACTGAACAAAGCTTTTTACCTTCCATCCCTTCACAGGACCTGTTTAACATCTTAAATAGTCACAGAAGTTAAGATAGGAGACTCAAAGATCCAACATTCTTTATATTTTATAAAACTGTTTATTTTGCACTAAAATAACAGTGACTTTATTTTTATATTAATATACTTTTAAATAGCCTTACTCCCATTCTTTTTTGCTTTTTTCCTTTTTTTAATTAAATGTTTTTTAATTTTTACATAGACATTTATTTTATTATACATATATACAATAAACTACCTATAGCAAGACGAACCATGAAGTAATCAGGAATTATATAAATGTTGCATTCATAATGTTTTGGTTATTCGTATTTGGAAGCCTTGAAGAAAACATCTTTCCTTCCCGTTCTTGAGTTTTATTACCTTTACTACCCTTTCCTTTATTATAATTGAAGTAATTATATATTTTAATTTTTACTGTATTTATCAGATGAAGACAATAATACAAATGTTACGTTAATTTAACACTAAATTCACATGCTTCCTGCTACTCAATATTCATGTTTATAAATCTCTCACATGCTTGTGACATGTGGCATCTATGAAAAATGCCTTAGCCCTCACTTAGAATTTCATTTTTTCTGATTTCATATTATAAACTCATTTCCTATCTCAATGTGTCTGTGCTTCTCTTCCTCTACAACATGAGAGTAATGTCAACGCTTGAGAACTGGGTTGATTTTGTTATCTTATAACTGGAGAGGCACTCTGTATAAAGTCACGTTTTTATTTTAGCAATATTATAGATTGCACTGCCAAATGGGATTTGAACTGCAAACTGTTGTTGCGTTAAAATTTTGTCTCTCTCTTCAGATGAAGAACACACCACTGAGCACACACCCAACCACCATGTGCCTCAGCCTCCACAAGCCGTATTCCCAGCATGCATCTGTGCAGCAGTCCTTCCCATTGTTCATTTAATGGAGGATGGCGAGGTGCGGGAAGATGGAGTGGCAGGTATCATCTGGCCAGTCAAACCATTCTGTCCTTGCGCTGCGCATCTGGTGGAAAGAGCGGCTGTCTCTTGAACATACACCTGCTAGCCATGTGCTGGATTGTTCTATGTACAGCACGCTAATGCCATCACGTTCTCTGCCTCCTTCTCTTGCCACTGTCATTACCTTTACCAAGAAAGTCCGTTAAAATTGGTGGCTAGGTCCATGGAAAGTTTTTTATTCCCAGAAAATATAACCATACTGATTTGACTATCAAAAAGTCAGTGCCGTGATCTTGCCCACCTCAAAAATCTTAGCTATTAATTCACTAACATGAATTAGGAGCCTTCGCTCCTACTTGCTTACCTTCCCAGTAAAGAGACAACTGAAAGAAGAAATAATACAATAGAAATAAAATGCTATGTTTATAATGGACAAAAGGTTAATACTCTATTTTTTTATAGAAATAAAAAATAGGTCCTGCAAAAGATAACCAAGAGCTCATCCACTGAGCTGTACCCCCAATCCTCTTCTTACTTAAAAAAATTTTTTTCTGAGACCAAGTCTCATTAGACTGACCAGGCTTGCTTTAACCTCACTTATAGCTGAGGCTAGCCTTGAATTTGAAATCCTCCTGTCAAAGCACCTCTCCCCAAGAAGCTGGAATCGCAGGACTGTGCCACCAGACTGAGTTACAGTTAATATTCTTCCAATTTTTAGTATGTAAACTGCCAGAGAAAGCATGAGAGTTTTAATATTAAAACTCAATAATAAGTTGCTAACTGCCCTCTCCAAAAGACCTAAGCAGTCTCGGGGAGACCACACCCATGAATAACACTGTTACATAAAGCAATACTATCTTGCATTTTGTTTACGAAACCACAAAATATTTCAAATTAAACTTTCCATGGTTAGTAAAGAAACAAGAAGGAAACATGCTAACACTTTACTGATGAAGCATAAATTTGAGACGAGCATTGGAATATTGCCTCACAATATGAATTAAAAGGCTGAAAACTATAAAGCCCTTTAGCGTGGAGTTGGTTGGTTAGTATAAAAATTTGAGGCTAACACAGAGAGACCCTGTCTCGAAAAACCAAAAAAAATATATATATATTTGTAAATGATATTGTACATTATATACCATATACAATAATGAATATTTGAAAATAATTTGAATGCCCAAGCATGGGAGATAAATTAATCTTGTTGCCTCTGTATGATAGCATTCTCAGCGCTTTGGGCAGCATAGTCAAGAAAATGAACTTAAAGAGTGTTCTGCCCTCTCCTAACCAGAGCTTAAAGCATTATTACTTTATGCTATTTTGAAACGTATGTTTGTTTGATTTTTACAAATATGAAAAGAAGACCCCAAACTGTTAGTGCCTCTTTCTATATTAATGAACTTGACAGTTTTTGGTTTTCTCTTGAAATTTTTTTCTGTATTTCCACATTTTAAACATCATGTTGCATTACTGAGGGAGTGGGTTTTTTTTTTTAAGTCTTATATGGATATTTCAGCATACAACTTCAACCTAGACACCTCATCTCTGGCTCATCTCTGGATTATGTATAGAGCTCAGTGGTAGAACCTTTGCCTTGCATGTGTGAGCCCCTGAGTTCAATCTCTAGCACAATACACATAAGCATGTATGTGCACATGTGTACACACACACATTTTAATTATTTGGAAATATAATTGGAAAGTAAAGCTTAATTTATATATATCTTATTCATAGTATAGCTGTTTATTGTAATCAGATGATTAATTTCTGAAGTGAAAAAAGATACTATTTTTTCAAAATATAGGCTGGATCATAAATTAATGCTATATTCTAAACTCTTAGCTTAGAAGCCAGTACGACTGAGAGCCACTGTTCAAACTAAAGATCATATGGTGCCAGCCTCCACTCCTCTGTTTCTTACCCAAGACACATGCAGGGAGGCTTAGCCTGACCCTGTGTTGTAATGAAGTAGCACTTTCCCAGTGGGATTATGTATTTATCGCTAGGAACCTAATTACTGCCGACTCAACTACTTTATCTTATTGAATTTGATACTATTTAAAGTATCCTGGTAATAAAAGTTCATCTTTAGTTTATATGCGTTTTTAAGCCAAACCATATTTTAAAACCTAAATCATTTAAGAATTTAGAAAGGGGTTGGATGGCTCAGCTGTTAAGAGCACTGGTTTGACTCCCAGCACTGACATGGTACATCACAGCCCTCTGTAACTAGTTCTGAGGCATCTACCACCCTCTTCTGATTAAATCTTTGCAGGTACCTGGCACATATATGGTGCACATACATACATGCAGGCAAACCATTCACAGATACAAAATAAATAAATCTGAAAATTGTTTAAAATAAAAATTTAAATTTAAAGCAGAATTCATGCCAAAGGCAATAAAATTTGGTCCTAATTTAATAAAGACTTACATTGCCAAAATTAGGTTGGTTTCCAGAGCAAGGACAACTGCGTACCCTTGCAAAAGCAGTTCTTGCAAAGTAATGCCAATACTTAAAGACAAACTCACTCGAAAAAATTAAAAAAGACCAACTCATTCTTATTTCCTTTCCCTTACGTAGGAAAACGTCCAATGAAAACAAGGCCAGCAACTTTTCACTTGCTCAGTGGACATTTTTCTTTTCACATCATAAACAAATGAGTTTTATTTCATTTTACTCTTTAAAAAATAATACTGTTATTTATTCTTTGAAATTTTCATACTTATAAAGGATTTTAGTCTTATGCACCATTATCTCTACCTCCCTCACCTCTCAAAATATAGGCTGGATCATAAATTAATGCTCCCACCAACTCTTCCCTTCCCGGCTTAATGTTTTCTCTCTCTCTCTTTTTTTTTTCCTGCTTAAAATTTACTTTATTTTTTTATGCATATGGTAGTCTGCCATGGGCACCACATTTGTGACTGATGCCTGCGGAGGCCAACAGAGATCATCAGATCACTTCACACTGGAGTTATAGATGGTTGTGAGCCATGTTCTTTCTATCCACTCTAGCACAATGTGTCCTGAGCCTTGGATAGGATAAGGTTTCATCCCAACACCCATTGGATGGCTGAATACTTGCAACTACTTATTCTCAGGACTTGAACCAATCATGAGCCTCTGTCTTAAGCAATTCTCACTGCAAAATGGAGCTTTGCTGACCAAGGTCCAAAATGGCACAAATCTGTGGATATGAACATAAATATTGAGAAGGTAGTTTGACAACATGACCATTTAGTAAAACAACCCCCCACCAGGCCCTGTGTTCTCCCTAGTCATAGGCTGTTGACCATGTTACAGTACCAGCCATGAAATCCATCCCATGGAGGGGTCTCAGGTCCAATCAGAAACTGGTCAGTTTCCCCCATGATGACTGTGTTACTATTGGGCCGTTGGGCACAACTTGCCTGACAGATCAGCAGTTAGATCCCAGGAATCACGTGATCTCTATAAACTTCAACTTCAGAAAACCTTTGAAAGAAGAAAGAAAGAAAGAAAGAAAGAAAGAAAGAAAGAAAGAAAAGAAAGAAAGAAAGAACTCATTAATGCTTAGTAAGTTACTGGAAGCCTTCTTCTGGTTGAGGGACTTATGGCCACTTTCTTTTCTCTTCCACAGTCAGTGCTGTGGCCCAGCAGGTCTTGTGGAACTGTCTAATTGAAGATCCATCGACAGTTCTTCGGCATTTTCTGGAAAAACTGACCATCAGCAATAGACAAGTAAGTTCCTTTTCCTTGTCAGTAGCTATGCGTGTGAGCTCTGCTAAAAGCAAGCAAAGGACATTACAGAGCTGCCGTGCAATGTCAGTGTACTCACTCTGATATGTAGCCAGTAGATGCCTTTTAAGTAGTGATAAACAATAGTAAATTTTTCTATATCAGTTTAGACTTCTCCAGTAATTGATTTTTCCATGTGTGCATGGTACATTGCTTGGTAACCTGAAACCTTTCAAGATTCTAGATGGATAGATAGATAGATAGATAGATAGATAGATAGATAGATAGATAGATAGATAGATAGATAAGATAGATAAGATAGATAGATACAGAGAGATACATACTCTGTGTGTGTGTGTGTGTGTGTGTGTGTGTGTGTGTTTGGTTTTTCAAGAGAGGGTTTTTCTGTTAGCCTTGGCTATCCTGGAACTCACTCTGTAGATCAGGCTGGCCTCGAACTCAGTGATCCTCCTGCCCCCTCCTACTGAGTGCTGGCATTAAAAGCGTGTGCCACCACTGCCCAGTGAGTCGCAATATTTTAAACAAAGACTAAATGCAGATTGATGTTTTTAAGGTTGGATACATTTATGTAATTCTAATTGTTTTGTAGCCTGGAATGCTAGTGGGGTTATTCCAATATGTAAATGTTCTCCATCACCCAAAATGCTAATTTACCAGACCACCTTTAAGGTGCCAAATAAAAGTGGTTTTCTGGGCAATAATAAAACGAACTGATAACTAAACATGATTTTACTCATGTTTCTATGGTGATTATCTTCACTAGAAGACTGGGTTTGGTCTGGGAAAGTGAGGTTAATTGCAAATATTTCAATTTATCTTCCTTGGCTTCGTGTTATCTCATTGCTTTGAAGCCTAGGAAACCGAATTAGAAAACTCAATTAGCCTCGTGTGTATAAGTTTCTCAGATTAGGTCCTACTCGCATTCCCTTTATACCCGGAAGCCATGACAAATACAACCAAGTACACAATTTTGACATGATTTACCAGTGACCTGTAGATACAGTGCCAGGTTTTACTTTAAAACAAAATTGTCCTCTGGTTGGTGCTATTTATAAATTATCCATAAAGGAAAGGTCCACCAGCTCATGTAAATAGCAAGAATCACATGCAATATCAGTTATCTATGGGTTAGTTTCCCCTCTGCCATGTTCAAGTGGTGGACGTAGTTGAAATTAACTAACAGGCAGAAGTTGGGGGGGAAATCCCCCTCCAGTTTCAAGCAGTCAGTATCTGACAACATGGCCGCTGGTGGAGAGCTTCACACGTCTGTTCTTCTTCCAGGATGAGCTAATGTACATGCTGCGCAAACTTCTCTTAAATATTGGAGACTTTCCTGCGCAAACATCACACATCCTGTTCAACTATTTGGTGAGTCTCAGCAGCTGATAGAGCTCTCTGGTAGGAGTCAGGACCATGGAGAAAGAGACACAGAGATCCTTCCCCTAATGAACTCCTTATAATTGTATAATTGAAGGATGGTCAGCTGATGTTTCCGGTTTTAATGTGGGGAAAGCCTTTGCCTGGCACAATTATTGCCATATAATAGTTCATCAATAAATGTTATTGCTCTGGTCGTTTTTTTAACATTAGGCAACTTCCCTATGTTAGTTCACGTCATTTTTAGTCTCCCCACCCTCTTTTCATACTTTGTTGTTTAAAACCACACACAGATACACACACACACACACACACACACACACACACACACATAAAGAGAAACACATACAGATGCAACACAAACACACTAACACATACACATAGAGAGAAACACACAAAGACACATTCATACAGACACACACAGAGAGACATACAGACACACACATACACATAGACATACACATATAGACACAACAGAAACACACAGAGACACAACACAAACACACTCACACATACACACACAGACGCACACAAACAGATATATACAACACAAACACCCACACACATACACATAGAGAAACACACAAAGATACATTTACATGGGCACAGAGAGAGAGATACAGAAATGCACACAGACATACAGACACAACACAAACACATACACTCACAGAAACACACAAGCACACATGCACACAAGCACTCTCTCTCTCTCTCTCTCTCTCTCTCTCTCTCTCTCTCTCTCTCTCTCTATCTATCTCTCTCTCTCTCTCTCTATCTCTCTCTCTCTCCCCATAGGAGCTTGTATGCCTTTTGCTCTGATAGCTTCTCCCAGATGCCTCTAACATTCACCTATTTCTTCACATTCTACCTCTTAAGCCTCAAATGAATAATCCTGTGATGTGAGGACAGGGGCCTATTAACTCCTCCCTCAATTCAGACAGACAGACAGACAGACAGACAGACAGGTCAATAAATATCTTTTGGTTGATATGTTCTCTCCCTTTCTGATATGAGGGAAATACTTATATGCATCTATACCAGTGTGATAAACTTAGCTCACACTATAAATCTAGAAGTGTAGGAAATGTTTGTAACCCCTTATCTTGTCAGTGTCCACTTGCTGGCTAGCCTAGGGAAAGCTAAGTGTCCAGTACACTCGTAAGCCAGCTTGGTCATGTTTTTCTGTCGTGTCTTCTCCTGGTCGATGCCATTGGGAGTGTTACAGAAGCATTTGAGCAGAGACTATCAGTGCAAAGAATGATCAAGAAAAGCCAAGAAAAATGGGAGCTAGAGTGTAGGAAGACTATGGCTCTGTGGCTGTTGTTCTTTTGCTTCAGGTAGGACTGATCATGTACTTTGTGAGGACCCCGTGCGAGTGGGGCATGGACGCCATCTCTGCCACACTGACCTTCCTCTGGGAGGTGGTCGGGTACGTGGAGGGCCTCTTCTTCAAGGACCTCAAGCAGACGATGAAGAAGGAGCAATGTGAGGTGAAGCTGTTGGTCACTGCTTCCATGCCAGGTGATCCATATGCATACGTATATGTGTATAGTTTCCTTTAAAAGACATGGGACTTTTTCATTCACAAGAAATATATAGTGCCAACGCCTAGTATTGAATGCACTCAATGATTTTTGTTCAGTATAGTCCGAAGAAATATAATAGTCCACTCACAAAGTCAGGAGCAGTGAGATGAAAAGGCAGGCATCTGAACAGAGTGCCTGTGAACAGGTCCTTGAAGAGTAGCCAAGGTGAAAGACTTATTTAAGTCTGTCACTGAGGGCCAGGGGAACTGAGCGCCATGGTGAGCGAGCGCTTGGCACTGTAGCCATGTGGATACTGCTTGTTTGGCAAGGACCCTGGTGCTTTGTAAATGCAATAAGAGGAGGCCCTATGAAAAATTGGAAGAGGGAAAAACAGGAAGAGGGAGAATTAAAGAGGAATACAAAGTGTGTTATAAACGGTAGGTGCCGTTAGTCTGTATTCAGCCAGCACAGCTGGTTCGTCCTTGAGATGAAGATTTCCCTAACGCTTGATCTTTGTGTGGGGAGTATGAAAACATAAGACGATACATAAATAAATTAAAGAGAAAGACTAAGAGAACACAGGTTTTCCGGAAGGAAGCAAAGAAGCCCGCGTTAAAATCAGCACTGTCATTTATTAGACTTATAATCAGAACTAGCTGTGGAAAAATAAAATCATGCTTCCCACTTTCTTTCCATGTGTGTGATCTATAAGTGCATCTCCTAGTGACTACATTAGTTTCTGTATATAAAGTGCTTATTTGAAAGGCCTGATTTGTGACAATCATCCAACAGGTAGTGGGTAATTATGTGTTAGTATGCCATGTAGACATTCAGAAGAGCAGTCAGCCTTTTTTGTATCAATAAAGTCATATTGTCACATTCTTAAAGGAGGTACGGCTACATAGCTAGTTTGAAGTCAGTGTGGACTATGTAAGTCCGATTCCCTGCTTCAAAAAAACGAACCAACTATCTTAAAAAAGACTTTAATAATAGCAACCGTGGAGATCATCTTGTTGATGCTATTTTAATTTTTAATGTTTTCTGCCTTAAGCGCAAACTTACATGAAAGGCTATGTTCATGGTTACTCTCATTTTGGATAGGAACCAAAACCCTGGTAGTGCACGGACAGAATGAGTGTGATATCCCAACCCAGCTGCCGGTCCACGAAGACACGCAGTTCGAGGCCCTGCTGAAGGTAGAAAACGGGGTTGTCCTTTCTTTCTTTCATTTTTTTTTTTTTGACAGAAATGATTTTTTTATGCATACCCATGGGCTGCTCAGTAAACAGGTTTTACAATCATAATAAATGACACGTTTTGTATCCCAATAAAGACATATATAATTCTTCACCCTCCAAAGCCTCCTCTGCTCGTGTATGCTTATAAAATCTGCCCCCCCACCCCACCCCTTTCACCTGATGTTCTAGCTCAGCCTTCAAGTAGGCAAAAGTGGGCAAATTCTGCCTCAAAGAGCAGTGTTGCTTTTGGGTGTGATTCCCAACTCCTCTGAAGGCTGTGGGTTCCAGTTTAGGAACATTTGGGGTTAGTGTTTTAGGTTTTTGCTGTGCCCCTAGTTTTGCTCACGAAATAAATTCTAGCAGTCAACCGATGCAGTACTGACTGGAAACTATACAGTACAGAAATCACTCGTGACGCAGGAAGTTCAGAGCTTAGAATAAGTCAAGTGTGCAAAAGAAGAAATTTTTAATAGGTATGATGACAGGCCCCCCTCAAAAGAATTGCAGGTGATCACTGCCCATGCCTGCAAGGCTTTTAATGTAAAAAATAATAAGTAGGGTAGCAGTCTCTGCTCATCTAGAGTCCAAGTCTTTAGTAATCTCACCTTACTAGATAAGACTGAAGCCTGTTGTGCATCCTAATGTAAGTAGAAAAGTGTAGGAGGGGCCAGGACTCCTGTTTCAGACTCTTTTTTTTTTTTTTTTTTTTTTTTTTTGAGATCCCAAGTGAACATCCAAGGTCTTTTGAAGCTACAAGCTCTTAACATCACCCCATTTGCATACTTGCACTGGATGGTGGCTGTCAAGATTCAGACAGTGTGTCCCCTCCATGGCGTCCAGTACAGCCAGTGTAACATAAATCATAGAAGCTCTCTGGCCAGTTTCTTTGCCATCAGTAGTAGCATATTATTTTGATTATATATATATAAGTCATCTACATGGAAAGCACTGGGGCCAGCACACAATAAACACTGGATGCATTATTGTTTGGATTATTCTCGATGCTGTTACAAAACGTGCTTTCCCTAATCTCACCCCAGGAGGTGCCACTGTCTCTTCACATACTGTCACTCAGTCGGAATTAAAACCATGACACTTTCGACACTGTAAGAGTAGATGATTTGCACTACCAGTCTTTTCTATATTACTTTCAGGTGAATTTATCACTATAAGTTCTTATGTCCCTATGGAAATTACTTTGTGTCTGTCTATCTACCAAGTAATATACTATTATTGGTAGACATTTATAAAATTTTCTGCTATTGCTCTAGGAGTGTCTGGAGTTTTTCAACATCCCAGAATCGCAGTCAACACATTATTTCCTCATGGATAAGCGATGGAACCTCATCCACTACAACAAGGTAAATCTGAGGTCATGATGTCTGAATTGTGTTGGAAGCTCACCCTACCTCTCCTGCATGCTCTTTACTCGGTAAGGCATCAGTGGTTCGGGTTATAAGCATGATCGCTTGAGTCCCTTGGGCTTTGGACCAATTGACTTACCTTTCTCCCCCTTAGTGTCTTTATTTGCCAAGTGAAAGTGATAATAGTATGCATCCTGACGTAACTGCAATCATTGCCAGCATTAATCCCGCTTAAGCACTTAGCTACACATAGTAGTTGAGATAGGCAAGAAATTCTTATCTCCCTATTGTATTGGCAGCTTTGCTCATTGCTGTGACCAAATACCATGCAGAAGGAAAAGTTAATTTTGGCTCACAGTTGAGAGAACACAGTCCACCGAGGTCACACATGTATGGTGGCAGGAACAAGGGGGGATCCAGTCAGTCACGTGCCATCTGCAGTCAGGAAGCTGACCAAGAGTCTCTGTGCTCAACTCAGTTTCTCCTTTTGTTCCAGTCCAGGTGCCCAGCCCGTGAGGTTAAGTTGACAGGAAAAACCATCACATGCATACAGTAACCGCAGCTGCATGCCTATCTGGAACTTCAGCTCTGTCTTGGTTTTCTTTCTCTTATTTTAAACATGATGATGGTGACCTAATCTAGAGAACCAAATGACAAAATGACACCTCAGGTGGTCCCCAGCATCCCTTTAGGCTAGCCCTCTAACCGGGTGATGCGTTTTTCTGACCTTGTACCCAATGCAAACAGTACTTAACCAGATGAGGCAGAGTGAAGCTTTCCTGAGGAGGGGCACTGCCTTTTTCGGGGTTCTGTGGAAATGAAGACTATAAGGTAGCAAGAACAAAAACCACTAGAAAATAAATGAGCATGTTCCACACCTGACTTTTGGATAAAGAGAAAATGAAAATAAAATGTAGCAAGTTTTGAACTGGTTCTTCTCTCTCTCCGTGTAACCCAACACAGACCTATGTTCGAGATATTTATCCCTTCCGGAGGTCCGTGTCTCCACAGCTGAACCTTGTCCACATGCATCCGGAGAAGGGGCAGGAGCTCATTCAGAAACAGGTGTTTATTCTGTGTCGTGTCTGGGGGAGAGTAATCTGTAAACACGCTACCAGCCTTGAGAGTCTGCAGTCTATTATAATCCTCTCTTTGGGTAACGAGTGACAGATAACTTTGCTCAATAAGTTGTCCCCTCAAAAATGCAGATGTTATACACTGAACCGTGGT
Source organism: Acomys minous (assembly GCF_964271855.1). Lineage (NCBI taxonomy): Eukaryota > Metazoa > Chordata > Mammalia > Rodentia > Muridae > Acomys > Acomys minous. Next base: position 107,567,561 of record NC_140486.1, on the reverse strand, counting down.
GCATCATGTATTCAGAGAAACTCATGTGGGATAACATTATGAAACATATAGTAGAAATGCTTTAACTTACTAACTGGCTGGTTTCTGTGTATGCATTTTCATTTCCAATTTTTATAAAGTAGTAGTGAAAAAATCGTAAGTGACTTATAATGGCGTATGACTGCAACCCTGGTATTGGTAGGTGGGATCAGGTTTGATGTTCAAGCTCATCCTAAGTTATATATGAAGTATATAGCCAGCCTGGACTCCATGAGTCCTCTCTCAGGTAAAAGAAAAAAATAGGGCCTGAGGAGATGGTTTGGTGGGTAAAGTGCTTGCTGTGCAAGCATAAAGTTCTGATTCCCAACGCACATAAAAATCTAAGTGTGGTAGTGTGCATGTCTAACTCCAGCAACTGGGAGTAAGGGGAGGACAGTGCCTCCACAGGGCCTCTGGCCAGCTAGTGTAAATGAAATAGTGAGCTCTAGGCTTGGTGACAGCTGCTGTCTCAGAAGTTAAGGTTGAGAGTGATAGAGAAAAACACACAAAGCTGACGTCTGACAAGCACACTTGTACACACTCATGTACCGTGTACCACATACACATCAAGTATACATAATAAAGTTTGTACACTATTAACACAGTGGCTTAAGCCAGGTGAAAATAGGTTAAAATAGAGGAGACCTCCAAGTAGCACTGAATAAAGAGCCAGAGATCTGGGTTCCATCCCTAATGTGCAGCTAACTAAGAAGCTGACTTTTTGAAAATAGGAAAAGACACAGCCGGACTGTCGTACTTCCATCTAACTTTGAAGAACAGAATACCATTTACTTATTTGAACTTGAGTCAAATGCTGATCTTAAGGAAAGTCATTAATCTGCATGCAAAACATGACTTTGTACACAATTCCAAAACTGGTCATTTTCATAATATAATTTTAATGCCTATGTGTTTGTTTTATTAACTCTTATTTTTAAGTAAAATACATAAAAGTTTGAGGATAGTTGATTGATTCAGTTTTTCTGCATACATCAAGAATCCCAATTTTTGCACTAAAATAGCATTCATGAGATAAATAAGGATGGCCCAGCCTTAGGACACTTAAGTTGATTTTTAAAGATTGCTACCATTAGCTGCCTAAAATGCTTTTGAAAGAAAGAAGTCTATGGCCAGGTATAAGGTGCTGAGTAAAACTGTGAGGTCCTGGTTGTGAACTGTGCAAAGACTCCCTCACCAAAAATGACCCCAGCCTTAAAGTTTGCAGCAAGATAGTCAAAAATGCCACTTCATGGGTATGAGTTTGTGATTATGTTTAAAATCACACTTCCAAAAGTGTCATAGGCAGGGCACCTGCTCTTTCTACTTCAATCTGGAGTCTTGAGATGTCTAAGTTTCCCCCAGGAAGATGAAGACGTGGAGCCTTGTGGTCTGGCATAAGCATAAGTTTCTGTCACAGTTGTTCATTATCCAGGAACTTCCTCATCCTAGCCCTTTGCCCAAGATTACCAGGAGAAATGAAAGAAGAGACCAAGAGCCACAGAGACATGCCTTCCAAACTCTGGAACAAATGGGTACCTGGGGGCAATCAGCTTTTTTTTTTTTTTATTAATAGTGTGTTCCTAGATCCCACTTTGCCTCTTCTTTAAAAGACAAACCAGACCTGCCAGGAAACAGCTTAGAGCATCTGTGGAGCTGCCCGCTGGCTGCCCATCAGAGAAAGGCCTCTGTGTTATGACACCCACACAAATGGGCCTCTGTGTCATTCTGGGCTCTTTGGACAATCCCTTCCTTGTGCTCTCTAGGCCACAGCATCCTTGAGCTCAGACAGCATCTGGGACTGAAGTCCATTAACCACTGTTTGCTCTTCCTATGTGGTAAAGGACGCTCCTTCCTCTTTCCATTCTTCCCCTTTTCGTTTTATCAGCCAGGTCTGTCATTGAAGATCTTCATGCTGCAACTTCCAAGTTCCTAATTCTGTTCTTTGTCTGCTCCTGCTAGGTGTTCACCCGGAAGCTGGAGGAGGTGGGGCGGGTGTTGTTTCTCATCTCCCTAACCCAGAAGATCCCCACAGCCCACAAGCAGTCACACGTCTCCATGCTTCAGGAGGACCTTCTTCGGCTGCCCTCCTTCCCTCGGAGTGCAATAGATGCCGAGTTTTCTCTCTTCAGTGACCCGCAAGGTACCACAGGGGGAAGAAGCCGTTCCTCTTGGCCTTTTTCTCAAGCCTTTGCTTTCTCAAATCTGAATATATGTACATCTGAGTCAGCTGGAGGTTACCTGAAACCTCAGACTGCTGATGCTGTCCTCCACCTCCCAGTTTTAGGGTGGGTCCAGACTCAAATACCTAACACAGTCCCAGAGGGTGCTGGTGATGCTGCTGCTGCTGCTGTTGCTGTTCTGAGCACTGGCTTTGGAGACCAGTGCTGGTACCTGATTGCAGCAGGTGAAGGAGATGATGGTACTGCAGGGGAATCCCCTGAGTAAGCAAAACCCAGTGCGCATAATGGGCTCAGTGGTTAAAAGCACCGCCTACTTTTCCAAAGGTCCTGAGTTCAATTCCCAGCAACCACATGGTGGCTCACAACCATTTGTAAAGTAATCTGATGCCCTCTTCTGCCCGGCAGGTGTACATGCAGCCAACACTGTATACATAATAATGAATAAATCTTTAAAAAAAAAATAAAGAAAGAAAGAAAAGCAAAAGGAGGCCAGGCTAGCCCTGAGTGGCACCAGGCTAACCCTGAGTGGCACCATCAGAAAAGCAGTTGCCTCTGGGTTGGTAAGAAGTGAATGAGCCATTGGCAAAGGCATGAGGGGAAACTTTACAAAGGGATAAAAATTAGCTATACAGTCCTTGGGTTATGTTGACCTAAGTACATATTGCTGCAAAAACCACACTTAAGTTCTGTGCATTTTAGTGTACCTTATGCCTGAAGTGTGATGCAGTCAGAAATATCCAGAGGTCCAGCTGAGAACCTCACTTTGTCACCATCATTGATTTGGGACAAGCCACTTCAATTGAGTCCTTGACAGTTAAGAGCTCTGGTCTAAACAGTGATGAGAAAGCCAGGCACTGGTCCCAGCCCTGGCGGTTGTCTAACTAGAATAAAATCTCTTTTAGTGATGCAGTTGCTTTAACAGCACAATACTCTAAATACCAGTCCTGGCTCGCCCAGAGTTCAATCAAAGAGGTGTCGGTGCAGATCCTTAGAGACGCGGGATGTGTCATGCCCAGGCAGTGGTTTTGTGCTGGGAAAGCTTTCAGCTGTAGATCTTCCGAAGTGGAAACAAATTAATGGAAAAGAGTTGTACCCTGGCATTTGATCGCCTGCTTATGCCGGCGGGACTGGTGTGTGGGGCTAATTCTATCTTTGCTGTTTCCTGTTCTCCCAGCTGGGAAAGAACTGTTTGGCCTAGACACCCTTCAGAAAAGCTTGTGGATCCAGCTCCTGGAGGAGGTGTTCCTGGGCATGCCGAGCGAGTTTCCCTGGGGAGACGAAATCATGCTTTTCCTCAACGTGTTTAATGGGGCTCTGATACTCCACCCAGAAGACAGTGCCCTGCTCAGGCAGTACGCCGCCACTGTCATCAACACGGCTGTGCACTTCAATCACCTGTTCTCTCTCAGTGGCTACCAGTGGATCCTCCCCACCATGCTGCAGGTGCCTGCGATCCCCTCCCCGACCTACAAAAGTAACCCAGGCCTGCTCAGACCTAGCAGTCCGGCAGGCCCTCTAAAGAAACGGTCACATGACAAAGCCATCTCCTCAGTTACAGCAGAAGGCACCCACCGGCATCTCCACATACATGACTCAAAAGTTCACACTATGCGGTGATGTCCTGAGACACTGCCCCAGAGTTGAGAGCTGAGATACTCCCCTGTCCTATGGCGTGGTAACTCCCAAAAATGTGGCCTCCCAATCGTCCAACAACTCACTAGAAATTCACTCTCCTGAGTCCCATCTCAGATCTGCTGAATAAGAAACTGTGTGAGGGCCCAGCAATGTGGGTCTTTAGCAAGCCTTGCAGTAACACAGGTGCCGTAGACAGGGAAGGAACTTCTAGGCTGCCCTTGAGCCAGCTGGATGGCAGACTGCCATAGGCTGTGACCCCAGTTTGAACAGGGATTTCTGGTGCCGTAAGTGTGGGGCCAAGGGATTGGAGAAGTTGACTTTAGTAAGGTTTTCTGTTTCACATGTCTGGTGTGCACTTGGTGTTCACAGGAGTACAGTGCTGAAGGTAATTCAGACAGGGCCTGGGGCTGATTCTAGCTGCCTTTTTGGAAGAGCATTTTTAATGAACATTATGAAAATATAGTATGTTTGTGCAAAATACAATCTGTTTCATCCAATGATGGCAAGACATTTGCTTTTACCACAAAGACCCTCTGCCTTATTTTTAAGTAATATCAATTTTCTCTTTTACCCAAAGTCATTACACTCATTGGAAAATTGAGACAATACAATTTTAACAAAATGGCAGATCACCTGCAATTCTTCTTCCCAGAAAACTTTTTTATTCCTTGAAAATCTACATGCAGGCGAAAAAATAAAAGTACATTATACTACATATTCGAATTTGTAGCATTTTTTTTTCAATTAATAAAGACCATCTTGTGAGTTTCCTATAGCTGTGGCGCTTTAGAGCATCATTTGAAACAACCATACTTCCATTGTTTTGAGATTTCATCCTACTCGGGACAGAATAGCTAAAGATCTAAAACTATAAAAAAAAAAAAAACACACACACAAACAAAAAAAAAAACAAGAACAGATGATGACAATGCGGGTGTGAGCGTGGGAAAGGACTATACTTACTCACTATGGAAATCAGTGTAAAGATTCCAAACCACAGACAACCAAATAAAACCCTAAACGTAGATCCACCACACAGTCCAGGTGCATTGCTCTTGGACACATGCCCACAGGTTGCTACATCCTACTACAGAGATGCCGCCATGTTCTCCGCTGGTCTATTCACAATAGCCAAGAAATGGGAAAAGCCTAGGTAGGTGTTCATCAACCGATGAGTAGATAATGAAACCATAGTGTAGTTATACAACACATGTACCATAGTTGACTTAGCGAGCTACCACTTTTGGCTGACTTGATTTCAAGCTTTTCACCATTAAAAATAATCAGAAGCGGGTATTTTATGTAAACATTGTGTCTACTTCTTTTATTGAAATACATACCTAGTCAGAAGCTTCCTGGGGGAAAAGTGTGTTTTATAGGAATTTTATACTTATCACCAAATTGTCTCAAGAAAAGTTGATATGTATTACTCCCCACCCTCTCAGCTTATAAAGTTAGCCATTTTCTGTGCTTCCTATGACCATGGGAAGTTTTAGGGATAAACACCATTTTGGCACAGGGTGGAGGCACTTTCTAAGCACGGGGCTATTTCTCTGTAGGTCTACTCAGACTATGAAAGCAATCCCCAGCTGCGCAGAGCCATCGAATTCGCCTGCCACCAGTTCTACATCCTACACAGAAAACCCTTTGTGCTCCAGCTGTTCGCTAGTGTGGCTCCTCTCCTGGAGTTCCCGGTGAGTAAGACCTGAGGAAATAAGTGAAGGCCAACCAAAGGAAACCTCTCAAGGTGACAACAAGGAAGTTGTGTTAGGCATCACCTGTGTCTGGGCAGGATGCAGAAGCAGGCAGAGCTGTTGCCGAGCTCCCCAGTGGACAGGAAGGAGGCTTAAAACGTGAGTGCCTTGCTACTGGCCTTTAATGGGTTCCTATTCTTCACCAGAATGTCAGATACAGAATTATGTAAGTTGAATTACACACAGATATTGTGATATGTATTTGAGTTTGTAAACTTTGACTTCCCAGTCAGCCATATTAGTACTAAAGTGACAAACAATAAGCTGAAAGTGTTCTGTTTTGTTTTCGTTTGGTTTGGTTTTGTGTAGGATGCTGCCAATACTGGGTCCAGCAAAGGTGTGTCAGCACAGTGTCTGTTTGACTTGCTACAGTCCCTAGAGGGAGAAACTACTGATATACTGGACATTCTAGAACTGGTTAAAGCTGAGAAGCCCCTTAAGTCACTAGGTAAGTGCAAAACTCCCCCCAACATTTTTGTCTTACTGCAATTGTTCAAATAGATATGTATGTATTCTATATTATTTATGTATATAATCAATTATAACTAACTAGACATAATTACAATTGTTATATAGTATATACAACTAAATCAAAAACCAAATGTTATGCATTCAATATGTAGATTTTTAAATTTTTTCCATGACTTACATTTTTTCTGAATCTACAGATTTAAGAATCTCCTGCTGTGAAAATCATACTAAAGTGTTGCCCAGTAGATCCCCACTCTAACAGTTTAATGTCAGCAATTCTAAGCAAATAGTCTTTTATAGTAATCTTTTGTTGTTGTGTAATGTATAGAATTAGATATAATTCAGAGATAAAGTGTCTGGGCGTGGTGGCACATGCCTTTAATCCCAGCACTCGAGATGCAGAGGCAGGTGGATTGCTGTGAATTTGAGGCCAGCCTGGTCTACAAAGTGAGTCCAGGACAGCCAAGGCAACACAGAGAAACCCTGTCTCAAAAAAACAAAATCATCATCATCATCAAAGATAAAGTGTTCTGTTCTACCTCAGACAATTAATATGCCTTAGTTTCTATTAGGTAAGATTGTTAAAGCCTGCCTTATTTATTATCCGGTTGTTTGAATGTAGAAAGCAGAATTTTGTTTCCTTCAGATAAAGGAATATATAGTTTGCAGAATTGGGAATAAAATCTAAGCTCTAAAAAGACTTCAGTAGTAATGCCATCTGTTTCTCCTGGAGCCACCCAGCCTGGTTGTTCATCTTTGTAGATTTCTGCTACGGAAATGAAGACCTCACATTCTCCATTAGTGAAGCCATTAAGCTCTGTGTCACTGTGGTGGCTTATGCTCCTGAGTCATTCAGAAGGTAACTGCAGCCCTCTTCTCCGTCCCTTGTGATAAATAAGTGTAGCAATACATACACGCATACATATAGATACACACATGCATACATACATATATACATACATACACTAAAACTGGATGAGGACAGTTATTTCTTCCTGTAACATTATGGTGAGTAAACTTCTAAAAACCATATTTAGAAATTCTTCATAGCAGAAGTTCTGAAAATGTTGTAAATCTTCCTGAATTTGAAATTCCCTAATTTGGAATTTTGTACAAATGCAAAGATGTTTACCCCTGTTAAAAAATATTTTCTGCTTACATAATTACAAATTGTTAGCAAACAAAATGTCATAACAGACCTTTAAACCATCCGTGAAAGCCCTCTCCGAGGACTAACGAGGACACAGAAGACAACAATATACATCTCATGTTTTCTTTTGCCAGCAACAGGGAAGTGAGTCACCCCAGTTCCCGGAAGTTGGCTCTGGTCTGATACATAAGTTCGGTCTCCTTTCAACACGCCTACTTTGTTGGCACACCCTCTAGGAAGAGAGGGGCCGGCTTACTTTGCTCACTGGCTTTATACATTTGCTCTAAGACGGTTTCCCCTCTCCCCTAGAACAGAATGAATAAAGGGCAATAGGTGGCCAGGATCTCTCTTAATTGAGCTCTTTTCTTGAAAGAAACATCAGGGATGAATAAAAATGTAACCAGTAGCCTCGGGTTTTTATCGCCTTTAATGAGAATTAGACATTATGCTGAAAGCCAGGCAGGAGTGTGAATGTGCCTTTAAGAGAAGAAAGCCCACAGTCTACAGAGTGGTCCTGGCCTTGGGTCCCTTCCCTGGTATAATAAATACCCCAGCTCCGGGAAGCACTCCAGAGTGAACTGAGTCTATTCTAGCTGAGTGCCAAAATGCATTCTGTTCTATTTTGTTTCCTATGCATTGTCAGTTAGATTCCTCAGATTCTCATTGGCATTAAAACCTTGTTAGCCTAAAAAAAAAAAAACATTTACTTTTTCAGGAAATGCACTGAGTTCTTGCCTCTTGTTTTTTAAGCCATCCCAGAGATATTAGGACCTAAACTGTGTGTATCAAGTTTTGAAAATTGTCATCCGGTTACTGTAGGACACTGATTCTGTGCAGTTCTCCCATCAGAAAGCACATTCAGGGCTAAAAAGGACATGGCAGAGATTCCTGGTAATTTGACTCCATCTCCTTTTTAAATTGAGGCTCCTGACAGCTCTTCACTACACCAAGTATGCATCCTGCCCAGTGGGTACTGTCCACCCACGCCAGCAAGGACATCTTGCCAGACCCATCAAAATGAGAGCATCTACCAACTCTTGCCATAAAACGGCTTAAGCTTCTTAAGGCACCTTCTTAGAAAAAGGTCTAATGTTGTCTCCGAATGACTTGAGCTGAAAAGTTGCCCTCCACACAGTCCCAAACCAAGGCTCTGCTGTGGAATGAAGCCTGTTATTCTGTGTAGTCTGTGGCCAGTCAGTACCCTGCTCTTCTTTTGGCCATGTGCACAAATGGCTAGTTCTTCCTACCTAGCTCATAGGCGTCCTTAAGGCAGGCTTCCTTGCCTGTGACTGGGTGCTTCCTTAATTAAGACAGTCAATACACCCAGCAGCCGCCATTGCTTCATGCTGGTGTTGCACAGGAAGGGGGATGGAATTCGGTGTCTCTGGAGGCGTCTCCATGCACCTGGGTATCATACAATCCGACAGGGCTTGCTCTTCTTTCTGGTGCTTGCAGCCTTCAGATGCTGATGGTCTTGGAGGCATTGGTTCCCTGCTACCTTCAGAAGATGAAGAGGCAGACATCACAGGTAGAGACTGTGCCTGCTGCCCGAGAGGAGATTGCTGCCACAGCTGCTCTGGCCACGTCCCTACAAGCCCTTCTGTACAGTGTGGAGGTCCTCACCAGGTAAGCTCAGAGGCAGATATCCGCAGCCTAAAACCACATGCGTCCATTGGAAAGATGAGAAAACTGGCTGTGACTGAATATCTCTAAAACTTGAGCTTTATTTATAGATTATGGACAACTGTCATTTTGGAGAAAACTACTTAGCCCCTTATGGTTGTTGCTATAAATGCTCCCTAAATCACCTGGGTAATTAATGCTAAGAACCCTGAATAGTGGCAGTAACAATAAGGATGACTTTCCCGCATGATTAGTGAACACACAATTACATATAACTTGGTGGGTTTCTATGTAGGTTTTTAGCCCAGTGGTGAACAGGTCTTTAGTAAGAGGGCAAATTAGTGAATACAAAGTTGTGGTCCATGTTTTAATTATCTGCTTGATCAATGTTTAGTTTTTGTATTTACAGAAATAAAGGGGAATGTAGGAAAGAGAGAGAGAGAGACAGAGACAGAGACAGAAAGAGAGAGAGAGAGAGAGAGAGAGGGAGGGATGGAGGGAGGGAGGGAAGAAGGGAGAGAGAGGGAGAGAGAGAGAGAGAATGAGGGTGAATGCACACACAATTTGGAGGACAAGCTGTGAGGATCACTTCTCTCCTTCTGTCGTGTGGGCCCCAGGGAGGGAGCTCAGTTTGTCAGGCTTGGGGCCAAGCGCCTTTGCTCACTGAGCCAACTTACTCACCCTACTCAATTATTTTGAGACGTGTGTTTGCAAATGTAACTAAGCATCCTTTTATTATTTTACTATTCATAAAGACCTGGCTTTTTTAACTATAATTTTATAAACTACAAAATAAATACAAACTTCAGGACGTTGCTCTATTCCAGGAGACACAGGTTTGTCATGCAGCAGGATGAAATAATGCCAGGAGGCGGGAGGTGAAAGGCCTGGGGAAAAAGTCACGTGGGCACCAGAGTTTAGCCCTAAACGAAGTTCAAGAAACTTCCCCGGCACAAGATTCTTGGGTGCCGAAGTGAAGGGAAATAAGCTGTCATAGAGCAGAAAGGGCATGATGGGGGCTCTAGGTGGGAAAGCAAGGGCAAGGTAGGAGGCACATGCCTGGCTTTCTCGTTCATTCTCTCTAAATCAACTAAAGATACCGTTCCTTGAGGTACTGCATGGGCCATCCTGGCTTTGTGTATTTGCTCCTCCATCCCATTCTGCTATTCTGTACGTCCATGTGCCAAGCCTAAAACCCTGCCGATGGCTTCACTCCTGACCCTGTCACAGGGATCACTTCTCTCCTTCTATCTTCTGGGTCCTAGGAAGCAAACTCAGGTTGCCAGCCTCAGAGGCAAGCATCTTCACACGCTGAGTCATCTTGAGGGCCCTACTTAATTACTTTAGGATGGAACATGTGAGTCAGAGTGAGTGAGACTATTGTTCATGAATGGTGACGTATGGTCAGTGTCCGATGATGAACCACACTGCCAACCTAGGCAGGCAGAATAGAGCCCCAAAGTCTAGGGTAGCTCATCACCCTGAAATGCTCATCTGCACCTAAAATGAGTAAAGTTTTATTATCTCATAAAAAGAGATATGTAGGCATTACATATGTATATTATATGTGTATTTGGGTTTCGGCTTTATAACTCTATCGCAGAAAGTTAGAGAACTAAAACAAAACCTGGCCTTGTTGTAGCTCATCATTCTCTGGAACAGTGTACAGGAAGGACCAGCTGTTGTCAGGGGCTCAAAGGACGGAAAGGAAGGCGTCGGTCAGCCTGTGCGCTTATCTGAAGGCTTGGGGGAGAAGCCACTCCCTAGCTCATTCAGGTTTTTGCAGAACTCGGTTTCATGTGGCTTTGGTCTGAGAAGTTTCTTTGCTGGCTCTCTACCAGGAGCAGCTCTGCCCTTAAAAGACATCTTATTCTTTTCACATGGTCGGGTCCCCTTAATCCCCCAACCTGACAATAGGGCACTGAATCTTCATGCTTCAAATCTCTGTCCCCAGAGGAGGGGGAAGACTGTCTATAAACATATTGTTGGAGTAAAATTAGGCACAGAGGCATTGGGGCCATCTTTAAGTTCTGCCTACCACACCAAGACATGGGAAGAGATATCCTGTTATTCGTGAAAGTTTAGTTGCTACACTCAGGAGTCCAAATAGCAAGCCATAAAGATTTTATCAAGGTAAATGCTCCTGGAACCTATACCATCCTTTCTGTGCCTCAAGTGCCAATACACAGGCAAAATTTTATCTAATACTAAAGGAAACCCCACAGACATTAAATGGAATAATTTGAGTCTTATTAAGTATCCGACTTAAAATAGAAATTTACTTTTTATAGAGGTTTGGGTATAATTTTCTTTTTTTCTTTTTTTTTAAATATATTTTATTAATTTATTCATATTATATCTCAATTGTTATCCCATCCCTTGTATCCTCCCATTCCTCCCTCCCTCCCTCCCATTTTCACTCAAAGAGTTATTATGCTATCTGGTGACTTCTTAGAACAGTAACTCTGGTGCAGATTTATATGCACAGTTACCTTGTTCTATTATCTAGACGGCTGATCTGCCTGCCACTCGGGGCTGCCGAATGACCTTTTCACTATCAATTGGTGCTTACAGTTTGAACACAAGTCTTATTGGAAGAGTCATGGCTTACTACTGAGAACCAAGACATAGAACTTAAACCTTTTTTTAAAAGATTTATTTATGTATTATTATGTATACAGTGCTCTGCCTGCATGTACACCAGCAGGCCAGAAGAGGGCATCAGATCACATTATAGATGGTTGTGAGCCACCATCTGGTTGCTGGGAATTGAACTCCAGACCTTTGGAAGAGCAGTCAGTGCTCTTAACCTCTGAGCCATCTCTCCAGGCCTAGAACTTAAACCTTAATGAGTATATAGAATTAGGAATCAACCTTGTCTTTAAAGGGCCTTTTGAGACTGAAAGGCTCCAAACTGGACAGCCTGTTCTTTTAAGCTTTGAAACCTTACTCAGGCAAACTTCAACAACTTGAGAATTACATAAACATCTCTACTTCTATCGCATTGTAATGGGAGACCTCTGTCCCTGTCGCAGGCCCATGCAGGCCCCACAGATGAGCAAGAGCGATCAAGGTCACAAGGGTACAACCACAGCCAATCACCCCATGTCATCCGGAGTGAACACCAGGTAACTTGCTGTGCCCTGTGCTTCTGTGGCCTTTCAGATGTGTTTCAGTGGCTGGGAACGAACGGGATCCTGAAAGCAAACAAACAAACAAACAAACAAACAAAACACCTCCACAATATTAAGTGAGAAAATCTGTAAGGAAAAACTTCCAAGATAAGAAAAGAGAGTGAGAGGTTAAAGGTGCCAAAACATCCTAGAGCTGCTTTGAAAATCATCACAGATAATCTTAGGCAGCCTTTGTGAGGTAGCGCTCCTGTTGGTCTGTTGGACTCCAAGCCGTTCATAAGCCCTCTCCTTTCCATAGCTTTTAAAAATAAGGCTCAGAACTCAAACTTTTTTTTTTTAATCTCCTTTGGCCATACACCATGAATTTATATGGATCCTTAGATTTTTTTTTTCATGCATCTCATCTGGCAATGAAACAAGTTTTATAGGAGCATAGTTGCAATGTCCCTGGTAGCCAAGTGAAAGAAGACAGCACCTTTCAGGGCTAGTATGTGTATGTGCATTTATCAAAGCGTGTACCTCCAAGGGCTTTGTATATGACAATTCTCTTGGGAGCCTCAGCCAAGGAATAATTCCCTTCTGGCTCTCAAGCTTATGCGGGTTGCTGTTCTGATTCATAGGTACCAGGAGCAAGGCGCCAAGCTGCACTTTATCGGGTACAGAAAGACCCGCTCTGATCGCATACTTCTTCTGACACACTGAGAAATTGTCTCTAGACCTGGGTTCCGATTTCATTTAAGTCGCCCAGGGGCTGCATGACATAACCATTTCTGTGTAAATCCTCAGGAGAGATAGCACGGGAAAAGCCACTGCGGTGTGCCACTGCCACGTCTTCCGGGATGACCAGTTGTCTTCCGGGATGACCAGTCGTCTTCCGGGATGACCAGTCGTCTTCATCCTCCAAAAGAGCTTCCGTGGGGCTCTGCCTACTGATTCCTTACCTCAGTGGGCAGCACATTTCTCTGCAGTGGGACACCCTGCACTCGTTGTAACCACGTGCCCACGGTTTCAGAGCCCTGGTTAACCTTTCTCAATTCCCCCAGGGAAAACCTGCATTTATTGGAGGAAGGGCAAGGCCTCCCCAGAGAAGAGCTAGATGAACGAATCTCTCGAGAAGAATTCCGAAGACCACGGGAATCGTTGCTGAACATTTGCACGGAGTTCTATAAGCACTGCGGCCCGAGGCTGAAGATCCTGCAAAATCTGGCAGGGGAACCCCGGGTCACTGCCCTGGAGCTGCTGGATGTCAAGTCCCACATGAGGTACCTACTCACGTGTCCCACCTCTGCGGGGGGGCGGGGGGGCGGGTGTGATGCTTGGAACTTAAGCCGTGTGCCTGTGTCTGTATGCTGGGCTGGGCTGTCGGGGGCTTCCTCTAGGAAAATCAATGAGACACTTAGTATAATTTGTTCTCTGTGACTTGGACACATACCATTAAGATCCTTCTGCTAAAGTGAACACTATATATCTATTGCAGGCATCTCAGTTAGAAAGGGGGTGGGAGGTGTGATGATTTAACAGTGGGAATTCAGTCCACAGTTTACTGTTTTCACAGATTTTAAAATATGATCTCAGGGGACCTAGCAGCTATATTTGGAACAGTTTTAGAGGTTCATAAGAATTCCTTCAAAGGAAAATTTTCATGGTTAACAAAAGAGTTGCTTGAAATATTTAGTGTATCTATTAAGCCAAATGTACAGTTCTCTCTGAGCCATCCAGAAACAGCATTGTAATTTGGCAAAACACTCCAATTTCCTGGACAGTAACTGCCTTATCTTTTCTTAAAGGGATCTCTTGAAAGGAACTTAATATGCTCTGGGTAAAGGTAGAGGGGAGGGCAGAAGCATAAGGTAAATGCAAAGGCTCTCTCCTCCGGCCTCTCACCTTTGCTATAGTGTGGGCACACACACAGCCATGCTGGAGAGCCCCAGGCCTCCCCCACTGTGCAGCAATGGAGAGGTTATTTCACAGAGAAGTGCAACTCCCATAAGGAAGGCTGCAGTGTTTCAAGGACCTATTACCATGGCAACTGAGGGATGTAGTCAGACTCTCTCCTTCTTTTCCCACAGATTATCTCTAGTTGATCTGAGTGAATCTGGGAATAGACAAACATTGCATTTCCAGAGTCAGAAAATGACAACTACTGACAGGCATTGTGTGTGTGCACACACGCGTGTGTGTGCATGAGAGAGAGACACACAGAGAGAGAGAGAGAGAGAGAGAGAGACAGACAGACAGACAGACAGACAGACAGACAGACAGACAGACAGAGTGTGGTCTGGATCAGTATGCATGTGTGTCTGTGTGTCTGTATGTGCTTCTGTGTCCGTGTGCATCTGTCTATATCTGTGTGTATGTGTTAGTATGTGTATCTCTGTGTGTGCATCAGTGGGCATATCTGAGTATGTGTCTCTTTGTGTGTGTGTCTCTGGGTATATATGTATGTATGTATCTGTGTCTGTATGTGTGCATATTGTGTTTCTCTGTGTCTTTGCTTGAGTCTATCTGTGTAAATTTGTGTCTGTCTGTCTGTCTGTCTATCTGTGTCTGTGCCTATCTGTCTCCGTGTGTCTTTCTATCTCTCTCTGGGTGAGTGTATCTGTGACATGTCTACGTACGTTTAGAGGCTGTAAGACTACTCTAGAATTCTTCTTTGGACATTTAAGGGAAGGAAGAATAGGATCCGAGAGGTCTGGAGCACCCTCTAGAGGCTAACACTAAAGTCTAACAAGGCCTAAGTGACTACTTGGTACTTGATGTGGATTTAAGGTACAATAGACATTAACATTAATGAAAATTATCTATATTATATTAGACATTAGGGGTACAAAATAAAGCCCTAATTTTCAAGGTTATCACAGTCCATTTCAAAAGACAAAAAAGGAAAATAACAAATACTATAGTCACTTGTATAATTGTTTATTATTTTCAGACAACTTATAAATTATATGATACTAAGAGATAGAACACACTAACTAGAGAGTCAGGAAAAATAAATTTGCATGTCAATATTTATATCTGTGATAAGATTAGCACAAAAAATATGAAATTATATTATATTTATTTCATGGACCATAAATCTGATGTTGATCTTCTAGAATCTTAGCACAGTGAGCAAAATATGATCAGCTATAAAATCATAGTGTCAATAGCATAAAAATATGGTTTCTTGATGAGGTAATACTTATTAAATGTAATGCCAACCATTGTTGTTGACACTAGTAATCAGTGAGCTTGAAAGCAGAAGAATCAAAAGTTCAAGGTCAGTTCCAGGATAATCTTGACTGCATAAGGAGACTCGGTCTCAAAACAAATAAACAAGCAAATAAACAAAACAAAGGGCCATCAATATCTCCTGCCTGATACTTGTTGAAAAGAAAGTGGTCCAAAGAACAGTGTCCTCAGAATTGCCCTTATAAAAGATAAGGGCCTGGCTCTGCGTGACTGTGTAGATAGTTGACCCAATGTCATTATGTGATTTGTCGATTGCTCAGGATTATTTAAACGAAATGTCCCCTGTTAATGTATTACTGAACAACAAGCTTTTGATGAATGACAAGTGTATGTTTCTTTGACTAAATACAGATGTTCTATGTCACAGGTGGAGGGGGAGTAGATCCAAACATTGACACAATGCTATAAATACATATAATAGTGTTTCTTATCATTTAAAACTAAGTGTGCGTGTGTGTGCATGTGCACATGTGTGCGTGTGTGTGTGTGTGTGTGTGTGTGTGTGTGTGTGTGTGTGTGTGTGTGAAACTAAACATGAATTTTGGAGTTATGAGTCCTATATAAGAGTTGAAGAATGGGTATTACCCAAATAGGAAGACTTGACTGCAGAGAGAGAAATGAGATGATGATATCCCAGATAACGCAGGAGATCCTTGCTCAAAGAGTCTGGCTCAGGCTACAGCCCTAAGAGCCAGTGTTAACCGAAGCTATACTTTGTAGTTAACACAATACACGACTGATTTCAAGACTCTCGGGGAAAATGTTCTCGATTAGATATTCTCTCTGCCCAAATGGAACTTCTTGCCTCATTACCCACTTCTGAGTTCCCAAAGCAGCAGCATCTATCTTTTCTTCTCCCTTTTCCCTTGCCCTTTCTCCTCAGCCCTTCCTCTCTTTCTTTCCCTTGCTCTTCCCCACCCCTACTGTGCTTTTTGTCTTTTCTTCTCTTCCCAATGAGAACTCTTGAGTTCCTACCAGAACAGGACTGGGAGTAACTCGATTTTCTTTTTAAACAAGAGCGTATGTGCAAATAAATGGTATCCTGAAGGTAGGGTTGGAAACACTGTATGAAAGGAAGACTTTCTTGTAGACTCATCTTTAATCTATTTTTTTTTTCATGATGAAAGGTTAAAGAAATTTTCTCATTAATCTATAAGTTCTCTCTCATATTCAGCTTTAAATATTTGTTTCAAGCTTAAAATAGAATAATAGATCATTTTTTTCCTGTCTCAGAATTATCTTTAAAACAAGCAAGTCTAGTGTTTATTCAGCCCTGCAAGGAATTGCATTTACTCATATTGATTCACATTCCTCAGCAAAACACGGTGTACAAGAGCCCACCTTTCCCCAGTGGTACAGTAGAATTTCTAAGAATGTGCAGAGATAAGGTGAAAGGTTCTAGAAGAGACTGTGTGGATAAAACTCTCTTTATCTGGATACAAACAATCTATGCAAGAATCGTCTTGGCATGGCATACTTATGAGGAAGAGGTAAATGATACAGCGTGTAGGCTGCTTGAGTCCTTTGTTTAGGGCACCCCTACTCAAACCCATTTTCCCAGACAGTGTCGATTAGGAGTGAAGACAGAGACTATGAAGAGACAGCACCTATCTCTTGGCAGTGAAGGGTTGCCATGAAGACGATGAATTGAACTTGTCCATTCATAATTAAATCCAGCAGGAAGATATTGGAGATAATTTAGAGATCTCACAGGGCAGTGGCTTCTAATATTGCTGGCCTTCAAACGTGCAAGGAATTCCCTTGACAGTAATGAGTTCTCCCATTAATGAAGCTAGTCAGACAAAATACACCTTGAGACATCCAAGCATTGAAGAGATAGGCAATGGCTTAGATATTATTCCTAAAGTAGAGTTCCTGGAAGTCAAGCAGTAGCTCCTTTGAAACATGCATCTTGCCTCTCCTGCTTTTATCAACTTTTCTCTTTAATAAAATGTTATAGTTAATACATGAGAAAAGGAAGAGCACAATACTACTATTGTAGTGCTTCTAATTAATTAATAGATCTGCCTGTGTGTGTGAGTGTGTGTGTAAGTGTGAGTCTGTGAGTGCGCATGCCTGTACGTGCACGTGTGTGTGTGTGTGTGTGTGTGTGTGTGTGTGTGTGTGTGTATGTATGTATGTATGTTGAGGATGTAGAAAATTGACAGAGTTCTTGTTTGGCATACACTAAGTCCTGGGTTTTATCCCCAGCACCATGCACACAACAAGGCATGATATCAGCCATCTGTAATTTCAGCACTCGGGAGGATGAGGCAGAAGGGCTATGAAGTTCAGGATCATTTTTTGCTACATAGCAGGCTCAAGGCTACTCTGGGTAACAGGAGACCTGTCACACACAAAAAGAAGTATCATTTTCTAGATACGTTTGGCCCATCCTTAATCTTTCTGCGTTGCTGCCCATCCCATGGTTCTCCATGACTACGCATGTGCACATAGCATCGAATTGGTCCACATGAGAAGAGGAGAGGCATGGAGAATGGTGGAGTGACTCTTCTTAGTTAGGAAGCAAATATGTCTCAGCGTGGGGTGATCAGCATGACACTGTGTAGAGATGTCTCCACTGTGGTCTCTTTTTTTTTTTTTTTTTTTTTCTGCTTACTATTTCTGGAATGATTTTAGGCTGGCAGAAATAGCACACTCCCTTCTGAAGCTGGCACCGTATGACACGCAGACAATGGAGAGCCGAGGCCTTCGGCGCTACATCATGGAGATGCTCCCCATTACTGATTGGTCAGCAGAGGCAGTGAGGCCAGCCCTTATCCTCATCCTAAAGAGACTGGATAGAATGTTCAACAAAATCCATAAGATGCCCACGCTGAGGTGAGGAGGCCTCCCGCTCAGATAGTACACAGCACAGGGATAGAAGGTTGCCATTTTAAACATAGCAGGTCAATCTGTAGTTAAATGAATGAGTTAAAAGTTTCTGGTGATATTTGTGCAGGAACCAGGTTTGTTTTCAGGATGCACCATTTCCTTTAGAAATGCATGTACTCGTCTTGAGGAAGTATCTGTCTAATTCTCTGTCAGTTCTTCATCTGATGCAAGGAAGAAATCCAATCAGAATTTACAACCCTTAATCCTTTGTGAGGTAAGGCAGAGTATACCTTACAGACAGACAGCAGCAGAGAGCAGAATCATTGATTTGATGTTAACAGTATTACATTTAAGAAAATATCAAATTTGGTAGCATAGTTTTTTTTAGAAAAATTCAAGTTTTATAGTTATCAGCCAAGCTGTAGCTGAAAAAGTCACAGAACTGATAGCCAGACCCAACTTTCACCTTATTCAGATTCAGTAGAGTTCTAAATGAACACAGTTCCAGCTTGGAGATTTCTTGGTGGCCCAAGAAATGTCCATTCATCCCTTTGTAAGGTTCTGGTGCCTCTTCGCTAGCCTCCCTGGAGATGTGAGCCACGTTTGGAAGCTACAGTCACAGTGAGCAGGTGGCACAGCTCTCAAATCCGCTAAATGGAAATTTCACATTTGAATGAATGAGAGAGCTTTATCTACCCTTTAAAACTAAATTCAAAATCGACACCACTTTGCCTCAGACTGTGGTTCAGTTCACCCAAACTTTTACAGAAGTTAGCCAACTCTTTGCACATTTGTGCCACCATAAGGAGTCACAAAAAGCCAGGATTGGGCAGTATCAGGCTTCTGCCAAAGCACTGTTCTTAGACCCTTTTGTACCATGGTGATGGATGTCAAGACAGTATATCAAGGTCACTTATTTGAGCGGCATAATGATGTCTGTTCTGAAGCACGATTTCTTTAGTAGCATCAGGTAGAACGTGGCTGATCAAAATACGTGTCTTATGAGTGTGTGTCAAAATAAATTATCTTTTGTTAGTACTTTGACATCTAAGGATGTTAAACGTCTCCATAAAAATGCTCATTTGTCGTATAGTTAGACCAGTTATAAATGACACACCTCCCCAAAGGACCTTTCAGATTCATGCACAGGATTGGTCAGCTATGGGGAATTTTTCCTGGGCAGCACGATGTAAAATATAGTTGATTTGTCTTTAACCTTTTCATGTGACCTCAGTTCAGCACACAGAGTACTGACTGAAGCTGACCTGTGGATTCCCTAGGCACTTCCGGCACCCGGGATGTCAGTCTGTCCTCATTGTGGTGCATCTCCATTGTACGGGCTGCAGTTTCCTAGGAAATGTAGGCTTAGAAAAGATGTCCAAATCAGCAGAACCCAGCCTGCTTATTTTTCGAGTCCTGGGGACTGGGACAGTCACAGGATAGACTCATTCTTAAGACAGAAAAAAAAAATCTGTGTTAATCTGATTGGGTTGTGTACTCTATCATCTATACTGCCATAGAAAATGATCCGTGATCATTCTCTCGGAGGCAAGCAGAACTTTTTTTGGACCATTTTCCTCAAATTCTGCCTTTTGACAGGACTTAAGCCATATACTTCCCACTGGTAGCCTGGTGTGAAAGTTGAGAGTATCAAGTAGATCTCAGAACCGCAGCGGGGAGGCGGAGCAGATTTGTTCTGTTAGAAGATTTCTCGCATCTCCCAGAATGATAAGATAGGAACCCACTCAAAAATGACGTCAGGGAGCTTAAACTGTGAGCCATTCATCATCTCTGCTTTTTTTTTTCTTCAATAGATTTTTGTCTCATTAGTCTGTGGGGCAGGAGTGTGCCTCTGCTGCGTTTTCGGTACCTTCTTCCTTTCCCAGGGTGCTCTGTACTTTTGGAACAACGTGGGTAAACGTCCTCCCGTGGGAAGCACTGTGTTGTCTCAGCCACGCATCCTGTCTTAGTTGATGTCAGGCTCACTGTCTCGCGTTCACTTGTTTCAGACTGTCTCCAGAAGGGAGCCAGGCCCGCTAATGGCTCCTATATTGTATTCCAGGCGACAGGTTGAGTGGGAGCCTGCCAGCAGTTTGATTGAAGGGGTTTGTTTGACACTTCAGAGGCAGCCAATCATATCCTTCCTGCCTCACCTTAGGTCACTGATCAATGTCTGTGTCAATCTGGTGAGTAGCCAAGTGGCAATCTTACGGAACTTTGCACAGTTTAACTCTGCTATTGATTTCTCTAAACTGAAGATTTACAGGTCAACCACTTTGTGCGCCCCCTACCTACCTACCTATGAAAACTGATGGCTCAGGTGACACTGAAAACAGTTGAGGTACATTTCAAGGTGGTACATGGGAGATGCAGGGGCCCATCCCTGCCCAGGCGGGATGTCGGAAGGCTGCTTCCCACGCACTACTTTGACAATCACCTCAAAGTTGCGTTGAGAGTTGAGGGCTGCCAGTTGGAGAGTGGGGTGGTTGGAGTCTGCACAATTGGCTAGAAGTTGAGATAGTTTGGGGAGGGGAAACACAAGAGAATTTTTTAAATTTTTTTTTTTAGGGCCAAATAAACACGATGAGTTGGCCAGTCTAGGATTAATGCAAAGAAAAATCACCCTCGCCACTTATGTAATATCTAGAGTCTGGTCCTGACAAGGTTTTGTACAATGTGTGAAAACCATGTGAGAGTGTACCATCCTGTAGGATCTGCTGCTTAACTAGTTGGGCAACAAATGTGTAGCTGGAATGCCTAGTGCACATAGAGCTAGGACCATCATCACTGTTGTCAGCATCCGCTCCATTAGAGAACGTTGACTGCACTTGGTTTGAACCCACAAGTAAGTGTTCAGTATCCCAACTACTCATCTCTCATTACTACACGGTTAGCCGTAGACAACATTCTACAAAACCTTGGCTGAATCCAGTATCAATGGCCGGTCCGGCTCCAGACATTACATGCCTTAGAGGGCACGGAGAAAGAAAAGAGTGGAAATAACATGCCCAACCTTCAATTTGTTGATATCATTGTTAGTGAATGGGACTCCTTTACTACAGTTGCATGAAATTGCAATGGTCAAGGCTGGTCATGTGCTCTGTTTGTATTTCAGGTGATGGGAGTAGTAGGACCTTCCAGTGTTGCTGATGGATTACCCCTTCTTCATCTCAGCCCTTATCTCTCACCACCTCTGCCCTTCAGCACAGCTGTTGTCCGGCTTGTAGCATTGCAGATACAGGTGTGACTGCCTTACCTGTTTGTCACGCTCGTTAAGTTGCTGGCGGAGGCACCACCTCACCGTGGTGTTCTCTCACTTTCTGCAACGGCTGGGCAAAATCTGTGAAACAGAAGTGTGAACATCTCCAAACTTTGATCGGTTTGGAGCTTCAGTCCTGAGCATGGCCCTAAGTTGTGCTTCTGTAATTCTTCTTGAGATCTCAAAAATAGCAGAGTCATTTGGTCCTGGCACAACCACAGGAACCACTGTGGTCATTTAAGCTAAGTGCAAACTAATTGCTTACGGGTAATCAGCTCACAATTGTTAATCAAAAGAGGCTATAGTGTTCAAAGTCTGGTTAAAAAAATATTTTCAGAAAGAATTACAGTATAAAATTCTTTCACACCTTACTACTAGACTTTGAATATCTTTATTTTCTTTAATGATTGTGGGTTGAATATTACTTTAAACACATGCATACAAATAACCCATGTTAACAACTAAGGTACAAATTCCCAATTCCCCCGACTGTTTCTCTGTGTCACCCAATTTTAAAGCTTTGTAGTCAATGGAAAAAATACACCGGGTATAAATGGATAACTGGTCTACCCATTATCAGGCAATCAGGCTTCTTACCATACAGAGAATGGGTAGATGGTCAGACATATCAAGGATGGTGACTACTGTGCAGAAGGGAAACGATGACATCCTACATTCACCTTAATAACCTGTTTCCAAAGATTACTTATTTCTTCCTTGTATTGCTTCCTGGCTTGAAGAAGGCCTGGGCAGGGGTTAAAGAGCTTTTAAATAATGCCCAAATGGAGAAAATGTCAACCTGTCATTTTCTCCATTCTCCTTAGTAGACACAGAGTGAAAAATTAGTCGGGAAAATGAAGTGGGTCTAGTTTTAAACGTCTTCTCTTCATGCTTAAGCTGTCACTGTCTCTTTAGGAATGTAGCTCTGTTATGTGAAGCGAATGGTAAAGCATCAGTGTGGGTCAGACTTCATATGGCACAAAGACGACACGTGACCTCATAGCTTACAGGTGCAGCCAGCGGGGAGGCACCTTCACCTCACCGACACTCTGTAGAAACAAATGTCTGCAATGGGTGTGGTGGTCAATTAATCTTTCTTTTTTCTATTATTGCTGCACAGGCTTTAAAAGAAGATTTTCCTTTAAGCCATGTGATCTCCCCATTCACCAATCAAGAGCGAAGGGAGGGGATGCTTTTAAATCTGCTCATCCCATTTGTGCTCACAGTAGGATCTGGAAGCAAAGGTCTGATTAATTTAACTAAAGGAAACATATCATTGTCGTTGTGTTTTCTAACTACCAGGGTGTTGTTTCTATTTTTTTTCCCTTTATCCCATGAAAGTCATCAATTGAAACGGCTGAAATGGTTTAAGTGGGGTTGACTCAGGAAGTAGAAGTCGTATTTGGATTAGCTAACCTGGGACAAGAGTTTCTCTGCTCTACCTCTTAGAAAAAAAAATATCAAACTTAAAATGATTTCAGTATAGCAGAGAGCAGGAGGATGTTGTTTCAATTAAGTTAAGATACTGTTCATTAGTTGAAATACAGTACACTGAGAATTGACAGGGGACTAGACGTTAGTGCGACCACCGTTGTTAGCAGAAATCCCACAGCTGCCAACTGTCAATCTGCTCTCATTACTCTTCCTTCTAATGGGGGATTTTCTTTTAGGAAAAGTGTATCTGAAATCTAAGGACAGTACACTTTAAAATTTACCTAAAGAAAAGAGAATGAACTGGTAAGCAGGAGACCTGGCTAGGAACCCAAACCCTCGGATGCCAGCTCTGGCAGCAGTCGGGTGCCCATAATGCTGTGCTGTGTGTGGACGGAAAACATGCACGCCCCTAGGTGTCCTGGTTTGGAACTGGAGGAAGTTGCATTGCTCAGTGTGTTACATGGAAGGTCGGCCTTGTGATTGTTCCTCTTTCCCTTTACTCTTCCAAAACAAAAAACAAAAAACGCACTTCAGATAGCCCATGGCTGGAGCAGCCCGAGGTCCAGCTGCTGCTGCAGACCGTCATTAACGTGCTCCTGCCCCCTCGGATCATCAGCACGTCCCGGAGCAAGAACTTCATGCTGGAGAGTTCCCCAGCACACTGCTCTACTCCTGGAGATGCAGGCAAAGACCTGCGCAAGGAAGGGCTGGCTGAGTCCACCAGCCAGGCAGCATACTTAGGTGGGTCTTTCTCCCCTGCCTCCGCTTTTTTTCTCTCCCCGTGGATGTTTTTACTAATGTCCATCTTGGTTCAGAAAGTATTGAAAGAAGTCACTTAAGCAAGAAACACTCTTGGCGCAGCTGGTTTACTGCAATAAATCTATGTCAAAAGACTGAATATCTTCTTTTTTTTAAATTTATATTTTATTGTAATTTTATTTGTTTTACATACGGACTGAAGTTTCTCCTTCCTTATCTCCCAGTCCCTCCCCCATCCTTTCTCTCCATCACCTGCCCCCATCGACTCCTCCACCATTTCGCTTCAGAAAAGAGCCAGCATCAATGGATACCAACAAGCCATATATAAAGTTGCAGTAAGACTAGGCACCTCCTCTTCTAATAGGCTAGACAAGACAACCCAGTAAGGGGAAAGAGTCCCAAAGGCAGGCAACAGAGTCAGAGACAGCCCCTGCTCCCACTCACAGGAGTCCTACAAGCCACAGCTGTAATATTTGTGTGGAGGGCAGAGGTCAGTCCCATCCAGGCTCCCTGACTGGTGGTTCAGTCTCTGTCAGCCTCTATGGACACAGGTCGGTTGAATCTGTGGGTTTTCTTGTGGTGTCCTTGACCCCTCTGGCTCCTACAATCTTTCCTCTTCCCGCTTCCACTGGATTCCCCAAGTTCCACCTAATGTTTGTCTGTGGGTCTCTACATCTGTTTCCATCAGTTGCTGGTTGTAGCCTCTCTGATGACAACTGAGCTATGCACCAATTTATAAGTATAGCAAAATATCATTCGGCACCATTTCATTGACTTTCCCTTTCTTTCTTTCTTTCTTTCTTTCTTTCTTTCTTTCTTTCTTTCCTTTTGCCAGTTGTGTCTGGTTCTCTCCCAGATCTCTGTGCTCTCCAGCTTCTGTGTCCTGGCCCTCCAGGTAGTGGCATGGGTCTCAGGCTGGACCAATCATTGAGTGGCCATCCATTCTCGCAATTTCTACACCACCTTTACTTCAGCAAACCTTGTTGGCAGGACAAATTATAGGTCTAAAGGTTTTGTGGCTGGGTTGGTATCCCAAGCCCTCCACTGGAAGTCTTGCCTGGTAACAGGAGATGGCTGATTCTGGACCACTCTGAAATTTAGCAGCTGCTATGAGGTAGCATATACTGTGGTTCTTATTGGTTTATCATCTACATAAATAAAGCCCTTGGAGTTGACAGTCAGCATCCTGAGAGGCAGGACATGGTAGGACATGATTTCCTTGGCCAACTTTTCTTTTTCTTCCCTGGCAATGTCTTTACATTTCCATCTTGATCTTTAATCGTGTGAGGACAGGCCCCTTTCCTTACAAGCTCGTAATTAATCCCCCCACTTTCATTCCTACTTCCTCACTACCCCATCTCTGCCAAGGCCTCTCTTGAGCTGACACCAAGAATAAGAGAATAGGGAGCACTGACCATGGGGAACCCCTAAAGTAGAACATCTCTCATATTTTTTTCCATTCAGCAAAGCAAATGTTGGTGGGAGAGAGTGAGACAAGTACAAACTCGCTGAGTCAAACAGCTCCTTGGCGTGTAGGAAAATGGGATGTTTAAGTAGCATTCTGAAGGGATATGTATGTAAAAAGATATCATTTACTGTGACCTAAAAAAAAAAAAAATAAGAAGAAACAGAATGTGTATAAACACGGCCTATCCAGATGGGTTCTTGGTTGCCCAAGGCATAAGAAGTCAGGCTCAAACAAAATTCAGGCCAGCGTGGTACTAAGGAACACAGAAAATGATGGGGAAGGCAGCTTATTATGTAAGACCAGGGATAAAAAACATTTTATTATTTTAATTAATTAGTTAATTAAAATAAATAAATTCAATTGGTTTAAATTTATTAAAGTATTTTAAATAAATTTAATTTAATTAATTTAAATAAATTGAATGATTTGATCTAATTTGAATCAATTAATTAAATTAATTCAATTTTAAAATTCTTTGATTGTTTTCATTCCATTCCACTTTCTCCCTTTTTAATGAAGGTGTTACTTTTTACTCCCTTGGTCAGGCCTTTGTGCCATTTTTTTTTAATTCACTTTACATCCCGGACATAGGCCCATCCCTCCTCACCTCTTGGTCCCACCTTGCCCCCCATCCCTCCTCCTCTATTCCTTAAAAAAGAGGAGCCCCTCCCCCTTCCCATCCTCCCCAGTTAATCAAGTCTTACCAGGACTGAGCATGCGCCTCCACCTCCCCTTACTAGGGGACTCACATGAAGCCTTAGCTGCCCATAGGCCTAAACGCAAGGTCCTTGGTTGATGCTTCCGTCTCTGGGCCCTGATTAGTTGGATCTGTTGGTCTTCTTGTGAAGCTCCTGTCACCTCCAGGACCTTTTCTTCTTCCCCCCACTTTTCCACAAGGCCCCTACTCATCACCCAATGTTTGGCTGTGAGTCTCAGTATCTGTTTCGAGGCCCTGCTGGGTGGAGCCTCTCAGAGAACAACTCTGCTAGGCTGCTGTCTGCAAACATAGCGGAGTATCGTTAATAGCGTCAAGGGTTACTTTTTTTTTTTTTTTTAATATGTGTTTTAGCTGAGGTTGTGTGCAATATTCTGATGATTCCATAATGCCACTCTAACAAAACCTTTGGGCCGTAAAGTGTCGGTAATGCGCATATTTCTAATGCCCTTTTAGTTCAATGGACTGACTATGTTACCCCGTTTTTCCATCCAAAATGGGAATTTTTCAAAGCACTTAACAAAATTGTGTTCTAATCCACATCAAAATACCTCTGCCTGTATGTCTGGAGGATATACTAAGTTCCTAGAGGGCTGGAGTTTAACAAATAAGAACTTTTTCTGTGTGTAAGAGCAGTGGCTGTGGGCAGGATTCCTCGGAAGCGCAGGCCCTCAGCCTCCTCTTCTCTTCTGGCTCTGAAGCCCTCAAGGTTATCCTCGTCTGCTTCGAGAGGCAGCTGGGAAGCCAGTGGTACTGGCTGAGCCTGCAGGTGAGGGAGATGGCTCTGCGGAAGGTTGGCGGTCTGGCCCTGTGGGACTTCCTCGACTTTATCGTGCGCACCCGGATACCCATCTTCGTACTCTTGCGCCCTTTTATCCAATGCAAGGTGCGTGCGGAATGCTGCTCCCACTACAAGAAGCTAGGGAGCAGGCAGTTTTCCGTTATGGGAAGGGGTGATGGGTTGGGGATGGGGAGGGTATACAGGACATACACGTGCTGCTGTGGCCAGTCAGCAGGGACTGTTAACACCATGTTTGATGAGGAAACAGCTCCAGCAAGCATTCAGAGAGTATTTCGCATTCAAAGCACCTTCTCGCCTACTAAAGTCGGCCAAGCTTATTCCCATCCCATTCATCACCCCTGTCCCTTTCCAGAAAGGAGGAAAAACTGCCCCCGTGGAATGTTCTAGAGAACGTTCCTACATGTCATAGCATTATTTGAAATCTACTATTAAAGAAACATGAAAACCTGGGAAAGTTACATGACTAGTCTTTCATTCTTCTCGTGCCCGATTTCTTCGGGCGGAGACCTTGTGCTGGCACTGCTGTTTCCTCCTCATTGCCTTCTTTGCTTCCTGTATCTACGAGGTCCTGAGGATGCCATGCCTTCCTTTTAGCTACTGGCCCAACCAGCAGAGAATCACGAAGAGCTTTCTGCCCGGCAACATATTGCTGACCAGCTGGAGCGGCGCTTCATCCCTCGCCCGTTATGCAAAAGCTCGCTCATTGCGGAGTTCAACAGTGAACTGAAAATTCTGAAAGAGGCAGTCCATAGTGGATCGGGTAAGTACGCATGGTGTCCTTTGAGTCTGAGAGATGGGACTCACCACCTATGAAGAATCCCCGGCTCAGCCCACAGGTCTTTGGGAGACCTTGTACGTCTGAACTAGCTCTCTTAATATACCAGTAAATTTGACCATGCGGTTGTGTCCAACAATAAAACAAACATCACACAGATGTGATGGGAATTTAGCTACACTCTTTTCCTGGATATTTTTAAATATTCATTTTAAGTGGTTAAGCTCTTAAATGTTTAATAAGGGGAAAACATCTTTACATTCTTTCATTCCCTTTTTTATAGAGGGATTTGCTTTATTGAGCATCTGCTATAACTTCATAGGTATTATTTCCTTTAATCCATACAAATATCTGCAATGTATCATTCAATGCCCAATTTAAAGGGGAGGAAATTCATACTCAGAGGGTCATATAGCTTACATATAGGGAAAGTGAAGCTGGTGAGGTGACTTTATACTAAGTTTGTGTTGTCTTCTAAGTCCTTTTAACATTTCACACATTGGACTAGGGAGCCGCTAAGTGATGCTGACAAGTGGAAGGTACTCCCAACCTTTGAAAGTGTTTTCCTTGAGTACCGGGCTGCAGTATGGACCGTGTGGAAATGAAGTCATGATTTACCATTAGAGGGCAGTCTTCACCCATATGTAAAAGTATGGGGTTTGGCTTCCTAAAGTGCTTGCTTACTATTGCTTGAAATGTGTTCAAAACACAAATATTAAACAGTGCAATACTGGTAATATTTACACACCGCCACGAAGAGCTTTCTGCCCGGCAACAGAAGCCAGCGTGGTTGCTGGCTTGAATTTTTTTATCTTAGTCATTCTGATGGGTATGGCACCAGCCAAGGACAATACAGGCCATAAACTTCAAACCCCTACCCAGATCTAGCCAATGGACAGGACATTCTCCACAATTGAGTGAAGAGTGGGGTCTGACTTCACACGAACTCTGGTGCCTCATATTTGACCATGTCCCCTGAATGGGGAGACCTAGGAGCACTCAGAGGAAGGATAGCAGGCTACCAAGAAGAGACTTGATACCCTGTGAGCATATACAGGGGGAGGAAGTCCCCCTCAGTCACAATCATAGGGGAGGGGAGTAAGGGGAAAATGGGAGGAAAGGAGGAATGGGAAGATACAAGGGAGGGGATAACCATTGAAATGTAATATGAATAAATTAATAAAATTAAATTTAAAATTTTTTTCTTATTATTCCAATATACTTATGTGAGAAATGCACAAGGTTTTGGAATTTCCAGTTCTAGTCAAAATTAATTGGTATCCTATTAGCCTAAAGGAGGGAAAAAAGCACACTAAGAGAAGACACTGCAAACACCTCTCCAAGGAAGCTAGTCACATAGAGTACACCAGTGGCCAATACTGGCTTTCTTCTTCAACGTCTTGTGCAACTTGATCTTAATTACCTCCTTAGTCTGGGACACATTATATATACATATAATGTATATGCATATACATATATAAAAGTCAAGGAGAACTTTTAAGCAAACATTACTTATTTTTTCATTGCCTCACTACACATTTCCTTTGGTCTCTCATCCCCCACAGCTTACCAAGGAAAGACATCCATCAGCACCGTGGGCACATCCACCTCTGCCTACCGCCTGAGTCTGGCCACCATGTCGCGCTCCAACACAGGCACAGGCACTGTCTGGGAGCAGGACAGCGAACCGTCCCAACAGGCTTCACAGGACACCCTCAGTCGGACCGACGAGGAGGATGAGGAAAGTAGGTCATACCACAGGACCTCGGCAAGCAACACAGCCTGCCTGGCCAATGCTCACAAGGGCCTAGGAAGGATTCCTGCCCTTCCAACCATTTCCAGGACCGTCCAGTTAGTTGTTCTTTTTAAAAGAGCATTCAGAAGGAAATCCTTGGACATTTATGGGGGGGAAACTATGTATCTGGCCTTTCCTCGGAAATTTCATTTAAATTGTAAGGAGATAACTTATTCCTCTTCCTCTGTCTCCTCGCTAGCGAAGTGGCCAGTGCTCACAAGGTCCTATTTGTCAAAGACTGAAGTGGGCAGAGTATGCATATGGTACTCAGAAAATACCAGCTGTCTATAGCAACCAGGACGAACTTAAAAGGATGCTGGAAGGGAAGCAAGTTAAATTCGAGTTGGGAGCATGCCCTGTAATGCAGTATGCAGGAATTCCTAATTTGTGTGGCTAGAGATTCAGTGCTGCAAAAAGACAGCAGATCAGCAAAGGCTGCACACGTATGCTTAAGCCAAGCAGAGTTTAAAAGCTAAAGACTAGTGAGTTTTCATTACATGTCTCTATGGCATGAGGGGCTTCTGAAATTGTATTAATTACTTTCCCCTTGTGTTTTTAGATGCTCTTACGAAATGCTTGTTGAAGAGTTGTACCTTTAAAAGGGAGAATAAAAATCTAAGAATCCCTCTATTCCAAACAAAATCCACAAAGACCCATCTCTGAACTAACTACACTGGGAAAATGGAAGTTGAGCTTAGCATTTTAATGAACTATGATGAATACAAGAATTTTTAATGTCTCCCCACAGTTAGGTATATAAGATGGGAAAAGAAATACATGTTTTGTCAAAATACTTTTTAACCAACATTTCCAGATTTAGCTTGGGGGTTAGTCATGTAAGGTGCTAATCAAATTATAGAAACTTTATAAATAGACACCCTGTGACTGATCAAGGACATACATCCAAGTTGTAGTCTGAACTACATTGTAGTCAATATTACTAAATATTGACCGAAAAAGGACAGTGTAAGAGGCTAGGAGGAGAAGTTTACTTTTTAAAAAGTTTTATTTACCTTTTTTAATTTGAGACAAAATGTCCTGTATCCTAAGCTGGCCTTACACCCCTATATTGCCTAGGATGACATTGAACTTCTGATCCTCCTGTCTCCACCAATGAGTGCTGGGATTACAGGCATGATGATGTACCAGCACAATGGGTCCCTGACATTTTAATTTAAAAGGGTGTTTCTTATTTTATTTACTAGTGCTAGGGATTAGTGATGCTGGGGCCTAAACTCAGGATTTCATGCCTACAAAGTCCTAGCAAGTACTCTAGCACTGGCTGTATTCCAATACCCAAAATCAGCAGTTTAAAATAAACAGCAATATCTGAAACCTGTTCAAAACTTAAAGCAAATCCTACTTTTTCTTTAATGCATAAAATAGTCTCTACCAACATTTTAATGTTGAAAAATGATGACGCCTGTAATTTCTAAAACTAAGTCTGTGTTCAGGTACCTTGTGAACAAATAGTTGGCCTAGAGAGTAGGAAGGAGTTATGGAAGAAAAGTAGAGAAGACTTAGAGATATCGTTGTTCACGATCCAACATTCCTATAGTGAGGGGGCGGGGTCAGAATGCATGCAGTCTGTTGCTAATATCTCTCTCAGATATCACAGTTATCTCAGTGAAATTACAGTTGCCAATAAAAGGTGCATCGTGCCTATGATGTGGAAGAGCATTCGTTTATATGGAGATGGTATGAAAGCAAAGCTATTGTTTTAATTGAAACTGTTTTTCCAGTCACAGAAGCATTTATTAAGACCTCTCAGGTGTAGGACAAGAAACCAAGAGAAGGATATTCTCTGTCTTCTGTGTTATTAGAAATAATCTTGTAGAGAAGATGGCGTTTACAGACACTTCTTAGAAGGATTAATTAAAGAAAACACATGCTCAATGAGCAAGCAAATAATAAGATGGTGTTAAGAGACATGAGTTTACTTGGCATTCAGAACCTAGAAAAGGCTTTTGTAGAAGTAGTTCAATTACATTCTATCATGGTTTCCATATTCCTTAATTTCTTTTTAAACATACTACGAAGGGAGCATAAAAAGACTCAATTCAAGTCATTTATAACAAATTAAATTTTACAGCAGTTTTCATATTTTATTTGAAAAATTATATTAGAAACATTATTTAGAATATTCTAAACAGTATCTGATGACCTTACCTGGTAGCATACATTTGCAAAACCAAAGTTATTGATGTTTATATAGTTCAATAGCATGGTGTTAGATCACTTATCATAAGGTCAATTTGACATAAGTACTGTACTAAAGTTAACTTCCATATCAATTTGGCACTTTATTTTCTGCTACTATAGGGAAATGGCTTCTTTAAATTTTACATTTTAAATTAAAATAAGCACTTATTTTAGGATGTTATAGTGTTGCTGTTAAATTATTAGGCCTATAATTATTATTATGACAGTATTTTCTAACTCGCTAGCAATCAATCAAGACACAGACACTTGTTATATTTTAAAATAGCCTTAGTTAACCTGGACAGGGCAGAGATTAATCCCCTAAACTACTTCCCATAGTGGGGCAGGTATGGAATACCTGTTCCAATCCCATGCCGTCTGCTTCTAATAATTTCTGTCAAACTACCTCCCATCCATCATCCCATATACTTGTTAGTGTTCTTCATCTGGGCCAGATCCTGCATCCATGCCAGTCATGTGCTTCTCCTCCACTTAACCCATGATGGCGTGACCTTCTTCTCCTCTCCCCTCCTCTCCTCTGGTCTTTTTCTTCTCAAGATTCTCTTTGTCTCCCCTAGCCCTGGAACCTTAGCCATGCCTATCCCGTTTGCCCTGCCCAGGTGTGATGGCCTTCTACTGGTCAAACAGGTTAGGCTCTTTGGCAAGGTGGGTCACAGAGCCAGCAAGCAGTAATTAGCATCAAAATAAATCAGATCAACCACCAACCTGACAGTTTTCAAATATTTTCCCTAAAATATCCGAACTATTCCTTCCTACAGCTGGCTAAAATTCATTGAATGGACTAAGTCGTTTTTGAGTGTCAAGGAAATGTAACTGACTTATTCAAAAACAAGCTCCCAATTACACTATTGCTGCAGTGGTTTTTTTAAGTGTGCATATACAGTCTTGCCTTTCTGAAACCTTTAATTTGCAGGTCCACATTGGTCTGTGCTGATAAACGTAAGTGAGACGTTTACGTTCGTTTTGTGAAGGCTGTTCTAGTATGGGAGGGGAGGAAGAGAGTAGACATGAAGAATTGCCATTGGTTCATGTGGAATCTTAGTTTGTACATATACAAAGGTGTCTATGACTGTGTAGCCTTAGAGACAGCCCTGAGGTTGCGCCCAAGCCAGGGATGGAACCCAACTACAGCTGTGGTTGGCGTTTTCTGGTTGGCGTCATGGTCCTGTAACACTTGGTCCCTTCCTCACTTTCAGATGACTCTGTAAGCATGCCCAGTGTGGTAAGTGAACAGGAAGCTTGTCTCTTGAGCACCGTTGGAAGGAGGCGGTTCTCCAGCCACGTCTCCAGCGCGTCTGCGCCTCAGTCTGACGTGGGCATGTTACCCAGCCAAAGGTAAAGGGCTAGCTTTATACTCTGTCTCATCCTCTGTGCATGGGTGGCAAATACACTCACATCATCCTACAAAGTCTGAAGGGGAAGCAAGCATGAGTTGTGTTTCTTAAGAAACTGTTCAACAAAGCACTTTCGAGTAGGTCCCTATGGGTCGTAGTTGTAGGTTTCTAAGCCAGGCTTCGAAATTGAGGCCTCTCCCTCAGGTCTAAGTCTCTCATTGAGGTATCCATAAATAGAAATGCAGTCCTTTATTCTGGTAAGTGACATCCTTACATGTCAGATTTATCATCAGGCAAGATAGTGAGTATTTTGGCCAGCCATACTTGATACTCTGGGTATTTAGCTTTCTGCTGTGTGATCAGTGTTCAACTACATGTTAGGGATGCTTCCCTAAGCCGAAAAGAGAACTCTGCCACTGTGTGGACACGGGCAGGCCACTCCCATACAGCTCACTGTTTCCCTAGCTATAATCTAAAGTAGGCTAAAATGATCTGAAAGGGAAATCCTGGATCAATACCTCTAAGAGTCAATGGTTAAGCCATTGAAAGCATTTTCTTTTGGTGTTCTCTGCTACATAAGAATGTAATTTTAAAAATCCGTTTGCGAACTCTTAGTTTTTAGAATGTTTATACTTTGGGAAACCAATAATACATAATCAAAGCTTAAATCTATGTTTAAATAAACACTCATATTTGAATTTTACATTTTAAAATAAAATTATAATAGAAAAAATTGACATAAAAGTTAATCTATTTTTTAAGCAGCTAATATTTTCATTTCAAGAGTTGTATACTTTCAAAGAATTGGTGTTGCCTGATTTTGAGCATGTTGTTTTATATTTTGCAATGCTGGGGTTCAACACACAGCCTTTTGGAAGCTAGGCAACTGAGCTATATCCCCAACTACTGTTTATTTTTATTGTTTATTTTTAATACCCTTAGACTCATTGAAGTACAATTTACACATAGCCTATAATATCAATAGAGATATATGATTGTGTTCAAATTAATTTGATTTATATACAGGAGTAATTATACTATAGGAATACTTATACTATAACCAAACCACTCAGGAAACAGTTCGTGTAACCTAGCATTTGATAATTTCCCTTTCAGCGGAAAAGATTTTACAAATAAATAATGTGTCAAGCAATGTGTACCCCAAAAATAACATAAGTAGTCAATCTTTGTAATGTTAATTTAGTGTAAGTTCTTAATTATCCACATATTTGTGTTGACAATAAAACTAAAATAGAATCTTTAATTAAGAAGGTTTCGATCTATTCAAAATAAGTCAAGCTACTAATTCTCTTTCTATGTGCAAAATAATAGGCCAACTTATTTTCAGGGAGAAATTTTAGCTAGTATAAACATATCCAAAAAGTTAAAAAAAAAAAAAAGACAATATTGCAAATCCCCTTGTTCTTGAATTACATTTTGGAAAACTGTAGGGAACACTACCTTTGTCCTTTACAATGATCCTCTCTCTGGGGACAGAGACTAGTTTTACAGTCAGTGCTTTGAGATTAAACTCTTCAGTTTTGTAGATACATAACTCTATAAAATTTAATACAGACATACTGAATGCCTATTGTCACTTAGCTGAGTGTGAGGCCTGAGGGAAAAGTGAATAAAATATAGCACAGCTTGTGTCCACAAATGTCGGTTCATCTGCATACAAATTATCAGCTCACCAACTGACAGGCATCTGTTGGATCTACAATTCAGTCGCTGGAGGATGTAGAACAGGGAGGTAAATGGGAGTTCCTTGTAACATTTTGATTACTGACATTTTCGTTGCAAAATTAGCAGGGGAAGTTGGGCTCTTTCTTTGCTTTTCTTAATGGCATCAATTTCCAGACTTTGGCTGTGGCCATTCATGGTAAGTGGTTTCCATGTGGTAATTTGTTAGGAAACACAGGAAAATATGGGGGTCTGGTCATTGAAATACTGTGGCCATAAAAATAAGTTTAAAATGATAACCAGCTAGCCAAATGGCTACCAAAGGAAGCATAGACTCATCTTCTACGGACCTACTCTGCAATGCGTTTCAGAGCTCATATGTCCATTTGGACTCATATTTAACTCTTGACCAATAAACAGAGCGCTCCCCTGAGAGTCGTAACCATCCGAAGTCTTTCTTCCCCCATTGCCTTGAGTCCTATGTCTTGACAAACCCAGCACAAGGTGAAATGGTTGACTGTCTCCTTTTCCTTCCCTGTTCTGTTAAATTTATTTTCAGTTCTTGGAAACAGAAAATTGCATGTTTTCCACCCCTCCCTTTTCCTTTTTTTTTTCCTCTTTTTTTCTTTTTGCATTTTCTCTCCCTAAATGCTTCATCTCCCTACCCCTCCTGCAGTGAACCTAATGTCCTCGATGACTCCCAGGGCCTGGCCGCTGAGGGCAGCCTCTCTAGGTACAGTGTCAAAGCTACCTGTCTATTGGTGTCTGTGCTGGGAAACTAGCTGTTCCCTGTCGCCTCCGTCTCTCTGTCACCTCCGTCTTCTCTTGCCCGTCTCGGTACCTATTTCCATCCTTCGCCCTTTGTTGTTCATGAACACACGAGCCTGGAAGTCAAAGGTGTAGCAAACCCTCCTTCTTTATAGCTTCAGAGATGACAAATAGTCTAAAACCCTTAATTTAAAAAAAACAAAACAAAACAAAACCAGAATTCTCTATGAGGCATGTGTAACCGATGTCTAAAATGTTTGCTATACCAAGGGCTAGAGATAACAGTTCAGTGATAGAGCAAACGAATAGCATGTGCTAGACTCTGGGTCCAATACCCAGTACATCCCCCAAAGCTTGCTATACAAAATGTTAAATTTCTCCCATCTAATCCTTCTTCCCCACACCGATACTGATTGTGGATTGCTTTGAGGGGTCTTTTTAGTACAACTCCCTCTCAGGGAGGGACTCCCTGTACTCAACCAAGTCAGTTGGTTTTTTTGTTTGTTTGTTTTTTTGTTTTTGTTTTTTGTTTTTTGTTTTTTTTAGCTAATATCATAAATGATAAGAAAACAGTGATGCTGTGAGAGGAGCAATGTCACTGCAATTTGTGGTTGCTTCTCTTTGGTACATGCTGTTTAACATGTCCTTATTGTACCTTGTTCAACACATGGAAAGAATATTGGATCTAGCACGTGAAAAAGCAAACGCAAACATTTCTTGATAAGTAGTAAGAGAAGTCATGCATTAGAAACCGAATGCCTAGACTATTTGCCCAAGACCTCAGAAACGGGTACTGCACCTTTAACACTCAGATAAGCCACGTCAAACATTCCCAATCTTGTGCTGTTGATTTACATACACACCTCTCAACTAATCCTCATTAGGGGCAATGCTTCTTGTTCATCCTTAGAGTGTCTTTGTCCCATCCCAAGAGAAAACAGTCCCAGAGCTGCTTTTTATAGTGAGTATAATACCCCTGTGTTTATTGCTTTATCACAACGATGAGGAAATGTTGAGAGGCCGTCCCTGTGAAAGGTTGTGTCTTTCGTTTTCTTTGCACCTTGTTCGGATTTCACATTTTCTTCTGCAGCTGAAAATGGGAAATTTGGTCCATCGTCGGGTCTTTTTTTTTTTTTTTTTAAACAGGATCCATAATTCACTACATTTATTTGTGTTTGCGAGCCCTTGCTTGGACAGATTAGTCTCATTGGTCAATGTGGAAGTGCTGTAGGTCAGAGCAGGTCAATAAGCACAGTCTTAGAGGTTTTCCTCTGAGTCCATGGTATTATCTACAGAACTCTCAACAAGTCTAGGAGGGGCAACAATGCTGTTCAAGTTGTAACTGTTTAATGCTCAAAATGTGCATATGGAAAACCTTCATTTCAGGAGGCAGAATCAGTGGCTCATTAAGGGGAGAAAGTACCAGTCAGGTTTCGGTTTGCGTAGCTCTGTACTGAGAATTTCCTAATTTGTCCAAAATCTACTTCTGCTAACCTAAGTTACGGTCCAGTGTGTACATGAGGAGATGGGAGCAGCATCTTTTTTGTTAGTTCTCTGAAGGACTTGGCCTCCTCTAGGGACCTCAGGGTTCACATCATTTTGAGTTATCTGAACTAATTCAGTGCAAAGCGACTGGACTAAGTATATTTGGGCTAGGTATGAACAATGGGCGAGTGAGAACCTTGTTTAGCATGCTGATGACCATCTTAAATCAGTTGTTGTCGGTCTGCTGTTGCTGACACTGGTTTCCTTCGGACCTTAGTGTTAGTAACCAAGCCCAGATGCGGTCAGTAAGAAACAAGAAGATGAGCACTTTGCTTTGGATTCTGAAATCCTTTCAGTGATGTGGAGACATCCTACCTATCAGTAGCACATCTACCGTCACCATATACTGCAAACTGTATCTTGGGAACACCACTGTGTCAGCAAGTTCTCTTTGGAGGAGAGGAAGTTTGAGCATTTACCAAAAGAAGGGATTGTGAAGTGGCGTGTTTTTATATAGTTTGTTTGCAGGCTTTCTTGCTTTTGGCACAAGAATTCTTTATACACATTATTAAAATCCAAAAGTAGAAAGGCTACTACTGAATTGCATGCAATATACACTCTATCTAGTACTTAGGGTCTAAAGTAGACTCAAAGTTATCCTGAAGAAAATCTGACCCAAGCGTACCAAGACACACACTGAAAGGGGAGCACTAAACCCTACCATCCTCTCCCCTTGTTTTTCTGCTTACTTTTTATAAGACTTTGCTTCTGACAGGCCAGTTGTTTTAGACAAAAGAAGCAAGTTTGACTGAGCAGGCAGAATGAGGGACCAAATAACCAGAGACCAAAATAACCAGAGAAGTGGGCAGGAACTAAACACACACACACACACACACACACACACACACACACACACACACCAGAAACTTCTAAGACTTTTTACTAAGTTGCACCAGTACATTTCTTTTTAAAACCCAGCCACCAAAATATCCATCATAAACATTGTTTTCTATTTAGTTCTTAAAACTTCCATTGAAACTTAATAAACTAAATCAAAATTTCATGGAGAGTCATAAAAACTCATTGTAGAGGTCCTGCAAACACACATATATACCACAGGCATGTTTTCTCTCTGGAATAACAGAGATGTAGAGAAGTTATTTAAGTCCTTAAGGCTAGATGTTTATAGCCGAGAGCCAGATTTGTCTAGGCACGTTAGGATATTTTAAAAAGCAGAAGTCGACAGCAAACCCTTAATTTAAGAATAAATTATCATGCCATTTTCTTCTTGGAAAAGTTTAATCGCAGTGAAAATTAAGAATGAAGTCCAAGTTTGAGCAAGACTATAGTCTGTAGTGTAGATAACAGCCTATGCAGTGGGGCGCACCTCATGCTCATACATGCCCCTAAGCGTGAAAACTTGCCCAGTACTCCTCAAGTGCAAGGAAGAATCCACCAGCCTGTAACACAGCTGAAAAGGCAGAGCCACGATGATGTCTGCTCTGACACACAGACATGCTCTTTGTCATTGCTGTGTCTTATGCCCTACTTCTAGTGTTCTATAACCAAATTAACGCTGAAGCCAAAAGTATAGAAAGAAGCAATAAAAACACCAATTTAATATCTAAGTAGTGTTGTTACCCAGTGCTTCTCCTCGACTTTTTATTTACGTGATATACTGCAATACATAGTTTATTTTTTATAATTTAACTCGCACAAATTACTCTTGCATTACTGAATGGCTCCGTGTGTACATAGCTCTTATTTAAATAGGTACTATCAGGTATATAATTAGAAAATACACACATATGGACACACTACAGTCCAGGCCATCAGACTGTAACAGTAAAAAAGAGTCAATCTTTGTCAGAATCATTTTCCTAATATTACCTAGATTTCCCATCTTATAAATTACTTTCTTGTATTATAAATAAGAACTAAGTTTTGCAGACAGTTGGAATCACACCAACTCTGCTGTACCCTGCTTGAATTTTCTTTTCTAGAATCTGCTTCTATCATTTGCCAATGTGATGTTTTCAGCAACTCAAAACGCAGGGGAAGGAAAGGCATGCCAACATAGGCCTGCCATGTAGCCCTAGCACTTGGGGGCTGCAGCAGGTGGATGGCATTTTAGGTCAGCTAGGGTAACATACTGAGGTCATGCCCCTCTACTACAAAAGATTGGATGTGGTGCCGCACGCCTTTAATCCCAGCACTCAGGGAGGCAGCGGCAGCTGGATCACTGTGAGTTCGAGGCCAGTCTGGTCTACAAAGCAGTCTAGGAGAGCCAGGGCTACACAGAGAAACCCTGTCTCAAAAAACAACCAAGCAAACAAAAAAAACCAACCAGACAAACAAACAAGGTTGTTTATTTACAAATGTGTTGCAAGATGTTAGTTTAAACTTGGAAGAGAGGTGCCAGTGCACACTTTTAATCCCAGCACCCGGGAGGCAGAATCAGAGAGATCTCTATGAGTTCCAGGCCAGACTGGTTTACAAAGCTAATTCTACAACAGGCAGTGCTAGCCTCCCCCGCCCAACAACAACAACAAAACTCTATTTATAAATAAACTTAGAAAGCTGAATTGGATTTTATACTTATTGTTCCATCTTAATTGGAAAAGAAAAAAAAAGCTGTCATTCTTAAAACTGAAGCTTTCAAGAAACCAGTCTCGGTATAGGATAGCTTTTACTATTTGATCCATTAACAGTTTTTAGTATTTGATCCATTACTCTGACAAACCTTGACATCATCTCAGCTTCTCAGTTTTTGTAACTATTGCACAGGAAATAGATATTCCAATTATTCAAATGGATTCAGTTGCCCTGAAGTATTTGTAAAACTGAGACTATCTGATGAAATGTAGTAGCTCCTTGATGAGGAAACTAATTTTGATTATTACATTTGTGGTAGACTCTGGATAGGACTGCCTCGAAAATTTAAAATAGAAGGCGGAACATAATACAGAAAGATTTTTTAGTATAAAGAGCTTGGCTTTTTCCTGGTTCCCACAAATAACTGAAGTATTATGAAGAAGCAGTCTATGAAGAAACAAAAGCTAAACTGAAGCTGACTTTTATATATAGTGCCAAAGTTAAATAAACTCCAAGAAATGAAAATTTTTGCATACAATATGTTCATTGTTAGCTTTTTTGGCTGTTTTATTACTCATAATTCACTGATGTGGCAAACAGAAATGTCAGCATCAAATTTCTAGGGCGAAGATAATTTATTGCCTGCAATGCATTCCAGAAACACGTTCTGTAATTTCATCTTTGACATGTACATTCTTACATTATTTACACAGAACATCAGATTGCTAGGGGAAATTTGGTATATTTCTCTGCTATAAGCCTCTCTTTCCATAGAGAAATGTTGATGCTCATGATCTTCCCCTTGGGGAAAACATCATGAACATAGTTATGCTGTGACATTTAACTCTCCAAGTACTGGCTTTTTTTGTTTTGATTTTTGTTTTTTTTCTTTCTTTCTTTTCTTGCATCATTTTTTTCTCACAATCTCAGGTTACTAAGTAAAAATGAGACAAGAGGACTGCCTCGTATTCATTTTCTCTGTCCAGTTGTTTTTGAAGTGTATTACCTACTTCCTTTTAGTATCCTAGAAGCAATAAACTCATTACAAGCAACAAATGTAAAACAAGAAAGCATGCTATATACGTCACTCTTCATACACAAACCATTTCACGTCAACTAACTTCTTTTCTCTACCTTAATGGGAGGTAGTTGGTAAGTATCAACCTCCCTTTACGGCCAAGGGAACTGAGGTGACATCTACATGTCAATGAAGAAGCCATCCCAACGGTAGCTTTGCTTGGTATTGGGAAAATTATGTTTCTACTTGTGTGCATATATATGCTTTCCAACTTAGCAGACACACATTAGCATGGATATTTAAGAAGGAGATGTCATTTCAGAAATGCCAGCAACATGGTCTGAACTGATTATCAGAATATGCTGTTATGTTTCTTTGGCGTAGATTTCCTTCACACAGCCTACAAAGTCATAAAGTAAATCAATAATCATTCGAGCTTGAATTTGGGGAAGAAAAGACATTTTAAACATCTCTCTCTCTCTCTCTCTCTCTCTCTCTCTCTCTCTCTCTCTCTCTCTCTCTCTCTCTCTGCACTTTTATGGGATTTTGTGTTACATACAGCAATGGTACAACCATATCCCTATTTCATAGAAAGTTTGGCAGATCTTATTGAGAATCATTGCTTTTTCTTCTGCTTAAAAAATGAGTTGGCCTTTAAATAAATGATAGCTTTGGCTGTACCAACTGTGATTGTTGACCAGCCATAAGCACACAGGGAGTATCTGAATGCCCATCTTGTTTCTAATTTCTTTTACT
The DNA here is from genome assembly GCF_964271855.1 of Acomys minous. Taxonomy (NCBI): domain Eukaryota; kingdom Metazoa; phylum Chordata; class Mammalia; order Rodentia; family Muridae; genus Acomys; species Acomys minous. The sequence goes on along the minus strand of NC_140486.1, from coordinate 107,526,658 downwards.
CAAAGTGTAACAAGGTGTATTTCTGTAGCACATTTAAAAACAGGAATGTGTAGATATAATCGTTTTATTTCTTTTTTTTTCCTGGACAGTTGCTAGGTGGGTTCCTTTGTGTGATATTTTACCTTAACAGTATCTGTAGATGACTCTCCTTTTGCAAAGACAAAGACGTTATTTAATCATAAACAGATTAATTACATTGACATCAACCATAAGTTAAAATATCATATGGGGCAGAGTGCTTTCTCTTTTCATTCTCTCTTTTATTATAGATACCTATGATACATGCATGGAGAATGAAAAAGAAGCATGACCCATTTCAGTATGTTCAGCGTCACCCAACACTAACGTAGCAGACCCTGCCAGTAGTCATTTTTGCTTATATGAGACACACATACACAGTAAATTTGGGGGGAGCAGACCACTCCTTTCATTAACTGCATACTTCGCTTGAGTGCAGCTAATTGAGTTGCCCTGACAGTTTACTTTGCCAGCCTTTTAAATCTAAAATAATTTCAAATGCGTTTAAAATTTCTTCTACCTATATGACTATTGATTTGCCCAGCTGTCACAGAGACTTCAGGCTGCAAACATGTGTTGAATGTGTCCCTTCACCCAAATGGAATCTGTGTCTGATGTGTTCAATATCTGTCCATCTTATTTTCATTTAAATTGGAAGTTTTAAAACAGGTGTTCCCATCCGTGTGACAGAGTTGTTTGTGTGTGTTTGTCGCCAGCATTTCCATTCCCCTTGGAAAAAAAAATTGAGATTAGAACATGACATGCTAAGCCTTTTGATGGCTTCCAAACCAGGGGTGTGATCGAACCAACGTCCTGCTGAATGACAGACACGGCATCAGCGATTGAAAACAGAATCTCAATTTTGACAGCTTGGGGCTACAAGGCCTTGTCCCCGTTTCCAAGCCTTTGAAAATTCCTTCCCCAGGGACTCTTTCCCAACCATCCTTCAAAGATAACGGTATCTTTGAAGTGACTGTTCCATATAAGTGATTTTTGGCTAACACCCATCAGAGAATGGTCCCCTGCGCTCTCTCCGGGATAGACTAACACTGTTGATGCTTGGCAGGGTGGCAAGTGTACAGAGTGAACCTGGCCAGCAGAACGTCCTCCTGCAGCAGCCACTGGGGAGGAAGAGGGGCCTGAGGCAGGTAAGAAGACCCTGAAACGCTAAGAGGGTCATCCTGTAAGGCGGGAGCGCCACTTGCTTGTTAATGTTTGTTGAGATTACACTTTGGCCTTCCAGCCTGAAACAAGCAGTGCGCAGGATCCTTAAAGCTTGGCAAGTGCTTGGGCAAGCTAAGCGCGCAAGGCTTCTATTTCAACTACGAATCTGTTATTGTGCAAAGCTGATTATTTGATAAGGGATGTCAGGCCGATAGGTCCTCTTGTTCTCTATTTGGCAAGTTTCTTTCCCAGCCAAACTGGCAGTGCTTTCACGGGCTCTTTCACGCTTTACCAAATACCTGCTCTTACAGCGGGGCAAAGACAGATCCTTCCTCACTCTGAGAGTAGAGAATTGATATTGAAACAGAAGATCATATTTTCAGCTGGGTGCTGTGATGCTTATCCACACTGCAAGAATATAGGAGGCTGAGGGAAAAGGGTGTGGGGTTGGAGGCCAGCCCGGCTCCCACTGTTAGAGGCAACCCGGCTCCCACTGTTAGAGGCAGCCCGGCTCCCATGGTTAGAGGCCAGCCCGGCTCCCATGGTTAGAGGCCAGCCCGGCTCCCATGGTTAGAGGCAGCCCGGCTCCCACGGTTTGAGGCAGCCCGGCTCCCACGGTTAGAGGCAGCCCGGCTCCCACGGTTAGAGGCAGCCCGGCTCCCACGGTTAGAGGCAGCCCGGCTCCCACGGTTAGAGGCAGCCCGGCTCCCACGGTTAGAGGCAGCCCGGCTCCCACGGTTAGAGGCAGCCCGGCTCCCACGGTTAGAGGCAGCCCGGCTCTCATGGTTAGAGGCCAGCCCGGCTCCCACGGTTAGAGGCAGCCCGGCTCCCACGGTTAGAGGCAGCCCGGCTCCCACGGTTAGAGGCAGCCTGGGGGTGGTAGTAGAATACAGATTTCCTTGGGTAAGATTCCTCCTCCCTTCTCAGCCCCTTCCTCTTGTGCCCTCTTCTTCCATCTCACCTTCACACTCCTCTCTTCCCATCTCTCACTTCTCAGTTTCTAGACAGGGTTTCGCTATATAGTCCAAGCTGCATAGGATCCTCCTGCCTCAGTTTCCTGCGTCCCGGGATTCCAGGTGTATACTACCACTCCTGGCTCATATATTAAAAAACTGAGTAAAGCTCTGGTTGTTGTATCTGGGGGCCTCTCACTTCTGATGCTTTGCTATCGGCTTAGGTTTCTTAATACATCTCTCTGAGCGTTGAGATATATGTCCAACTATAGCTTTTAGGTAAGCAAAAGGCAGGTGTTGAGCATGATTTTTGGTTTCTGGTAAACTGGAATTCTCAAATTTGGCATTTCAAGTCCATGAAAGCTCCATGGCTACAGGAAGGAAGAGGTAGGCCAGTCAGGGCCACCTGAACACAATATCTGTTCCTAGACCGTGGTACTTTCTTACCACTTCTATTCTTAATCTATTTTCTTCAGCTCCGCCGCCCTCTTCTGTCAAGGCAGAAGACTCAAACTGAACCCAGAAACCGTCATGGAGCTCGACTGTCTACCACTCGCAGGAGCATTCAACCTAAAACAAAACCATCTGGTGAGGGAGCCTTCTTGTCCCTTCTGACTGGACCACTGTTTTGATGGCAGGCAGGCAGAAGGCCTGGAAGGCCTGCAGAAACAAACTGAGCTGATGCGAATAACCTCACCTTTAGGGAGCTCTTAGGATTTGTTTCCCAAGAAACTTTACCACTTTTTTTTTTTCTTCTCCTCATCTTCCCCAGTCTTCCTCCACTTCCTCTCAGTGAACCTAGGTAAATGGAATGATCCAAGGTAAATTGTTAATATTCTGAAACCTGAATGTAAAAGGCTGTATTGTTCTTCACTCAGCTAGAATATTCCATGTCTTACTAAAGGCAAAGGCACACTGAATAACTCCCGGGGCTTTCAGTCCCAGGACCCATTGCTGGGAGGGTCATTTGAGATGTTAATCTTTGCAAATCTTAGGCTATTTATGTAGAAGTGATCTTCACTCCTCTTCTATATAAGAAGGAGAAACTAAAATACACAAAGTGGTCACATAGGATCCCATTTATTACAAAGCAGCAGCGTCTTTGTGATGGATCACTGGTTAATGCCAAGTATTAAGCACCAGCAGTCGATTCCTCTCCTAGTTTTTGGTTCGCCTCTTACAGCTGATCAGAAGCGATCTGTGACGTTCATTGAGGCTCAGCCAGAGCCAACAGCTGCCCCAGCAGAGGTGCCTCCTGCCACAGGCCAAGCACCAGGCAGCAGCCCAGGCCCGTCTAGGAAGCCGGAAGGAACAGACAAGCCAGTGCTCACATCCTCTCCGGCCATTGTTGTGGCGGATCTTCATAGCCTGTCTCCCAAGCAGGTGAGGGCACGACAGAGACAAGGCAACGCCTGCTCCCTGCATCCTTATTGGCAGGGACCACTTAGATATGCACATCTCTTCCAGATAACTAAGTCTGGTTCTGTAGCATGTTATTGCCCAAGCAGACACTATTGCTGCCATTGCGGAAAAGAAAATGTATATAAAGTGTTTGCCCAATGATGTATCTATAATTAAGAAGGACCAAGGGAAGTCTTAATGGGAAACATAAAACAAATGATTTTTTCGGCTGGAATGATCACTGACAACAGAAACTTGATCGTGGTTGAAGTCTTTTTCAGTCACAGCAAGTGAAGTTACTAGCATCGATGAAGCCTTTACATAGATTTCTGTGTCCCAAAGATCAGATAGGCTTGAAAGTTTTTCCTCGCTCTTTTAATATTATTTTCTTTTGCTCCTATAAATAAATTTCTACAGGGATCATATTTTTGATATGATATTCAAAAGAAAACTAGATGGTAATATTAGCAGACACATTTGCATTGGCTTTAACAGGTAAAAAGAATTGTAGCACACTGTTTATATCATTTCATTTTTATAGCCTATAGGATAAGCATGGCCCTTACCCTCCCCCACCAAAAAATAAACATTTATGTCAAAGGTTTTGGAAGCTACAAGGGTCCTTACAGATTCTACCTGTGGCATAGGCTGGAATTCACCTTTGACTTCGTGTCCAGTTAGAGCTCTACAACATTTTTAAAATGTTCTTCTCTGGTACCCATCTTACTCTATATGATGCTATGATCCTTTTGATCACAGAGTGAGCCCCTTCTTGCTGAAGAAGGAGAAAAAAGGGAGGCTACAGAAGTGCAAGGTGCTGCAGCACACAGCCCCCTCTCCACTCAACTGTCAGACCCTGATGACTTCGCTGGCCTTGAGACATCCAGCCTCCTACAGCACGGAGACACTGTCCTTCACATCAGTGAGGAAAATGGCATGGAGAACCCCCTGCTGTCCAGCCAGTTCACTTTCACTCCTCCTGAGCTGGCGGAGACCGATGCAGCACTAGATGAGTCCCACGTTTAGCTCTGAGTCGCAGGAGCTCTGCACGCAACAGAAGAACTGCTGGCGATAAAATGCTTTTGATGCAAGTGACTCATTCTAAAACAGCACTTTATATAGCCCGTCAGTGGCATTAAGTCTGAGTGGATTTTGCTGCCCAAACTGCTAATATTTCATAAACATCTTAAAAATCAATAGCTAAAAGTTTTTAGTTGTCTGAGGACCGCAAAACCAGAGATGAATAAGGGGAAAGAGCCATTTCACAGCATGCTGTGTATAGCTCAGTGTGAGCTCGCTGTGAGCAGCTAAGACTATATACCACTACAGTCAGCTGAGAATATATAATATTACTGCCCTCTGAATACTAATGATATGTTCTAAAAGGGAATGCAGTCTTTTAAGATACTCATACTATACGTCTCATGAAAATGTTTATTTTTGTAGCTTCAAAATTTTACATTAGGTGGCTATATGCATATCAATTTACATAAAAACAACCACTAAGTAAAATAATTAGATTATTAGAGAAAGTTAATTACAAACCTTGCAGCCATTGTTTTTTGGTCAGTAATATAGCCAGTTATTTAAAAAACAAACAAAATGCTATTTTCAGAGCTGTGGATTTTTCAAAATTTATTTTTTAATTCTCCTTTTCACTATATACTATAAATCAAAATTCTAATGCCACATATCATTCCATTTCACATCTATTGTATTAGAAAGAGAATATTCTAGAACTTCTCAGACATGATTCTGAATTAATAGCATAGACAGCTATATGATTATAAAAAGCTAAATGTAAATAGCATCGCTTGGAAGAGATGGCATATCCTACTTCTAGCCCTGACTACATCAATGTCAAAATTAGGATCTTGGGAAAGGAGTTACCTTCCCTGATAGTCCTCGTGCCTGCCCCTGGAGGCATATTTTCATACATTAAAGTTAAGTTGTTAGAACTAGATCAGAATATAACTTTTTCTCAATAGTCAAATATTCTATGACCCTTAGGCAATCTCAGCTAATGGGGAACAGTCAGACTAATTAATTTCTTTATAGACTCAGACAGCCTGTATATATGACAAATAGGGCTTTAACTTGAAGTGCAGTTACTTCAAAAAAGAGAAAAAGAATAACATTTGAAAGGCCTGTAAGGCCAGTACTTAGTGGATTATTGAAGGGCTGGGCAACATGCAGTTCATAAATGGTTTTCAAAAGTTTAGCCGTTTACATTAGAGAAATGTTACATAACTTCTAACCATTGAAAATCTCATACACATACCTACATTGGTATGAGTGTGTGTGTGTGTGTGTGTGTGTGTGTGTGTGTGTGTGTGTGTGTGTGTGTTAGTCTTCAAGCAGAAGTTAAACAGAGTTTTATTATGTTGAGATGATTTTAAAATATATTCTATATGCTCAAACGTTGACTGTGTTGGCTATGAAATGTACATGTATATAAAGAGGAGACCTATAAACACAAACAAATCATAAAGAAAATGATTTCTATGTTAGAATTGTTTATTAAATAAGCACAGCTTATATTGTGACTTATAAAATCAAATATATTTTGGGGCTATGGCCTCATTCACCAGGAGAATGAAAGTTAATCTATAAATTAATTAGGATAGAATTTAATATCCCCTAGGTCAGAAAATCAAGGCTATACCATCATCACATCTTGGCCTTTTGGCTGAGAGCAAGTGTGGGAAATCAAGGAGATAGGTGCATCTCTTTTATGTCATAACATCTTCACATTGTTTCTATTTAATGCTGAATTCATTTCTAAGTGCAGAAGTAGAGCTGTAAGTGGTTTTCTGGTTCTAAGCTGATATACATTTGCCTGTTAAAAAACTATGCTGCTCACTTAGCATTAGAGGCCTTATGTTTGGTAATTACAAGTGTCTCTGTTATGAGCGTCTAAATGTCTGTGCTTTGTTCCCATTTCTGGATTCTTGATTCAAAAATCTCTATTATTGTGTCAGATATTTAAGAAGTATAGAGGTCAGAGAATTGTTAAATACTTAATAAGTTAACCCTAAATACCTTTATATATTTTAAATGTGTTGGACTGTTTGAGAAATGACTTTCCTGGTCTGTCTGCCTTTTAACTGTTGTGTATGGAAGTCTGTTAGAAACTTTTTCAATAAGCTAAGTAATGTTTTACCTTGAAAAAAAAAAGATGTGTTCACTCTGAGAAATAGGGGTGTATAGAGTGGACATGCGTAGTGTTGGGACTTTTGAGATTTCGCAAATGTGTGCATCTATTCCATTTAAGGTGTCCTTAAATGTATTGAATGTAATGTATTGAATGTTTATGTGTGGTGACTAAAGTATCTATATGTATGTGCATAAGACTGTCACAAGATGTATTCTCAGGAGTACTGTTACCTGGAGTTTGAAGGAATAACTTAAAGAAAACATTTAGGGAAGATAAGCAAAAAAAAAAAAAAAAAATTGAGTTAACTGACAATCTTTGGTAATAGTCAAAATGTGAGTAAGAACTAATTATCACATATGATCAATATAATATTAGTAAAAAAAATAGGTCATTTCTTAATATGTGATACTTCTTAATATTTCTCATTCAAAGGAAGGGTAAAACAGGCACCCACTTTACAGATACTTAAAAAAAAAAACTACACCCAATGAAGATTGCTCCTTTGGAAAGTAACTTTATAGAGAGACTTTGGAATAAAATCATATCATCCATGATAGTGGGTACAGATTTGTAGTATTCAGAATAAAGCAGTTTAAATCCTGGATCCAGAATTTTCTAGAACAAACATTTTACTTTCATTTTTAGCATTCACTGCACTCTATAATTCTATTAACTTACTTGATTCCTCTAACAAGCAAAGTGAGTTACTGAGTGCCTTGGAACAAACCATAAGAACGGTAGTGTCAAAGGGCACAACTGGGCACATGACAGTGCTGGAGGTAACAGCTGGTTCCCTACTTTGAACCTCTATGAGTAACTTAAGACAGGATGGCTTTTCTCCTTTAGCATCTGTTCTTCCAGTCAGTGAAGAAGTTTCTCCACCTTGCTGCCACCTCTTTGAGTTCCCAAGGAAATAATAGTGTTTTCCACCAAGATCTATAGGGAAGAAAGGGTCATAAGTGAATAGAATTATAGCCCAAAACATGAGCTAAATACCTTCCTTGAGTTATGCAGGATACTTTACTTCTGGAGGACCCTCCAGACTTGGCTGCTGTCACGTAGAGCCCCACTTTTACTCTGTGACCTCACACTACCAATCCATGGCCTTGTGTCTCAGCAGTGAGAAAGCTGTCCCATGTCCTCTTTACTTTTGTGGGACTCAACTGCAGCATTTCAGAAGCAAACTTTGATTTGACACTCAGGAGAATAAAAACAAGTTGAGGGCAGAATGTATTTGAAAAAGTTTATGATAAATTTACTTATATTATTTAAGGACCATTTAGGATCATAAATCTATGTACCTCCATGATATTTTTTAATCGTCACTGTGACCATGGGATTAAAGTCCTTTATTAGCCATTTTGTAGGTAAAAACAAAGGATTAACTATATAGACAACTTCCCTCAGATGACTATAAAGTCTGTTATGAATACTGAATGACCAAAGAGCATGGAAAATGCATACGAGTAAATACTGAGATGTTTATGAAAGATATTTATGAAAGTTATTGACTTCTGTGTTTGAATATGCACATATAATAAAAATAAATCTAAAATCATTTACTGTGCTCTAATTTCATTTCTCTCCATTGGGAATGGACCAGCTCGCTCAGGATTGTTTTCGAAGGCCTGGAGTGTGCCCTCCTTTATTCATCTCTTGTTCCTCAGACCTCTCTACTCTATACCTGGCCTAAAGTCACCCATCCGGAAAACAGCTTCCGGCCCTCCACCTGCACACTTGCTGTCCACCCGCTGGCGTTTCTCATCGCCTGTCTTTCTAAATAAAGCAGAAGGCAGATAAGGGAGACCTGGAGCCACCTTGACTTCACAGCCCAGACTGTGGCCTGCCGGAATGCTGGAATGTTCCCAAGTCAGGACGTTGAAGGCTTCGCTGTCCTCTGACTGTGGCTGTAGAAACCACGGCATCTAAATTACCCACCAGCTATGTTTTTAGTAGCTTTTTGAAGTACCCCGTCCTTGCTCTTTAAGAATTGCTCTTGTTCACTCCATGTTTATATTCACATAGATTTCCATTTCTTTCTAAATACATTTGGCATTCAGGACACTTAACCATTTCAGGAATTACGGCTGAACAGTAAAACAACTCCATCAACTCTGTCTCCTGCAGAGGAAGCAGGAGTAAAGAAGCCTAAGAAATTCCTACGCTGAGTACTTCCTCAGTCACCTCTTCTCAGCACCTAGACCAGGAACATCACCGAAGAGAGGACTGAAAGACTAAGCTAGAGAGTGGGGAGAAGCGCTATGAAATACTGTCTGCAGGATATGGCAGCGCTGATGCAGTTCTGAGCGGGCAGGCAACCGTGGATACCTGCGCAAAACCTACAGACACACCAAGATTTAAGTAGGAGAGAGAATAACTGGGAAGAGAAAAGGGGTCAGGAGGAGTAGCATGGAAGAAGGTAACGATATTTAATATGATCACAACATACAGTATACATGTATGAAAGGGTTAAAAAAATAAAATTTAAAAACTAAGTCCTACATTGCAGGCAGTAGTCTAGCTGATAAGCCCGTTGAACAATACTCAATAAACTATTTTTTCTTACAAAAAAAAAAAAAAAAAAAAAAAAGGAAGCCATTATACTAAGACAGAAGGCACTTGAAAAATCCATCAGAGGAGGTGGAAGCTCCGCGCCGGCTCCGCCCCTAGCCAGCCAGCTGAGAGCCCCGCCCCTCGAAGGAGGCGGGACATCCTCGCCGCAAGGCAGCTGCTTCCGGCAGAGTCCGGAAGACAGTGAGGGGAGCGAGGGGGCGGAGCCAGTGCTGTGCGCCCAATCGGGACCAAGTGTTGGCTGGCCCGGGCTCTCGTGGGCTCACTCGCTCTAGGGAACCGGCACCATGGCGTCGGGCTGCAAGATCGGCCCGTCCATCCTCAACAGCGACCTGGCCAACCTGGGGGCCGAGTGCCTGCGCATGCTGGACTCGGGGGCCGACTACCTGCACCTGGATGTAATGGACGGGTAACTCCGCGGGGCTCGGGGCGGGCTGGCCACGCGGGTCGCGTCGCTGCACCTCAGCGAGCGCCTGTTGGGTGCACGGCGCCCCTGTGCGACCGACGGGCGGCCTCGCCAAGCGCGCTGCTGAGGGCACCGAGCCGGCCCCGGCTGCCTTCAGGGCCCAGTCCCCAGCCCTTACCCACACCCGGTAACCTGTGCTGATAAGACCCCGGGAGCCACCGTCAGTGTTCAGGACATTTGTTTCGTAGGGAAACTGAGGCCCAACGGGACAGGCACGACTTGCTCAAAGTCAGATAACTAGTTTCTTGACAAAGCCGGGAGCCCGACTCGTCCGCGGTTACGAGCTGGACACCTGGATGTGATAATTAAGTGAGACCACTTGCTGGCTAACAAGCTGCTTCAGCCTTCGTTGAGTTCGGTTTCAGTGTTAGGAAAATGCAAGTGTTACTGATAATAGAACGCTCCGCGTCTTTGGAAAAATGAAATGAGCAAGTCCAGAGCCTGACATGTAACAGAGTCTCTGCAGTTGTTAGTTGTATCGAGTAACCATTCGAATTCTGATTTTCCTGTCTATTTTCTCTTCAGGCACCCCTGCTCTTCAGGGAGGTCAGGTTTTTTTTTTTTTTTTTTTGTAAGTAATCTTTAAGCACTGTAGTTATAGCTTATATCGCTCAGAATCAGTGTACAAGTTTCCCAAGTTGGTTATAAAGTGAGTAAGCAAACCTAGACCCAAAGGAGGCCATAAGACTTGCTCAAGATTACAGAAGATTGTGACAGACTTGGAACTTGAATCTTCTTGGCTTTGGCTAGCATTTCCCATTGTAAGTTAGCGTAAAATTAGAAAAAGCCTTGGGGTGAGATAGAAAAAAAAATAAGTTTATTTCAAATAAGCAAATCTGTTTGTCCTAAGTCACATTGGCAAATATGTATTATTTACAAGAGGTTCATTAGTTTCTTTTCTTGTTGGGGGTGAAACTGGGTGTTGATGTTCTGTTTTTGAGACAAAGTCTATGTAAATCGAACTGGCCTCAAACTCAGAATCCTGCCTCATCTTCCCAATTGCTGGGATTACAGGCATCTGCCAGCACACTCAGCTGAGCCTTTTCTTTTTAAAGCAATTGGCTTCTCTGTAGCAATTTTGTCTCCTTTTGCTCTCTGTGGATGGTGGTTGGTTTTTGGTGCCTGAGGAATTGTAGGGTCTCACCATGAGATGGGCTCCATGTATATAAATGAGTCAGTTTGTTACAGACTGAAGGAATGGAAAACATTTCTTTTCAGTTTACTAATAGGAATATTGGTGATAGCAGTATTTAGAGCACTTGACTTTCTGTTCTGGTACTTTTATTAACCTTATTTTTTTAATGCCCCCCCCCCTTTTTTTGAGAGTATAATTAAATAATTTCCTCTTCCCTTTCCTCCCACCAGACCCGCTCATAGACTGTTTACTTCCTTGTTCTCTTTCAAATCTATGGCCTCTTTTGAAATTGTTATTACACACATACTTGTATATGTCCGCACGTACATAAATGTGACCTTCTCGGTCTCTGTGGTATTACTTGTGTGTATGTTTTTAGGGCTGGCCATTTGGTATTGAGTAAGACTGTGCCTCCTGCTCTCAGCATGCTTTAGTTATCTAGTTCTTTGTGAGGGGCCAGGGCCCTGTGGCCTGTTCAGGTACTTTTTGAGGTTAACGCGTTATCAATGAAAAGTAAGGTACAGTGCTGAGTGGCCTAGGTGCCCCCCCCCAACACCCCCCCACCATCCCAAAAGTAATGGTGGAACCAAGGTTAGAAGCAGTGTAACAGCCAACCATGTCTCAGAAGTGCTTTTTGTTGGTCCTGGGCTTCCACACTCTATGGCCTGGACGGGCCAGTACTAATTTATATTTGTGAAGTCCCTGGGAGCAGGCTCTGTGTCTCTTGAAGTAAAGCTCTGTGCAGCCATCTTATCATTGCTTAGCAATAGCAGGAAGCATCTCTGAAAGTCACTTTGCCCCTCCCAACCGACCCCCTCATCCCACGGCAGACAGATGTTTTGTAAATACAGCAAGATTTTTAATTTTATATATTGTTACTGGCTTGGAAAGCCTAATTTCTTCATGTACAATTTTTAAGCCTTTTAATCTTTACCTACTTCTTTTTTTCCCCTTTGAAGTAAAAGCTTTTTCTATTCATTTCTGAAAGAGGAAACCAGTTTAGGGAAGTACAGTCTCCTTCCCATCGCCCTGGCAGAGTAGACCAAAGCTGATGGAAGCTGGTGTCGCCTCCTCAGCCGTGTGCTGCAGGACAAAAGCAAACTCTGGCATCCTTTCACGAAGGTGGCCAGCCTCAAAATAGTTTTTTCTCTTCTCCACTGAATACCCACCTCCCAGGCTTTGTTTTGTTTAGTTTTTCCTGCTTAAAACTGAATTTATTTAGAAAGACGGAAACTGGGTTGGGAAACGCTAGGTGGCCAGACACAAGTATGGTTAGGTATCTGAAATATACAGGGCTGGTTTATTTTCTGGGGGAAAAAAATTTTTTTTTTTTTTTCGGAAAAACATTTGAGGAAATGGCTGGCATGTGGTGAACCCAACCATAGTAGCAGAGCAAATAACTATTTGTAAATTAGTCATCAGGATTTTAACTTGGGAAGATGTCACATGAATACTGAATTTCTGACTTTTGGGAGTGGGGCAGGGTGGGGACATGGAAGAATTGGCCACCATGTTCTGTATTCTGGTAAGGCCATGAGGGGCTGGAGTTGAGTGAGGCAAGCTCCGTTAAGCCACTTAGTTACTCTCTGTGTCCTGTGCCTTACCCCTCCAGCCTGTCTCATCTGTTCAGTGTTGCTTTCCAATTGTTGCCTGCCAACTGCCACCAGCCAGTGCCTCTATGACTCCTGGTTCACAGGAAGATTGCTGGTGCTAGTCTTGGTACATTTTGTACTGACTTTGATCATCTTACCATTTTGTTTGTTGATCTATCTGCAACAGACGAATTCTAGATATTACTAGAGCACAAGGCTGGTGATGGAGAGAGATGAGAGAGGGCGCTTACATTCCCGCACTACAGTAGCTATGGCTTAATCCCAGCAAACTCCCTGTTTTGAGAAGGAGGAAGTCTTTTCTGCATTTTATTTCTTTCAGGTTTTACTCCAAAGGCTTGAACTTGAGGGGGGAAATGTCAGAATTCTGGGGAATTCCTTCTCTTAGAGTGAATTAGTTTAGGATTTTATAGTCTGGTAAGAAATCTGAAGCATTTGATAAAAATTCATGTTCTTAGGTCTCAGTAGCCCTCATGAAGTGGCTGTAAACCCCTTGATAGTTCATGTTAGCTGGCAGTTCCAAGACACCCCATGCGTTTTTTGCCATTTTTTGGTTATGGCTTAGCCACAAGCCTTTAGTTCCTTGTGAGAATTGTGGCGCATTTTGTGCTCTTGGTGAATTCAGTTAAGCCAGTTCATTGAATTCATCACCAGGAGCACAGATTGTTCACAACTTGACAGTCAGTAGTTTTATGTTATTCTTGAGTTTCTCAAGTAAACTTGTATTTATTTGCTTCTGAGTTTCTCTGCCCATCTTTTGTCACTATATTTGCTTTCATAATAGATGAAACCTAAATTTGAGCAAACTAATTGTCAAGGCCACACAGTAAATTAAAAGAACAGTATATGTAATTAAAGTTGTAGGACAGTCCTTGGGGTTGCTGCCTGCTTACCTGATGCTTATTTTTCCGTGTCAGTAGCATGAGTGTGTCATCAAGCCCCGGTAGTGATTGCTGAAGACAGGCCGTGGGATAATCTTCTAAATGCTTAGAAATGAAACCTCCAAGGGGTGTGGTTCACACACTTAGCCACACTCGCCCACTCGTTGCGTCCTGCTCAGGTTGATTCAGAGTGTGAGTTCCTGCCGCCTCCCCAGGTCTGTTGTTCTTGTTGTCACTGTATTGGCAGTGAACGCAGTGATTAGGAATGGACTTTGTAGCTATTGCTCGTGTTAACTCTTGCCACCAGCACTCACTGGCCGGATGACCCTGGGCTGCACTCTCACCTGTAAAACACAGGTGCTGCTGTCCATGGGCCACCAGATGCAGAGTTTAACGGATGGCAAGTGTTTGGAACTTTACCTAGACCACAAGTTCTTCAACAGCTCTTCTCCTGCCTGTCATCTAAACTTAAAAAGCCTTAACCGCTGGGCAGTGGTGGCGCTTGCCTTTGATCCCAGCACTCAGGAGTCAGAAGCAGGGGCATCAGACAGATCTAAGGCCGGCCTGGTCTACAGAGCGGGTTCCAGGACAGCTAAAGCTACACAGAGAAACCCTGTCTCAAGAATGAAAACAAACAACTCAAAAAGCCTCTGCCACGGTTGACTCTTTCACTACTCCCTGCTGGCAGGCGCTCTTAGTTCTGCCCGTCTTTAGCATTTTTACTGATTGCTAGCATTAATGTCTGCCTGCCTTCATGCAGCTTATTGTCCAGTTGGTCTTCAAGCTTTATTGTATTTTATTACCTGCTTCCTGCCCTAATAGCCCAGCTGATATTTATAGTGCAGTAAACACCAAGCACCTGCGTGTGGCATTGGATACCCTTCGTCTGGTGGCGCCTACTCCCGGCTTGTCCACACCTTTTCCCCTTTGACCTAAGCTTGGTCTTTTCTGCCTTCTCAGCTGTTTCTGATCCTACTTATCTCGATGGTCCACAAGCCCCACTATCTTGTAGTGCTTCAGAATTCCACAGAATCCTTGCTTCGTTTTAGTCTGGCTTTTGCCGTTCTCTTTCTTCACATTTCCATGCCGTCATCATTCAGCTTTTCTCAAAGCCTCGATCCAGGAGCACAGCACTGTACTTTATGTCTTGCTAATGCAGCAGGTGAGTGGGATTTCATCTTCTCTTTCCCGTGTTCTGGGCACGATGGGCCTTATCAGCTGCTAGGCAAAGGGAGAGCAGGAAAGGGGTGCAGGCTGACTATGTGCCATCCAGAATGCTTATAGCCAGAGTGGTCTCAGAGTTGGGATTTTATTTGGATCTCAGTATATTTGTGTGTACCTAATAAGTTACTTTGGAGGTGCGACCCAGGTCTTAGTTCATGAAATTAATTTTTCTTTTGAAGCTTCATTTACTTTCTATAGCCTTTTTTTTAAGGCAGTATTTCTGTAGCCAAGGATGACCTTGATCTCCTGACCCTCTTCCCTGCACCTCCCAGGCTATGGGGAAGTGCACCACATACACTGTCACAGCACTTTAGACTTTCTTGTCAGTGTGCCTGCAGTCATATAATGAGTGAGATTTGCCTTTTATGCGCCCCAGTTTTATAGGATTTCAGATTAGGAGTGCTTAGCCTATGCTCTTTATGTTCTACAGGAACATGCATCACTTAAGCTCATAGGCCATTGAGGAGAACTGTCACAGGCGCAGCTGGGAAATGTAGTCCCTTGCTGGGTTAGCTTCCTACTTAGAGCTATCCTGCAGCTGTAGTTGGGGAATTACGGTGAGTTGTTGACCCTCTCATTCATTTCTCGCCAGTGAGATGGGGTGAGGTGAGTGAAGTGAATACAGACGGGATTGTAAACTCTGTGCTTGTGTCTTTATAAAACACAGTACATGCTGCACCCAGCACAGGACCTGCACGTGGGCAGGGGTTTTCCTAAATATTTAAG
Organism: Acomys minous; assembly: GCF_964271855.1. Lineage (NCBI taxonomy): Eukaryota > Metazoa > Chordata > Mammalia > Rodentia > Muridae > Acomys > Acomys minous. The sequence goes on along the minus strand of NC_140486.1, from coordinate 107,511,352 downwards.
TGAGCAGCAAGTGCTAGGACAGGAAGATGAACTAAGGAAGTTAAAGGATGCTTTGGGGTTGGTGTCAGGCTGACTTAATTTGAATTCTGTTCCACAGATTACTAACAGGCCGATTGAAGGGTATTAGTCACCATGTTCTTCATATTTATTTTACTAGTCTGAGGTATGAGGAAAGATAGGTTACCTCTCAATATACTATGACTGGACCTGATAAGCATCAAGTTATTTTTTAATGGTTTGCAACTAAACTGTAATTTAGCAGTCTGTGATTGAAATGCATTAGAGGCTAAGGTTCGGGACACCTGTGTTAGAGGCCTATATTAACTAGCATAGCACTTGAGTGAGTCAGGAATTGCCTTTTGTCATCTTCCATTTCTGGTTGCCATGGGTTATGACATGTCATTATGAAGATACATGTGACAACAAACATGAATTGTAAACCTGATCTTACCTGACTATTTTTGTTTAATTTCATTTAATATTAAAAATGTTAAGGATTATCTGAGGAAAAATGCAAATTAAATGTTCCCTTGTTCTCTGGTCAGAAGTCATATTGAGAAATGCGGAGGTGAAATTGAGAATGTTTTCAGAGTAAGATTTTCTTTTTGTCTTGTAGGCACTTTGTCCCCAACATCACTTTTGGTCACCCTGTGGTTGAAAGCCTTCGCAAACAGCTAGGCCAGGACCCTTTCTTTGGTAAGTGGGTTGTTAGACCATGTAAAACGGATTGTAGTGCTTAAAGGGAAATGGAATCTATTGCTCAAATTCATCTTGCACCCTTGTGATTTCTCTGGTTCTGCGGCTTCGATAGCCTGATCCTAGCAATCCAGCGCCTTCGCTTCCCCAGGGCGTTGAGTCTGATTCTGCTGAGGGTCTCACTGCCAACCCTCCGCTCGTTTGTTTTGCCTGTGTATATATATGGGCAGTGTCTGCTGAGGCCAGAAAATGGCATTGGAGTCCCTGGAGCTACAGAAGGTTGTGAGCCACCATGGGGGTACAGAGCACTGAACCAGGGCCCAGTGGATGAGCAGCCCATCCTCTTAACTGCTGAGTCACCTCTCTACCCCCAACTTAAGGCCAAACAGGTGCGATTACCCTAAGTGTAACTAGTAGTTAGATTTATGATTCAGCTAAGTGGTCCAGCAGCCAGTTTATTTCTTTCAGATGTGAGCTTTCTGAAGACGTGCTTCATTCAGTGTCATCGGATACTAAATAAGAAGATTTTGTTGTTGTTATTTTTTATTTCTTCTTTTTTTTTTTTTGAAAGATCACTCCAACCTAGAAGTTATTTGAACTGAAACAGATCCAAGTTCATATTTTGTGTAACTTGTATGATTATGTAAAACTTAAGTGTTTGCCAGTAGAACAATCTTATGAAGGACTCTAGTTGTGGTGTTCAGTGTGGTAGCTCTAAAACTCATATTTAGCTACTTAAAATACAAATTTAGTTTCTCATTGACAGTAGGCATATTACAAGTCCTCGGTAGCCTTGTGTCTTTTGACTGTTGTCAGCAGCGCCACAGGGCATTCGTTCTCACCAATGCAGACTGTTCTGCGTGTCTAACCTTTTGACACGCAACATGCTGTTGTCATACACAAAATTCACCCCCGAGAATCACATAGGTTAGGTACAAAAACAAAATAAAACCAAACATCTCATATAAAGTAAGCTTACAGTTTTGTTTTGGTCTTATTCATAGCCACCATTCAACTAATGCAGGCTGAAAGGATTCTTCCATTTTGAGAAGACCAAAGAAAACATGCATTATTACTGCATGTCTAATAACACGTTCATCTTTTTAAATTTCATGTAATTGAATTATAATCTCGATTGTGTTAAAAATTATTGTTTTGGAAAGAAGTTTTCCAAGTGTTCCTGTTGAATCTGTTCAAATTTTGGGTCATCACTGTTAAAATTAAATTTGTTACATTGTGAGAAGTGATGAAACAAATCCCACTGCTCCCACAGACAGCAACCACACACCCCACTGCTCCCACAGACAGCAACCACACACCCCACTGCTCCCACAGACAGCAACCACACACCACACTGCTCCCACAGACAGCAACCACACACCCCACTGCTCCCACAGACAGCAACCACACACCCCACTGCTCCCACAGACAGCAACCATATACCCCACTGCTCCCACAGACAGCAACCACACACCCCACTGCTCCCACAGACAGCAACCACACACCACACTGCTCCCACAGACAGCAACCATATACCCCACTGCTCCCACAGACAGCAACCACACACCACACTGCTCCCACAGACAGCAACCACACACCCCACTGCTCCCACAGACAGCAACCACACCCCCCACTGCTCCCACAGACAGCAACCACACACCCCACTGCTCCCACAGACAGCAACCACACACCACACTGCCCCCACAGACAGCAACCACACATCCCACTGCTCCCACAGACAGCAACCACACACCCCACTGCTCCCACAGACAGCAACCACACACCACACTGCTCCCACAGACAGCAACCACACACCACACTGCTCCCACAGACAGCAACCACACACCACACTGCTCCCACAGACAGCAACCACACACCCCACTGCTCCCACAGACAGCAACCACACACCACACTGCTCCCACAGACAGCAACCACACATTCCACTGCTCCTATAGACAGCAACCACACACCCCACTGCTCCCACAGACAGCAACCACACACCCCACTGCTCCCACAGACAGCAACCACACACCCCACTGCTCCCACAGACAGCAACCACACACCACACTGCCCCCACAGACAGCAACCACACATCCCACTGCTCCCACAGACAGCAACCACACACCCCACTGCTCCCACAGACAGCAACCACACACCACACTGCTCCCACAGACAGCAACCACACATTCCACTGCTCCTATAGACAGCAACCACACACCCCACTGCTCCCACAGACAGCAACCACACCCCCCACTGCTCCCACAGACAGCAACCACACACCCCACTGCTCCCACAGACAGCAACCACACACCACACTGCCCCCACAGACAGCAACCACACATCCCACTGCTCCCACAGACAGCAACCACACACCCCACTGCTCCCACAGACAGCAACCACACACCACACTGCTCCCACAGACAGCAACCACACACCCCACTGCTCCCACAGACAGCAACCACACACCACACTGCTCCCACAGACAGCAACCACACACCCCACTGCTCCCACAGACAGCAACCACACACCACACTGCTCCCACAGACAGCAACCACACATTCCACTGCTCCCATAGACAGCAACCACACACCCCACTGCTCCCACAGACAGCAACCACACATTCCACTGCTCCCATAGACAGCAACCACACATTCCACTGCTCCCACAGACAGCAACCACACATTCCACTGCTCCCATAGACAGCAACCACACATTCCACCGCTCTGCCTTTCTCACTAGTTTTTCCTTTTTATTCTGACTCACAGTCTCACTTGTTAGTATTTGCTGTACCTTTTATCATCAGTCTTCCCTCCTGCAGTGCCATCCTCATATGCCATCTACTTTTTCTAACTGGATTTAGGTGGATATGGATGAATCGTATATGTATATAAATTTGCTAATGAATGTTTTAGGACATTTGTCCAAAATAAAATGAATACACTGTTAATACTTGGGATCTATTTGGTTCTGTTGTCAGATCTTGCTTGTTAGGTAATTGACGCATGGTTGCATTTTAAGTAGAGAAGGGCTAGAGAGGTGGCTCCACAGTTGAGAGCATGTCCTACTCTTACAGCAGACTAGGCTTTGGTTCCCAGCACCCAAAGCAGGTGGCTCACATCCACATGTAACAACTCCTTTTTCTGGCCTCTGTGAGCACCTGCCCACACACAGACGCACGTACATACATAATCGAAAGGAAAATCTTTAAATATAAATAAACAAGTAGTTTATAAGTTGTATGTACAGTGTCTAAGGTTCTGGGGATTTTGCTGGTGGAACTGGAGAGCCGGACTACGGCCTTGCACATGCCAATTCCAACCATAGCCTTTTACTACTTAAAAAAAAAATTAAAAATTTTTTTATGTATTTGTGTGTATGTGTGTGTGTGTGTGTCTGCAGGTATGCGTGTACCTCAGTGACACAGTGCACTGTGGAGTGGAGGTCAGGACAGCTTTTGGGAGTCATTGTCCCTCTTCCCTGTTGAGGCAGGGTCTGTCTTTTGCATGCTACTTGACCTCGCTGGCCTGAGAGATTCCTGGGTACTCTCTCTACATCCCGTCTCGTCATAGGCGTGCTGAGACTATACGTGGGATTACACTGCTGTATCTGCTTTTCATTTAGGTTCCAGGGATCCAACTCAGCTTGTCGGGCTTGCGTGGCTAGCACTTTTATCCACTATACCATCTCCCTAGCCCTCCTTCTAGTTTTAAAGCAGGTCTCCTTACATTCCTCTCTATATCCCAGGCTGCCCTTGCTTGCATTTGGAATCCTCCAGCCTGGACCTCCTCAGATGTTTATATTACAACTCTGTACTAGCAGGCTCGCCATCCAAGAAATAAACTAAGGCCGTGGTCTGCCCCCCTGGGAACCATGGGAATTGTCTTCAGCTCCCTTATGAGGTCAAAGCCATCTTCACAACACCAAGACATTACTTGTCATTGTCCATACTGGTGCTGCAGATCAGTGGTGAGGTAGTTTTTTGGCGTTGTAACCGAGTCAGTAGTGTGATGCATTGGATCCCTCCTGTAGTGACTGTGCATTTCACTGCTGTGTGCATGCTGCTGTGTGTTTACAGTACGTATCTTTGGTGGAGCAGTTTAGAGTATTTACTAATAAGTTCATATTTGAAGAATGTGTTGTTGATTCCTGTGACAGAGCAGGAAGAACAAAGCACTTCCAGTGCACGTGCAGTGACACCTGTCTCTGGCCAGACAGTTGCACAATTGTTTGAGCTAACCTAGCTGCCTTTTCTGAACACCAGTTTTCTCTTGGAAAAAACAAAAAGGACAGCTAAACTGTTTGTCTTAGAAAAGAACTGTTTTGTAAACTTTGTTTGCAACTAACAGTTTGTCACTTCAACATTTCCTGTGTTTGTTGCCAAAGAGCTTGTAAGTAGACAACATAGTATTACAGAGCTGCTGACCTCTGGGTTTGGCCCCACCTGGACACATTATCATAGGGCTGTGTTCTGATAAATACATAGTAGGCTGAAAGCATCGTAAGCCACAAGTGCGACTAATGTGACTAACATCTAACACATTGTACTTGAACCTTGCCTACGTAGCTGTGCCCAGAGTACTGAGTCAGCCTACAGGAAGGAAAAAAATCACCTGTTATTATCAAGTGTTGATTGCCTCTTGTGCCTTATCATTTGTACCTAGAAGATGCTGTCCATACACTGTACAGTACACATAAGACGGGTTTGAGGTTTGGGAGTGGGGGCAGAGTGGGGACCTCGTGTAGCTCAGGCTGGCCTTCAACTCTTGATCCTCCTGACTCTACCTCCAAAGTGCTACAGACCCCTGTACAAGACCATACCTGATAGAGAGTGAAGGTTCTTAGACTTCCTCCAGACTTGACTTTTCTCCTGAGAAATTGTTATGCAGTTCTGGGTATCCAGATACATAAGCTTATAAACTGTACATTTACTGCTAATAAATCCTAAAGTAATTGATTTTAAAACATTTTTCCATTTATTCAAAATTAATGCAAATTAGCATACTAATAAGATGATATGCTTACTTTTAAATAAGGACTGTCTTGGCTAAATATTTGTTACTGCAGGACACGGTGTCATTATGATTCTCTTACAAATCTGTGTCAAAGCCAAACATAATTACACACAGTAATTAGTAAGCAACAACTCATGATAAAATAGAACAGGACAGTGTGTTGTAATTATGGGAACGCAGTCTCTATCAGACTTTTTTTTTTACTGTAATCCTTGCAATAATGTAAGATGATGCTTAAATAAGGACGCATCTATGACTGCTTCCATTTCCCATCATTATACTTGCGCCATGTTGCTAATGACAAGTGAAAAATAGGGGTCAGCAAGATAACCCAGAGGATAAAAGTGTTTGTCGTGCAGGCTCGACAGCCTGAGTTGTATCCCTTTTCCCATCCCGACTCCGGACAGTTGTCCTGAGCTCCACATACATACCATGGCATGCACCCACCTGTACTTATACGTGCCATGCGCACACCCACTAATAATTTTCTAGAGCTAGGGTAACTTGATCATAAGCACTGTGATAACAGGACATTGGGTGTGACCACTTCAGCCAGCTGCCAAGTGGTGAATGGGTGGTAGTGAATAGTGTGCGTACGCCAGTCAGAGCACCTCAAAGAGCAAGTGGGTGTGTTGCACAATATAAAACTTTCAAAGCCTTTATTTCTAGAACTTTCTGTTGACTTTTTAGAGTAAACGTTTATTTTATGCGTGTGGGTATTTTTGCCTACAGGTATGTCTGTGAACTGCTTGCATGCCTGGGGCCAGCGTTTGGATCCCCTAAGACTGAGTTAGAGACAGTTGTAAGCCGTAAGGAATCAAACCCAGGTCTTATGGAAGAGCAGCCTGTGCTCTTAACTCCTGAGCCATCTATCTCTCCAGCCTCTCTGTTTAATATTTTTAAACCACAGTTGACACCAGAAAGCCTCCATAGTGAAACTGTGCAAAGTAAACTGTGCAAAAAGGAGGTCTGTTGTAATCTCTTAGTATTTTGTGTGTTGATTGATTAGCACTTTGGCATACCTTAATTTGAATATCTAGTACATGTTACACCTGTACATCGAACCAGTGTCAACCAGAGAGTGTTAGAATCTGTGATAGGACTACTGACCTCCGTGACGTTTTTACCTGGTAACGTGTTTTTGTTAGTTTACAAATGTATACCATGCTGTTATTGTCTAGCTCTTTTCCACTAATCTTAGTTAAGTTCTGAAGTATTAGAATTTATTTTTAAAATATAGCTTAGCAAGGCCAGAAATGTACTTCCTCTGAAAAAAAAAAAAAAGAAAAAGAAAACTCAGTACTCTTCACGATGTCCTGCACAGAATTGGTGACAGGATTATTTTGTGATCTCACTTCTTTAAAGCGACACTGTCCTCATGAAACAATTCAGTTTTAAGCAGACCATGCCTGTGTTCTACTCACTGTGGGGATGTACATCAAGCTTTTAGGCTGCCAACCTCCCTCCTGAGCCTGGCGTCGCTCTCACTTGAGTTCCTGTCACAGTAGCCCTCTTGGTAGGACCTTCTCACTTCACATTAGGAATAAGTCCCAGCAGCTTGCTGAGCTCTGCTGTCCTCCCTAAGCTGCCTGTCTCTCCAACATCATGTCCTCCAAGTGCGGTCCAATCCCAGTTGTGCTGGCATTAGCTTTTTAATCTAGCTCGTATTTGATCTTACTGTGTTTATTGTCTCACCAGTATTGGTTTTCAAAATGACATGTATGATCAGTAGGCCCGGCTAGCAATCAGTTAAGACACAGACATTTGTTATGTTTAAAAATAGCCTTAGTTAACCTGGGGCAGGGCAGATATCAGTCCTCTAAACTCCCTCCCATAGTAGGGCCTCAGGCATGGGATCCCTGTCTCAATCCCATGCCATCTGCGTTTAATAACTTCTATCAAGCTATCCCCCATCTGTAATCCCATATACTTGCTCATTTTCTTCATCTGGGCTGGTTTCTCCATCCATGCCACCAGCCATGTGCCTCTCATCCAGCTAACCCATGGCGGCCTTCCTCTCTTCACTTCAGGTCTCTCTCCTTTCTCTTCCTGGCCATCCTTTCTTCTTCTTCCCAGAATTCCTCTCTCTCTTAGCCCCACCTATCTCCTCTGCCCTGCCCAGGTGGGATGGCTTTTTAGTAAGCAAAAGGTGGGTCAGACAGCAAGCAGTAATTAACATCAAAACACATCAGATTATCCCCCAACACACCAGAGTAAGCCCTAAGGCAGTAGAGGAACAGCTTGGTTTCTAGCATCTAGAGCACCTACCTATTCTAGCCATAACAGTTCAATACAGATCACCCGAAAGAGCAAATGGGAGAGAGCAAGGCTGCATAGTGTGACTTCTCTAAATTTTTGAAAGTGGCATCTCCTGGACTGACATCTCAGTGTTCTGACTTCCTTTCATTACTTTTTTTTTTTTTTTTGGTTTTTCGAGACAGGGTTTCTCTGTGTAGCCTTGGCTGTCCAGGACTCGCTTTGTAGACCAGGCTGGCTTCGAACTCACAGAGATCCACCTCCCCCTCCCTCCCAAGTGCTGGGATTAAAAGCGTGCACCACCACCGTCGCCTGGCTTCCTTTCATTACTTTTCATACACAGCAGCATATGCTTTTTATGGAAGGGTGAAGACTATCTATACTGAAGTATAACTGATGACTTTGTAATGCCAGAATAATGTATATACATAATGACAGTAATAGCAACAACAGAAAACCCAAACCTATAGGCTGACTCATCCTGTGAGCCAGGTATACTTCTCTCAGTAAGGCACAGAAGGTTTCTTTTGTCCCCAGATATGCACATGATGGTGTCCAGGCCAGAACAGTGGGTCAAACCAATGGCTGTGGCAGGTGCCAATCAATACACCTTTCATCTCGAGGCAACTGAGAACCCAGGGGCTTTGATTAAAGACATCCGGGAGAATGGAATGAAGGTAAGTCGATGATACTAGTTTGTCAGACTTGGAAAGATAAGTGGGAGAGGAAATGATAGGGAAGGAACTGGATGTGGGCAGCTGGGAGTCCAGAGTTAAAGTATGAAATATTTGTAAGGTATGTTCTGAGGCTCATTCACTGCCTTTGGAATCATTGCCATGTAGAAAAGAATGCTAGGACCCTGTCTGGCCTGAACTTGTCACTGAGAGGGGGAAGTAGACCCAGGGCCTCACCTCTAGAAAAGAAGCTGTTTGCTACTGATGCCCACAGGCGAGAAGGAAATCCGTTTTGTATAGTGGAGTGACCCTGGCTCTGTCAACCAAACGCTAGCGCAGACCCAGTTTCCAGGAGTTGTTGGCCAATGCAAAATGAACTCCATGGGTTTTGGGGTTTTTTGTGTGTGTGTTTTTGTTTGTTGTGGGCTTCTTGTTTTGTTTTGGCTTTTTTTGTCTTTGATTGTTTGTTTGTTTGTGTTTGTGTACATTTGCATGTATACTGCTTCTAAGAGAGGGAGGCAATATAAAGTGGTGGGTAGGGAGGGTCTAGGAGGAGGTGAGGGCATGATCAGGTATATTGTAAGAAAAATAATTTTCAATAAGAACAAAAAATAAAGTGGCAAAAAAAAATCCAAATTAAAAACAAAACAAAAAAGCTGATGGTATACTCTGGGTTATTTGCATATTCTGTTTTGTAAATTGGTTTTGTTTTGTTTTTTAAACTAGGCTACAATAATATGGTAGGGAAGTAATGTGATTTAGCATTTGTCTGTTACAGGTTGGCCTTGCTATCAAACCGGGAACTACAGTTGAATACTTGGCCCCATGGGCTAATCAAATAGATATGGCCTTGGTCATGACTGTAGAACCTGGATTTGGAGGGCAGAAATTCATGGAAGATATGATGCCCAAGGTAAAGGAGTGCTCTACTCTGGGGTGAGGTTTTTACTGTAGGTGTCTATTCCCTAGACATACTGCAACATGTGTCATTGAGACATGTCCTGCTTTAGAGATGATGGGACAAATACAGCATGATAGGTTTCAAAATTTAATATTTTAACCATGTTGCAGAAATTTTAACCTTAAATTTGTGACCTTGGGTCACTTAAGAGTTTTGTTACAGACTTTACAAAGCTATCACAAATTGTATGTCACTTGTAAAACTTTTATAAACACAACATGTCAGTCTATTGAAAAGTGGTCCCCAGTAATGTTGTGTATAGCCGTGTGACATACTTAGAGTTTTATTGCTAGTGTCAGCTCTGATGATTTGTGTGCTTGGTTGCTTTCCTCTGCATGTCCACTGTAGGAGTCACTGTTTCTTCATGTATGTCTAGGTTCACTGGTTGAGGACCCAGTTCCCAACTTTGGACATAGAGGTCGATGGTGGAGTAGGTCCTGATACTGTTCAGAAGTGTGCGGAGGTGAGACTGCTCCTCATCTGTGGCTAGGACGGCTCCTGTAGATGATACCCGCAGTACGGTCCCGTCACCAAAGCATTGCTCAAGTCCATTACTTCTTGGGAATATTGTTTGTTTGTTTGTTTTTTCTTTCAAATGTAGGATTAGGAAAGTAAAGCACAAGTGAGTTTTGCTAAATACATAAACTGTTAAATAATAAATCTGGTTTTTAGAAAGTATATTAAATGTTAGCCATTAGCAAAATGGTTAAGTTCTTTTAAAAAATTACATCTCAACTGGAAAAAAAAAAGTAGAGAAACTTAACTGGCCTGATAATGCTGTTCTTTAGACTTTCAAAGTGTTAGCTATATGTTTGTGTTTCATAACAAGTAACTATATTTCTTTTGAAAAATCAAGGCCTAGATCCATTGGCCTGCTTTGGTCAGGGAGCTACCCTTAGCTGCATTTTGCCCCTGCGTGGTAAGGTCAAGCTTTTCTGGAGAACTACAGGTGACCATGAGCCACATGGTTCATTTTTATTCAGATTCTTCTATAATGGCCATGCTTTTCTGCCTGATACAAATGACTAAAAGTTTGGCAGTCACTGAGAAAGCAGAGACATGAGGGACAGGGGGAAATGTGAGTTTTAAGTTCCAGGCCAGCTCAGCCTACATAGCAGGACCCTAACTTAAAGAAAAAGCTTGGCAGTGCTAAGCATTTTAAAAGCAGCTAGACAGATGATCGCTGAGCTCATCATCTTTTAGATCTATTTAAGTGGCTTTGACTTGAACGACTCTGGAGCTTAGAGACATATTAAACAATACTCATATAAATTCTAATTCCTGGAAAGAATGTTGTTAGAGATGTAATATAATATTCTGCTATTAAGTGACTGGATCTCACTGGAGAAATTTTCCTTAGCTTGAGATTTTCCAGCTTCCAACAGTGAATCACAACAGATTGGGTTTCCCTCAGATCAGATCCCAGGCCCAGAGCCAAATTTGGAGTTATCTCGCTTGAGCTCTTTAGGGTATGTGTTAACCTCACCCCACCGCACTCCCCCCCTCCCTTTTTTTTTTTTTTTTTGCCTCTACATTAAAAAATGGGGACTATTTTCATTTTTGGGTTTTTTTTTTTTTTTTTTTTTTAGACAGAGTCTCTCTGTGTAGCCTTGGCAGCATTCTAAACCATGATAGAACCTAAGAAAGCATAGTGATACATTTTTACATTATTTCTGACACAAAATGACAAGGCTTCTCATTTTCACATTGTCTCCTTTCAGACTTGCTAGAAACAAGCAGCTACAGTTATTCCCTTTGTGTCTAGGGCCACATGTTAGGAAAGGCCTAAACGGAACTAAAGGACCTAAGTGTTTGAAGAAGTATCTAAGTGTTCACATAGGTACTGTGTGCAGCGTAGGGCTAGTTAACCCAACAGTCCAGTGACTTGGTAGACTGATTTACAAATAATAGTGCGGCCTCGTTTGTAAGCACTTTACCTTCTTACTCAGTGAAGTAGGGTGCTGCCATCAGCTTCTGGAAAAAACGCTGACAGAGGCAAGGGTGGAACACTAGTCCAGGACTTGCGCTTTGGTTTCTCCCCGCTAACATGCAGCTGTGTACTTCTTGCAGGCAGGAGCTAACATGATTGTGTCTGGCAGTGCCATTATGAGGAGTGACGACCCCAGATCTGTTATCAACTTACTAAGAAATGTTTGCTCAGAAGCTGCTCAGAAACGTTCTCTCGATCGATGAAGCCACAAGGAACCCAGTTTCTCATGAAACCTTTTTTCTAGAAAAGACGGATATTGACTACCAAATCACATTGCAATTGAAGCAGTGCTGCATTCCAGTGATTAAAATCAATTGTGCAGGATGTTCAAGAGGTTAGAAATAACTACCTTCTTAGTGATGCCATTAGAGATTAGCGTGATGGGAAGTATTCATGTTTATACTGGGAGAATGATTTTTGTAAAGAGTGAGAATATGATTTTGTTGATTAGACAGAAATATGTCTTAATGCCTAAAGAGGAAAATTAGCTACTATGAAAAATGTTTTTCTGTATTTTTACAAAGACTGTTCTGTTATTTCCCTGATTTATCCCTAAACCAAAGCAAATGACATCCATATTTTCTTTGTTTCGTGTCATTTGTGATTTGTTTATATGCCTGAGAATATGAATGGAACGGGTCTAAACGAGAAGCTTTGGTGGGTGGCAAGCCAAGGCCTGGCAACTGAAGCATGTTTACTTTTTAATCTTACACTTGGTTTATTAAAAACTATAAAAATAATGTATGAAGGGATTCTGAAGTGCAAGCACAGACTTTATCAAGGTATTTTCTTTGTCATAGCAGGCTACTTGGTAATGCCTTCCTGCCTCTGGTTCTCACTCAACCACTATTCTTAGGGGTGTGAAATAATACGGTTGGATCAGCCGGGAGCTAGTTGACCCCATTCTAGCTCTTTGATCGTAGTAAAATCACCCAACCTGTTTTCACTATAAACTCATATGTCTTGACTGGAACTATAACTCCTGTGGTTTGAGAATTAAAAGCATAACATGGTACTGGGGAGCTTTTTGTTGTACTTCTAGACTGTAGAGGCTGCTCAGCACACAGTGGCAAGCGTTGTTGTGTGAGCTATTAAGCACTCTGGTATAATCCATTAACTCCTAATTATCCTATAACTGTTAGAGCAGGTGTTTTTGTCCTATTTAAAGACTAAAGAAAGTAGAGCTTTGCAGTGGACTAGTACATAGAGAGTCCAATAAGAAGCAGTTTCTGGTGTGTGTTCTACTTTTCTAACTACAAACAAAGCTCCTGAGGTAGGTTAGAAAAAAGTTTCTTACTTTTGTTAATTTTAGTGTTTAACTATACCTACTAGCAGAATCAGAGCAAGTCAAAAATACTCTTGAAATACAGATTTTGACCCAAAAGATTATATATATATGAAAGAAGTAGGCTAAGAGGTGATAGGATACATACTTAGTCCATAAATAAATATTAATAATGATGTTTTCAGTTAATGAGAAACTAGAAATACATATTAGCCACTTCACTGTCACTCTTGAATATGACAAGAACACAACCAGTATTACTAAATTTCTTTAGGCTACTGTGAGTTTTGAGAAATAAGGCTTAAAAAAAAATAGGCATGGAATAGAGCTTGCTTGGGCTTTTTCCTGCCCTATAAGGTAAAAGTTTATTAATACTTATTTTTATTTTAGCTTATGAAAGGTTTGTGCCATGAATAATAGCATTTAATCAAATCACACAATAAAAAGCATATAGAAATAACTTTAATTAAAAAACTATGTAAAAGATTATAATATCAGTCATGACAAAGATTTGAATTTATTTGCTGGGACAACTTGTATTTTTCTGGCTTTTGTTATCTTTTTCTTTAAAAATAAATGTACAGTAAAACTATAAGTAAAAGTTTGTAAGTATTGAATTTGAATGCTTCCCCTACCCCCCTTTTCCAGGGACCAGTTTAATTCCTAATCCTTAACAAAACCTTAAGTATCTAATCCCATAGACTCCAAGCCCAGTGCCCAGGATAGTCAGTAATATGGAAACTACAAATTGAGTAATCTTTCTTTGCATAACAATAAATGGTTGATACAAATTGTCCTTAACTTTCATCTAGGAAAAAAAAATGGTATTACAGCTTCAAAAAGAATCTTCCTTAAGATACACTCCTCAGTATTCTATATTAAAGTCTTGGTCTTGGAAAACTTGAATTCTTGATCTAGGATGCCTGTAAGAGTAGGTATTTATGTAAGCTATGGCAAAGAGAAACCAAACTGGAAGACTTATATGTTGTGTTTTACATTTTAAATTGCTGTCTTGAAGAGGTACATAAAGCAAGTAAAACTTGGTGAATTTTCAAAGACAATAGTTTTTAAATGAATGAATATATTAAACTTTTAAGTTGCTTCTCTTAATTCTATTAGGAGTAAGCAGATATCCTGTGGTTAGTCCAAGAGTGAACAATGATTTCAAATAAATGAATATTGTGTTATCTGATATAAGAATTTCCATAAATAACTTATATTGGTTAAACAATTTTTAAGAATAAAAGAAAAAATAACTCCCTCTCCACAGTCAGAGCTTTCAGATCTATTATCAGTCAACACCTGTGCTGGATATTCATGGCAACTTACATTGCATAGAGTAGTTTATACATGCAGTTTTAAGACTAAGTATGTGTGCAGTGTGTGTGTGTGTGTGTATGTTCTGTATACACACTAGTATATTCTCATGTATTGTTGAGGCAATTTCAGTGAACTGCCATGAGAACAGAAATAAAGAAAAGATGTCATTTGATGCAAATCAGCTGTATCGTCAGGGAGTGCTCTTACCTCAACCATTACCCCATAGTTTGATCTGGCATCAAATGGCAGCAGGTAGTATCCTTGTGCTTGTGGTTTGCAGTATTGACAGACACAAGTTACTAGCATTTGTGTAGGTGAAAAGCTAGCTACTTCTGTGATTCAGGAAGGAAAAAGGAACTTCTGGCCTGTTTCCTGAATAGTGAAAGATGGATACATGGCACACTTCCTCCTGTTCTGGAACTGACCAGAGGAGGTGGAAGATCCAGAGGAGGGTTTGGGTTTTTTCCTCTTTTCCTTTCAGTTTCATAGTTTTCTTACTATACTTCCTGTCACCTATTTCTTTTAACATTAGTAACTCCTATACCAAAGGTTTTAGATTCTTCCATGCCATCTAACTGCATTTTTGGCGGGTGGCCATTCTCTGGTGTAGTGCTACAGAAGACTTCGTCCCGGAAGGCTGGGCTTGCTCCCTCAGTCGCGTCCTTTCTTTCATCTTGGCATAATAAAGCTGCTGTGTCCTCATCCTTCAGTGGAAAAGCTCGTCGCTCCCACTGCAAAGACTGAGAGGGGAAACAATTTCAGTTAAGTTTCACCTAATTTAGTTTTTTGTCAAAGAATTTGTAATACCAAATTTTATCATTCTTTAGCATATAAGTTCCGGCCTGTCAGAATGGAATATATTTAAAATTTCCTGACTTTAAGGAATTATTTTTTCATTTTGCCTCTGCTATGAAGAGTAAGCGCTATTACAGAACATCTGTGTCAGTGTTCAGCCTCAGCATCCCTGAGGAAAGCCTCTAAAGGGTCTCGTACATTTGCTGTACTTCACCTCTACCTCATACACAGTGACTTTTTCTTCCTGGTTTTCTACAATGTGCATATTAGTTTCTATAGTCCCTCTATTCTTTTTGTTATTTTGTCTTTTTTTTTTTTTCCAGAGCTGAGGACCGAACCCAGGGCCTTGCGCTTGCTAGGCAAGCACACTACCACTGAGCTAAATCCCCAACCCTAGTCTCTCTATTCTTGATCTGGTTTTTTTTGTTTTGTTTTGTTTTTTGTTTTTTGGGTTTTTTTTAGTCACCTTTTATAGGGAAAGATGCATGAACTTTGTAGTGCTAGAATACATTCTGCTGAAGTAGGATTGGCTTTGTGTGGAGAGAAGTAAACTTTCTACTAGAAGCAGAGAAACAGAAACGGTGCTTACTAGGCACCCTATGCGGGTCTCCGGTGGTCAGACCTGTTTTTTAAAGAAAGTTTGATGGAACTTACCTAACAGGTAAGTAACTAGATAGGGGAAAGTTGTTGTTGATACATTATGCCCCCCCCAAATAAAAAAATAAAAAGAAGTTATAAATATAATGGAACAAGAGTGTTCCACTATAGACCTTCCTGGACATACTAGACTGAACATCTTGTTGAATTTGATATGTAGTCAAACAACTTACAGTAAGCAATTTCTGTACATAAGAGAAATGAAGTTAAAGGGAAATTAAAAACACAGTGACATAATTTAGGCTTACCTTGATTTCTTGACCATCATTTAAAGAAAGTGAGTCCTGAGCCCACACACTGGAGCTCTCTTCCGGGAGCTCCAGCTGGCTTTCGGCAGCACACTGCTGAGTACTGCCAATTTCACCTGAGTGTTCCTTCAGAACCAAGTCCTGCCCGTCTGCATTTTTACTGTAAGCTCTAGCAAGGAAATAAACGGATAACAGGATGTCACTAGGTCAGTACTGCTTTTTCTCAACATTTCTACCCGATGCCATCTGATGATCTTGCCAGTGTTGTCTTTATAAAAGATTTTTATCCAAGGTTTAAACACAGTGCTTCAGCAGCATTGAGTACTCCATCACATTGTTAGCTGCTTAGTTTTTACAAAACAGAAAAGGCTGTGCACTTGCCCTTTGCCCTCACATTTTTCCTCTATTTCTGGAAAGTTGTATCTCTTTAATGTGGAAAAGAACAGGAATTTTAGAGTCTCACTTCTATTAGAAGAACTCTTGCAACTAGATTTACGGTACATCTGACCACTTAAGCGAGAAAGGACTTTAATAGTACTTAACTAACTGAAGGACAGTCCAGAAGGGAAGAGACTGCTAGGTTTTATGTGAACTTGCTTTTTTAGTTGTGGATATATTAAAAATAGTGAAATACAACTACAAAAATATAGATATTTTCAAATAGATAATTACTAATCGTGTCATATGTAGTCTCTTCCTAAGGCTGCTTATGGGCTTGTTTCTGTCTTTGGAGGCAGAACTTGGCTTTACAGCACATGGTGTAGCTCATGATCCTGCTGCCTTAGCCCCTAAGTGTGCAACCCTGAGCATGCACCATACCCTGTGTTATATTTTTAAAAATCCCATGGACTATTTGCCTTTTATACCAAAATAAAATTTTTGAAAGAATTTGTGTAAAGTATTATTTTTGAGATGTTTGCTAAAATGAACTATGTAAGCACCTGCCCTAGTACTAGCTCACTGTTTAAAGTACATGGAGATAACTTGCTTTGAGGTTTTAAAAATCTATAGTGGCCTTCAACTGGAGATCCCCCTGCCTCAGCCTTATAATTACATGTACCACCATGCCATATGAAATGTCACACTTTATAAAGAATGTTCCTATTACTTGCTCAGTGAGGAATGTGATGATGATACCATGACTAGCAGCATGAGACTCGTTTTATATATAATTTCCCAGATGTATTTTGCGTGTCAGTTTGTATATGCAGATAGTGCTTTACACAGCAGATGATACTGCACCCTGTGTTTTCCTTGTCAGTGGTCTTTCAAATTTTAAGGCTAGCTTCTGTTCATACCTCATATGTTATGTCTTTAATATTTTAAGCTGAAAATACTTGCCTGTTATTTCTTCTGTGCCACTTGCTTTGCTCCCAGAGTGACCATCTAGCTTGCTCTCTCTCTTCGTATGTTCTGTGTCTTAGGGAGAAGACTTCATCAGAAAGATCTTCTGTCTGGTAAGATTTTGAGAAAGGAGACAGGTTCACATAGCCCCTGAGCATGCAGCTGTCTGACATCCTGCTCTTGGCCTGTGTTAATACATACCTACATTACAGATGGGCTCGCTCTGGTCTCCATTTGCCGCAGCTTATGGGACTCTTGTTTTCTTTTATTTTCTTTCTTTCTTTTTTTTTTTTTTTTAAGATTTTATTATTTATTTATTTATTAGTTATACCCCATTAGCCTACATGTGTGCCTGCCTGCTAGAAGAGGGCACCATATCTCATTATAGATGATAGTGAGCCACTTGTGTGGTTGGTGGGAATTGAACTCAGGACCTTCAGAAAAGCAGCAGTGCTCTTAACGTCTGAGCCATCTCTCTAGCACCAGGACTCTTGTTTTGTTTGGATTTATTATTGTTTGGGGACAGGATCTTGCTGTGTAGCTCAGGCTATCTTTGAATATTCTCTGCTCTTACCTTAACCTTTGCAGTGAAGAGATTACAGGTATGTGCTACCTTATCCAATCTACAGAAAATAGTCTTAAATATATTCATTCCATAGAGTAATTATGGATTATCGATTATGAAGTACACAGTGTTTTAAGAATATGCCAATCTTGGGGGGGGGGAGGTCAAACTGAATAAGGTAAATCAAAATTTCATTACTGACTTATCTGGGGTTTTAGCTGGGAATTCTGGGGAATTTGGTTTTCCTGGTAATGATCATTCTGACTTAGTAAGATTGCAATGAAAAGCAGAGCTCAGTACCTGAAAAACAAGGCTACTGGGCACAGAAGCACTGCTAATTGACAGAAACTACAGGTACCCTCCATATGATTCTAATGTTCATCTAAAGATCACCTTTGAATTAGCTGGTATATATAGCACTTTACCCTCTAATCTTTTCTTTTCATTAGTTCTCTGAGAGTTTCGAGTTTCATACAGTGTATTTTGATTCCTGCCTTTGTTTTTAATGTAATTTTATTTATACAGGTTCAGAATCTTTTACCAACAATTTCAATATTAAAAAAATCTGAAAAATAATAATGTTTTCTTAAAATTAACAGCCTGATCTCAAATGCTGTGACAATACTTATTCTTAGTATTTTGTTGCACTTACTGTATATATTTTACCTCAGAAGCATTCATATTTAATTATTGTTAGGACTATTCTTGACTCTTGGTATTAACACTGCATCCATACCGCACTGTCCTTTTGTTTGTGCTGGTTTGGGAGACAGATTAAGCTGCACATTATTACTTTTGCAGTCAGATTTGCAAAGGAACTTTCTAAAAAAAAATTACTATCCCTTTTCTAAATAATTTCTTTTCATAAAAATCATGTTATATTTTTTAGATATTTAAATTTTTTAGATATTCAAATGTTAAGTGATCCAGGCTTTATAATAAGGAAGGTGTAGTTATCCCATTAAAGGTAGGTAATTTACCTCTTCTTCAGTTAAGTTATGTTCATCCAAGGGCTGAAGAACAACCATCCTCCATCTGCCGGAAATACAAAAGAATCTCATCAGCTTTCATACATTGGGGGTTTATTTCCCCAAGACTTCATGATTCAAATGGTTGTATTTTAGTAGTTTGTCATTTTAAAAGAGAAAAACAATACTTTTATAAAAATAGAAGGTGAATCTTATACCTTGCAGTGAGTAGTCTCTTCTGCATAGCTGAACTGTCTAAATATGTGCTGGCTCAATTAACTCAGTGGTAAGCTGATAAATGGTGAGCAAAAATGAGAAATCTGACCCAATTCATATCGCTTTCCAGTTTTCTTTGGTATGGAAATGTGTATCATGTCCCCTTTTAAATTAGTTATTAGCAGCTTAACAACTGGCTCACAGAATTCTGAAAACATTGTTGCTATGGAACACTAAAACCATCGCAATATTCCTTATTGTACAAAATGCCAATCCTCTATATATTTAACTATAATGCCCACTGAAGTACCAGGCTAATTCCTCAGAGTAACTGTGAAGTAGTAAGTGAGCTTATGGAATTGAACTGGAGATGGATGGGAATTGATACAGCTGTTACCTGGCTCACGTGTTCATCTCCAACTTTTTCTATTTCTTAGTGTCGTATTGATATCTGTAAGAGACTGCTTTCATTGCTGCTATAAAACATGGCTCCTTCATTGCCAGTGGACGCAGATCTCTGCATGGACTCAAAGAGCGCTGTAGTCTCTCTCCTTTCTAGTCAGCCTTATATAAACTATTCCAAATCCCCGTATCTGGCTAGGCCTTGCAAACTTGTGTCCATGTAAATAACACATTTTTACCTTCACAGATTGTTCTCCTATTTCTTGTCTCCTTTAATTTTTCTATTTGATTTATTGCTGAATTAGAAGTGAATCATACTTATTTTAGTTCACACACATTACTCTCTTAACAGTGTGTGTACACGCTGTTACTCTCACAGGTGCTGTCTTCTTTGAATTCTTTGCAACCAAGTACACCTCCATCATAAAAGGTAAGAACTGTTTTGTTGTAGTGTTCACACTGCTAAAGTACCATTACTAGTAAATATATACAGTAGATATTTAATAATTAAGTGAAAATCAATTTTGAATGCTAAAGTCAATCGGTTTAATGTAAAGTTTCTTTTACCATTTCCCTTCTATACAAATAGCAAAGGAGGAACATTATCCTCTTTGTTCTAACTTAACTCTACATTTAAGTTTATTAAAGAAAAAAGAAAGAAAACATGTAAGTATACATACCGTGGCGTAAGTATTTCTTTATACTGGAGTTTCTCTAACTTGGCTGGTGCTACTAATGACATGGGAATCACAATGTTATCTATATCATAAGAGCTCTCACTTCTTAACCTCCGTCGTACAGTATTCTGTAACACACAATTATTGTACTAATTTACAGTAATGTTTAGTATTTGTGGTGATACTCCTTCATTAGTTATATAAAAATAGTATAGTATACATGTGACCTAATTTTTGTAAATTCATTGCTATGAAATCAGATTATAAGATGCCAAGAAAGCCAATTAAATTAAGAGTACTTCTCTTTGTAACCAAAGACATCTTTTTTGGAACATATGTAATGCATATTTTGTGTGGAAACCCATACAGTTATTTGAAGAAATTTAGGGGCTCCTGCGTGAAGATGGCTAGTGAAAGTCTTCGTGTATGTACTTCTAGCCCCTGAGCTTCAGACAACCCGTTTAAACCCTCATACCTGTAACCTCTCTACTTTCTGCCTAGGTGGGGGGGGGGGGGGAGAATCAGTAAGAACAGCACAAATCCCACATGCTCATTAGCAGAACTGTGATTAGCTGTGGATGTTCAAGAGGCCATATGATCATAAGTTTTTAACAACAGCAACAAAAAAGAATCCATAAACAAAGAGTAAAGAGCTGCTAGCTGCCAAGTGAAAACGTTTTACTTAACCATACTATTTTGTAATGTGATACTTCTAAAACATACTAGTAAATAAGTCTGCCATGAATTAGCAAAATAATGAGACAGGTTTTTTTTTATCAGCTTGGTTCCTAAAATCTATAAAACTATTTTAAAATTTAATGTACAACCAACATTAAAAACAACCTACTTGTGAGGATGCATTCTGGGTTCTTGATGTAACATTGGCATTAGAGACAGCAGTAAAATCACAATGGGGACCTGGTTCTGTACGTTGCAAAGCAAATTCTTCATATCTAGTTCTTTCCCCTGCTGTGGAAAGAAACCTTCATAATGTCACAATTGGAAAATAACCACATGTATTACAATTATTTTTCCAAATAAGTGAGAGATGATTGAACCTTATTTGTTTTTGTTTGTTTGTTTTTAAAGACATAATCAGAAAACAGGAGAAAATTATAGAACAAGAGTCTTACTTATGTTCTTCTACCAAGTAGAAATTTCCTGGGGCTCAGTGTTTTCTGTCTAGTCCATTTAGTATTATTGTTCCATCAACAATCTTTTCCATCTTCGGTACCCTATTCTTTTTTTTATGCATCCGATCAATCTTTGCCTGTCTTACTTTGTGTGAGATTTTCTCAAGTTAACTGTCTGGATTTTTATTTTTATTGAGCTTCATTTCTTTTTAATCCATCTCAGTAATTTCTAAAGGTGCTGGGTTTTGATATTCTTTTGAGATAACATCCTATGCCTGTTTCATGAATGAAATTCATTTTCTCACAATATTCCTTTGATATCTACTTATATTAGTATTATATGTTTCTGTCAAGTTCTGCTTTTTTTCCCCATATTTGTATTTATTCCCTCATTTAATGCTTTTATCTGAATTACTTCACTATAAATTGTCTTTTTTAATATATTTTCTTCATAATGTAAAATGAAATAGGACCAACTCCATATTTACATTCCTTCAGTTGTAAAAAAAAATATTCTTTATGGTTACTTTCTTCAAATCATCAAAGTCCACATACTGAAATTGGTAATTGCCTTCCTGTTTTCTTTCATCCTAGAAGAATTCATTTATCAGGGCACTATCTGGTAAGGGTGATGCCTAATGAACTTATTTTTTTTTAACTATCACCTTATGTCCATTACATTTGAACATATTCATTTTTATTTAAATAATTAATCTATATTTCATATCTATTAAGAGATTATAATTCTCCCTTGTATTGGCACGTGATCCTTGCTTGTCTGCTCTTAATTGGCACTTAAGCAGAATCTCTAGACATATTTGAGAGCTTGTTCATTTTCTGCCACAATGTGTTTGTTCAGATTACAACCATTATAGGTCTATTATTCAAAGTTATATTCTAAGAACACTAGAGATAAATGTAGATTCATTATATAAAGTTATATATCGGTATATTTTAGATATAATCATTTTCTAATTTATTAAGCTTGTCTGTGTTTTTGAAACATTATGCCTGGGGAAGATTTAACTAAGAATATCATATTATATTCATTAGGACAATGAACAAGAACCAAATGTACACAGATTACTTTCTCTTCAAAACATATCATGCTGGTTTTCTTCTTTATCATCATTAACAATAACTGGAATTTCCTAAGTCCTATAACAAATCATTAGAACAGCCCTGTCTCAAATGTTACCTCTTGTTCATCTTAAAAGTGTAAACAGAGAGACTCCTAAGGAGAATTGCAAAGGGTCATTCAAATTTGTTGGTTGAGTCCTGACCACTTTCTCAAAATCTGAAAACTTTTAGTAATGTTCATAAATTTCTGTCCTAATATGAGTCTAATATAATCTTGGAGACTAAATCCAGCACAGATGACAGTTCACAGAAGGCAAGTAATTGAAAACAGGAAAGAAATCATTAGTTGTTGTAAAGTGGTATCTACCCATATTTCAAATTTTGAATTAGGTACATAAATATACTCATATGGACATAGGTGTTTCGGGTAGTTAGTGACTAGCCTGTTTTATAAATTCTTACAAGACCAGAGTTCTTTGAAGAATATATATATATTTTTTAATTTTCAATATGTAACACTGATGGTCACATCTTCACTTTAACCTACCTAATGCTGTTTCACTCAAGTGTCTTTTTTTTCGTCCCTGTAATAGTTGTGCAGATGACTGTGACCTTATTTGAGGCTTACACATAGGTGAATATCCATTTCTCCACTGATTCAGAGAAGTACTTTGTACTAAAACAAATAAAGAAAAGCCATGTGACGTTTTGTCCGATAACAGAGACAGTGAATATGACAAAATGTTTCTATTTAAAATGTGGAAAATGTTAAGATCTTAGTTCAGTTACCAAGAGGGATGGCTCCTGAGATAAAAATTAATGAAATAGTAGGATTCCCCAAATATGTGCTCAGGAAATGCTCAATTTCCATTTTTTCCATACTTAATTTATAAGTGGATAAAAAGAATGTGCTATGCTCTCAATGTCTTCAAAATCAGTGAGCATTGGTCAGATCTGTGGATCTTGGCTGAATTTCAATTTAATTTAAATCCTAAAGTTATCATCCCCAAATTTGTACCCTTCAGCATCAACTGAGTATCAACATGGTCATGACACATGGACTCTGTGAAACCAAGAACCTCTTTTCATCCAACAGAAACAATAAATACCACTGTTATTTAACTTTAAAAACCTAAATGTAAAATAATTTTAAGTCAATATCTTTTTATAATAGCAGCTGTCTTCGGGATAGGAGGATTCAATAAATCCCTGAAATAGGCATCTCCCATGGAAAATGTGCCATAAGTGTTAGCTTTATCGTCATGACTTCTATCCAACTGAACCTTATAGAACCTCAAGAATTGGTCTAGTCAGCATATTGGCTCCTTTGGGAGAGCAGGGGATAAAGGTTTGGAAATGTGAAAAGGAATAGAAAAAAAAATATGTAGACTCAAGTGTCAACACACACTAAGGGCAAAATAAAAGGCCTAGCCTAATAGCAATTATCAGGAATCCAGTCACAAGATGGCAGAGTACTCTAAAAATGACAAGCCAGAGTCTTTATACTGTATGTATAGATGTACACATCTCTCAGCAAATATGTATAAGACTCAAAATTTAAGAAGCATCTCTGCAAAACTATCGTGGACTTTAACTGAAGAAAGCCTAAGTAGAAGTAAAAGGGAAAGTGATTACCACAAAAATATGTTTTTCTAGACCTACAAGAAAATAAATATTGCAACAGACAAATGATCTGAAGTAGCTGGTGACTGTGAAAGCCAGTGCCTGCCTCACTCAGCTAGGCTACTTAGAGAGGTTGTCACTCAGATTACAAACTCGCGTTCCATAGAGAAATGGGTAGTTAAGGTAAGGTCTTCATCATGCCCCAGTTTGAAATGTTCTGTGTAGTCCCAACTCCAATTTGAAAATAGTTTTGATTTCAAACCTCTGTCTTTCTCACTGATTACTGCAAACAGTAGTGGTAGAACAGTCCTAGCCATAAATATCTTCAAATATGAGTGTGCGGACTCCTTAAGAGTCTTCAGTACCAACAGCATCACTAAAACAACAATCAAGAAGTAAGCGAGCCATCTTAAGAAGCAGCTTCTGGAGTGGTCCCTACGGGTACATTAAAAGGTCTCTAAAACAATGAAGAGAAAGAAGCAAGACCTAGAAGCCTTTCCAGGGAAATCTCTGAAAAGAAACATTTAGATTTTAAAATGACAACTAATTGAGCTGTGTAACAACATAACTACAGCTTAGAAAATAAAAATTTGGGCTGGAAAGGCTTCTGCAACTGAATGAACAGAATGAAGAAAAGAAAATGCACCATAATAGAACAGAGTAAATGAAGAAGAGCATTTGAAGAGACAGCTCTGAATTTTTCCTGAATTAGTTACATTCATTCTTAAGGTTTCAAAGAATTCACTGGCATGCCAAACGGCAATTGTTTTAAAAATCTGTTCTGTGTCACAATAGTACAGAGAGATAAATATACCCTAAAAGTTACAGGAAAGGAATTTAAAAGAGTCTGTAAAGGAGTGAGGATTAGTGAAACTGGATGTAAGAAAACAGTGACCAGGGAAAATGGAAGATTTCTAAAGACATCTCAGATTCTACTCAACAAAAGGAGAGAAAGTGTCAAATAGAAAGTAATGAAAATAAAAGTAATTGTCACAAGCTTCACAGCGTAACTAAAGGGCAGAAGTTCATATCAGTAGTACACCTTTACTGTCAGTTGGGTATTTTAAGCAACTCCCATCAAATGCCTTTAGGGGACAGAGGATAGAAAGGAGGACCCAGTCTTCGTTGTCAGAGCTTAGGGGTCTTTCATTAGTTCCCTAAAGTGCCTTAAAAAGAATAGAGGTAACAGCTTGTAATCTAAATATCATTGAAGAGAAAGAAAAATTAGCCTTTTAGTGTAAATAGATAATTGTGTTGGGGTTAATGTAGACATAAAGAGATTACAAAACGTGCTTAGAGGATCATACTGCATGAAGCAGCCTGAGCCCTGTGTTTGTTGATTGCTTATAGGTTATGCTGCTTGTACTCCTTGCAGCTATTCACTCTAAAAAAGATAAGTAAGCACAACTTTGATATATTCACAAAAATCTAGAAACAACACAAAGAATTTCCATAGCCCTTTTCTCAGATAATCTGTATGAAGGCAAGGTCTTCTATACACCCACATAGTTGTCAAGAATCAGGAAATTTACTAGCTCATATATAGGCTTCTTCATAGTCATCAGTTATTCAATGTAATGTTTATGGAGTTTTAATCATGTGGTACATCCCCTAGGTCTCTTAAATAAAGTCTTATCTCAAAGATCTCTGATCCCTTATTCATACTCTGTAATACTTTGATAAGGACAGGCCTTTCAATTGCCTTTGCCTGGCATTTCCTCTTGATTAAACTAATCATGTATTTACTCAACTTTACAGTTTGACTTTACCTGCTTCCTTGTCTGTAGTCAATAGTGTAAAACATAATAGGATAGGGTAAAGTTCTATAGCGAGCCAAAGATCTGTCTGCTTACCTCACACATTTACTCTGCAGGAATACCAAGCTATCTGTAGATACTTGGAAGCACCATGTTGTCTTATGTCTCAATAGTATGTATTATTTTGATTATTTAAAGTGTTGTCGTTGTTGTTGTTGTTGTTGTTGTTGAGACAAGGTTTCTCTGTGTAGCCTTGGCTGTCCTGGACTTGCTTTGTAGACCAAGCTGGCCTTGAACTCAGAGATCCGCCTGCCTCTGCCTCCCCAAGTGCTGGGATTACAGGTGGGCACCACTGTGCATGGCTATTTAAAGTCTTATAAGTCAACATTTCATGTAACAACATATTGCATAATTGTGCCAGTGTCTGAATCAGCTGAGACATACTTGAAATACAGAGTCTTGGGCCCCACACCAAACTTCTTGAATCTGAGTCTTCATTTTAACAATATTCCTCAAATAATGTGCTTGCATGTTGAGTTTGAGGAACAGTGATTTGGAACCTTCATCTTTGTGTAAATTCTTAAGTGGCATATTTATCTTTCTGGAACTCCTATTTCTCATCTCCCTTAACCTCTCTTTTTTCCTTATCTTAGGAAGGTAATAACTATTACCCTGTAATAGTTATCCTGGTTGACCTCCTCCTTTGCATTGTATGTGTGTATAATGTGTATATATAGTATATTTGTATGTACATTGTATAAATATTATATATGCATTTTATATGTCATATATAATATTAAACATATATCATTCCCAGTGTTTTACCTATGATTTATAGTATGCTTAGCACAGAGTTCCTTTTCAATGTGGAACTCTTATTTTAGACATAAGAAGAATCCTAATCCTCATTTGAGTTCAGAATGATAGGGAATAAGAATAGGGGGAAAAAGAACATTGCATTGGTTTGCCTAGAAGCATGTCAACATGAGAACTCAGGAATATTCCACCTTATACTTGTAAAATTTTCCATTACATGTGGCATATGACATGTCACTACATTATTGGAAGATTCAATATCAACTCATTTCCTAACATTCATACTGCATCCTCATTTCAGAAAAACAGACCATTAGAAAAAATATCTTGTTACATCATATATGTTCATTTTTGCATATTCCTTTTCACTAAAGAAATGTACATTTTTGTAATCCACATATTTCAAATATGAAACCATAATTTAAATTAGAATCTAAGTGTGAACGTATTTTTATCTCACACCTACTCATTATTGTGCAGCTGTTGTGTAACATTTCTCTGACTAGGTATCCTGTAGCAGCTAGACTTCAGCTGCTATCACTGTCATCATAAGCAGCTACTATAACTGTCCTTAGAATACCATAGTTCTGGGCATCCAAAGAACTGTGTCATATAAAAGTGCCTGAACATAGCCTGTATTTTTTAGCACTGCCTCTGTCGTCTTAAGCATAGGTAATTCCTCCTTGCTGTAGGTGTTTTGATTTTTTTATAACGAAAAACTTTAAAAGACAAAGGAGACTCTATAATAATGACCTCCCATAAATGTTGCACCTATCTATAGCATAATCAACTAATGAACAATCTTGTTTCATCTCACTCTTGCCAACCTTTGGCTGTAATTTTTAAAAAATCTAGACTTTTTGTGTCATATATCAACATAAATATCTTTTAAAAATCCTAACTGATAAAGAATAGGTATAGTTAAGTGGCACAATGCATTATTAAAAATGACAAAATACTTAATGTAGAATAACAAGTTCATGTTCATATTTGGATTGTCTACAAAATGTATTTGTTAGTAAGTTTAAGTTTGTGTATATACATATATATACAATATATATACAAATATATATAATTTCTTCATTAGAATTCCAACAAACTCCTTATGTTGAACATGATTTATATAATAACATTTTACATGGCTATAATTGTTTAGGAAAACAGATTTATAAAATTTCCTTCCACTAAATTGCAATATTCTCTTTCATTCTTAGGTGAATCTTTACGATATCTTTGAAAATTGTATGTTCTAGTATATCCTTACCCAGTTAACATAGTTCTGTCATATTTAAGTTGTTGCTAATATTACATTATCACAAAAATGCTGAGACATTTCTGAATAAAGACATTTGTATTTAAGATTATGACTAGATTTTTAAAAGTAATTAGATCATATTACAGAGTTTGCAGTTCAATAAATATTCTCAGTAGGTACAAAAGCAGTTTTAAAAGTCTTATAAGTGAATTTTAGTGCCTCCTAAATGGTCTATATCAATCCTTGGTGTTATTTTAAATATTCGAGACTACTGTTTTTATTGTAGTAATAGATTTAAAATATTTCAATTTATCAACTAGATTGACAATCACAAAATATCTAACACAAGTCTTCAGGAAATGTTATATTCTTGTTTACATTAAAATTATCACCAGGCATATCTAGTTTTTCTAATTCTTAAGACACTGTCAACATACAGTTCCTTAGTCCATCTGAACTACTTTATCCAGTCATTACTGAGTTTTACCGAGTTCAAAATAAAATGTGGTTACTCAGAGCACAGCCTTTCATCCACTGCCCCTACCCATACCACGCTGTGATTTGTATTCCAGAATAACAATACCCCTTTTGTTTTAAAGTACCTAATATAGTTTAAAGTGTTTCAGACACTTGTTGGCATATAAGACTACGTCATTTGTTATTCTTGTCATTGGTTTAAAGATTTATATGTATGGTTTGTCTGCAGGTATATATGTGTATTGTTTGCATGCCTGGTACACATGGAGGCCAGGGAGGGTGTAAGATTCCTGAGAAACTGAAGTTGTAGACTGTTGTGAGCAGCTATGTGGGTGCGAAGAACCAAACCCGGTCCTCTGCAAAAGAATGCGTGTTCTTGACCCTAAGCATCTCCCCAGCCCCTTGTCAGTGGTACTTAGTGACAAAACCTTCTTTCTATACTCTTAGGAATACACAGTACGTCTTTTTGTCTGTTTTGGGACTTCTGTTTATGTTTTTAGTTCCTTTGAGTTATCTTTTATTCAGTACCACCATCCTTTAATAATTATAAGGATAAAGCATTCTGATACATGAATTTGCTATTTTGCAACAATTTCTCTGAGATAAACTTGTGGCGTACCCAAGAACTCCAGGAGTTAAGAGACTGAGACAAAGGGACCAAGAGTTGAGAACAGCAGAGCTGTCGCAGAGCTGTTTCACTGTGTCCCACTTAGGCCTGGAATAATTACTGTAGCCCAGCCTTCTCTAATTCTGGCAATCCTCCTGTCAGCCTTCTGAGTGCTGGAATTGTAGAAGAATTCTTAATAAATGTAACTTTAAAATTACATCCTACCCAGGTGTGGTGGTCCACACCTGTAATCCCTGCACTCGAGGAGTCAGAGGCAGTTCAAGGCTAGCCTGATCTACAAAGTGAGTCTAGTACAGCCTGAAACCCTGTCTTGAAAAACCAAAACCAACTAAACAAAAGGGACTTCCTTGCCTAGTGTACTGGTGTACACCTTTAGTCATAGCATTAGGAGGAATAGGAAGGCACATCTGGGAGCTCCTTCCAGGATCGTCAGCAAACAGAAACTCTGTCTCAAAGAAATAAAATGACAAAATCCTCTTTTGGTTCTAATTAAAATTCTCTGTATACAATAAGATACAGAAAGCAGACATTTTAAATTACAAAGTGTCTTCTGCCCAAAACAGTGTATTTTCCTCCATATAGGAACATCTCTCATACTATGTCCCTGCAAAGCTGCAAATTTAATATTAAAGTTTTTTCTATGTAAACCCTTGCTTACTCTAGAGACAGTGCCATTTGTCTTGAGTAAAGACTGTATTCCTTTACATATTTTATCTAATTAATACTGCAGTTTGTTTATTTATTTATTTTTATTGTCAGTTTTCTCCTTTTGCCTCCCAGTGCTCTTAACTGAACTCAGGGCCTTTAAACACTTGAGTCCCCCTCCTTTGCCCTAACATGGCTGGTGGTTAGAGTAGAACCCACTCAACATGTTTATTGTCCTGTGGAGTTTTGCAGGTAGATATTTTTTACCTGGGAATAATTTGTTTGCTTTCTTTTGATACTAAATTTACAGGTTTGTAGACAATCAGAAATATGATTTTTTTTTAAAATTTTATATTGCTTCTAAGCATAGACTTCTAATCCTTTTCAGAGAACTCAAACAGTTCAATTTCCTTGAGGATTTATTATATAAATTTTTATTTTTATTTAAAATTATTGAAGCCAACTATGATTTATTGTGATTTGTTGTGAAATAAGTGTAAAATTTTTACTCAGAAAAACTAAAAATACTATATATTAGAGTGATTCTCAGCTCTCTTGATCATTTCATGATTATACTCTTCCTAATACAAGCAAAATAAAACCTATGCTATTACATGGTTTTGACATATCTCTTCATATGTAGTTGAGCTACATTTCTTTAACACTGTGAGTTTCTTTTATGTTTTCCCCTCTTCAGTACTCTTAATGAGCTACAGAATATTTTAAGATCACCAATTCTACTGTAATCCCAACTTACATTGCACTAAATATCCAAACTAATAAATAGAATCGGTATCCTTAATTTTACCATATATGAATATTATTTTCTATTGATCAGTGCTTCATGACACTCATTCCTCCTAGAGCTGCTCCCATGTTCATTTATTCACTCATGCATTCATCTATCCACTCCTCCTCTCCTTTTCTCCCCTCATTTTATTCCCTTTCCCACTCTCTCTCACCTCTCACCCTCTCCCTCCTGCCCCCATGTCCTCGGACCACGGGCCTCCAACAGTAGTCAACCCACATGTTTCTCAGTGTATATGTGTGACTTATGGAAAAAGTAGTAAAAATTAAGGATTTGCATTTATTCTTTTGTTAAATTTTATTTACTTAGGATTCAAAAAAATGTAGATGATGTAAAAACACGTACAAATGCACACAATTTGTAAATGTGACGTACCAGGTGGTGGTGATATGATACAGTTGCCTACAAATTTATTTTCAGCAAGCTCTCCTTTTATGTCATTCTTCTTAAATAAGGTCTCAAAATGAAGATGAAGGGGGATTTCTGGAAAAACAAAATAAATTATCTTTGTTAAATACCACTTTCCATAGCCTAATACTAATTATGTTTCCTTTTGCTAAACAGCACATAAGCAAGAAAAATAAAAAGTTTACACAATAAGGACTTTAAGTAGAAGTATCAGAATATTTTCCAAAGAAGGTTGGTGACCATGTTTACAAAGTTACTATTTAAAAAAAAAAAACCAAAGTTACTACTTAGGTATACTTAATCCACTCTTAGACCTTTCTTCAGTGTGTAAGTAGTCACTATAAATCTAACAGCTTTCAGATGAATGAACACAAATGCACCCAAAAGATCCTCACAGAACATTTAAAATAATGAAAATGCTATGTTTATATGGTGCTAGTCGTTACACAGGGAAACACTGCTATAAGCAAAATACATGGCTATATTGAGTTTCACATTCTTTTTACATAATGGGTACTAAGTGAAACTACTTGCATAAGGACTAACATCCACCGAGAAGCTGTGTTCCTTCAGACAGAGATTAAGGAAACGCAGTTGTAAATGCTGATGTATTTTATACTCAAAAAGAAGTCAAGTTACAATCAAGGTGTGCTTTATATTTAATTGCATTAATTGACTGTAAGAGGGGTGGGTTTACACAAGTGCCACAACACAGGCATGTGGAAGGCACAGGATGCCCTCATGGACATCAGTTTTTCCTTCTGTCACTTAGGTCACTTGGGACCCAGACAACTGATTTCTGACCTGTATATAACATGGCAAGCTAACAACTATAACATACGCACACACGTAAGGATTATGTAGAATGTGAAAACAAAATCCCTTTTATAAGCATGAATAACAGACACTTATACTGAGAAGCACTTTTAGAGAACATTTAGTTTCACCTATTGAATATTTTCCAGCAATAGGCAAATTAGTCATGATCTCATACATCTAGACAAAAGACGTGTCTGGATTTTAGGCAGTGAGGTGAAGGGGTTTCTTTTGAGAAACCCTTTTGAGGTGTGCTTTACTTAGTTGTTGGTGCTTTTGAGACAGGATCTCACTGTATAGCCCTGGCTCACCTGGAGCTCACTATATGGGTCAAGTTATCAAACTCACAGAAATTTGCCTACATCTGTCTCAGTTCTGAGATTAAAGGGGTACATCACCTCGCCTGGTTCAAAGGATATACTTTAATGGCAAGTCCATGTATAAATAGAAAAAAATACACTTTAAAATGTCTAAGTATCAAGGACTTCTACAAAAACATGAGAAATGAAATGGGAAAATAACTTACTGTGCTTTTAAAATGCTGTTTAAATTTTTCAAGATTTTGTTTTCCAGTTACCTAAGCAACCTTGTTTCTCTAAAGACTCATCACTGCTCTAACAAGAATGCCGTTGTCTACCCCTGTGAATGGTGGGCACGGGCTATAACTGGAGACAACCCTGTTTCCTATGTGCCTCCCTCAAGTGTCTTGTGGACTTTTAGCCAAGTATTTTATTTGCTTACGTTTGTATAAGTTGTATATTTATATATGCTGTTAGAGCTAGAACACGAGAACCATAATGGGCTCTTTCCACTTACATTGGGTACTAGCTAGTACCCAGTATAGAGGAGCTATTAAGATTTTTGTCAAGTGCAAAGCAGCTTTAACTTGTAGGTAAAGAAGCTAATCTGACTAGACTAGGATGTCTTAGATTTGGAGGATCTATCTCATCCTTCAAAGGTACATCAAGAGAGAATCAGATTAGTTAATAATAAAGCACCCTAATAAGGGGTATTAGGAATGTGAGTCTGGTGATGGATGGACTCAACTCCTGGCTCCATTGTTCATTCACTGAATGATCTTGTAATCACTACCTCTCCAAGCTTAGTAAGTGCGTATGTAAGGGAAGGACAACACAATGCTCTCATAGGGTTAAGAGAACTAAACAACATATCCAGGATCCTTGGCACACACAAGTAGTTCCTGGGCTACATGATAAGGTCCCATCTTAACAATCTCCCTTCCCCAAAAGCAAACTCAAAACATTTTTAAGACATTGCCTGTACTTATAAGATTGTATTTCATTACTTAATTTTTATGAGGTAGCTTACCTGATGGCAATGACAAAACAGGATGAAAAGAGGAATCTAGTTTTGAAACATGTTCTCCTAACAGGTGAGACTTGGAACTCTGTTCCCAGTTGTCCCAACTTAAAGGTGATCCCATGTAAGGTATCTGTGTGGTATTTAAAAATGCTTCTTTTGAAGGTAACGTCTGCAAGAAAAAAATGTGAAGGCTTCACTTTCTGCTTTAAGACTTGACCAAGACAGTTGAAGTTATAATGCATATATTATCTGGATGACACCAGAACCAAGTCCTGGCTTAGTAAGTCACCTTGATATGATATAGAATGAGAGAAATTAATGCATTTGCCATGTATCTGGAGAGGTGTGACTAGCCTCTTCTGGATTTTTTTCAAGTAAAGAGCAATACTCATGAAAATAAGTTTTTCTGCCACCATAGGAAGACATACTAAAAAAGGGGGGGAGGGGTCCAGAAAAGTGCATGTCTCTTCTAACTTTGGTTATATTCAATTTCCTTTAAAAATTCTTTATATAAACTAAATTCCTTCTATAAAAGCTTTACACATGTGCAGCTGTAGAGATGGCTCAGCAGCTAATAGCACTTGCTACTTTCCCAGAGTCCCTGAGTTAGGTTCCCGGCACCCACATCAGGCAGATCAATCACAGCCACCTCCAACTCTGACTCCAAAGGAACTGACATCCTCTTGTAGCCTCCTTGGGCACCTGCATACATGTTGCCCACATACACATATATTTTAGAATTATATGTTAAAACCTTCACGTTTTTGTCAGATGTTTTCAGTTAACTTTTTTATTGTTTCCATTATGAAAGATTTAACTTTTTAAAAAAGATTTTTACTGTGTATGAGTGTTTTGCTTGCATGTTGAGTATCTGGTGCCTATGTAGGCCAGAAGAGGGTGACAAATACTCAAAACTGGAGTTACGTAGGGCTGTGTGCTGCCATGTCTATGTTGGGGACGGAACTCAGGTCCTCTTCAAGAACAAGTACTCCTAACTGCTGAGCAGTATCTCCAGGCCTCTTGAAGTTATTTTAAAACAAAATTATCTATTATGTACTAAGCATATCCCCACAACTATGCCCAACTTTCTCATTCTGCCAATGTCTTTATGGTTTCATTTTGTCTTCAGCAGGAAATAGAAATCCAAGTATATTGTCCATATGTAATAATTATTTGAATTTTTCAGTTACTTCTAAAATCTTTGAAATTCTAGTTAGCCATGCAGAAATGTTCTCAGTTTCATTAATACATAGAAAACTGACCAAAGGAGATTTCTTGTTTTGCAAGTGATTATAAAAGGAATGACATTAATTTATTAAAATTTCAAATGACGTGTGTGGGGTTGGAGAGATAGCTCAGTAGCTAAAGAAAATCCTTGCCATGCAAGGGTAAGAATCTGACTATACCCAGCACCCATGAAAACTCCAGCTGTGGCAGCATGCACCTGCCAACCTAGTGCTAAGAAGTGGAGACAAGAGGATCTTGGAGGCTCAGTGGTCACTTAGTTTAACCAATTGATGAGCTCTAGTTTCATTAGCACACGCTGCCTGAAAAAATAAAGACTCCCAACCCACGTGATCTGAAAACTTCCAGACCCAAGTCTTCCTTCTTTTTGTATGTGAAGGCCACCTCTCCTACAAAAATGTTGCTATCACCTTTCAAAGAATGCTCTCTAACAGCAAAGGGGGACCATCACAACTGTACCCAGTGCAGAAATCAACAGAGCATAGGGAGCTGCTTTATTGGCTGTCCAGTGCAGAGTAGCCAGCCTTGAAACCTCATGCACATAACATGTGTGTTTAATGAATATAATCAAAAAAAGACAGTATCACCTTGAGAGTGGGAGGGGGTACTGGTCAAGTTTAAGGGAGGATAGTTGGGAAAGGGTGGGGAGAAAATGATATAAAACTATGTAAGTATGTGCACATGGTGGTGTGCGCCTGTAATCCCATCACTCTGCGAGGCAGAGGCAGGTGGATCTCTTGAGTTGGAGGCCAGCCTGGTCTACAAAGCAAGTCCAAGACAGACTAGGCTACACAGAGAAACACTGTCTGAGAGAGAGAGGGGGGGGGGGGAAGAAAAACAAGCCATTTAAATTAAAAAGAAATAAGGTGGTGAGGAAAGCACTGATCTCCACATGTACATGTACACACCCACAAACATACAGCTATACCTCCACACATAAAAACTAACCTTTAAGGATGATGTAGGTTGTAGGAGGATTTTGGTGTACAGTTTACCAGGATGTATTCTCTTTGCCAAAATAACTTTTGGTTTTGTTGATTTCATATATGTTTGGTTTATATTCTACTGATCCCTGCCTATCTTTAGGTTGCTTTAATTTGTTCTTTTACCTTTTTATTCCTGTTGTTTGTTTGTGTGTGGTGTACAAGGATACACACGTTTATGTCTGTGTGCACTTCTGTGTGTACTTGCACTCGCTACGTGCATATGTGAAGAGGCCAGAGGCTGATGGCAAGTTATCTTTTCCTGTTGCCCTCCACTTTACTATTTATTTTTGAGACTGCATTATTTAACCTGATGCTCTCCAGCAAGACCCAAGCTGCTCTTTTTTCTTCTCCCAGCATATACCATCATGCCTGACTTTTCATGTGGGCGCAGGAGATCTGAACTTGGGTCCTCATGCTTGAAGAGCAAGCACCTTATTGCCTGAGCACCTCATTTACTCTGTGTGTGTGTGTGTGTGTGTGTGTGTGTGTGTGTGTGTGTGTGTGTGTGTTCCTATAGACTCCTAGATTCCTATTGACTTTTTCAATATAATATAAATGATTCTTTCACTTTTCTCATAAAACTGTAGGAAATACGTAATCCTATTTATTCTTTTTCTTGCTGTATAACACTGTTAGAAAAATTTTGCCCAAAAAGTTTTTATATGAAAAATTCATACATTTTAATTTAAAAGGTATATTTAAAAGGTAATTTAAAAGGTATAAAATTCTATGCTGACTTTTTGTCTTGGGATCTTAAGAAACTTAGATTCTTCTCACTTCCCTTGTTTCTGCCAAGTAGTTAGCCCTGGACTCAAGACCACCAGTGATCTCATCTCGAAGTAAAATATTTTCTGTCTTCATTTGTTTTGTTTTTCAAACAGGTTTTTTCATAATGTGTGTCCTTAGTCTCTTTGAGCTGCTTTAACTAAGCAATGTAAACTAGATGGATTGTAAATAATAGAAAGTTCCAGAGGCAGGAAAGTCTTACATGACAGTGTTGACAGATTCTTTCTATGTCTATTGATGGCCTGCTTTCTTCTTCATAGGTGTATTTTTACCTGGAATGTCACATAGCAGATGTGGGGTGGTAGCTCTGTGCAATTCACTTGTCAGGGAACTATTTTCATTCTTGGGGGCTCTGCTCATTATCTAACCTCTTCCGAAAGGCCCTAGCTATAAATACCACATGGAAAGTGAAATTTATATATGTGAGCTTGGGAGACGCATTTTATGGAATCCCATAATGGCTCTCTGGGAAATTTTATGTCTTGATCACTTACAAAATACACCCATTCTCTCTCCCAAAGTGTCACCTCACTCCAAGTGTTGACTCAGAAGCCCAGCATCTCTTCTTCATATGTATAGTAAGTACAAGTAAGAGTTCAGACTCAATTCACCCTTTAGGAAATTCCTCTCCAGCTGTGAACCCAACACATTATATACTTCAAAAATAAACAGTGAGAGAGGAACAGGACATATTCTCATCTATCTACCCAGAAGAAGAAAATATTTGTGCTGAAACAATCCATTTTAAAATATAAGAAACAACAAAACACCCTGAAAGAGTTTTTTTTTTGTTTTTTTGTTTTTGTTTTTGTTTTTTAAGAACAAACAGACAATAGACAGTTTTGTGCTTATTGCTGGGAGATCTAAAAAGTAAAAACATGTATGGCTAGAAATCTGTTGGTCAGTACTGTTAGCTAAGTGATCCTAATTAGCACTTTAAATGTTTATCCAAATCAACAATTTATACACTTTCAAGTGTGAACTGAATATTCACATGGATAGTGTTCTTACACTGAATCATAAAACAAATCTCAGTAAATTTAAAAGGCCTGACTGGAGGGCAGGAGAGATGATGGCTCTGCGGTTAAGAGCACTTGCTGTTCACACAGAGGACCTGGCTTTGGCTTATCTCCTAGCACTGACTTGGTGATTCACAGTCACCCATGACTTCAGTTTAAGGAATCAGACACCCTCTTCTAACTGAATGCACATGGTACACACACACATGTAAGCAAACCACTCGTGTACATTTAAAAAAAAAATCTAAAAGGCCTGACTGAAATCATACAGAATGTGTTTTTTAAATCACAAGAAAATATTAAGATAATACTATGATATTTGGGGATTCTAAGATTTAACGAAAATCACAAGAAATCAGAACATACAAAGAATCTAGAAAAAAGAAAAGGAATTAAGCCTTAAATAGGCAATATGAGCCCTGCTAATCTGATACTCCCATTAGACTGGCTAAAATCTGAAGCACTGATTATCTTGTGTTACGGCATATACAAGATAGAATGCTCAGGTAGCTAGAATGTTGCTGATGGCGATGTAAAATACTGCTAAAGATGATGACAGAAAAGAAGATGTACAAGACTACATCTGCAGCCTTTATTAATATAGCACCAAGTCAGCAGCAACCCGATGGCCAACAGCAGATAAACTATGATAGTCACATAATGTAAAGTTGTTGCTTTATGAGCTTTTCCCTCCTTAGTTCCTGTCTTCTTTCAAGCCCCTTAAAATCATTTCATTGTATTTTATCTCAGGTGCTTTGTTTTATTCATCATTACAGAACACACTGTAAAACTGAAATATTCAAATCTCTATATATGGAATTGTCCTATCCTCATTCTGTTGTCTATACTGGAGCCGTTACCAAGTACATCCTACTTACTGTAAGTCACAGCACTCATTCACCACCGTCCTTCCCTTTTTAAATGTGCACTAAACTAGTCATAAATTTTTGTCATCACATATATCAATAAGTCACTGAATTTCAAAAATATTGCTAAGTTTTATTGAGATTACCTTCAATTTCGATGATAAAATCTGTTATTTAGGAAGATATTTTACATACTACATAAAAACTATCATGTTTCTATAGAAAAGTTATGTGGTCTTAGACGATTTACAGCCTCCTTTTGGGGACATACCTTGCTTTTTAAAAATATGGATTTAAATGGTTCTCATGTGGTAAGTGTTTTAGTCCTGATAATTTGTTGATGCAATATACTCCCTGTCGAATGCATATCATAATCATCCTCACTTTGTTTCCCTCCTAAGTTCAGCGCAATTGTCCGTTCAGAAACTCCACTGTCATCTAGCACCTCAAGGAGCAGTTTCTATGGTGGTGCCATTCTGATGCACTACAACCCATGTGTTGTTTTGATAGCTTTGCTTTCTCTTTAGAAGCTTTAATATGTTATATTTATTCATAAAGTTCATGAGAATCTGTTTAGATATCGGTTGTTAACTTACTTTAGTTGATAATACTAAATAGTTAATGGATTTGTTCAACTGTATATATACACATTTTCTCTCATGTCAGAAGTATATGCTTTTTGTGTTCTAGGTAGTTCTCTTGGCCTTATATTGCCATCCATGTAAAGACAGATAATCCCAGCAGTATTTTAATTTATAAAGATGCAATTTTGTTTATGAATGTTTGTTACAACAATCTGTTCTGGAAGTTAATCTAACTCCTTCCACTAAGGTCAGCTTTAGGTTCTTGGTCTTTTTCTTTCTTTTCTCCAGAAACCTCTATCTCCTCATTTCTCATTTTCATTCTATGGTTTTCCAAGAAACGGTATTCACTAACATTTACATCTTGTCCTTTTCCCGACTGAGTGTAAGCTCCATGGAGGTGGGAACCCTTCTGTCTTCTTCACTACAGGATCTCCAGTGTCTAAGCACTGCCTGGCACGAGGTAGGTAGGAGAAGGAAGGGAAGGATATATCAAGCATATTACTGTCAAGATCTAAATATTGCACTGATTACGTGAAAGCCTGTTTTCGTGATAGAAGTCCTGCTTGAATGATGCTGCATATACATGTTTGGAAGTTGTTATCTGCCAGCTTTAACCTACTAGAAGTTTGCACTTTGTAAGGCTCATACATATTAATCAGTGTTGTTATAAAAGGAATAGAAACATGTTTGTCCTGAAAACTGTTCCAAAATAAAAATATATTAGGCAAAATAATAGTAAAAAGAAATATGAGATGGATTGGAGAGGTCACTCAGTGGTTAAGAACACTTGCTGCTCTTCCAAAGGACCAGTATGCAAATCTCAGCACCCACTTAACTCCAGTTCTAGGGGATGTGACACCCTGGCCAGAGACACACAGAGGCAAAACACAAATATAAATAAAATAATTTAAAAATAAATACGAGAAAATGTAGCACAATATTGGACAAAGGTGATTACAAATGCTATTCCTCACTAGCTTGGAAGAATTATACATAACACAAAGAATAAGTACAGGGGGACACAAAACTAAGGGCCACACAAAGCTTAGAAATACGATAATGTTTATTCTGAAGGTACACTTTCCAGTCACAGCCCTGTGGGGTCTATATAACAAAATCACATCATGAAGTAGAGAATCAGATTTGGTTCATGTTTTAGCGTGTCCTAACTTGGTGTTGAGTCTACTGTTGTTAGCATTGTCTGAGACATTTTGCAAAATGAATTCAGCAGTACCATAATTGTAAATACGGAACTTTTTTCCATTTCTTCTCTTCTTAAACTTCCCTTTATCATATTAAGTCAGTTAAGACTAGTCCTTCATTCCACAGAATGTTTCTCTGTATCAAGTCTTTTTCCTTGCAATCCACGTCTTTATTGCACCCATCTATTCTAATAGTTACTTGTTCCTCTAGTGTCTCCCTATTGCAAACTGACCTTTTCAACGGCACCGTAGTAATTACTCAAAATCAGTACTCATGACACTTCACTTCCCCCAAACAAAGCTCCTCAGCGATTCCCCAGCACTACTCTTGTTTGTTGGATCCGTGTTGTCCTCACTCACACTTGATGAATACTTACCTGGCAGTCATTGGGTTGTATACCCTTCTAATGTTATTTAGTCTCAATGCGACCCTTTAAGGTATCCAACCTGTCTTTCCTCTTTGATTTCTTAACCGGGATCAGCTATGTTTTCCAAAGCAGACCCCATTTGGAAAGTTACTTAATGAGAATGGACATAAATTCCTTCCATTCTTTCAAGTACACATTTTTGCTGCAACCCCTTATGAAAAGATTTCTCTTTCTATAAGACTGCAGAGATGACTTAGCAATTAGGAGTACTTTCTACTCCTTTGGTTTTAGTTAACAGTAATCATGTCAGGTGACTTAGAAGCTTCTGTCACCCCAGGTCTGACCCTGCTGGCTTCTATAGGGCCCCGCATTCATGTATACACACCTACACCTCTTTAAATGAAAATAAATATAAAGATTTTCTTTAAAAGATTTGTTTCTAAACAAACAAAAAATATTTGTTTCTATGTCCTCTTGACTCTGGGGATGGCCCGTGATTTGTTCTGTCCTACAGAATGCAGTGGAAATTATATTTGTGGTTTGTATCTCCCTTCATATCTGTTGTCTTGGGGACATTGCTCTTAGGTGACATGAAAGGAAGCCATTTTAACTCATGGAATTGAAGTAGCCAACTGTTAGTACTATTTTCCAGAAGAATGAGTGAGGCTAGCTTCTTACAGGGTGGCACAGCAGTACCCATAAGAAATACAACAGGCTTGAGGAGTAGCTCTTAAGTATGATGATCCAAGCTAGCATTCTGTTCTCAGCGCTGCCAAAAGAGACAACTAGGACTTCCGTCCAGTGTGTTTTTCAGAACACATGTGGAATGACCAAAATGTGCCACTCTCTTCTAGGAAATCACTTTCAATTCTTAGTAAAATTTGATACCATCCAGACTGATCCACAATTATATAAGACATATTTTCTTACAGAAATAATTGTGTACAT
The DNA here is from genome assembly GCF_964271855.1 of Acomys minous. Taxonomy (NCBI): domain Eukaryota; kingdom Metazoa; phylum Chordata; class Mammalia; order Rodentia; family Muridae; genus Acomys; species Acomys minous. The sequence goes on along the minus strand of NC_140486.1, from coordinate 107,470,513 downwards.
GTAGTAAACAGAATTTCTCTAACTCATAAATTCATTGCAATGTAGAACTGTTGAATGAGGCGTTCCTTTATCATGATTACTTTTTACTATCTAAATAAGATACTCTTTATGGAGTAATGAATGATGACAAAGAGGAGGCTGAGGAAGAGCTGGTTTCTTAGTATCTGACTACTATTAATTAACTGATACTTTTCACTTTCTTTTCTTTATTTAATTGGATACCTTATATGCTGGAACTAACCTGTTTCCTATATCAATATCATTCATTATTTTTTCCTGTAGAATATTCTCTCTGTTCTCAAAGTACAGGAAATTATCCTCAGTTTTACTTGGGTTGAAACTTATTTTGAGTGTCTTATTTCTCCAACAGGAATTTAAATCTATGTAAAATCATATCACTTTGAACTTTAAAAAAAAGATTATATATACAATGCTCTGCCTGTATTTACACCAGCGCACCAGAAGAGGGCACCATACCTCATTATAGATGGTTGTGAGCCACCATGTTGCTGGGAATTGAACTCAGGACCTCTGGAAGAGTAGACAGTGCTCTTAACCTCTGAGCCATCTCTCCAGCCCTACTTTGAATTTTCTCTATTTTTTTTTTAACCATAGGATGAACACACCTATACATATTTTAGATATTATCCCCTTTCCTGTTTTTTATTTTTTACTTAAGCATTTTTATTTTAGGTAAAACATAAAGTGCCTTTTAATCATATAAACAAAGTATATAAACCTAATCATTTCACACTTTAGAAAGGAAATGAAAACATTACAATTAGAAGTTTTAGTATATTATTAAACTATAGTTTGTGCTACTGGACCATTTTTTACTAAAGTACCAGCATATAACTGGATATGCTATGAAGCAGCATTGATGAGCTGTTCTGCTGAATACCTTAGAAACACTACCATTTTCTCACAAAGGGTTATTAATGACTTTGGCTGAAAAAACACTGAAAAATGAGTGGTTCTGCCTACTTTCTATATGTTAAAATAGTCAGTCTTAGCCTGGTGTGGTGGTGCATGTCTTTAATCCCAGCACTCGGGAGGCAGAGGCAGGTGGATCTCTGAGCTAGAGGCTAGCCTGGTCTATAAAGAGTTCCAGGACAGCCAGGACTATTATATAGAGAAACCCTGTCTCAAAAAACAAAACAAAAAGATTAACTCTAAGCTTTACTCCAGTTTTTAAATGTTAGGTGTACTGGAACTGGTTTTGTTTTGTTTTTTAAAATAACTTAGCTTGTAGATTATATGCTAGAAACTACTGAATAATGAAAAAAAAAATCTCAAATGGTTTCTCAGTTTTTCTTTCTTTCTTTCTTTCTTTTTTTTGGTTTTTTGAGACAGGGTCTCTCTGTGTAGCCTTGGCCATCCTGGACTCACTTTGTAGACCAGGCTGGCCTCGAACACATAGTGATCCGCCTACCTCTGCCTCCCGAGTGCTGGGATTAAAGGCGTGCGCCACCACGCCCGGCTTATTTCTCAGTTTTTCATAGTCTTCATATGGCTGTGTATTATTTAGGTAAGAGTAGTTCCTGAAAGTGCAAATACAACTTTTCAGAGCAACACTGCCAGTGGTGAACTAGTTAAAAGGTCACCTACTAATAAAATAAGTTGGATACATTTACATAGAAACAAGGAAAGAACACAAAAACAAGAGAAATAAAATAGCATAGGTAAGCAGGAATCTTAACATTTGTGTGTGTGTGTGTGTGTGTGTGTGTGTGTAACTAATAAAGAAAATGAGGCTACTGATTTGAGAGCATGATGAGAGAGAGAGGTGTTGGAGGAAGGAAAGGGAAAGGAAAAAATAAAAGTGGTTAAATTTTAATTTAAAATATATTAAATTTAAAACTTTAAAAAAAGAGAGAAAATCATTAAAGGGAATGGAAAATACCACAAGAGAGTATAGAAGACAAATGAGGGGTCTGCAAATAAAATTGTATTTATAAAACCCCTGATGAGGTCATATTCCTTATATTATAGTGTAATAATTTATAACTTGTGAATAGAGGAGATTGCAAACATGACTACAAAAACTCTGACCTTTCCCCACCTAGCCAAATTCTCAGCCAACTGTCTCTACTTTCATCAGTTACACATAAAATAACCACAGATCTATTACTCCAATAAATTTAAGATTTAAGAATCTTAAAATAATCCTGTGTTATCTTAATTTAAATAAAATTGTCATTTGAATATTATGTAAACTGTTTGTACGCCTAACCAGCCACCACCTACATCTTTATTTTAATCACCACACAGGCAGGGTACCTCACGCCTGGCAGAGTGGGTCTGGATGGTTTTCCTCTCCCCAGCACAATGCTAAATCAATCCGTTCTTCCCTGCCCAGTGCTCTTCCTTCCACTTCCACATCAAATGCTCGTTTATCTGCCCACTCTGCTTCCTCAGAGCCTGGTTGTTTGTTCTCCCTTTCCCCTTTTTCTTTTTACTTTCCTGGATATACCTACGCTTACTCCCACATCCATACACAGCCATAAAATTTAAAGCTAGATTCAAGTATGAGAAAAGATGCAATAATTGGCATTCTAATGTAAGCTATATTGAGAAATTTACCTTGAAATCTTAAGCTGTCTATTCTTTCCCAGTGTTACAGGGGACCGCCCTTTGTCAAGTGTTGGTAGGGTGGCTTCCTGGTACCTAAAGGCTGAAATGCCAACTCTGTATGGCAGAAGGCTGCATAGCAATTGACAATAAAGAATAACAAGGATCTAACAACCACCACCACGATCAAGGTACAGATTGTAACTGTAATACCAAATCACCATAGTGCCCTTTTCTGGCCAACCTGACCACTCTCCCACAATGTACTGAAATACCTGCAATGTCTATTACCACAAGTACAATTTTAACAGAAAACTTCCCTGGCTTTCCAGCTCTCAGATGGCAGACCATTATAATTGACATTCTTGGCCAACTGGCCTTCATAATCTACGACCCAACTCAAGCTAAATCTCCTAATCTGTCTAAATCGACCACTTTTCTTCCCCCACCCCCATTTTCCTACTGGTCTGTTTCTCCATAGAACTCACAACCTATAAAAACTACCCGAGTCACGTTGTATACATACATACATATTTATTACTCCTAGTTAGCTTTTGAAATTGCTGGGTCTCAGGAATTAATATATATAGTGGTGGCTTGTATTTCTTGTATAAGTAATGGCCCTTAACACATTTTCAATTTTACCAGTGTATAACTTGGATATGTTATTTTATGAAAGCTGTTCAAGTCTCATATTTTCATTGACAAATGTTTTATTTTGATAAAATGGAACATACTACTGCCCATTTTAACCATTATGGCCTATAATTCTGTGTTTATGCCAATTTTACGTAGCATCTTTTTTTTTTTTAAATGTTTGTAAAACATATCTTAAATATATATATGCATGTGTGTACACACACACACACATATAAAAGCATATATGCATAAAGGCAGGCATGGTGGCACATGACTTTAATCGCAGCACTCAAGGGAAAGAGGCAGGCTGATCTCTGAGTTCCAGGCCTGTCTGGCTTACATATTGAGTTCCAGAACAAAATAGAGGCCCTGTCTCAAACTAAACTAAACTTTTAAAAAAACCTAATATATGCATGTGTGTGATGTGTGTGTTTAACAAATGCTTTCACTCAATATGTACTCTCAGACTTAATGCTTTTGTTGGAAATAATGTTATCAAAGGCCAAATTAGCAATATTTTCTAGTTAGTGATATATTTCAACTTTTTAAGTAGTGACCCAGCCAAGAACATGAAGATATTTTTTTCTCTAGAAGCCTGCTTTCCTTGACATTTAGGCCCATATTCACCTTCCTCTGTCTTGAAGGATAATTCCAGATCTACAAAAGAGTATTACTATCTTGCCTATATTACAATTCTTGCCTGAAAAGCTTAGTTCTTAAAATCGCTCATATCACATCATTTCTGTCCTTTTCAGTGTGAGCTGGGAGTGTCCTAATGATGCACACACAACTCTCAAAAATTCTATGAGCCTCCTACGTATTTCAATGAGATCCATGTCCCTAAACCAAAGAGCTCTTTGAGCATTCTGAACTGTTAGCCCTGCTGAGATGACTGACGGTACTCACAGATGACTTTACTCATAAATTAAATGCCAGTATCTCTGAGAAGCGGTTGCCTGTACCTTGGCTCACTCCACCATGTGTTATTTATCTGTCTCCCTCCAAAATGAGAGTTTCCCACGTTATTAAGTTCTAGTTCCTCTTCACCCAATAGATCCTTACTCAATTACCTATTCTGTTTTAATAGTTCACCAGGTGAATCCAGATCACAAGTTCCCCCAATTTGCTTGCAAATTTCTTTTAGTAAATATTCAAAATCACTGTCCTAACACTCGTGTAAAAAGTGGGCCTTGCTGTGTATTCCTGCAACCCCCGCTTTGGGGACCAGAGGAAATAGGCAAGTTCTAGTGTTTCCAAGTCAGACAGCCTCGCCAAGAAGGCGGGTTTACAGTAAGATGAGAGACCCTGTATCAAGAAAATAAGGTGTGTAAAAATAAAAGACACACAATTTTTCTCCCAGCGCAACATCTTAATAATGGCAGCTCATAATTTCTAAGGTGTCAGCAGCCTTATCTTTGATCCTCTGCACTTTGTGTACTCTATTATGCACCTTAAGTTTCATTCTTCACATTCATCCAATTGAAGAAGCACCTTCTTAGAACGATGTATCTGTTATAGCACCATATACTCCCATGGGCTCCCATAACAAGATGCTATTGAGGGGGTGAAAATTTTCACATTCGTTGCCTCATAATTATGGCATCCCAGCTGTCGGCAGGGCCAAACTTCCAAAGGTTCTAAGCGGAAATGGTGTTTTGCTTTTCTACCATACAGGACTTGATCTATGATAGCATAACTCCCGTCTGCTTCTTTTTCACAATGTCCATCTGTTTTCCAAATTCTTTTGTCTTACAGGAATATGTATAACTAGATTTAGGCATCATCCTAAGTCTAAAATGATTGGTATTAAGTTCCTTAAGTATGAAAGACCCTATTACTAAATAAATTGATAGCAGTAATTAGGTAGGCATATGCATGTTATAAAGTAAAACAACTAGCTGGCTTAGCTCTAGAGGGTAGATGTTACATCACCATGTGCAGTTCGTTTTCTTTTGAAGGCCTAAAGGAAAAATAACTGTATTCTTCTGTCTTTAGTGCTTGTTTTTTGTTTTTTGTTTCTAAATAGATGGTTTCCAGCATGTGAGTTGCGACCCACACAGGTGTTGCATATTATATTTACATTACAATTAGTAAGTAGCAATGAAATAATTGTATGGTTTGTTCATCACAACATGAGGAACTTGTTGGATGGTCACAGCACTAGGAAAGTTAAGAAACACTGCTCTAGATAATTTTGAACTCACTTTTCACATGCAAATGCCATTTACCTTATAAGCACTCATCTGTGTCCAAAATCACCCTTTCTGTATGGATTAGAGCCATCATGATCACCTCTGCAACAAATCGATTTCCAAGCTAGTTCACACTTGAAAGATTAGAACTTAAGCACGAGTGAGTTGTTAGGGGGTCACAGTTTAGCTTATAGGCTATACTCTTAGGTACTGGGAATCAGGACATGGGCATCTTTTGTAATAAAAATCTCAGTATCAGTTGCTTCCATAGGCATATTTTTTTAATTTACCTATTTTTCTACCTTTATGTTTATAAATTTAAGATGGATTTTTCTCTGGCCTTTTCCAAGATTTGTCTTTGTCTTCTAAAGTTGGAATGTGTTTTAGATAATAGGTAGGTAAATGGGTGGATGGATGGAGGGAGGGATGGATGGATGGATGGACAGCTAGGTAGGTAGGTACGTAGTGGGCTCCTGCTTTTTTACTTGCCACTATTTTTGGAAATTTCTCACTAATTATTTCAAATATTTTTGTCCCATTCTTTTTATGGTATTCTAGTATCTGACACACCATCTAAAAAATTGCCTCAGAGTTCTTACATGTTGTATTTAATTTTTTAATTGCCTTTCTGTTTGAATTGTTCCTGAAGTCTGATAGTCTTGTGCTATAGGTGGTGATCTGTCCTTAGCCATGAACTCACCAATGGTAAACGTAAATTATGTTTTAATTTGTAACATAAACTTTTGGTTACTCTTGATTTTCTACACAATTCTTGCTTAGAATTGCTTTGGCTATTTGGGATCCCTTTAGTTGTTGAACTGCTTTTTCTGTAAAGAATGTCACTGAAATTTGCTAAGGATTTCACTGGATCTGGAAAGAACTTTGTGTGGTGTACATATTTCCACAGTGTTAACTCTGCTCACCCAGAGACACAGCGTAGCTTCCCATCTTCTACAATCTTCCTGGGTTTTTTTCATCAGTTATTTTTACAGTTTTTATTGTAGATCATTTTCATTTCTATGGCTAGGATTGTACCTTTATTTTTGAAGCTAGTATGAAAGGCATTATTTTCCTGAATTTTTTCCTATCATGATTACAACTGTATATTAAGAAATGACTACATTGTGTATGCTGATTTTGTATCCCACTATGCCTGGGAAATCTTTATCAGATCTAAACATCTTATGTTAGAGTCTTTATCAAGGTCTTTAATGTATAATATGAAATTATTTGCAATAAAGATAATTGAATATTTCTTTTTTTTTTAGTTATATACATTTTAGTTATATACATTTCATTTTTTTCTCATGCTTTATTAATCTAGATAATTCCAGTGATGTATTAGATATGAATGGAGAGACTGGATACTTTTGTCTTGCTTTTTAAGGAAAATGCTTTTCCCCCATTTTTTATATTTTTAGCTATACATTTGTTATGCATGTGTGTGTGCATGTGGTATACCACAAAAAAGTTGGTTTCATTCCAGAGATTTCTGAATGGTTTAACAACCAGATAACTAAATATAACATAAATCACATGATTGTCTCATTGTCTCAAAAGATACAGAAAAGGCCCTTGACCAAGTTCAGTGTCTTTTTTATAAAAGCCCTGAAATTAGGAATAAAAATAACATAACATAATCCCCTTATATTAATACATACATACATACATACATACATACATACATACGTACATACATAATTTCTTGGATGATATCATCCCATTCCTCTCAGCTTCTCAAGCTTTTGTTGAGACAACAGGTCTAATGTTATTCTGATGGAAATGCCTTTATAAGTATCTTGGTATTTTCCTTTAGTAGCTTTTTTGCTGTGTTGTTTGGCATTTTGTTTTCATTTTTAGACAGTGTTGCTATGTTACCATGTTACCCTCGATGTATTCTCAGTGTACTACAAACTCACCATGACTAAACACCTATCTCAACTTCCTAAGTGCTAGGATAAAAGGTATGTGACACCAGACGCAGCTTTCTTGTGTATGTAATATTCTTCCTTTGTTCTATTTGTATTTAACTCTGATGTGGCATAGAGTGTTTCTATTCTTGCCAAACTTATTAGGAGTTTTGTTTATTTTTCAAGATAGGGTTTCTCTGTGTAGCAAGAGCCTTGGTTGTCCTGGACTAGCTCTATAGGCCAGGCAGCCCTCAAATTCAGAGATCTGCCTGCCTTTGTCTCCTGAGTACGTGAATTAAAGGTGTGTGCCATCACAACCAGCTTTATTAGGAATTCTTAGTGCCTCCAGTCCCTGTTTGTCTGTGATGTGAGAAATCTTCTGTTGCTCTGTAATTGGATAGGTTTGCTATGCCTTGAGCTTCCAACTCGACTCTTCTATTATATGTAATTGGCCTCTGGATTATGTCCCAAAGTTTCCCAAAGTTGTGGGCATCCTGTTCTGTTTTTGTTTTTCAAACTGCTCTCTGAATGTATTCTTGACTTTGTTTTTAATCCCTGGTGGTGTTACTTCTGCTTTGACCTAGTCTATTGGTGATATTTTCCACTGGTTTATTATTATTTATTTTTATTGTTTTTGTTTAATTTCCGTTTCCTTGTTGAATTTTTAATACATGTTGTAAACTTTGTATATTTAAGTCCTGAATTGGTGCCTATACCTCAGTAACCTGCGTCTTCAGGCCTTCCTCTTTAAAGCAGGCTTTTGAACTGTCTTACATTCCAACTCTTTCAGCATGCTTGGTCTTACCAAATGTGACTCTTTTACCTAAAGAGTCACACTGGCTAAATTTTTCGTATTTCTCAGGGTTTTAAATTATGACCTAGACATCTATCGTGAGCTATATGTATTTTTCTTTTCTTTATATATTCATAACTTTTGAGAGGGTAGTTTTCTCTTATGGTCCACAATAAAGGAAAATGAACATTAATAACAAAATAATTTGTTCAGAAAAGTTACTAAAATTTATTAAAATGCAAATGACAGCCAGGCGGTGGTGGCACATGCCTTTAATCCCAGCACTTAGGAAGCAGAGGCAGGTGGATTGCTGTGAGTTCGAAGCCAGCCTGTTCTACAAAGAGTACAGGATAGTCAAGGCTACACAGAGAAACCCTGTCTCGGAAAAAAAAAAAAAAAAAAAAAGGAAAGAAAGAAAAAAGAAAGAATGCAAATGACTATTTAAGCTACATCCCTAGTAAGGTTATAAAAGGTCTCAGATTGTAATTATAAAAACAGGGAAGTTTAAAAGTTATTCATATTAAAATTACTACTAATAAGAAGTTTTTTAAAGTGGAGAGTTTGGAAAGGGATGACAGAAAGTGAGGAAAAAGTAATAGTTAAAAGCATGCAAAGTATAGCAGAGGTAGAAATAAGACTAAAAATTAGACAAACAAAACAATCATAAAAGCGGACCAAAGGAAACAAAACTAAGAAAAATAAAAAGCCAAAAAGAGAATAAATAGAAAATAATACACCACCAATATGTGCTCCCTGCTTAGAAACTTGTGGGTTGTCTTTTTACCTTGTGCTGTGAGGCTTCCTTCCATTTCCTGGGTCCCTTCAGATTCCTCCCTCAGTCTACAGCTACACCCTTTTCTTGCACAGGGGCTCTTTTAGGTTGGTTGTAAAGTGTGTGAAAAAGTAAGTATTCTTAATCTCATGATTAAATCTCATCTTTTAGTGTACCCATGTCCTTAAGTAATGAATGTAATGTTCCTAATTTACACACAAACACACCCACTTCTCTTAAGTGAGAAATTAGTTAATAAAAATGGGAAAGATGTTTTCTCTCCCCTGAAGAATCTTCCTTACAGATATTGCCCAAGCCCATTCCACATTGGTTCTCTTCCTCCTTACATGCTAGAGCCATTAGCCATCCTCTCTTAGCTTTAAGCTTTAAAATGGGTGAGTCCAAGACTGTGGTTAGTGTACCACATGGTTTCTCCATCTGGAAACAAACTGGATCTTACTGTCTCAATAATTCAGGGTGGCAATTAGCCTGACAATGTCAAATCTCTGATAAATCCATGAAAAGGAACTAGCTTTTAAATTGTTCACTGTTTTAGTCTGAAGATAGAAGTGATATTGTCTACTGTCTTTGTATGCTGGGACTGTAGCTGTAAGTCCTGAAAGTGCCCTTAATAGTATACTATTTAAGATGCAAACATTTCCCCCTGGGCTGTTACAGAACGATGATTAGCTGAGCGCTTCCTACATCCTCCGACTACAAGGAGAGCTCTGGCGCCTTGTTACTTCTCTCCACTGCCCTTATCAACCAGTGAGTGAATAGAAAAGTACTTGCTTATTTGTACCCTCAATTCTCCAAAGGATGACACACAACTAATACCATTCTAGATGCACAGGCGTATATTTATTATGTTAGCCACTAACCTTTACTATGTCAGTGGGTGCTTCCTAGAGTAGATTGGTTTCTTACATAACAACAAAACAGTTATCACATCCAGAAAATTCAACACTGGGATTTTGTTTGTTTGTTTGCCTACAGGGCTGGGGATGAAGCCGGAATATAGTTTATGGACAGGAGGCAGATACTCTACCACTGAACTACATCCCCAACCTGACAAGTATTTTTATTTAATCTATCAACTGTACTTCAATTTTCTCACTGTTCCAAGAAAACTGTTTCTCTGACAATATTCTGCTCTGGATCACACATTAATCCTCAGTCATATTTCTCCATATCCCAATCAGGAACAATTCTTCATGACAATACGTTGAGAACTTGTAAATATTCCAAGCCAGTTGTTTCTCAGTAGTGTATTCCTAACCTTGCCTTAGTCTAATCGTTACTCACGTCTAAGTTAGATGTAGTATTTATTATACATCCCTGCATAATACTGTACCTTCCGAATAGGCAGCTCTGCTTTGGTAACTTGGCTGAAAAGTTTTCTGATTGCCTATAATAAGTTATTTTGAACCCTGACAACATGCAGGAAGGGTACTTATACTTTTAAGTCTATGCAGATATCCTGTTCCTCAGTCTCCTCCTTAATCTTGACCCCATATTGTTATTAATCACGCATTATTCTTGCCCGGTCATTCTTTTATTTTATCATCCACTTGCATTTATTAACACCCTTCACTATCTACCTACATATTTACCTAGCAGTCTATCTTTTCTGTGTGTGAGTTTAGTGTGAACTCACGGATACATGTAGTTTCTGTTTTGTGTTGTGCGTTTTGCTCTGAGACGCTCTCTCATCTAGGCCACAAAGGCTTGGAACTCTTTATGTGGCCTAAGATGTCCTTGAACTTCTTATCATCTTGCCTCCACCTCCCAAATGCTGAGACTGCAGCTATATGTCACTATGGCCAGTTTTATGAAATCCTGGGCCTCAAATGCTGGGGCTCTGTGAATGCTTACCAAACACTCTTACACAGCAGTCATAGAGCCTGTGTTCAATTCCCAGGATACTCATAATCCAGGCACTCAGAGGTACAACAGGAGGATGGGTTCAAAAGCATCCTTAGCTATTAGCTACAGAGCAAATTAAAGCCAGCATAGGATATATATGGCCCAGTTTTAGGAGAGAGGAAGAGACAAAGGAAGGAATGGAAGGGAGGGAGAAAGGGAAGGAAGGAGGGACAGAATAAAAGTAGAAAGCAAACAAGCAAGGAAGCAAGAAGGAAGGAAGGCTCAAATAGTCCCACATTTGGCCAGAAGAAACGTATTAAGCTAGCGCCTGCATCCTTTACCATGACTGCATCATTTACTGCCTCTGGTTTGGTAATTCACACTAATCTTAGAACTTTGTTTATCTGTGCAAACATTTCCAACCCAGACATGTAGTATATTTCATTGTTACCCTTACCTGTATATTTTAAAAATCACCTTGACATTTAATTTTCATAAAAATCAGTTTAATTTACTTATAAAACAGCAATATACATTTATTTTTTTAAACCAGGGAGCAGTAATAGCTCAGAACAGAGTGCAAGTTTAGCACATAGGGGGCCATGTTAAGTCTCTAGCAGCAAAGAAAACAATAATTATTATTTCTTTAAAAAAAACAGAATAAGAGAAATTTCAGAATACAGAGAATACTGCTTTTTTTAAAAAAATTATCAAATCCAAATTTTATTGTCATTATCTGTTATTATCTACTTTATCAACTGAATTTTAAGTATCCTATATGTAATTACTCTAAGTATCTGTGTATAACTCAGATCCACTGTACTCAAAGTATACTGGTAATAGAATCTTTCTTCATGTTTTCCCCAATGCATCCTTACCTGAGGAGTCCAGTAAAAAGTGGGACTCAATCTGTAGAGTTTTCTTTTATGGAAACTTTGAAGGGGCCTTGTTCGGGCAGCTGGACTCATGATAGCCAAGGATGGAGGTTTCAATCTTGTCCTGTCTTTTCTCCTTTTCTTACTCTGCTTCTGATTAAGTAACCAGCTACTGGAGGAAGAGAGCTCATCTAAATTCTCTGAAGCACTGAAATGTATGAGATAATTGGAGATGGGAGTAAAAGAAAATGAACAAAAAAGACAGAAAATTGTATGCAATTTTTCTTGGTTTATTCTTTTTTAGCCAATTTTATGATAACAGTAGGTAAAATAATTGACATTAATGGAAAACTAAATAGTAAAAAGTATAGAAATAATTTCTATTTTCTGCTGTAAACTATACACCTTAAAATGTTCTTCAAACAAAGTTAATGTTCCTTATAATCAAGAGGTCACATATAACACAATTTAACTACTTATGCCAATTTCTTTTTGCATGTGTGAAGTACATCAGAACCCAAGGCCTTAAAAAGTACCAAGGTCTCCTCAGTGTATCTTTCATTTCTCTATAACAAAGCTTCCTGCATACCAAATTTCAGTGAATTTTGAAACAGCTACAATCCTATTTTAGAGACTTTTAAAATTTATGATACAGAAATTAGAACTATAAAATAATGAAAGAAGCTATACATGGAAAATACATTTTTATAATTATTCTTTATAACAATATTTAATGTTATACTTAAGGTTTTGTGAACTGAAGTTCCTGGGAAAGAAAGGCTCATCTGTTTTGAGGATTTTACAACCTAACTGACAGGTTACAACTTCGTGATTATGTTGCAATGTTACAGAAAAGGAAAAATTATCTAGTGGTATCTTTGGCCCTTTAATAGCCATTTGTGATCCATCTCTAAATCTGTTCTAATTTTATTTTGAATAGCAGTAAAAAAAACCTTTGGAATATATTAATAACTAAGTTATACTAGACCACTAGCTTCCACCAACCCAAAAACTAAGACTGTCAAGGGACAGCACCTAAGAGCACTAGCAGATGCCCGGCTTTGCTGTGGCCGGCCTACTGGAAGCTCAGCCTGTATCTGGTAGGTGCCTTGATGTATGGCTTTCTCTTGTTTATAAAATGGTCACGAATTGCTCCCACAGTGGAATCTATTGTTCAGGGCAACCGGAGTCTATCTCTAAGTATAATTTTACTCAGATTAAACTATGTCTTAAGAATTTTGGAGAGCTGTTTTATGTTGACACATTTAACTTCACCTATATTAGTATATTGCATAATTACATAAACATAGTATCGTATAATATATTAATAAAGAATATATAGTAATATATTTATGTACTAATATAAGTAAGCTTTTTACACACAACAGGACCAATTCCAACTTTATGCAGACCAACACAAGTTGACTTAATAGTCTAACATTAGCAAGTGAGCAGGAGATGAGCTAGGTAGGCACAGGGAATAAAGTGACAAACTGCCTACTGCTAAAGGGTGATACAACTGTAGTAGATTATGGCAGAGCATTGTGTGACCACTCAAAAACTGCTGTCACAACTGCTAACTATCCTTTGCTTCATTATAATTACATGATAATTATATATCATTAGCCTTGCAAATTAACATGTATCTGACACCAATCTACATCTAAAAAACACCACCCAGGGCAGACACACTGGGTTAACCGTACTCCAGGACACACACAGACACACTACTTCCTGGAATTCCTTCCCTTTCCTCTTCCTTAACTCAAGAATAATCCTCCTTTTCATTTTAAGTTTAGGCATGAAAGGAGCTATTGGAGACTTGACATATATATCTGAGAAACCAGCTATTACTACTTTACCATATAACTCTGCCTTATAATAAACTTGCTCTGAATTCCTTACTTATTTCTTTAACGGTGACAAGAACCTGGAAACATGCAGAGGTCTCCATCTGGTCCCTTTATCTTTGATATATTCATAACTTCCACTTAGAAGTAGTGATACTTCTATATGTGATGGTGGTCATCAATATATAAGTTATAAATAATGCTATTTGACTCAAGTACACTTGGCATTTACAGGTAAATATAAGATATGGCTCTCCTAAGGGCTAGAGAAATAGTCCAGTCTATGAAATACCTATTATAGAAGCACAAGAGCCTGCGTTTGGATCCCTAGCACCCTTAAAAAAGCCAAGCACAACAGTGCCACTGCTTCCCCCCGCCCCCACCTCCTCTCTTTGTAACCTCAACACTGGGACAGGAGACAGGCTTGTATGGAACCTAGAACGCAGTGGAATGGTTGTACTCCAGTCCAGTGAGACCTTGTTTCTGAGAATAAGGTGGAGAGTGCTTGAGGAAGACACCCAGCTTCAACCTCTGGCCCCTCCATTCATGAACATACAACCCCAAGAATATTTATCATGCCCTAACATATTCATATCCACCTACACAGCAAGATACTGTTTTCTTTTTTGTTTGTTTGTTCTGTTTTTCGAGACAGGGTCTCTCTATGTAGCCTTGGCTGTCCTGGACTCACTTTGTAGACCAGGCTGGCCTCAAACTCACCATGATTCACCTGCCTCTGCCTCCCAGTGCTGGGATTAAAGGCGTACGCCACCATGCCTGGCTAAGATACTGTTTTCTATAACAGCATTGTTTTTTTAAATCATATTACAGCTACTGTAAAAATATTCTTTTAGAGTGAATTAAACAAAAAATTCAAGAATGCTTACATAAGCAATGGGAAACCAAACACAAGTTAGTAATACTAGCTACTGAAGAAGCCTCAGTAGTCACTCAGACTGTAAGGTTCAAAGCCTGCCTGGAACACAGAATAAAGCAAAGACCAGCCTAGACAACTTAGACTCTGTCTCAAATGTAAAAAGCACAAAATACTGGGATCACAGACATGTGACATCATGCCCAGATAAAGGGCACTTTTACAGTATAAAGTCAAATAAAATGGAAAGCTACTATTGATTATCATACTTAAGTAGTTAATGATTGAGATATAAAGACTGTCAAAGAGTTGCTATAGTTCCAGAAGTTTAAAAAAAAATTTTTTTAAGGTGGTAGAGGCTCACATCTTTAATTCCAACACTTGGGAGGCAGAGGCAGGCTCTCTGACTTTGAGGCCAGCATGATCTATAGAGTAAGTTTCAGCACAGTTAGGGCTACACAGAGAAATCCTGTCTTGGAAGAAGAAAAAGGGTCAAGTATGTATGTGTGTGTACACATATATGTGTATGTGATTTTATATATATATATCAGGGGTTAAAGCATTTGATTAGCATGCATAAGACTCTAGATTCAATTCACAGTACAAAATAAATACTTAAACTATAGTCTTTTAATTTTGTATTTCTAATACATTTTAACATGGCTACTGAAGGCAAAACCCACTTAAGAGATTTAATAACCAGATATGGTATATAGATTTTTGCTGGATAGTGATTCCAACAGATTAATCAGCAGAAGATTATCTTAAATTGGCTCCTTACTGGAACTCCTCCCAGTTATCTTGTTGTTGCCCTGTGTCATGGAGATCCTGCAGCTTTCTAGCAGGTCTTGCAAGCATCCCAACAGTTCACAGATAGTACAGAATTTGGGGTGGGCCAACTCAAAGCCCTGGATATAAGCCTGAGTGGTAGCTGAGCTGGTCAGCTCGCCAGCGCTCTGTGAGCTGTGAACCAGACATTTGCAAGTGAAGATGTGTGGGCAGAGGAGTATATTGTAGGACACACTGAGACACACTATAGCTTCCACAGTGAGATGTTTTCTATGCTTAGTTGTGTGTGTGTTATTTTTTGGTGGGGAGGTTGCAAGTGTAGGGGGGCAGATACGAGGGGACAAGGAGATGAGTGGGGCTGGGGTGCATGATGTGACATTCATAAAGAACCAATTAAAAGTTTTTTAAAAAAAGAGTATCTTAAGATTAAAAGTTGAATGTGAGTAGAGAACTTCATGACAATGATAAGTTATGATGGATAGAGTCAGGAGGGTCAGAAATTCAAGACCAAGGTGACAAAATATGATAGAGACTATCACAGAAATATACTGGACTGTATAGTGTTTAAAAATAGCAGTCTCTAGAATATTATAATATTTCTGGAGTGAACAATCATGTCATAAAT
Source organism: Acomys minous (assembly GCF_964271855.1). Lineage (NCBI taxonomy): Eukaryota > Metazoa > Chordata > Mammalia > Rodentia > Muridae > Acomys > Acomys minous. The sequence goes on along the minus strand of NC_140486.1, from coordinate 107,454,757 downwards.
AGAAATAGCTTAACTGAGTTAGCAAAATATTGAGATAATTAAGTCTAGAAATAGGTGGATTTATTTCTATGTTCCGTGGAGAAAAAGGAGACTGATTATTATAGTGTTATTTGTATTCTGATATCCGGATATTAACCTCAAATGGGACTTTTTATTTTTGTATCTGCTCTTGAGAAAAGTTCTTACTGTGTAAGCCAAAGTTAGCCACCTCATACTTGCTATGGTCCAAGCTAGCGTGGCCTGGACCTCATGACCCATCTATGCCGTCCTCTGAAGAACTGTGACAACAGCATGAACCACACTGCCTGCCTAGAGAGGAACCTCAAAGCCATGAGGGCAACAAAACAAACCAAAGTCAAAAGCTACTGATTGCCAGTCATACATTACTTCTTATCTGAGTTCAGAAAACCTAGTGTTTTTCATTTTAAGGAAGCTTTGGAAAGGGGAAAAGAGGTTAAGGAAGTGGAGAGCTAGCTTCATAAGCATTAGAACACGAGCTAGGATTGCTCAGCACCCGTGTAGGAAGCCTGGTGTGGCAGAGGGCACCTGAGAGCCCAGCACTTGCATGATGATAGAAGAGACACACCTCTGAAAGCTGGGCTTACCTGGTGAAGATTCCTGTCTTAGAAGGTAGATGGTACCTGAAGACCAACCCCCAGAATTGTCTTCTGACCTTTGTAATCATCCTGGTCACATGTACACGTAGGTACCCACACATGTACCACACAACAAAAATAAAAGCGAAAAAAAAATCCAAACCCTGCCTTCTAAGATGAAATATTGTTTTACTAACATTCTTGTGTATGCCCCTCAAATATTTTTCTAAAAAGTCATTGTACAATAAATTTTATATCCTCATTTTTCTAGTTAACAGTCCAAAATAAGCCTGTTCTTATATACTTTTGAGACATAATTTTAGTAGTAATATTAAATATTCCAGTAAATTCCCCTGCATAAAATTATGTTTTACACTTACATCATTAGAGATAAAAAAGAAAAGAAGCCATTTTACAAATGAAAACTCCTGTTGGCATTACCTTAAAAACACAGCAGGGAAGGTTATTTCCCCAGTGACACCACACAATGACCTAATATGATAATTAGTGTTGTCCATCAGAATCCAATATCATAGAGAACACGGACTCGGAAAATATTCAATAATATTCTCATAATTGAGAAGTGACTGATGAAAACATTGCTATTACTTTATATTGTGATTAGTTTGACAATGTACCTGTGTCTTCTTAATTATGATACTCAACTGGAAGGAACAGTTGAGTTAATGGGAATAAACAGCATGACAAAGATTCATTAGAATTTAAGATCCATTCTGGAACTTATTAAGACAAAAATTAAACCACAAAATTTAGACCTTCTTTCAAGTAGAATTCACATTCTCAGAGATGATACCCTAAAGATATCTTTATAGCATCTTATGTCCATTTTAGAATATTAGTTCTAAAAAACATAACTATGTCAATGAGATAATGCAATGCTTCATTTACTTGGACACTTAATCATACTTATTTGGTTCTCAGTGACTCATCTCAGACTTTAGTGCCAGGATTAAGAAAGCTAAAAATATAATTAAAACCATACCTCTTTCAGGTAGATAGTGACCTTAAATAATAAATGACGTTCAGGAATCAATGAGCAACAAGGGTACAGGCTCCCCAGAAAATAACAGTGAAAATATGAGAGGAGGTCATTAGAAAACTTATAAAAATGGTCTTAAGATATTTAAATATATATATCATAAATAGTAAGTTTTATGTGACCCACAAAGTTAAAGGTTAATTTAAAACTTAAATTTCTCCTTTACTATGTAAAATTATAATATGTGATATAAGGCTAGAATGATTAGAGTTTTGTAGAAGAACTGAAACATTTTATTTGTGAGGTTCCTTATATGACATTTCAACTACACAGAAAGCAGCTAAAAAATCACAAATGGCCTCTGTAGAACCAAGAGATTTCAATATGTGCATGCATGCAAGCTTACTCCCATGACTTTTAAGAGAGGCTTTCTCTTCCTATAAAATGTCTCTTACTACAATATAAGTGTTTATACTGTTTTGAATTTCTCAAGATTTTCATTTTTAAGCTTGCAAGCTTGTGTGTGCATGTGTGTATGTTTATGGAAAGAAGATCTCTTGGGAATGTGAGTTACAGGCATTCATGAGCCACTCAACATGGGTATTACGATCATCAAATCGAGTCCCCATGATAGGGCAACAAGTACTGGTAACTGCCGAGCCATCTCTCCAGTACCTAATCCAGAGACAAGTTTCATGAGAAGGAAAACTGAAGAAGATGGCAGTCATGAGAACAACAGAGCACTGATGTGACTACTGCACAATAAAACTAAGGATTTTGTTTTGTTGTTTTGTTGTTTTGTTTTGTTTTTGGATATAGGGGTTCCTACATCCCAGACTCAAAACCTTGATTCTTCTGTCCCACTTCTTCAGTGCTACCATTACAAGTACGGACCACTACCTCCAGTTTATATCATACTGGAAGTGAGACCTAGAGCCTCATGCAGGCTATAACACTGTAACAATTTAGGTATATCCCTAGCCTTCCCCAATTATCAGAACTCAGGGAGGCAGAGGCAGTCAGATGCTGTGAGTTCAAGGCCAGCCTGGTATACAAATTGAGTTCAGGACAGCTAAGGCTATACAGAGAAACCCTGATTCAAAAAAAAAAAAAAAAAACACCACCAACAACAAAAATAATGTCAATTATCTACAAGAAACTGCAGAGTATAATGGCATGTTTTGGATACTGAGTCTTACCAATGTCTACTTGGTGTACAGGCTGGCTTTAACAGAGGGGGGTGGTGGAACCTTTAACAGTAAGATATAAAGAGGTTCTTTAGCCATAAGAGGTATGACTTTAAGAAGGGCTCTTGAGAGCCCAGACTCTGTTTTCCTTTTTGCTTGCTCCCTGGTTCCTGATTTGTTTCACCAAATATCCTTGCCATTGTGTGCTGTCTCATTGCCAGCCTCAAACTAATGAGTGTAACCAACTGACTGTGAACCTCTAAAACTGCAAGCCAAAACAGATGTATCCTAATTCCAAGCTCAGGTATTTTTTTCTGACTATAAAATTACCAACAAATATTTCATTCAATCAGTGTTAATTCATGCTCATAATATGTCTCTTACTGATTCAGGTATTCAAAATAAAACAAACCCTACAATTTAACAAGACAAAACAAAGAAACTCTATTCTTTTGAAGCTAACTAAAAGTCTAAAACATAAGACAAATAATATGTAAAAACAGTAACAAAGCAAAATTCTTAGCTAATTTTCATAACCACCCTTGAAATAACTGACTGTTCCTATTCCTTTTCTTTTAGTAGTAGTGACTAAACACCAAGCCTCACATATGCTATGTAAGTGTGCTATAACTGGGCCACATCTCCAGCTCTGGCAATGCTCCTGCCCTGACTTTGCAGGTGGCTAGGATGAAATAAATGCATCACCATGCTTATTTTGACTATTCTCTTCCTCTAATACAGAAAAATATGCAAGATTATGCTGCTATCAGTTGGCTAAATTGGGATTAGCAGAACTGTTTAATTCCAAGCTTTGTGTTGTTTTTTTAATAACGTGTGTGTGTGTGTGTGTGTGTGTGTACCTTTTGTGGGTATGTGAACATATGAGTACAGGTGCCTGTGGAATCTAGAAGACAGTATCAGAGTCCCTGGAGCTGGAATCACAACATGTTGTGTGCCATTTGGCATGGGTGCTGGAAACCAACTTTAGGTCTTTTGCAAGAGCAGTTTATGCTGGTAAGCACTGAGCCATCTCTTTAGCCTGTTTGTTTTTAAAACAGGGTCTCTCTGCATAACTCAGGCTTCCCATCAACTAGTAATCCCAGGCGCTGGGATTATAGGCATGAGCTACCAAACCTGCCTGGCTCCAAAATGATATTTTTACCAGTAAAATTTTTATTCAAACATTTTATCAGTGCTTAAAATTATATATTTATCTGAATGATTATGATGACATCAACTAGATTATCACATGGACAGAGCCCAGATCCAGTTTTGTTCAAAAATATATACAAGTGCATAAATATATACCAGTGCCATATTATCATCATTCAAATATTAGTAATTATATGTAAAATAAATTTTTATATAAGAATCCCAGGGAGCTGAAGAGATGGCTCAGAGGTTAAGAGCACTGGCTGCTCTTCCAAAGATCCCTAGTTCAATTCCCATAACCACATGGTGGTTCACAACCATATATAATGATATCTGATGCCCTCTTCTGGCCTGAAGGCATACATGCAGTCAGAACACTGTATACATAGTAAAAAAATTTTTAATCTTAAAAAAAACCAAAAACAAATGCAAACCAGGATGCATATATATATATATATATGAATGTATGAACACACACACACAGTAGTATAGTCATGGCAAAAAGCATAATTGAGATAAGCAAAATGATACAGAAAATGTACTAGCCTGAAACTACAATGCTCATTCATCGTTAATGACTCAGCTTGTAAACTGACTTTCATCATGAGTCCCCACACCAGGAGTCTTGTAAATGAGAATACCATAGTTGCCCTATACAACCAGCAAGCCTTACTTTCCAAGTGAAGCCACATGATGCAAAGAATGACACTGGGTCAAAAATGAAGTAAAACCAGTGGAAAAACTATTTTCATGATAGAACCAGGGATACATAGCATAAATAAAACTGTGGAAATGTTTTAAAACAAGCTTTCAAATAACCAAATAGAAATCAAAGTTAAAGAAAAAAACTATTTAAAACTTGGTTTATATTCACTAAAGTCATTTAGTGAATGACTACTTAAAAAGATTTTCATCAGGATATGCATTTTTCTTTTTGCTATATTAGAATATTAAAATATTAATTTATTAAAATAACAGTGTGGTTATTAATATAAAAATAATGTAAAAGTGTGGTGAATGTGGCAATATAATATATCCAACTATATCTAATTACAGTGAACTTGAGATCAAGAATAAAAATGTTCAAAACAGAAGTCAGAGTAATAAGGCAATACTTGCATCGCTAGTATTACCATCGGTAGGATTTTTAGAAGCATTAAAAGTCCTAGAAATTATACTTTCTCGTGTAACTGTTTTATAATTACATTAATTCTACTAACTTATTTTTGTCTAAAACTGTACCCATGATCTACTAATTGTACTACTGTCATCCTTAATGTAGAAAAAAATGGCTGTGATAGGTATAGATCAACAAAATCAAGATAAAACAGGCCAAATTTAGAAGTCCAACTACTCAGGTGATACCCACCTCCTTGAAATGCCATTGGCCTGACACCTGTGGCTAGATGACTTCGGGGAGAGGGGTGACGAAGTTGGAGATAAGTTGAGAGGGGCAATCAAACTGTTAATGATCTCAGTCAACTGTGCACTCTAGGAAGAAACAACACGTTAGTACAGGGAAGCATCATGAAGATCCTGAGTCTATCCTGAGAACACCCGTATGCTGCACTGTGTTTACTGACTTACATCCTTGCATCACTAAAATTATGTTCCCAGTGGCCTACTTTCTCCAACAAGACCTCATGCACCTTATAACTTCTAATAAATAACACATCTATGAATGGGTTAATCTGTCCAGAATCTAAACAATCTAATCCACTCTCTAGGATTGGGTCTATGAGCTAGAGACTAATGCTGAAGACATGTGCCTTCGGGAGGACCATTTGGTCTCCACCCCTTGGTAACGCGTACCGAAAGTTATGTCATACAGCAGGCACTCTGCTCTTCGCTTACCTGTTTCTCTATATTTCGAAGAAGCAGTGTAGGGCTGCTCGGCGACATCTCAAAATCATGCTCTGGTAAAGGCTCTTCACTCCTTTGGGGAACCTGAGAATTCACTGAAGCGTTTAATGAAACTGCTTGGTTTGAAAATTGTATTTGTTTTTTCAAAATGTCTTTTGGAAGCTGACATTCTTCTAAAATCACTATCCCCTAGGAGGTAAAAAAAAAAAGTGATCACATCTGACTGTCCTCATAGTAAACACAGATGTAAAATGGAAAATATAGTTTATCTGTCATTAAAAAAAAAAAAACCTGCGTGATTGGGGATGAAGAGAGAGCTCAGCAGCTAAGAGTGTATACTGCTCTTTAAAGGAACTAAGTTTGGATCCCAGCACCTATGTCTGGCAGTCTGTAACCACCAGCAGTCTACAACTCCAGCTCCAGGGGATCCAACATACTATTCTGGCACATGAGAACACATACACACACACACACACACACACACACACACACACACACACACACACGCCAATCACACACAAAAAAAGCTAAGTACCATTATGCTTCCGCTGTAAGCAGACATGGCTATTACTGTTAGGAAGAAGGGAAGCTGGATAGTCACTGTTTAATGGGTAGAGCTTTCAGTTTTGAAAGAGGCCAGGTGACAGTGGTACACGCCTTTAATCCCAGCACTGGGAAGACAAGAGGTAGGCAGATCTCTATGAGTTCAAAGCCAGCCTTGTCTACAAAGTAAGTTCCAGAACAGCCAGGACTACACAGAGAAACGCTGTCTCAAGAAAGAGGAAGGGGGAGAGGGGAGAGACAGAGAGAGACAGAGAGACAGACAAAGAGAGACAGAGAGAAATGGGTGCACTTAATACTACTAAATTGTAGTTATAATTGTATTATATATATTTAATAATACATTTTAATGTATATTATTTCTATTAACTGAAACTCGAAGTTTTTAATTGTTAAAATGTATGACCAAATAATTATAATATATATAAAGATTTTTACAAAAGTAGCATCAATTTTAAGAAATATATGAAAATTTTAGCATAAACTAGCTACTTTCATGAAACTTAATAAAAATTGTTTATGGGAAGAAAGTATACAGGTCCCACTTTTAACAACAACAAACCAATGTTGACAATACCTTGGAGGCACGAATCTGCCTGTGGATGTCTGTGAGTTGCTGGATTTTGTATTCCAGCTCTGAAATCTGAGCTTGAAGCCAAGTCCACCGGCTGCCAATGCGTGCTCTGTCCACAAGCCACTTCCATTCAGTACTAGAACTACTGTGGACAAACACAGTCAGTCAGCTTTCAGAGTGCTTAGGAGTTCCTTGACTAGTTTCATAAAATGCAATTTCTTTTACAAAACATCTACGTTACATCAAGGGAAACTGACAGATTGACATCTTATCAAAGATAATTAGATTCCTTACCTTTCTACCACATAAATACTTGGCTTTAGTCGATATTATGTACCCATCAGTAGGATAATCTCTCTGTAATTTAATATGTTATTAATGCTAAGGGATTATATGGGCATGAACCAGTAAAGAAAATAAAACAAGAATATTTCCAACATATCCCTCCCTCCCTCTTTTTCTTTCTCTTTCTCTCCCCCTCCCTCCCGTCTCTCTCCATACCTTGGCTGGCCTAGAACCACCTCTATAGCATAGGCTCCCCTCAAACTCATAGAACCTGTCTGTCTCTGACTCCTAAATGCTGGACTGAAGGCATTTGCCACCATGACCTACCTGACTTAGAGTTCAAATAATTACTTTAAATACATAGGTCTTCAGATGTTTATTAAGATAAGCATCTTGTTAAAAAACCTAATGGCTATGCGCCACAGTACAGATAATACAATGAATGTATGAAGAGCTGTACTTTCATGTATGTTTTGAAATAAACATTGAAGCTCCTTAGCTCTTCTATGTTTGGGGAGAGTTCTCTTTGCATCTGTAGTTTTGGAGATTGCAAATGAATTATTTCATGAAAATATTGTAGCTGCATAACTAGAAAATATATGGTATGGGGGAAGGGGGAAGTAGGGAGGGAGTGGAAAAGAGAGGGGAAGGAAGGAAAAATTAATAGATTTAGATTGCCAAGGAAAAAATATCACCAAAAAACAAAAGTATATCTCAGAACTAATAAGTATGTAATAGAAAAACATATGAATCTTTATTTTATTATCAAAACCATTGAATGTGCAGCACAATAAGCCATAATGATGATTACATGTCAATACAGGTTCATCAGTGATGGTAACTGGTACAGACGTTGTGAAAGAATCTGCGGGACAGAGAGCACACAGGAATTGATAGCTACTGTTTTTGCTGTGAACCCAGAACTACTCTAAAAGCTAAAGTTTAGAACATGTATAATGGAAATAAAACAAAACAAACAAAAAAGGCCAGGCATAGTGGCAGGTCCCTTTAATCCCAGCACTTAGGAGACGGAGGCAGGCTTATATATGTGAGTTCAGTGGCAGCCTGATCTATACCGTGAGTTCCACAGTACCCAGAACTATGTAGTGCTACCCTGTCTTGACAACAACAATAGTAATTTATAATGGAATATTCACATAAAGTCAGCCATAGCACATACTGAAATAATTTTCTGCCAAATAAAACAACTAAAGTATAACAGGATTTTATATCAGTAGTTCTAAAAAGCCATTTCTAAAAGATTTTAATTGCCTACAGTATGAATTATGGTATCATATGCAGCAGGGTTTCTCTAGACATTATTATAGTTTTAGTTTATAATCAAAATCATTTTCCATATTTTGTATATTTTTAAAGTCCCATTTTATAAATATAAACAAAGTGAGAGAATACATATTTAAAATTCACTGTATATAGATAATATTTGTAGTACTCAGTGCCAATCATGAAGTTTGGAGAGTAAAGCAAGCGCCATACCAAACACAACTTGCAAAGGCGATGTTAACATGATTTAGTGTAGAATGGAAGCTATTTAGAAAATAATAATAAAATAATTTTCCCAGGGTGGCTACAAAGGGAGTTCAGGACAGCCAAGGCTGTTACACAGAGAAACCCTGTCTCAAAAAAACAAAAACCAAAACAAACAAAAAACGCAGAACATTGATAGAAATTAAAAGAGCACTTAAATTCCTGCACTGTCTATTACTGAGACTTGAGAAAATTCTATGACATTTCTTAGAAGTCAGTTAAGTGTTGTGCTTGAGATCGTGTAACCATGGTAGAAAAGAAATCACTGCTCCAGCAAGGGCTGTAAGAGCTGCCTCACTGGCTCCTAGTGCGGCAGCTTCTGTGAACTGCAGCAGACACTGTAGAGACAAAAATCCCTGAAGAAGAGAGGGCCCTGGAATGGATGCCGTGGGTGAAATGGCTGGGAGCAGTGCGATGTGGGGGTGCATTCGAACTACCACAATAGTTCTCTGCCTTTATAAGAGACCACTAAGCTCAAGGCAGAGTTCAGCAGTAACCTCAGAGAAGCGAGCTGAGGAAAATGACTGCAGAAAAGGCTGGCCAAGGTTTAAGATAATGTCTATAACCAGCACTCTATAATGGCTCAGTGTTGTCACTGTGCATGCTTGCAGATTGTTCTTTTTAGTTCTGAAAAGAACATTACTAATCCTAAGGGCAAAAGAAGCGCTTTTAAGTACATTTATACTGACTTTTATCAGTTTTTACTTATTTGGAAATGCCATTTATCTTTGTTTTTTAAAAAAATCACCTCACAGAATACTTAACTCATTACTGTTTTCTTTTCAGCATTTCTACTTTATCATTCCATTGGTTTCTGAAATCATACCTTCCAATGAAAAGTAGCAATATTTTGGTAAACAATTCTAAATAGCCATCCTCTTACTAAGATGAAAAAATAGGTTTCTATCTTGGATACTGAAAGTTCAGTGGTCATTTTATCTTTAATTTCTCATATTTTATGTCTTCTGTAAGCATGTTCACAACAGATACTTTACTCTTATCTCTGTCATCTCAAGGTCTGTGTCTATGGGCAATTATTCTTCTTTGTGTATATGTGCATATACATATACCTAGTAATTGGCCATACAAACACACAAACATATAAATAGAAGGTTGTTGAGTATGGTCCTTCTCTAGAAAGTAATTTTATTTTGGTAGGTTATTAAATTACTTGCTTATTTATATGCATCGACTTCATCTTTGTTTTAAGCTTTGTTCAAGCAAAGTAACCAACACTAGGACAACTCCTTAAATTGATGAGTTGAATGGTCTGAAGAAATAGCAAGTTAAACATGCTTAATTATTAAAAAATAAAAAATGTTTAATTCATTTTTTAAAAAGCATAATTACCAGCAAAGGAGGAAACTTGGCTTTGGTATTTTCATACATAGCATATAAGATTGTAAAAAACTGAAACATTGAGAATTCTGTTAGCAAAAGCTAACATAAACTAACAGTTGGGGTCCAGAGTTAATAATATAGTGCAACATCCAGTAATGGTAGACTATAAAGTCATATAGTCACAAAAGACATGAGAATACATTCCCAGACAGCAAAGTGAGATGCTACAGAAAACAAAGGAAAAGATTGTCACCTCACAAAGCAAACTTGGGGTTCCTCCTAGACCTTACTCCACTGCTACAGAAAGTCTTAGAGTATTGTAAATACAAGAAACTATTTTGCATATCCACATATTTTTCACCAATGACAGTTTTATAAGTGTATGATGCTGGATGCACCTGTGAAAGCCAGAAGTGGACAGCAAGTGTCTTCTTAAAGTGTTCTCCTTATTTTTGGAGCTTGAAGTTCACCAATTAACTGCACTCACTGCCCAGCTATCCCTGGAGCGCCCCTCATCTCCCAGCACTGGTACAGCAGGCATGCACAGCTGCACCCAGCTTTCACATGTGGGCTGGGATCAAACTCCGGTCTGCATGCTTCCATAGCAAGTACTTGACCCACTGGCCTCCACCCACCCTTCCTATGAATTTTACTGTAGCTTTCTTGTCCTTCAGAATCCTATAACAGAAGGTCAAGAGGGATACAGAATACATATGCTAATCTGTAGCTCGTCACATTATCACCATAACAGGGGAATGCTCCAGTCTGATTCTAGCTTCTTATATTTTATATGAGAAAGGAGTATACAGCTATACGGATGGCCAAAGATAACCAAACAGACTGTGTATCAGCACTCTCTCTCCCAGTATCTAGTCATTTGTCTTTCTATTTGGTGGTTTTTGACAGAGAGAGTCATATAATATACTTCAGGCTAGTATCAGACTCACTTCATAACCCAGATTACTCACAGGTTCATAATCCCCCTGCCTCAGTATCTGGAATGCTAAGACTATAAGTACTTGCTAACTACAGAACTCAGCCCTGAGCAGAACAGCTGGAGCCTTCATTTCCCAGTCTGAGATGCTGCTAAGTATCAAAGTCCAACTATAGGAGGTAAGCCAAAATAATTCTGCTGGAGCTTGCCTTTTAATGTAATTAAAAAACATTGGCGGTGGAAATGAGAGGAAGTGTTAGTGAGTCAGTGCAGGCAACTGTACGATTGTAGGGAGGTAACAAAGCTAACAGGTCCTAGCATGCCAAGTGAGAAGGAAAAATAAAAGGTCTGCGCATATGTGGTATGTGGAGGTTCTCCTGCTGTGACAGCTTAGCATGTCTTTTTTTTTTTTTTAAGATTTATTTAATTTTGTGTATCTGCATGTACACCTGCAGGCCAGAAGAGAGCATCAGATCACATTATAGATGGTTGTTAGCCACCATGTGGTTGCTGGGAATTGAGCTCAGGACAGAGCAGACAGTGCTCTTAACCACTGAGCCATCTCTCCAGCCCCCACTTGGCATTTATCTTAATAAATCTCTCCTTCAAAAATACTTTCCACCATTAGGATAAGTTAGCAAGTTCTTAACTGTTCACTGTCAGCCACACATGTTGGCTCATGCCCCAATCCTAGGACTTAATGATTTGTAGGCAGAAGAATAGTTGATTTAAGGCCAGCATAGGCTACATAACAAGATTTTGACCCTATAACCACAAAAAACAAACTAAAAAGGAAGGTGAAAAGGAACTTTGGGAATTCTGGCATAATGACAAACAAAATTAAGGAGTGAAGGTATTAAAAGGTTTTCAAATATAAATGAAAGACTGGCACAATATGAACTATTATTTATATTTGGCTAGAACCCTGGCAAAACTGTGTAAGCTGCCTAAACTAAGCCTCTAGTATAACTTTAAAAGTATTCACATTTCAAATAGACAGAGCAGCTCTATTCTCCTCCCTCTCTCAAGTCCTATCAATCAAAGGAAGAGGGGAAAATGTGGTATATATTGATGTACACTATTGCTACTACTCTGTTTCTCTTGAATTGAACATGTTTGAGACTTCGTAGCCTGTTAAGTGCTCTGAACTGTCCTTATACAATTCTTGTGTAATATAGAACATTGACAACTATGGACATAGGGAAAGGCATAAAGAGTTTTTAAAACAGATTGAAGCATACTGGCAAAGGGAAACCTGTAATTCAGCAAACATCTTGTATATATACATCCATGTATACATATTTTTTTTTTTTGAGACAGGGTATCTCTGTGTAGCCTTGGCTGTCCTGGACTCGCTTTGTAGACCAAGCTGGCCTTGAACTCACAGCGATCTGCCTGCCTCCACCTCCCAAGTGCTGGGATTAAAGGCGTGCGCCACCACACCCGGCTTACATATTTCTTTTGTTCAAGAAAATAGACAATTATGTAGACTGAACACTACTCAAAGGGAAAGTGTAATTAAAATCCAACAAAAAGTTCTAAACTTCAAAAAACAGCTCAGAAGAAACCTATCTTTTGCTAAGAAACTACATATGTAGACTTACTGGTAGTTCTTCCAAACACAATAGCTCTGTGAAGAGGATAAAAGATTATCTAAACTACCTCAGCAACACCAAAAATAAAACAGTCAGAAGCCAAAAGGCAAGTCCAATGTAATCAAAAGTAAGCCGAGGCACTCTGTAATGCCTCCATATATTATACACTCCCGAATAGCCCTATATTCTGCAAAATAGCTGGCCTTACACTGCAAATACAGTGACAGGCCACAACAACCCATGACCTTTATATTTGATGCTTACTTATAACTGTTTTCACTGATGTTTGTGCCTAAAATTAACCAGGTCATCCTTTAAAGGTTTATAGCACGCTTATTTCCTTTGTACTAATCCTTGACAATATTCAATTCTAAATGAGACTAGCTTAATAATATTTAAAATATCATCAAGAGATAGACTTCATTATTCAATTTATTTTGTAGCAATTAAAATAGCAGAGAATATTCAACTGAATCTGCAGCCTGAGATCTTTTAATGTTGCAGGAACATAGGGCAAATTTTGAAGTCAACAAACTGAACTAAAGGAGGGTATTTCTACAGATTTTTCAATGTTTTATATGCTGTTAAGTCTTTTCTTTAGTTATGACAAAACTTGACCTGAATATTTTAAAACATTAACAATGACTGAAGTGCTAGAAAATAGTTCAAATTAAACTTCACATTATAGTCAAATCACTCCACTATATAACAGATGTGCATAAAAGTCACACTTTAAAATGTAAGAAAACTATATGGTTTTTTAAAGTAATAAATGTTAATATTTTAAACATTCTTTAAAGAATTTTACATGCACAAATTAAACTACTACATTCCCTCTATGCTACGACAACATCAATTTAAAGATACACCTTAAATAAAATAACAAAAACCTAGTTTGGAGAAATAAGTTAATTTTACTCATGAATTATAACATACAAACCAATTTTAGAGACACTGATGCAGAGCCAGGAATGGTGGCACATGCCTTAATCCAGTACTCAGGAGGCAAAGAAAGTATCCAGTGATCTCTGGGAGATTTTCAACACCAGCCTGTTCTGCATGACTAGTTCCAGGCCAGTCAGAGCCACAAAGTGAGACCTTGTCTCACACACACACCAACAAAACTAATGACTGGTGCTATCAGATGCATATTTGGAAAAATATTACATTGAAAGTACATATACATTTTCATCAACTATTTTCAAAGAATGAAATTTAATTTTTAAAAAAGTTTCAATGGCATCACTTTTATTAAAAGATCATTTATCAAAAAAAAAGATCATTCATTAAAATATCTGCAGGGCTTGGATATTTTCTAAGACAACCTAAAACCATGATGGATTTTTTAAAATGATATTTAGGAAGGAGAGAAGGGTGGAAATTTTAGTCTGGGTGGTGGTGGTAGTGCATGCCTTTAGTCCCAAGGCAGACTCTGTGACTCTGGATAATCCCTTCCTGTATGTATGCTCTTACATCTTTCTCCAATATGAACTGAATATAAATGAGTTAACCAACACACTCTAGGCTCTCGATCCCTTCCTTTGATATAATACCTATTTTTATTGATAGCATCGTGCTGTTTGGACAACTTTAATATATTTTGAAATCAAATAGATACTTAGACCAACTCCTCCTACCTTAGTTTCGAGACTTCAGGATTACAGGTGTCTGCCATGATGCCTATAATTAATGTGGAGTGTTTCCATTTATTTGTGTTTACTTTGATATTTCTGTCAATGTTTTATAGCTTTTAGTGTATATATACATTTCACTGCCTCCATTGAAGTCAATCCTAATTCTACTTGTTTTCATGCCACTATAAAAGAAAAATTTTTATTGTATTTTGTATCTAACAAGTTTACTAATTCTGTATTTCTAACAATTTTCAGGATACCTGTTTTCCCATAAGATCATAACACTTTAAATTAGCGTATTTAACGTTTTCTTTTTCCATTTGTATGTTCTTTCCCCTGATTTGGCTGGGAATTCCAGTATCGACTGGGAACAGGCAGGGCTCTACAAATCTAATGCCCATGTCTCCTCCGACGTCCTGTGTTGAAGCCTAATAGCAATAATGTGATCTTAAAAGGTAGTCACTGGGAAGTGACTGGTTCTGCTTTTGTCACAGGATTGGTGTCCTCACAAGAGAGGCCAGTGGACTTGTTCACTTCAGCTCCAAGTAAGAACCTAGACAGAAGACAAGTGTCATGTACGAAGACATTTCCAATAATTGAATCTACAAGTTCTTTGACCTGAAGACTCCCTACCCTTCAGAACTACAGGTAATGTCTCTGTGATTCAAACATTTCCTGATCTAAGATGTTTCCTTGTACCAACCTGAACATATCCTTGTCTTGTTCTTTATCTTAAAGGAAGTCTTTCAATTTGATAATACTAAGATATGGTGTGACTCTTATAAGATATATTCCTTTTATACTAAAGTTATTGATAACTTTAATCAAGAAAGGATATTGAATTCTTTGACATAAATTCTTGTTAAAATGATGTAACCATTGAGTTGCGTGTTAAATCATCTTTGCATCCAATTGATGAATTAAATCCTTTAACTGAATTATTTTTGTAAAGGACTTTGAGTTTATATTCTCTATGGATACTGGCCTATTTGCTTTTCTTTCCACCTTCTTGTCTGGTTTTGTTAGTAGGGTAGGGCTAGCTGCATAAAGTGAATTAGGAAGCAGGCCGTCCTTGAGGTTGTTATTAGTTCTCTGTATGTTTGAGAACCCAACAGTGAGGCTAGGTCCATTTGATAACAGACATCTGTTGCCATCTCCTTACTCAGCATTGGCAGGTTCGATTTTTTTTTCATTATTTTTATTGCTAGTATCATGCTACTTGGACAACTTTAATATCTTGGATTATGTATTTAATATCTTGGATTATGTATTATGAATTTATTTATTTTAGGTTATACAGTTTGTTGGAGTACAAATATTCCTAACAGAACACTGTAATCCTTTCTTTATATCTGTTCAATCACCTCTTTCCCTTTATTCCTGGTTTTAAGTCTTTTATTCTTAGTCTGATTGAAGATTTATAAATTTAGTTTAGCTTTGCAAAAATTAGTTTCATTCATATTTTCAGGTTTTTTGTTGTTGTTTTGTTTTGTTTGGTCTCTATTGCATCTGTTTCTGTGCTGGTATTTCTTTCTTTGCACTAATAGCTTTAGTCTTTCCTGACTTTCCTTATATCTTAACAATATTTCATGTAGTTCTTTTTATTATATGGGCAATTCTATAAGCTTCCTTATTAATAATAGCATTAGCTATATTTCTTATGTTCTGGTATTTTGTTTTCTACTTTTTGTTTGTTTTTGTTTTTTGAGACAGGCTTTCTCTTGCAGTCCTGGCTGTCCTTGACTCGCTTTGTAGACCAGGCTGGCCTCTGTTTTCTACTTTTAACTTTTCTAAAGATATTTCACATTTTCTCTTTAAATTTTAATTTGTTGATCTATTGGATTTTCTGGAGGAAAATGTTTACTTTCTATATATTTATTATTTTTCTGAAACTTTTTACTCATTTCTAGTTTCATTCTATTTTAAATGTAAAAGATTGCTGATGCAAATTTTTTGTTTAGTTTTCATTGCTCTGTTATGCTATAAGAGTATGACTTCAGGCACATACATGCCATGTGAGGAAGCGGAGGCCCAAGTGACTGTGCAAAAAGCAAGAGTCAGCTCTTCTCCACTGGGAGTTCCAGACTGAACTCAGGCCGTGACACTTGCATGGCAATCACTCCCCCCGCAAGGCGTCTCACTGGCCCTACAGATAGAACTTGAGTCTTAGGTTTCTTCAGATTTATGTTGTGTCCTATCTATAATGTGTCCTAAGGAATGTCCCATGAGTGCTTCAAAAGAATGTACATGCTTCTGCTACTGCTGGACAGTTCAAGGCTAGGTCCATTTGATCTCAAGTGTAGCCCAAGTCCAGGGCTGGTTTTCAGATGGTCTACTGAATGATTTACCTGTTGCTGAATGTGACTTATCAAAATCTATTGTTACTGAATTGGTATGTTTTGACAGATATACTCAAATTGGCTTCATCAGTACAAGAATAGGAGTGCACACCAGCAAACCCAGCACTTGGAAATAAACGGAGGAGGGTACCAAATTCGAAGCCAGCCTGGGCTATGCACTAAGTTCCACACCAGCTTGGGCTACAAAGGCAGATCCAGTCTCATCCTTTTTTCCTTCTACACTAGTTACCACAATGTTGGGTATGTGTATTACTTATAATATTATCTCTCTTGATAAACTATTTACCAATATATAAGAACCTATTTTGTTTTACAATGTTTCATTTATCTGTTGTTTTTGTTTTGTTTTGTTTTCTGCTATGAGTATAGCTAACCCGTTCTCTAATTTCTTTTTTTCTTTTTTTTTTTCGGTTTTTCAAGACAGGGTCTCTCTGTGTAACCTTGGCTGTCGTGGACTTACTTTGTAGACCAGGCTGGCCTTGAACTCACAGTGATCCGCCTGCCTCTGCCTCCCAAGTGCTGGGATTAAAGACGAGCACCACCACCACCTGGCTCCTCTAGTTTCTCTATGCATGGAATATCTTTTTTCTTTTAACTCCCTGTACTTTGTTTTCTTTTAAAGTTGAAATATCTTACAGGAGAGCATAAAGTTAGGTCTTTGTTTTTCCCCAATCCATTCACCAATTCTTAAGAATTTTATCTTTTACATTCAAGATACTGAATTAGCTATGAATAGGTGCAGACTCTGTAGTGTCACTTTTATTATTAGTATTTTAAAATGTCATCTTTTTGTCCCTTTCTTCTTCATGATCTAGTGGCTTTCTGCTGTGCTCTGATACCTTGTTCTTTTCTGTAGCTAATATAAGTTTTGCATGTGATAACCATGAGACATAAAAACAATTCAGCTACAAGTCTATTTTAAGCTGGCAGCCAATATACCAGTTGTTACCACTGGTTGCTATCATGAAGTAGCTGACACTTGGTAGGTACCCTGTGAAGAAAAGAGCCTACTAAGCTGATCTGATAGCATGACAAAAGTCCACGACGGGAAACCCAGTCACTGCAAGCCCTTCTGTTTGGCTTCTGGTGAAGAATTCCTGGCTGTCTTTTATTATGCATCGTTATGGGAATGATGAAGATAGGTATGATGTGGCGACGCCATGTGAGGGGCTACTTTACTATTTACAGCAGCCTTAATAAAAACTACCTTAAGGCATGATCATCACAGTGACCTCCTAGTTCCCCTCAAAGCTCACACATATTCTCCCATTGCCATACTAGGAACACGCATATTCTTTGGGGGAACATACTAAATTATATCTAACCCATAGAAATGGCCTCAATTGCATACAAAAACTCTATGCTTTTACTCCTCTCCCATTTCATGACTGGCTATCAATCACAATTATACTTTTACATTCTGTAACCACTATAACCCGGTATCACTATTGTTTGAAGTTGCCTTTTAGCCTTCACAGTGAAGCTTTGTTATTTTTGCATCATTATTACAATGCCTTTGAATAAATCCGTCTTCTGACTTGATTACTTACCTTATCACCGACCTTATTTTCATGTTTGGTTGTTACCAATTAACTTTTCTTTCATCTTGAAAACTCCTTTTGTGTTTTTTGTTTTTGTTTTTAACATAAAACAGGTCTACTGGTCGTAAGCTCCTCAGCTTATTCTGCCTTCATTTTTGAAGGACAGTTTTGCTGGATAAAGTATTCTTGGCTGGACGTTTCTTTTTCTTTGAGCACTTTGTCATTTCATTCTTTCCTGGACTTGGAAAACCTTTTGGAAATCTGGTGACATCTTCCTGGGAGTTCTCTTCTGTGAGCAGATCTTTTGCCACATTCAAGAGCCTGCCTATAATTTTTTTAAATACATATTTTTCATTTATTTGGTATGTGTTCAGTGTGGGTATTCACATACCACAGGACAAGTGTGGTGGTCACAGCACTACTTACTGGGCTCAGTTCTCTTTCTCCCATGTGGGCTCCAGGAATCAGTCGGGTCCTTCTTACCTGCCAGTGGCTCTGAATTTATGTCTTGCTGTAGTACTTTTACAACTGGAAACTCCTGACCCTCCTGTACATTGATATACAGTTTCTAAGATAAAATTAGTTTTCAGTCATCATTTCCTTAAAGTATTTTCCCACCCCTTCTTTAATTATGTAGTCTGTAGTCTTTAAATGTTAGCTCCACAGAGAAGACCTGTAAGTCCTCTAGGCTTTCTTCTTTCAAGTTCTTTCTCTAACTGGATTTTTCCAAATAACCTTTCATTTCACAGATTTGACCAAATTGGCCTGATGCTCTCTGCTGCACTTTTCATTCCTTTCACTGTATTTCTCAGTTCCAACATTGTTTGGTTCTTTAGTTCAGTCTCGCTCCTATACGTAAGTATTGTTCTCTTGATTTTATTGTCCATGTTCTCTCATAGTTTGCTGTGCTTCCCTAAAACAGGTATTTTGAATTCTTTTCCAGTTAAGTAATTCACAGAACTTCTTATTTATTGAGGTTAGTTACTGGGAAAGTATTGTGCATCTTTGATGGTATACTATTTCCGGGATTTTTTTTTCTTCATGCTTGTTTTGCATAATATATGCATGTTTGGTGAACTTGTTCTTTTACTCTTCATGAACTGATACCAGTGGGGCAACAACGCCTGTCAGCAAGCAACATGGTTCAGTAGCGCAGAGAAGAGACAGTCAGATGTGTTACCTGAGGCCAGGGTGGCAAAGACTAGACAGGTTCTCAACATCTTAGGTTGGTGTCCACTGAAGTAGCAAGGGTTGTTGTAGTCTTTAGTAGGAAGGCTGACGGGGTCCTTACGGTCACTCTCCCTGATGGGGTCTTTACAGTCTCTTTCTCCCTTGGGAAGTCGGTTGAGCTCTCTCTTGAAACTGGATTTGGCTTACAGATGTGCTTTCAGTAATGGTGTCAGTGACGTGTCAAGCATGGCATCTATAATGTAGCCACAGATCTGAGGCAGGAGTGTGGCCATGTGTTGGAATGACTATTTTTAAGTGAAATATGGATAGTAACAACAACTTCCTATGGCTATTGACAGAACTAAATTAAATATCACATATAATTAACTTGCAAAATGACAGCCTAAAAAAAGTGTGCTTAATAACTACCCTAGTTCCCACATTCAAGCAAATTTCAGTTATAGTGACATCAGAATACCAAAAGACAGAAGTGCTCACTTTGCTTCACAGTTTACTCACTATAAAAATAATATACTAGTTCTATATTAGTTAATAAAGCCAACTTTATTTCTAATTCTATAATGATTATCCAATTTTGGGGGATTAAAAATGGCAGACTATTTCTAACCATAATGTCACAATTATATTCAGGAATGTATATCAATTAAGCAACATCAACAGATCCCAAGAAATTTGGTGTTCATGTGACTGTTCAAATTAAATTGAAAACTTAGTCCTTCTTAGCAGGCTATCAGGTACTGCAGATGAAATAAGATGTTTTCTATGTACTTTGTAATATTGCCACGTTGAATCGATTATATACTGAAATATTATTATATTCTCTCTTGTCAAAAACAAAAAACAAACAAAACCCTAGCAGATCCAAGGCACGCTCACAGTCACCATAGTTAGGAAGCACACACGTGAGTACAGAGAATTCAAGGCCACCATTGACTACATAATGAGTTCAAGTCAGGTCTGCACTACCTGGGTGATCTCACTCTACCCTCTGTGAAGTAGCAATGCTGCTTACCACGTGCTCACAAATTCACAGAGCCAATGAGGGTATTCCATGTAATCTCTTAAAGGTTTGGGCTTTAATTGCACTTAAGGATAGAAAAATGCTTATTTATGCATAATTAATATTGCTATTTCTATCTGTAAATTTTTCACAGACAGCAAAGTTACTTACTTTAATCCCAACACTAGGGAGGCAGAGGCAGGAGGATCGCTGTGAGTTCAAGGGCAGCCTGGTCTACAAAGTGAGTCCAGGACAGGCAAGGCTAACACAAAGAAACCCTGCCTTGAAAAACAAAACAAAACAAATAAAAAATAGTATGTGCAGTATTCCACATCCATAGATACTGTGCCATCTGCAGCTCCAACCAATCAAATTAAACAGCTGAGACCTCATGGCCTTCATTAGCTGCCCTACAGCCCCCGTGCTCATCAGTGGAGTTGCTTTGCTGGAAGCTTTATCCTGGTTGCTTTTTCCCAGTCAGTGGAGTTAGGCTTGTGTGGAGTGTTTTTGGCCAGAATCGCATCAGGTCTCGGAGAGGTCACCTCCC
The DNA here is from genome assembly GCF_964271855.1 of Acomys minous. Lineage (NCBI taxonomy): Eukaryota > Metazoa > Chordata > Mammalia > Rodentia > Muridae > Acomys > Acomys minous. The sequence continues at coordinate 107,433,848 of NC_140486.1, read as the reverse complement.
TCTCTTTCACAGCCATCTACCCTGTGATCTTCTGGTGGTCCTTGGGTACTGGGGGTGCAGGGCTTCTTGGATCACTGTCTTACCTGGGACTCACCCAGGCAGGCCTCTCTCCACAGCACACTCTGCTTTCTATGTTGGGGGTCCCTGTTCTGCTGCTAGCCAGCTATTCCTTGTTGTTCACATCTCCTGGACCCCAGGACCCTGGAGGGGAAGATGAAGCAGAGACTGCTGCCCGGTGGCCTCTCGAAGGCACTGAGAGGCCAGAGTCAAAGCCAGGTTGCAGCTGGGACGGGACCTCTCCCTCCAGGAAAGGTAGACAGTATTCAGAGGCCTGTTGCAATGCCTCATCCTCCTGGAGCTGGTCTACTTTATCATCAACCAGGACTTTCTGAGCTCCTGTTTTTCCGGAACACATCGTTAAATCATCGTCAAGAGTACCGACAGTACCAGATGCGATGCCAGGCTGGTGTGTTCACCAAATCCATTTCACCTGCTGTGGTGCCTCAACCTGGCCTTGCTGCTGGCAGATGTATGGTTGAGCTTGCTGCCCAGCATCTACCTCAGCTTTATCACCGTTCTGTATGGACAGGTTCTGGGTGGAGCTGCCTATGTAATCCCTCCACAGCATTGCTCTAGAGACCAGTGACAGTCACCTAGTTTGCCTCAATCTCTGACACCTTGGGAATCTCCAGGTCAGGGGTCCTGGCTTTGCCTCTGCATGATGCCCCTGCCATCTCCCTTGACATGAGTTTCTCAGCACACACTGACCCTCAGGCACATGAGTAGATCTCACATCTGTGAGCTCTGCCTGCTGCAGGCCTTCCCTGCCAGGCTAGGGAGTGGGAAGAGCTACAGTCCAGCCCCGCTTTGACAAGGACCCCTCATTGCTTCCCACTCCCGAGCTGGTCTTGGGGAGTTTCATCCAAGCATTATGCCCTTCTAATAAATGCTTATTTTATCAGTTAAAAAAACAAAAACAAAGCAAAACCCAACCAAGACCTCAAAAGCTATATGAAGCCTATTATACACTAAACATACAGAAAATTTCTATCATCTCTGAAACTGTTTCCATATGGAACATGTAGTTTTTTTCTTGTTATTCCCTACACAATGCAGTATAACAATTATTTACATGGTACTTACATTGTTTAAAGTAGTATAATTAATCCAGATTTGGTCTAAAGTATACAAGAAAATGTCATAGGTACATATACTATGCCATTTTGTATAACAGAATAAAACACACCCTGTAAAGTGGAGCAGTTACAGAAGAGGCTAACACCGGGTATATCTGACTCATGCATATGGCTTAAGAAATAAAACATTTTAAGGTCCCATCATCTCAGATTTCAAGTCCTATTACAGAACTACTGTAATAAAACAGCACGGGACTGGCATAAAACAGACATGCTGAGCCAGATGGGTAATGCATGCCTTTAATCCCAGCACTCAGGAGGCGGATCTCGGTGAATTGGAGGGCACCCTGCTCTACATAGTGAACTTCAGGCCAGCCATAGCCACATACTGAGACCCTGTCTCAGAACACACACACACACACACACACACACACACACACACACACACACACACCAGTTAAGAGCCAGACTTAACTTCATATACATTGACATCTGATTTTTTTTTTTAAAGCCAAAAATATCCACTGAATAAAAGGCACTATCTTCAAGAAATGGTGCTGGTCAAATTCAATAACTACATTAGAAGAATGAAAATGGATCCATATCCATCACCCCGCACAAAACTCAACTCTAAATGGGCCTAAGACCTCAACATAAGACCAGGTACTCTGAGCTTGACAGAAGAGGAAGTAGGGAATAGGCTTGACCCCCGGCACGGAATAGTATTTTCTGAACAGGACGCCAATAGCACAGTCTTAACGACAATGGGACACCTCATGGAACTAAAAGGCTTCTGTACAGAGCAAAGGACACCATCATTCAAGCCAACTGGCAGCCTACAGGAGGAAAAATCTTTAATCAATTATGTATTTGCTAAATGACTAGTTTCAATAATACATAGTAAACAGAAAAACTGAAACAGCTCAGTTTTTATAAACCTAACTTAAAAAAACTGGGATATAGAACTAAACAGAGTTCTCTCTCACAAGAGGAAACACAAATGACTGAGAAACATTTTTAAAGTAATCAACATCCTTAGCCATCAGGGAAATGCAAATTAAATTACTTTGAGATTTCACCTTACCCTAGTCAGAATGGCCACGATCAATATAAATGTCAGCACATGCTAGTAAGAATGCAGGGAAGAGAGAACATTTATTCCTTGCTCATAGAGGTGCAAACTGATACAGCCACTTCGCAAATCAGTGTGGTGGATCCTCAAGAAGCTAGGAATAAATCTACCACAAGATCCAGCCACACCACTCTTGGGAACTTACCCATACATGTTCATTGCTTTTCTATTCATAATAGCCAGAATCTGAAAATAGCCTCCATGTCCATCAAATGATGATTGTAATGAAAATGTGGTGCATTTATACAATGGAATATTAATCAGTTTTTAAGAAAAAATATTAAAATTTCAGACAAATGGATGTACCTAACAACCACCCTGAGTTAACCCAAGCCCAAAAGACAGATATTGCACGATTCTTCTTATATGTGGACGTTAGCTTTCAATATGAATAACCACAGAGGTTAAGTAGCTAGGGACGAGAAGGAGATCTTCCAGCTAAGGAAAAATAGAGTATAGTGTTATGAAGGGATAAAGGGAAACTGAATAGGATTAAATTGAGAGGAAGAGGGAAGGGCAGAGTAAAGGCAGGAATGTGGAGAGACAACTCTAAAGCCCTTTTGAAAGGCCGTATGGAAACCCACTGTAGCAGCTTCCTAGCATACATATATGAAAGGAATTTAAATGGAGTCAACATATAATGGGAGAGAATGTCACAACTAGACATACCACCAAGTAAAACCTCCAGCGCCAGGCGTGGATTACATCCTTTAACTCACTGGCCAAAGGGGCCCCAAAAGTTCCCCCCAAATCTCCCCTCCCCAATGAAACATTACCCTGATGGTAAGGCATTACTGCTGAAGACACACCTTCCTTACATCATCAAACGGGGAGGAGTCAAACTGGTGTACGATTAGAAGCTGCAGCCCTGCGCACTGATGCATGGTGCTAGGATGTACTTTGCAGGCTACTGGAGAACAAAAGTAGCAATCACTTTCACCAGGCTACAAGCCTTGCTACATATGACAAACCTCAAAGATAGACTGGTACAATAGTGGCTTAAGTGTTATGCAAGTAACCATCAACTATTTTATTGCATTTAAGGCCCATTCTATGACATGGAACCCATACATGACATTGCTAAAGTGGCCAAGAACCTGAGACTAGATTGGTGATAGGTCTAGGAGAAAACCTACTGTATCCGTTAAAGGAACACAGCAGTAAAATGTCTAATGACACACTGCTGTCCCCACAGAGCACAGCATCACTCAGCCCTCCTTCTTCTTGCAGTCGGGAGTTACCCACAAGTAGATCCCCAACTGAACAATATGCAAACAGGGAGAGACTAAGTGGGATGTCTTTATCAGAGCCCTCCCCTTAAGGCTCAAAGATCTATGTGGAAGAGGAGGCAGAAAGATTGTGGTGAATGACTCTAATGAAACAGTGTCTTCCAGACACAACTCAGAGACTGACAGAACACACAAAACTACACAGCTCCAAGCCAGACAAAGTCCCAGCACTGGGAAGGGCAAGAAGACACAAAGTTCCACCCTACCTAAGGAAGTATTTGCAATTGATTGATAGCTGCTGGGAGACAGAAAATCATTTTCTCCAAAGAATTGTTACTGGGTCTATCAACTACACTCCCAGGGAAGGCCCCCTGCCCAGTAGTTGTTGGCCAACACAAAGTGGATTCCATAGTGGGGGGTGTGTGCATGCGTGTGCGTGCATGCTTTTTATGTTGTTTTGATAATTTTTGTCTCATTTTCTTTTTCAGTTTGTTTTGTTGTTGTTGTTGTTGTCTTCTATTTATTTTTTTGAGAGAGAGAAGGAACATGAAGTTGGGGAAGATGGGGGAGGTACAGGGAGAAGAAGAATATGATCAAAATATATTGCACAGGGAAAAAGAAATGAAAACATTGTTTAAATTCACCAGTGTTTTATAACTTAAAGATCATAGAAGGAAGATTTTAGAATAACATATCTTGAAACCAAGGTAATTGCTACTGTATGCAGAAGAGAAGGAAGTCTAGTAACTTTACACTTACACGGCCACATTTTTCCTAAAGGTATATTCATCCAACTCGTCATCTGAGCTGCTGTCAGTGGCATCGGAATCCAACCCCTCTTCGACATGAGACAACAGCCCTGTAGCAGACAGTGCAAATCTTTGGATTTCTGCAGCTGTACACTGAGAAAAGCCATTGCTGGTATCATCCCAAAACTTATTCTCTGAAGCCAATATGTTGACTTCTGGCTTAATTTCACTGTGTTCAAGTAAACTATTACCCAAAACAGTTGTGGGTTCATGAAAGATCTTCATTGTGGGCAGCTGATGTTTCAAAGAAAATTTCATCTGTTGACCATAGTGCTTAACAACATGCTTTGCCAGGAGCATCTGCAAGTGTTTCTGAGTTCTTCTAGCCTGGCTAAGTAAAATTTTCTGTTTACTCACACAATGAAGTAAGCGAGCATTCACTTCCTCCTCTTTTTCAGCAGCTGAGGAACTAATAGGCACATCTGAGTGACTAGGTCCAATTTTCTTTTGAGTACATTGCAATAAACCCTTTTTAATCTTTGTATCGGTGAATTTATCCAAAAGTGCATTCTTTTGGTACCATTTACAGTTTTGCAGATGTATTTTATCTACGTTAGTGTCTTTGGTGAGATTTGAATCCAAAACAAATTGTATGTCTCTCACGCACTGGCTCGTGGTATCTGAGAGCTCCTTCTTGATGAACTCCTTCTCGGAGTGAGAACGGCAGATCTTAGTGAGCTGAATGCTACTGCCGTTGCACAGTACATTTTTCAGCTTACAGCAGTTGGACTCGGTTACTTTCTTTTGGTTATAATTCTCATTATATTTATTTAGTGTTGAATTAGAACGCATTAAAAGAACAGTCTGAAAATGTTTTGAAGCCTGAGGGGAGGCAAAATGTTTTAAATTCACAAAATTACTATTTAGAGGAGGTTCAGGGGTCGGAAAGGCCAGCATCTGAGGGAAAGTGTCTCCTCCCTTGAGCTTTTCATCCACAGCTCTTGGACTTTCCATGCACAGCATCTTGTCGGATTCCATGGTGCTTGGCAAAGAGGAAAAGCAGATACCCTTTGTTGTTGCCTCCTTCAGAGCTGGGGTCATGGCGAATCCTGGAGATAATTACTTGAAGCCTAAAATTACATAAGAAAATAGATGATCAAATGTCTAGGGAAAAAAAGCTTAATGCTTACACTTTTGCCAAGGGCAACTTTTATCTTTTTGATGTTTCTGATTAAAATGAGCATGGCACCAAAGATTTCCTTTATCTCTCAGCTTCCCACATTATCTCAATAACGAAGAACTTATTATTCTTTACTCTGATATGAGCCTAATATTCACAATTCTAATTAAAATCACACATTACTAGACCGGGGACACAGCTCGGTGGTACAGTAGTTGTGTAGCACATGTGAGATCCTGGGCTCCATCTACAGCAGCACCAAAACACATGCATTTGCTCACTGTCACAGTAAGGGTTTAGTAACAAAGACATGTGGCTGAAAGTACATCTCACAATCATATCATTGACAGTGTTCAGTGAAAGCCAATAGAACTTACAACTTTGAATCCCTTAATCGTACTTGAAAATGTAATTCAATCTCACAACTGCAAAAATATCTTTATGAAACAAAATAATTTTGTCTAAAAGGGAAATTTCATTTGGAATTTATTTTTCAATTTGAACAGTAAGAACTACAAGTAAAATATGCTAAATAAAAATACGCTAAATAATCTGTTAATAAGTACACCTAAGTGAACACAAACCACATGAATTCATAATTGTTAAAAAATAATGAGAACTTGCCTAATCTGAGACATGTATTTTCCTGAATATGTATCTGCAATATTTTTCTATTCTCACAAATACAGTTATTAATTATCATTGTGGAATATATTCCTACCTAGTAAATAATAAAACCATGCCACATGATCAGTATAGATTAATTCCAAAGTTAAACAAATTCCAAAAGAAAAGAATGAAGCCCTACATCCTGACATTTAAAAAAAAAAAAGGGGTTTCCACCCATCAACAGATCTACATTTTAAGTTGGTTTACCTTAAGGTTTACAACATAATCACATCTTGTAACTACATTTGCCTTGAGGACTTTAGATTGTAGTCTCAGGAAGGGAAAGCCCAGCCGTATCACAAGCCCTACTTAAAATTTCTTCTGTGTACTCTTCCCAATATATCCTTACTTGAAAAAAAAAAAAAACTAAGCAGAACTAAGTCTCTGTAATGTGTAATAAAAAACTCATGGAAATATTTATCTCTTTTAAGTAAAAAAGGTTGACGTGTTCATTATGGTTTTAGTATAATATGTAAGTAGATTTATTTCAATCATTTAAATTTTATATACATACATCATGTGTAATTGCTTTTATATTTCCCAACTGAAAATAATTCTAAAATACCACTTTTGCCTACTTCTGTATTACGTAATGGATATTATATTATATTACCTTACATTATATTATAATTACTATCTCTTACAAGCTCTAGTAATGCTTTGGCTGCTACTTTTCTAACTATTATATGAAAAAAAAAAAAAAAAAAACACAGTGTGACCAGGCAGCTGACTAAGTGCGCAGTTGGCCCTCTACTGGGAATTAAATCTGAAGTTATCATTGTCATGGCCTACAAGGTTCCACATCATCCAGTCTCTGTTCTGTCTTCTACGCTTTTCTCCATGGATTAATACACTCTAGAACTCCTAGACTTCGTTTTAGTCTTGAGAACCAACAAGTGAAGTACTCGCTGTTTTTAAGTATGAAACAGTTCTGATGGATGAATACCCGATGCTCTTCATTTCTCCGAGCTAAGGTCACCTTATTAAAACCCTGCCTGACCAATATGTTTAAAACAGCTTTGTTCATTCTCTCTGGGGCTGCTTTACTGTTTTCCACATGGTCCTAGCACTATCAGACATTTTTATATTCTGGGAAGGAATACAGTTTAAGGGCAGGTTTTTTTTTTTCAGATTTATTTCATGTTATGTGTATGGGGCTTTGCCTGCATGTATAGCTGTGTACCAGATGTGTGTTGGCAGAAGAGGATGCTGTATCCAGTCAGCTGCCTGGTGGGTGCTGGCAAGTGAACCTGGGTCCTCTGGAAGAACAGTGAATGCTATTAATCACCAGGCCGTCACTCTAGCCCCTAAGGGCAAGTTTTAGTCTGTTCTAAACTCCCAACACTAGAACGCTATTTGGGCAGTGTACCTATTATGTATTTATTAATAGGCTCCAGGACTAGTGGTTCATCCCTGTGTAGTAGAACCTTGCCTTGAATCCCTGACAAGCCGGCCTCTCTGACTGACCATCCTGTGCTCCAGCCTAAATACAAGGATTGCACGGACACACTGCCATAATCACTGCAGATCATCAAAACACATTTTCAAATGTGTTTCAGGATTCATGTAGTTATAACTAGTAAGAATACATATTTACTTCTATTTTAACAATGATTGTACAATTCCAGCAATATAAAAATGGGATACTACAACTGAACCAAGTATGGCTTATTTCATGAACTCAAAAGAGGTTTGACTTTTTTTTTTAATCAATCACTGAAATTCACCAAACCCAAAAAAAAAAAAAAAAAAAAAAAAAGATGTTAAATGGGATCTCATATAGTAAAAGCATTTCACGGAATGTACAATCCATTTATAGGAAAAAAGAACTCATAAAATTTAGAAGAAATAAATTCCTTAACCCAGCAAAATCAAAAAAGCCTACAGTTGATATCAGAATTGACAGTGCAGGAGGAATTCTCTTGCCCTAAGACTGGGAAGGAAGCACAATATTCTCCTTGTTCATTTTCAGTGTCATACTAGAGGATCTACTAGGTACACTATGGCAAGAGGAGAAAGGCTAACATTAAAAATAAATCTCTCTATTAATACATCAGATGATTTCCACATAGAAAAGCCCATTTATCCTAACCACCATTTAGTCAGGTTACGGACACAGTGAAAATACTAAATCACTTGTACTTCATAATCACAGATGTGGAAAGCCAGACCAGACATAGAACATTTGAGAACAGTAATAACTCGAATATTTCCTGTAATAGCCAATCTTGGGTACGCCTGTAAAGGGTCTTCTTGGCGCCATCATTTGAGGTGGGAAGACTCAGCCTACAGCTGGGCCATTGCTTTCTGGCTGCATGGAAGGAAGCTTTCCTTTTTTGCCTGCTTGCCCTTGTTGTGGCTGGAAGGTTCCTCTTTGCTGCTGATGCTGATTCCTTTCCTGGTATCAGAACCTACTCCTTCCTGATCCCAACCCAGAGGGAACACCAGCAGAAACACCCAACCTTATGAACTGAACAACTACTGCATTCTTGGCTTTTCCACTGGAAGACAGTTGTTCAAATAGCCAGAGCGCAGCCTGTAAGCCACTCTAATAAATTCTGTATTTTTTTCAGTCTATTGGTTCCATTCCTCTAGAGAACTCTAATACACCTCCCCAAAGAAAATTCTAAGAATGCCTCTGAGAGTACATAGCAATATTAACATAGCTCCATGGTGAAGGTTGGTATACACAGGGCTCTGGGTTCCATTTCCAGTAACAACAAATCTGACAAAATGTCCATGTTCCATACACTGAAAAATATCAAGCACAAAGACTATCCAGAAGACTCATGTACATACACTGCACTCTTGGGAGAGACCAGCAACACTGGGATGATCTGACTCTCCTCAGAGTGACCTGTAATTAAACATAATTCCAACCAAATATTGGAAGAATTTCTATTGACAAGTTGACTAAAATAGCCAAACATAATTCTAAAAAAGAACAAACTTAAAGGACTCACACTGTGTCCTGACATTTGGTTAAGGATAGTGCTGTACTGGCTAAGGATAAGTATACAGAAAAATGGAAAGAAAACAGATCAGCAATATGCCAGTACACACATGCACTATTTTGGGAAGAAAACATTTCAGTGTAGAAGAAAAATGAATCTCAACACATACCTCATACCATGTATGAAAATGATCAGACCCATCAAAATGAGGCATGGGCCTACGCATAAAAGCTAAAACTCTTAAAACATCTAGGATGGAAAAGAGGAAGAAAAAAATGTAATATTTTATTATTGAAGTTTTTAAGACACCAAAATATTCATAAGAAAAAATGATTAATTGAACTTTCCCAAAATTAAGTAAGTACCAAATACAACAACTTTTTTCTTTTGGTTTATTTTTATGAGATATAGTTTTACTATGTAGCTCTGACTGGCCTGAGACCCTGTAAATTCACCAACCTAGCCGCAAATTTACAGAGACAGGCCTGCCTCTGCCATCTAAGTTCTAGGCTTGAACACATGTCTCACCAAACACAGTCAAAAAATGAATATTTAAAACAGGAGTCTTTTTTGTTTTGTTTTTCAAGACAGGGTTTCTTTGTGTAGCCTTGCCTGTTCTGGACTCACTTTGTAGACCAGGCTGGCCTTGAACTCACAGTGATCCCCCCGCCTCTGCCTCCCAAGTGCTGGGATTAAAGGTGTGCGCCACGACAGCAGGCCCCTTAAAATAGTAGTCTTAAATCACTGAGTTTTCAGTCATTCATGTTAATTCTGAATCATGGCTTCAACCATTATACAGGTTTTAATTAATTCTTAGTTGACCATACCTCATTAGCACACAAAACAGATAACTGAATAAAGGCAAAACATACAAAAACTTATAATATTAAAAGCACACAATAGTAATTCTATAAATTTGCCTCAAGTTCTTTCTTTTGTTCAACATAATCACAATTATTTCATAGGACTTCAATGTGTGTCCTGTACTTTGGAAGTCACCTTTAGAAAGGCAGTAAGAAATTCTAACTACAAATTAAGTCATCTGTTTTTCATTGAGAATTTGACCACCAGCCACACCAAAGACCTTTGTCATACTGAGTGCTTATGAATGATAACTAGAAAACTTTAATTTAAAAACCTAAAATTAAAATTCATAAATTGTGGACATAAATCAATTTGCCTTTTTAAAGGCTGAAAACAGTCACTGAGTCATAAAATAACTGTCTCCCTTGAGTAGAAGCTAGAGTCTTTGTTTCCATTTAATATATATTCAATCTAAAACTCAACAATTCATTTAAAACTTCCATAGGTTAAACATTTATAATACTATGCTAAATACTAGAAAGATGCAGCACATATGGCAAGAATTCTACACACACAAAGTGTACACCTAGAGGAAGATGCTAGAGGGAGAGAAGGGGGTGAGAGAATTTATTTTGAAAAATAAAGCACTTTTTAAAAAGCCAGATTCATGTGAAAGGTGGCTGGCTATAAAATAGGTGTTATTTTGACTGTATTTGAAGAGTTGGTCTACAGTCATGGGAACTATTTGGGAAGGATTAGAAGGTGTGGCCTTGTTGGAAGAGTTGTGTAACTGGGGGCAAGCTTTGAGGTTTTAAAAGCCTAGTACATCCCCAGTCTCCTTTTGTAGACCAGGCTGGCCTCGAACTCACATCAATCCACCTGCCTCTGCCTCCTGGGTGCTGGGATTAAAGGCGTGTGCCACCACGGCCATCCTCACCCTCAGTGTCTCAATCTGTCTCTCTTGTGCTTGTGGACAGAGATGTGAACTCTCAGCTATTGCTCCAGTGACTCTTGCCTGCTGCCATGATCCTACTATGAAGGTCACTGACTCAAAGGCTCTGGAAGCAAAATTCTTTTGTAAGTTGCATTCACCATGGTGTCTAATACAGCAATATAAAATTAAGATAATGAATAGATACAATATCCAGTAACTGAAGGTTTTGTGTTTCTGACCATTAAAGTATAAAGCATATTTGTTTTGGGGTTTTTTTTTTTTTGGTTGTTTTTTGTTTTGTTTTGTTTTGTTTTTCGAGACAGGTTTTCTCTGTGTAGCCTTGGCTGTCCTGGACTCACTTTGTAGACTAGGCTGGCCTCGAACTCACAGCAATTCACCTGCCTCTGCCTCCCGTGTGCTGGGATTAAAGGCGTGCACCACCACTGCCCGGCATATAAAGCATATTTATATTGGCACCAAGGTAAATTTGGACGTATGGATGAAGGTGGGACTCTCAAGGCTTCTCTTTTGGTGATATCTAAGATCTCAAACAATAAAAAGCTAGTAAGAATCTAGAATGTATGTCTTTCGCTCAAAAAAGATAACATAAAGCTTTGGGTAAGAATAAGTTTAGTGTGCTTGTGGGAAAAATAGCAACTAGATCTAGAACGTGATAACTACAGAAAGAACCAAGATACCAGAGCAGCAGATGCATCCGGACAATGGAACCTTATACTTAAACTGAAGCAGAGTCATTAGAAATTTAAGTGAGAAAATAACTTGATTTGAGAGAGAGAGAGAGAGAGAGAGAGAGAGAGAGAGAGAGAGAGGGGCAGAAAGAGGGAGTGAGAGAAACAAAGAGAGGAGGAAACAAGCAAGCAAGCTTACTCCCTCTGGCTATCCTATAGAAAAACTTGGAAAGCAGAGGAACCAGAGAGGTGGTTACTGATTCAAAGCAAGCCAAATTGGTTGCCTGGACTAGTGTGGTATTAATAAGAATGAGGAAATTTCAATTTAAATATGTTTCAAGGGTAGAGTCAACAAAATGTTTGATGATCAACATTGTAAGGTTTTAAAAGAAAAAAAAAAAGAACCAAAAATGAGCCTTGGTTTTCTAGCTTCAGCAAATGCACGGTCAATAGTGATATTTTTGAAACAGGACAGATTGAGAACCAGTTTCTTCTTTTTCAAGCCCTGTGTGGGGCACACTATATTTAAGGTGTGCATCAGCCACCCAAGTGGAGTCAGCCAAACAAATCTAGAGTTCAAGGAAGAGGTCATAACTAGAGACAGGGCTTGGAGAAGGCATGGCATATAAATAGTATTTAAAGCCAAGGGGCAGGACTTTACCTAGGGGGAGGGGGAAAACACGGAGCCAGGCCCAAGACTAGAGAGCTTGGCAATATTTGTGTGAAAGTGAGCAAGCTGCAAGAGAGGAATGGCCTCACAGGAGAAAGAGGTATCACCATCAGTAAGAAACAACAAAACTGAGGAGTACTACCAAGACAAGCAAGTAGTATTCAAAAGTGGATATACTAGGTCAAATAAGGACAGGACAAGTAACTAGGAATATTTCTAAGAAATCTGTTGAAAAGTCTCCTGGACTTTGCTTTGGTTAACTGTAAAGATGCACTGAGCTCCAGCATTCTACCTCACAGAACAGGAAATGCCAAACCCCAGCCCTTTCTTCCCATCCTGCCTCATCCCTAAGGCGCAGAATCACTAGAAGGCATACCTCACCACCAGGCTATCAGTGTCGTTATTAAACATTTTGTTAGAGTTCATTTTACACAGTACATTTCTCCAGATTTCAGTTTAAAAGCTTATAAGGCACTCTAAGAGGAAAAATAATACAGTTTTAAAAGATGAGACCACCAGGTAAGGAACTTAAAGCAACCAGAATTAATTTTTTAAAAAATGGACAGTTAATCAGGGGGAAAAGCAAAACACAATAGATAAGTAATGCCAGTCCTAACAAAGAACCAAAAGGAAGTTCTACAGGTCAAAAACACGGTGTCAGGGCCTCAGAGATAGCTCAGCAGGAAAAAGTGCTTGCCACCAAAACTGAAGGCCTGAGTTCAATACCCCAAGACCCTCACAGTGAAACAAAAGCACTGACTCTTGCAAACTGCCTTCTTGCCTCTGCCTGCTTTTTATAGCTTGCATGCATACAAACACATCCACAATACACAGAGCTGCCTCAATGGACTAATTAGTAAACGTGATATGGCTGAACAAAGCTCTAAAATATAAGAGATGTATCAATAGAAAATTGCAATTTGAAAAAACAAAAAGACTGAAGAAAAAAAGAAAAAACCTAGTAGAACAAAAAATACAAATGTAGAACATTATGGGATAACTACAGAAAGACAATATATATATATATATATATATATATATATATATATATATATATATATATATATATATATGATAAAAGAAAATAAACCACAGAAGTAATAAATCTAATATTTTCCTCTACATCAGACATCAAACCATATATTCAGGAAGCTCAGGGGAACAAATGTCAAATCAATTCATATATTTTATGTCCCTTAATAAACACTGTGTTCAAGTACTACATGAAATTATGTCACTTACTGTATGTTCACAACAAAATTTTAATTTATGTACTAAAATTTCTTATCGCATTTGCATGTGATTGTGGTGCCAAGTATCGAGCTCGGTCTCACTTGTATTAGTGCAGTTCTCTGTGAATAAGCCCTTGATTTGGAAGAAGCCCTTGACATGGAAGAAGAGACAGGTTCTTCCATGTAGCACTGAATGGCCTCAAATTCATAGTCCTCCTGCATGAGCCTGGCATAGTGGGCCTGGTCTTGTTGTTTTGTTTTGTTTTTGGTTTGTTTGGTTTTTTCCCCCCAGCTTTTCAAGACAGGGTTTCTCCGTGTAGCTCTGTCTGAACTGGAGCTCACTCTGTAGACCAGGCTGACCTCAAACTCACAGAGATCCTTCTGCCTCTGCCTCTGCCTCTGCCTCCTGAGTGCTGGGATTAAAAGTGTGAACCACCACCACCTGGCTTTTTTACTTAATAAAAATTTCCTAATGAGATTGTATATAATCTTTTTGTTTGTTTGTTTGTTTCTTTGAGACAGGGTTTCTCTGTATAGCCTTGGCTGTCCTGGACTCGCTTTGTAATCTTTTTTTTTTAAGATTTATGTATTGATTTATTGTATATGAGTGTTTTATCTGCAGAAGAGAGCATCAGATCTCATTATAGATGGTTGTGAGGCACATGTGGTTGCTGAGAATTGAACTCAGGACCTCTGGAAGAGCAGACAGCATTCTTAACCACTCAGCCATCTCTCCAGCCCCTGAGACTGTATGTAATCTTTATGTGTAGCAAATCTTCAAAAACCCAGGGCGTTTTTGAGGGGGCAGTGTTTGTTTGCTTGCTTGTTTGTTTGTTTGTTTTTAATTACAATCTTAATGTAGCAAGAGCCTCATTTCAAATGCTCAAGTCTGTGTGGTGAGGGATTACTGTGCTAGATAGTACAATGTAAGGTGTATTATTCCTTAAATAACCAGGAATCAACCATTAACTACAAATTTCCAATCTACAAATTTATCTTAATCAAATATATGTATATTTTAGGCACCTACAGTAGTCTAGGCAATACAAAGAAGACAAATTCCAATCATTTTCTAAAAAGCATGTTGATCAGTCTATAACTACACACATAATGGGGAGTGGAGATTTAATCCTAGGTAAATTAAAAATGTCTAACTACAAAAGTATTGTGTGCCATGATTCCAGACACCACTACTACTGCTAAGAGTTATTTGTTTTGAGTACACTCTCAGATACTCAAGTATAATGCAGCACTTTCTTTAAAAGTTTAGTCTAATGACCTTGATGGGGGAAAATGTTTTGGAAAAATAATCTTTTTCTAATCAAAGACACACACTAAAACATCAAGCCAATAAGATTTTTTTAAAGTAAATACTACAAGCTTAAAAAATATCAGTAGTCTTTGAAAGAAAGCAGCTACAGTCTTGATTCTCAGCTAAGTCAAGAGTTCTTGATAATCTAAAAAACCAATTATATTTCATTTTTACAACAGGTTTTTTTAGTTTACACTTCATCTTAAATTATTAAAAGATTCATTAGTATTTTGGCAGAGAGAAATTTTATGCTTTTATGAGTAGCATTAAAGTTTATCACAAGTATTATAAACAATCTGTCAAGTAAATAGTCTTTCAAGAACAATCCTGATTCAAATATACACTATTCTTAAAGACACAGAAAGGCACAAAAGACTTCCTATAGGATGAGAAAAACTGTAACTTAGCCACTTTTTTCCTTCTTTTAGTGTACACTAACTTCATTATTATAAAACCATATTAATCCATTAAGAACAATTAACTGAATTATACTGTTAAAACTGCCCCATATATTCTAAAATTTTAGTTTACAATTTAATCCAAAGGCCATTCACGGAGAATTAAGAGTTCAGTTACTCTGAAATTGTACTATTACAAATAGAAGGTTTTGCCTTGTCCACAGGACGTTTCATTCATTGCTTAAACTGCACTTTTAAGATTCATGGTGCATTTATGAGTCTAGCATTAACTAAATGTGATCTATTCCTTTGGAGATCTTAAAACACAGCAAAAACAGTTATGTTTCAAAACCTGCATTTACATAGTGGGATAAGTGCCAAGAAAATTATTACTGAGTTGGTTAAATCACTTTGCAATCAAATCTTTACAAGTTATTAACTTACATATTTCAAATGATTTTTGACATTTCCTGAAGATAACTACTTAAATACTATCTAGTCTTTCTACCTTCACACTTGAATTTGATAATCTAGGTAAGAACCACTGTTCCTCCTGAAAAAAAAAAAAAAGAATATTAAATCTGTCTTCCTATCCCTTGTATTGTTTCATGGTTATGTTTGTTTGTTTGTTTTGGGGTTTGTTTGGTTTTTTTTGTTTGTTTGTTTGGTTGGTTGGTTTGGTTTGGTTTTTCGAGACAGAGTTTCTCTGTGTAGCCTTGGCTGTCCTGGACTCATTTTGTAGACCAGGTTGGCCTCAAACTCAGTGATCTGCCTGCCTCTGCCTCCTGAGTGCTGGGATTAAAGGCATGTGCCACACTACCGCCCGGCTGCTTCAGATTTTTTATGCTCTATATTCTAGAATGCATACAAACATTCCATACTGTCTTTGAGAAATATTCTCTCCAGTTTTACTCCTGAACTTTAGATTTGGATAAACCCATTTTTGTTTTGTTTTGTTCTGGGTTTTGTTTTTGTTTGTTTGTTTGTTTTTATTTTGAGACAGGGTTTCTGTGTAGCCTTGGCTATCCTGGACTTAACGTTGTAGACTAGGCTGGCCTCGAATTCACAGAGATCCACCTAGTGCTGGGATTACAGATGTGGGCCACCACGCCCGGCTAAACCCTAAGTAAAAGTAAAAAGACACACATTCACCTATAAAAATAAAAATTTAAAACAACCAACAGTAGTTGAAAGAAGAACCCAGAAGCAGGGCTAAATCTTATTTCCACATATACGACTTAAATATTTCATGAAGTCAACCCATGCTAATAAGGAAAAGTAACTAAATCTGAGATAGTCTCTTTTTGTCTTTACATTTACTTTGGGGGCGTTGCTATGGTAGAGGTCAGAGGACAATCAGTAAAAATGGATGTTCTCTTGCTCCACTACAAGGGTTGCAAGGATCCAGCTCAGGTCATCAGACTTAATGGCAAGCACCCACACCAAACAAAATGAGCCATTTCCCTGGCCCAAGCTGGACTTTTAAACATTACTAAAAATATAAGAGAATTCAAATTTTCTGGCTTGTTCTTATAAAGGTAAAATACAATACAAAGCAAGAAGCCACTAAGGAGAATGTGCTTGTATTGGTTGAATGTTTAATCTCTCACAACTAGGAACTAAGAGCTGGAAAGCTGGCTCAGAGCTTACGAGCACATCCTGCTGTTACAGAGGACGACCTATGTTCAACCCCAGCCCCAGGTAGACTGGCTCACAGCGACCTGTACATCCATCTCCAGGAGACCCAACACTCTCTTCTGGCATCCACAGACACTGCACTCATATGCACAAACCCTCAAGCAGGCACTCAGATATACACACCGTTTTTATTTATTTTATTTATTCATTTATTTTTGGTTTTTCCAGACAGGGTTTCTGCTGTCCTGGACTCAATTTGTAGACCAGACTGGGCTAGAACTCACAGTGATCTGCCTGCCTCTGCCTCTTGAGTGCTGGGATTAAAGCCATGCGCCATCACACCAGGCTACACCCATTTTTTTGTAAAAAATATTTTAAAGTGTGTGTGTGTGTGTGTGTGTGTGTGAGAGAGAGAGAGAGAGAGAGAGAGAGAGAGAGAGAGAGAGAGAGAGAATGAATATGAAAGCCATAAATACAAAATATAGCATATTTCCAGATTTCCTTATGCACTTTTAAGGGAACTCTCAGCTACAGCAAACTCTGCAGTTAATTGGCATGAGCTGAGTATGGTGAGCTCAGCACTTTGTAGTCTGTGGTGTTTATAAGCAAGAGCTTCTTCCACTTTGAAAACTATGCCTAAAAAGGAATTCTCTTTGAAGACTAAAGGAATTTAATTAAAGATAAAGCCACTTGGGTGGCCACATAACAGATCAAACAGCTCATACTTGGAAAACTGTTACTATTCCACTCTAAGTGCCTGACTCATAAGAATACAAATGAAGCTTCTCCTGTGTGTACAAGTTTGGATGCAGACATTTACATTTAAAAGTGCATTATCACATGTTTGCTCAGTCTATTCGTTTTGGAAATGTAATGCCACACAGCTCAACTCAGACTGATGACATACTACCACCGACAGTTTTTTATTTTTTATTTTTTTTTTAACTACTAGAAACATAACTTAAGAATTATGGGCTTTATAGAGCTGAAAAAGAGCCTGAAACATTGCCGAGCTCATGAATGATTTAAAATATTAGCAAATTTTCAATGTTATAAATAGCTGAGTTTTTGTATAGATATAAAAATAAGTGTTTTTGAAAGTATATAAATAACATTTAGTATTAAAACTTTCCATTGTGGCCAAGCAAAATCCCAGCATGAAGGAGAAACAGAAAGATAAGCTGCAGGCTTGAACCCCTGTGTGGCTTCCAGCTGACTCAGACCTCACAGTGACAGCCTGTCCTTAAAAGACAAAATGAAACATTCAAGAGAAAATGGGGGGAAATTTAGAAAACTACATAGATTCTCTTTCTAAATATAACATACTAAAAATATTGAAGATTCTATTTATGAGTTATTTTGTATACTTTTCTATTACAGTACTGTAATGAAGTAAACAAGAACAGATATGTACCACATTAATCATGAACTAGTTGCTAATTTTTACCACTGTCATTCGCTCTACAAAGCAGCCTCATTCTCTGCTGTAACAATTTGATAAACCAGACCAACACCAACCTTAAATACAGTTCTAAGCTAAAGGAAGCAGCTTTCTGCCCCTTCAACTAACAACTAATACAGTAAAGACAAACTTAAAGGGAAATGCACAAGAAATATCTAAACCCATGAGCGACATCATGAAAACTCTAAGAATGCCTTCCTGAGCATAAACTTTATGACAGACTAAAGGGCAGCAAAAAATGCCATAGGCAGTAACAAGTGGGCTGCCAAGAACAATCAGAAAGAAAACAAAGACTTTACATACTAACCATCTTATCTGTCTAACACAGAGTCTGCAAGATAAGTTAGAATGATCAAAATGACAGGTAGCTCCTTGAAAGACTGAAAGGGGTGAAACTGTAAGTAATGATACAAGCAGAAAAAGTAGGTGAAGACTTGAATATGCCATGCTTAAGACACTGGGAAGTTACTGGAATATTTAACAGAACACTAGTAAGATCAATGAGACCTAGCCCTGAGGAACAAGCACTCAATCAGTTACTACATTGTCAGTTGTTTTGTTAGTTGGCTGGTTTTGTTTTGTTACTGGTGTTTTGTCTGCATGTGTGTCTGTGTGAGGGTGTCAGATTTTGGAGTTACAGACAGTTGTGAGCTGCCATGTGGGTGCTGGGAATTGAACCCGGGTCCTTTGGAAGAGCAGTCAGTGCTCTTAACCACTGAGCCATCTATCTCTACAGCCCCCAACTATGTATTCTTAAGACAAATAAGGAAAAGACAATTTCTTGACTTCTTATAAGTTAAAAAAAAAGTTAAAATATTAGCAGCCAATTGACAAGTCTTTATTGTGCATCCATTATTTAATACACTGAATATAAATATGAAACAGCTTTCTATCCAGTACCTAACAGTAAGTTAGGAAATGAAATACATACCACAGATATGTCCGTGGGGGTGGGGGATGGGAACAGAATGCAAATTAAAACAAGGTTTTCCACATAAAGCCAATACTGAGTGATGGACAAAGATATGACAAGAGACACATTCATACCTCTATGTGAGTAAATTAAAACCACATTCCCAAAGCTGAAGAGTCTCATAAAGAGCATTAAAAAAGTAAAAAAGACTCGGACTCAGTAACTCCTCTTCTACCAATCTAACGGGGAAGGGGGAGTATGTTATTTCAACGACTTGTGTAATAATACTTACACAAAACATTAGAAAAATCCCTAACATTGCCATTAGGAAAAACTTAAAATATACTCATATATATATATATGAAACATTAGGCAATAAAAATTATTATTCAAAGAATATTAATGTCACTTAGTAATATTTAATGTTCCTGCTTTAAAATTAACTGAAAATGTATGCTCCCTAGTTTTAGGGGGAAATTACACATAGATGATAGAAAATACAAAGAAATACAAAGTTTGCGAGGCAACATTATAATAATGTGGAAGAAAATTAGCAGCTGTTATTTGAAAAGACACCTGTGACCAAGATCTGTGTGTGATATTATTGGTCAAGATTACAAGTTTCACATTTAAGAAAATATTCTATAAAGGCTGTGACAGGGGGAGTAATAACAATCTCTGTAGATCAAAGCTACGAAGGACTTGACATTGATCTTTCAAACCGTGAAGAGAAGCTAACAGTAAAGCTACAGCAGAGTTAGAAGGTGGCCCGCCCTCCTAAAGTCAGCTCTAAAGGGGCCTGGACTAGATGGCAAGTTCCGAAGCCAGCCTAGTTACATGCCCAGAAACAAAACAAAAAGCGCAACAGATCTGGCGAAAACCAAATATATCTTATTTCACCGCTTATTGTTAAAATTCCGAAAATAAGCTGGCTTTGTTAAAAACGGACGTTTGGTTAAACCACCACATTACGTGGAGAGTTACGTTCACTAACACAAAGCACGTGATCTTCATTAAACTCTTTTAAGGCAGGGACCATTACGAAACCTTTTACTAGAGGAAACAGATGTATCGGCAAGGCTGTGACTTGCCCAAGGAAACAGCTAGTTAGTTCTCTGGAAACCGCAGAAAGCAACCACCGGCATGAAGCCTCTTAAGCAATCTGCGTTCCACACCTGCACTTCCCCCGCCCCCCTCCACTGTCGAGTTATTTTTAGAGCTACTTTTCCTACCGCCAAATCCTGCCTGTTTTGCTAGCTGTGCTCAGTAATAGTTTCGGGAAAGTTATATTGCTAACACACTTGCCCCATGCAATCAGGATTTTAAAACCTTCCTACAGACACGAAGGTAAACTAATTAGAGGTGGCGGCAGCCAATCTTTTTTGTCTCTCTAGCTTTCAACCTGGGGGAGTCAAAGTCAGAAAGGTGACTCCCACAACTCCCCCTAACCCGCGAAGGGAACAGCTAGGGCAGGGAAGCAGCTACCGTCCCTTCTCCGGGAAAACCTGACACGGCCACGCAGCGCCGCGCCTTGCAAGGCAAAGCCCAACAGCTCCTTCCCCGCGTTTCGAGACCACACAACCCCGTCCTGCGTTTATTTTTTTCCTACCAAACGCTACTTTTTTTTTTTTAAACAGCCCTCCCCTCGGCACAAGCAGCAACACAAACTCGAACGTGTTACCCTTCAATAAACCACTACAATCCCTTCCATCCTAAACTATTCTAAATGCCAAACCCATAACGGCCCCAAATAACCAAAAATACATGTCGATGCTAAGGCGGACAGCTCAGCGATACCCACGCCCCGCCGCAAGAGCCGCGAAGGCTCCCGGCCTGGGGGGGTAGGAGAGCCCGACCCAGACCCAACGGGGGGGGGGGAGGGGGAAACCCACGTGTTCTGCCTTCTGCGCACGCGCCAGCCAAAACAAAAGGGAGGCCTGCCAGGCCACGCCCCTCCCCCCACGTGACACAAGTCCAGGCCCGCCCCCTGCCCCGCCCTCCCCTCCCCTCCGAGTCTGCCAAGGCTGTTAGGTTTAGCCGTTTAAATTTGGCTGCGGTCCGACCCCTGCCCCAAAGCACGGTCCAGTGCCGGGGCCCGGACTCCAACGGCCAGGACGATTCGGGGTGCAAGGGGCCTGCCCGGCGGACGCCGAGCCCGCGAGTCCACCCGGCGGTCTGCTCCGCTCTTCCCGCCCCGCGCCGCCGCCGGCCCCCGCCGAGGAGACCCACCCCCCTCTGCCCGCCGCTGCGACGCCGGCCACTCGCCTGCTGGGGCGCCCTGGCTGCCCTCCGCCGCCGCACCTTCGGTCCGGCCGTGGTGGGGGCCGCCGAGGCGATCTCTAGCTGTCCGCCCGCCTCCCCCCCACCCGGGGCGCCGCCGACTCGTCTCCAGAGCGCGCCCCGCTCCCGCCCCGGCTGACGCCGCCGCCGCCGCCGCCGCCGCGGTTTAACAGTCCGCCCGCTGCCCGCAGCTCCGGGCGCTCGGGGGACGGAACCCTGCCGCGGAGGAGGGGCGGTGGCGGGGGGGGGAGGGCGGAGCCCGGCACCGGCCAATGGCAGCGGGGGAGGGGCGCGCCATGCAAATGAGACGGGCGGCGGGGAAACCCCGGCGGGGGCGGGGCCTGCGGAAGCGGCTGGGAGCGTTCTGAAAGCGGCCTGAGCGCGATGGCCGAACTCCGCGGGCTCCCGGTGCGTTCCGCCCCGGCTGCCGCCCCGCGCTCTCTCCGCCCCGGCGCCAGCCGTTCTGCCTGCCGGGCGACTTCCCGCTTCCCTCCACGCTGCGGTTGCTCTAGGTCTGTGCCGGGAAAAGAAGACGCTGGGGGGAACTCGGGGCTGCGCGTCCCTCGCTGCTCGTCTCCGCGCGGGGCCAGGACGAGGGGCGCATTAGCAGCCTCCCCTCTACTGCAGTGGCCCTTGACCCTCGGGGCGTTTGCTTGTCCTGGTCCCAGAGGCGCAGATCCCAGCTCATACTCCCAGCCCGACCTCCGACGTAACCTGCCTTGGATACATTTGAGTTAGTTTATGATTGAGGAGCGCTACTGTTAACTTTCCTCTGCGGTAGCGCAGACCAGCGGGATTTTATATGGAAACAGTTGACCAGAGATAAATAAATAAATAAATAAATAAATAAATAAATAAATAAATCGATCTCTTGAGAGTCTTGCACCTGGCCCAGCTCGCAGCTCGCCACCTTTAACCGCACCCGGGCAGTTCCCCAGGCTTGAACTTGATGCTTAAGAAAAAAACGATAACTAAATATAGCTCCTTAGATAATAGATTAGACGCTTTACTAAGCAGATTTTGACTGGAATGCTTTAGGAAGTGGAAGCCACTAGAATTTTACATCGAGTGTCATTTCTACCTTAATTGAAGAACATTACCGGGTACAGCTGTGACAGAAGTGTGAGGAACTGAAGTCACATGGAAGCAATACTTTGACATTACCTACCGGAACTGGGAAAGTAACCGCAGCTTCTTTCTAGTATATTAATACACAGCTGAAATAAGTTTTATGATAAACTGTCTTCAGTCGGGAGAACAACTATGAAAAGTACTCAGAACAATAATTGCTCAACATGGGTCAAGGGTGGCATTTCAGGAAATAAATTCGCCTTCATTTGATTAAAATCATGAACTAATGGTATGTTGGAGGAGAAATTAAACATCTGCTGGGTATCGGTCATGTTTAAAGGGCTATCATAGCTCCTCAGTAGAAAAACAATGAGTTAAGGATTTAAATAAAGAACGTGGTTGGGTATGGATTGGTGACACATGCCTTTAATCCCAGTCAGAGGTGGGCCAGCCTGGTCTACATGGTGAGTTCCGGGACAGCCATAGCTACATACTAAAAGACCCTGTCTAAAAACAAAAACAAAATTGCATGGCGGAAGTAGTAGCGGTTTGTTTGAGCAGTCAAAGGTGCCAGAGCAGTTCTATGAGCCTGGATTCAACTGAGCACTCATTTTAAGGGCTTCAAGCCAAAAAAAAAAAAAAAAAAAAAAAAAAAGCATCAATGGCTCGGGAAATAATACAGTTAAATGGAGGTTATGTGCACCGTACAACTGGAGTAGAAAGCACTGTCAACCACATTGTTAAATCATGAGTAACAGGGAAAGAGCACTTGCCCAGCATGGGTGAGGAGGCACCTCTTTCAATCTCTTACATACTAACAAGTGACAAGGAATTCCACTGCAAAGCTGAGGTAATCTAGAGCCATAAAATTGCTTGAGGTGCAGTTTGTACCTGTGAACTGTTTATTACCAAAGCAAAATCCTTGTAAGGTAACCAAATGTGCACTGAGAACATATTTTGTGATGATATTTATACTTATAAAGGAGACAGAGCAGTAAACGGTCCCTATCTTTGCAAACTTTAGTAAGCTTTGCAAAATATGTCAAATCCATAACACGTTTTAAAATATATTATCTAATTTGTTCATCAAACATGGTAGGAAGTAAGCTGTTTTCCAATACTCGGGGTAATGCTTGTATCTTGTAGCAAGTCTCAGTCCACCAGACCATGTAAACCTTAGGTAGATATTCCAATCTACGAAATCGTCATGTATATAACGCTTTCCTCTTCCTTTTATATTCAGTTTTATGACACTTCAAAATAAGAATGACAGAATATTTAATAGCATGGGTTTTTAAAAAGCTGTATGTTTGTATGCTTTAAAAAGCCCAAGGAAGAACTCAGTCATTTCTGTAGCCTGCAGTAGTTTATATGTATGACACGGCACTGCACAGTGGTTATTTTAACTGCCTTAACTACCCCTGAAGCACACTGTTCCCGGACACTGAATAGTATTCTAAAACATGCTTCTGCTGTAAGTAGTATAAGCATGCCTGTTTTCCAGAACGCCATAGAATACCTTAAGTTCTAAAAATTGATATAGTGAGTCATCTGTCAAATGGTTTCCTATTTTATTTATTTAGCAAAATCCTGAGAGAATTCATGGACCCTTAAAAATCAAGGATTTATTATTTTAAAGGTACCTTTAAAACAATTCTGGTTTCCAAATATATATAGATATAGATATATAGATATAAACTGGTTTAAGAGAGAAGAGGGGAAAGGGAGAGAGCTAAAGCTCTGACAAGAGCAAGGAGAAGAGAAGGGCACAGTTCTTGCTGACATCATTACGACCTGACTGGAAGCCCGTGAAAGCTCCCAGGTAAGCAGTATTCCCGTGATTTCCTGAGATAAACCCCGCACTGGCATTTACTAAGTCACTTCTTCCATTCAGGAAACACTGCTACGGCAGCACTTAAGATCCAGCTGACGCTGTGATAAATGCCGGAGATAGAGATCAACGCCCGGCTCCTAGCAACTCTCAGCCAAGAATGGATTACAAACACAACCTTTTGTGTGTCCCCTCTCCCCGCTCCATGTTTCTTCCCAGCACTTTGCCGTCCAGCATAACACAGATTTTTATTTTTCTCTCCCTGGTCTAGAATATAAATAAGCTCCAGGAGCCCAGGCCATTTTGCTCAAGGCTGAATCCAAGCACAGCCCCCAGAGCTTAGGACGTGGTTCTCAACACACGATGAGTGGAAGCACATTCAGGCCTCACATCCAGCACTTCTCATTTCCCCACTTTGAAAAAGAGAATTAAAGCCGGGCGTGGCAGCGCACGTCTTTAATCCCAGCACTGGGGAGGAAGAGGCAGGCGGATCCCTGTGAGTTCAAGGCCAGCCTGGTCTACAAAGTGAGTCCAGGACAGTCAAGGCTACACAGAGAAACCCTGTCTCGAAAAACCAAAAAAAAAAAAAAAAAAGAAAAGAAAAGAAAAGAAAAAGAAAAAGAGAATTAAGCTCAGTGGCATGCAGGTACGGAGATACTTAGAGTAGTAAGTGGCCAGTCTTGCACTTAAACACAGTCTTGACTAGAGCCAAAACCAGCCTTCTTGCCCAACTCTCGTAGAATGGAAAGTATATGTGAGTTTACTGTTCCTATCTATGTGCCAGAAACAACTGTCTTCCACTGACCTAGTGTACAGCGTTATATTCACACTTATATTCGGAAGGTGTATGATGTGAGGCAGAGGATGGGTAATAATAACTTTTCGTTTGTTGGTTCATTTTGAGACAAGGTATCTCTGTGTATAGTCCTGCTGTCCTGAAACTCACTTTGTAGACCAGGCTGGCCTCGAACTCACAGCGATCCCCTCACCTCTGCCTCCGAGTGCTGTATTTGTACACAAAGAGGGCTGTACAACAAAACTACAGGAGCCAGAGCTGAGTACAAGAAAGGACATGTCATACTGGCCCACAGAGGCAGGAAAATAAATAATAGTTTCCTTTGTTTATTAATTTATACATCCCCTTTATAATAAACCAAAACTGGAAATAACCTTAAGATACACCATCTATAAAAGGATAAGCAACTTGTGGGCTGTCCATATATTCTACTATGGAATGTTACCATGAAATAGCCACAATGCTTTCTTGAATTTTTTCATACAATGTATTTTATCATATTCTTTCACCACTCCCCCAACTCCTCTCAGAACCTCAGAGTCTTTTTGTTTTTAAGGGAGCATACAAAATAATGGGTTCCATTATGACACTTTCATCCATGGATGAATCTTAAAACAGAATGGTGAATGAGAGAAACCAGACACAAAAGAGAATAAATACTGCGCGATCCCATTTATGTAAGGCTCAAGGAAGACACGTCTGACCTGCAGTGACAGAAAGCAGATCGACAGTTGCTGAGCAGTGCCGGGGAGAACCAGCTGGGGTCAGTAAGAGGGATGTGGAAAACAATTTATGTTGCTCATGTCAGAAGCCAAATGAGTGCAAAATTCACCAAAGCATGGGAATATGGTAGTACCCATAGACGGTACTTCAGTGAGCAGGGCCTCCTTCATGGAAATGGAGGCAAAGCTCAAGGAGTTTCTAGTCCATGGAAGTTGAAAGCTTCTCTGCATTAGGAAAGGATGGGTTATGCACATCAGAAAGCCCAGGATAATGGATGCAGCTAAGTGGCAGAGCACAAGCCAAGCACGTACCAGTCCTTAGAATCAAAAACAGTGCTTTAAAAAAACCTCAAGCCAAGCCGGGCGTGGTGGCGCACGCCTTTAATCCCAGCACTCGGGAGGCAGAGACAGGCGGATCGCTGTGAGTTCGAGGCCAGCCTGGTCTACAAAGCGAGTCCAGGACAGCCAAGGCTACACAGAGAAACCCTGTCTCAAAAAACCAAAAAAAAAAAAAAAAAAAAAAAAAAAAAAAAAAAAAACCTCAAGCCTTCTCTTGGGGGTGCAGGTCGCAGCACTAGGAATTAAGCTTAGGACACCATGCATGCTGCATAAGCACTACTTGAGCTCCCTCTCACCCTCTTTTTTTCTTCTTCTTCTTCTTCTTCTTCTTTCAATATTGTTTTATTATTCTATTTTATTTGAGATGAGCTCTAAGTTTCCAAGAATGGCCCTCAACTTGCCATCCTCCTGCCTCAGCCTCTTGAGTAACTGAAATTGCAGGCCTACACTCTAGGCCTACTGTCTTAACGCATAAGCAATTGGTCCATTTTAGGAGCCAATGAAATGTACTAAGAACTCCAGAGCTAATGTAGTAGCCCCTTGACACATCAGGCTAGCTTCTCGGGGTGCTCCTAGTCCCAGATGCCGGCTTTCACTGTCACAGTCCACTCCCTGGGTATGAGAAAGAACAGGAGGCCTAGAGTCTCTCCTTAAGTTCTCTAACAAAATTCTACACATCTATCACGTCAATATATACAGTAGCAGGGGAGACTAGAACCTGCAGGCAAAGCAGTTCAGATACAATCTTCTCCCCCCACCCCCAGCCACAATGTAGGCCCTGTTACTTAGGAGAGGATCCTTGTTGGCTGGACAGTGGTCTCCAACTGGTAAAATGGGTTCTTGATGACTAAGTCAAGGTGCTGAAGCAGCTCTGAGTCTGGCCTGCTCTTCCTCTACCTCTCCAGTTCTGTCAGGCCTCCCTTCATTATTTAAGCTAAATTTCATTTGAGCTTTGTTTCTGGGAAGAGAGCCCATCCCATCTAAATACTCTCCTGTGAGATGGAATACAACTTCCTTGGCAATGCAGGAAGGTAAATCTGCAGTGCGTTTAGCTTAAGGGAAAATAGTTACAAAGGAATATGTTTTTTGATAGTGAGAGTTTTCAGGGGAATTTCATGAAGTAAAAAATGGAAAAAAAAAAAAAAAAGAAAGAAAGAAAGCTGATAGCATCTTCAAGCTAGAAATGTGCACTGAATAAATGAGGTGGATTCAGGGGAAAGGGGTGCAGCCCCGTGCAGGAACTGAAGGACAGGAGAGGGGGTGCAGTCATGCCATTAGAAAGGGATTTCACTTTTTTTAAAAAGTGATTTCATAATGAGTCATGACAATATTCCTCAGAATTACCTGACATCTGTTATTTATTTTTAAACAATCCGCGAGAGTGGAGAATATAACCTTGCTACAGCTGATAATTGTAAAAATGGATGACGCACATGGTTCATTAAACGCTGCTCTGCACTTTTTAATGTGTCTGACATGTTCCATAATAAATAGGAAAACAAGACCAATTTTTCTAAGGGCTTCCCCACCCCTTTTTCTTTTAATCCCTTTGAGACAGGGCCTTACGTGTCTTCCAGGATGGCCCTGAACTAACTCTGCAGCTGAGACTTTTAACTCTCCTACCCACACTGTCTAGTGGGCTTGGCCTTAAAGCTGCTCTTATTGGCTCCATAAGCAACTTATACATTAACAAAAACAATGACAAGAACAATGACTACGGTTAACTTAAGTCCATTAACATTTCCAACCTTCAGCCAGGCATGGTGGTGTAGACCTTTAAGCCGAGGACCTGAGAGGCAGAGGCACACGGACGTGGCTGAGTTTGACTGTTCTACATAGCCAGTTTTAGGCCAGCCAAGTCGATACAGTTAAAAAAATCTATCTTTAAGAAAAATTCCAAAACTCCTGTGTTCTCACTAATTCTGAAATAAATCGCTACCATTAGGAGTTGCTACAACACACTTTGTCCCCCAAAAGGAATAAAAGAATTAAGATGATATTGTGCCTCTTACTTATAAATCGTAACTTACGATGTCGTATCCATGTATATACAACTTCTACATAACCCTTCAAAATATGACCTGGTATTTTATTGTAAGAAATACATTCAACTGTCAGGTATGATGGTAATCTTAGCACCTAGGAGGCTGAGGGAGGAGTCTGGCTTTGATGCCTAGATGGGCAACACAGCTGTCTGTTGTGATCTCATAACAAGGGCATAAAAGGAGGGATTGAAAACACCTGGGCTAGTTGTGGCACATGTCTGTAACCTTAGACCTCTACTGGTGGAAACAGGAGGACCACAAGTTCAAAGTTGATGTGGGACATACAGCAAGACTGGTTTCAAATAAACAAACAAAGACCCTAAGGATCTGGAAGAGTCATTTTTCTTTCGGGATATGGCTGGTGCTAGGTTGTACATGCTGTTGGATGAACCTACAACCAGGTAACACAGACAGTAGTAACTGGACTAAGTGGGTTATTTAAAAAAGGTCAGCCAGGCAGTGGTGGCATATGCCTTTAATCCCAGCACTCGGGAGGCAGAGGCAGGCGGATCGCTGTGAGTTCGAGGCCAGCCTGGTCTACAAAGTGAGTCCAGGACAGCCAAGGCTACACAGAGAAACCCTGTCTCAAAAAACAAACAAACAAACAAACAAAAAAGAAGGTATATGGTGGAAGAGAGGCATTTGGATTAGACACAAAGATACATTGTATGGATGTATGAACAAGTCAGGAGTAAATAGTGAATATTCAGAGAATGAGTGTGCGAGACCCAGCCAACAGTCTTCAGCTCATAGCACCTACAGGATTGGTGTCAACAGGGTCTCACCCTAGTCCAGGCTGAACTGAAACTTGCTCTGTAAACCAGGCCGGCCTCAAACTTGTGATCCTTCTGGCTCAGGCTCTGCCTGGCTCCAGTGCTCAGACTACAGGCACACACCACCACACCCAACTTCACTTGGAAGACCAGGCCTCTCGAGGAGAGTGACTGAGCAAGGGTGGTAACCACAGTGCCTGGATATTTCTGTCCGGTCCTGGAACACCCTAATAAGCAGCCAACGCCAGAGCTTCCCTCTGAAGCAAGGCAAGATTGGTTCAGTTCACTTCGTGTTTAACGGCTCTGTTCACCCTGCTCACTGCGAATTCTTTTCATGTGTCACTTCCATTCGTGAGTCACTTCTCAGTAAATTCTTGCAGGTCTATGGGAGACCCAACAGACTCACAGACCAACCAAAAATGTTATGAAAATTCTTGTCTAGGAGATACGGTAGATGAATACAAAGGTAGTGAAAAAACTTACAAAAGCAATCTCAATCACCAATAAGATAACAAATCACAGATTGGTGTTAAGGCACTTGGTAAAAGGGTACTTTATAAAGGCTCATAGCATAACAATCTGAATTCCCTGATCAACTTCAGGATCACTATAGGTGAGAAACTACATGTGTGTCTCCTGAGCTGACATAGAAAGTCTGTGACACTGCTTATTAAGGGGAATAAGTACCAGGGGAAAAGAATTGGGCCAAATCTAACTAATCCTCTACATCTCTCAGTTTATAGGAACTAGGGAATATGGAAGAATAAATAGAAACCATCATGAAAGATCAATGAGGCAAATCAATACTAGTGGATAGTCTGCAAAATAAATGACTTTTTGTTTGATTGTTTCCTAACAAATCAACTTTATGAAGGAATAGGAAAAATGAGACCTAGCACATTTTGTTATCAGTATTGCTTGATAAAACCAAAACAGGTAAATAAACATATGGAAAAAAGGGTGCAGTACAAAAAAGAAAGTTATAAAACAAAACACAGAAAACCATACACCTCCCTTTCCCTTGTGAACAGGCACAACAATTCACAAGTTATCAAAGAATATGTGAAAAGAATAAAACATTATAATGAAGTAGAGTCAAACTCAAGACTATAACGATGGCTCAATATTTATAATTCAGGGTATTCTAGAACTATAGTTTGAATATGTTCCACCCCCAAATCCATGCTAGCATTCCATTGCCAATCCAACACTATGAAGAGATGAAGCCAGTACAAGTGACAAAGCTGTAAGGGTTCTGCCCTCAGGAAGGGTTGGTGTGCTTATAAAGGGCTTGAGAGAACCAGTTAGTTTATCCTTTTACTTGTGCCATATGAGAATGCTAATCCTGAGCTGAGGACACAGTGTTCAAGGTACCATCTTGAAAGCAAAGACCAGACATAGATATGTCAATCTTGGATTTCCCAGCCAACTGTGACAACTATGAGAATTTAATTTCTGTTGACTACTCACTACATTACCGCTCACTGTTGTAGGGAAGTCCTATCATTAAAAAATAAAAAATAAAGGTCAGCAGTGGTGGCGCATGCCTTTAATCCCAGTAGAGGCAGGCTGTGAGTTCAAGGCCAGCCTCATCTACAAAGGAAGTCCAGGACAGCCAAGGCTACACAGAGAAACCCTGTCTCAAAAAAAGGGGGGGGGATGATAGAATAATTAAGAAATAAAATATTTTATATATATATATATATATATATATATATATATATATATATATATATATATAAAACAAAACAGTAACTTCTGATTTCTGGATAGCATTATTGTTTATATAGGCAAAGACATCTACAAAGTAACTCCTAGGATTAAGTTCAACTCACTATAAGATACAAGAAAAACAATTATCTTCTTGATAAATAAATGTAAACTAGAACTTAACAACAATGCAATTTGCAGTTGCTCCAAAAAGGAGTTTATGTACAAGCATAACAAAATATGTGCATGATACTTTAGTGATGAAGTCCAAATGCAGCCAATTAAAGAAAGTCTAAAAGAACAGGCTCCTTATCCAGGCTCTGGAAGATCCCAACAATTGGCACCTCCCTTTCCACTGACCTGGAGGTCTAACTTACCCCAAACAAAAGCTTCAAAGGATAATATTTATAGCTATAGACAATCTCATTAAAAAACGAATATGGAGGGCCCTGCCCTGAGGACACAGGACCAGGTGAGCCAGCCCTGCTCTGAGGACACAGGAGCAGGAGAGCTGGCCCTGCCCCGAGGACACAGGAGCGGGAAAGCGGGCCTTGCCCTGAGGACAAGGGAGCAGGCCCTGATCCAGTGCTCTGAGTGGACCTCACCCCAACATCTACCCTGTGTATGACCTGCTGGAACACATGAAGGGGCCGGACCTGCAGATTCAAAGATTAATAATCTCCTTGACACACGGCAACAACGGGATATCCGACAGCAGTCCCAGTGAGGAACTGGTAACAATAGTGTAGACCTCAAACCAGACCCATGACTGATAGCAATGAACATTTGGAAGTAAACATATGTGGACAAAAGGCTATACTGCGTGATATACTACAACTTCTGTGACAAGGTTTTTTGCTTGTCTGTTTTATTTTACTGGGGGGAGGAGAGGGATTTGGGTGCATGACATGTAAATCATAGACATTTAATAAAAGTAAAAAACAAAAAACAAAAAACGAATATGGAGTCTAAAAAGAATCAAGAGTGGAAACAAACAAAGCTAGGGGAATTCCACTGTCTAATTTAAAACTTTGTAAGAAATACTGAACTCAGGATATCAGCAGAGGAACTACCATCATAGATCTTTGCAACAGAACAGGGCCCAGAAACAGACGCAGATAAACATGGCCCAGTTGGTGTTTAACCAAGGTGCAAGATGCAGCTCACAAAGGACATGCTTTCAACAGTGAGCAGTGGGACACTTAGTCATAGGCTGGGGGAAAAAATTTATAAAGATGAAGCTCATATCTTACATAAAATATCAAATGACAAAATTTATTTTGTATTTAGATCTATGGAATGGCCCAGGTCTTCAGTAAAGAGTGCTTAGACATGATAGCAAGTATACACTGTATTAAAGAAAAAAAAAATGACCAGAATTCAAATATTAAGAACTTTTTAGTGTGAAACAAACAGTGAAAAAAAAAAAAAGGCTAGCTGCAAATCACACGTGTGATGGGGAGCATCTACAGGGAACAGCTTGAGTCAGTGCTCAGAAAGCTTGTGTGGTTCCACACAAGCCACCTGAGCCAGGCTTGAGCAGTAGCTGGGTCAGCAGAATGTCCTGTGAGTCCCCTGGCACAGAACAAGGGAGGCTTGTGAGGTCCTGCTGGGCCAGTCCTCCTGAGCTTGCCTCTGGACCGACTAGACGAGCCTGAGACTGTCTCTCATTGCCTCACTAGCGCCTCCTAACCCTCCAGGCAAAGCAAGAACGGGCTCCTTAGCAACCAGGTCATCCCATCCTATTTGTTTCACTGCACTCCGCATCAAGGACACTTGAAAGTTGGTGCCTTTAACAACTCTACTTTCTCGGCTAGCAACAATCTGAATCTAAACTTTTCTCAGCTAGCAACAATCTGAATCTAAAATAACCACAAATGGACAAAAGACTTGAGACAACGCATCAAAGGAAACAGGTGGGAGATAAGCATAAGAAAAGCTGTCTTGACATCAGTAGGGTCAGAGAAATGCTAAAGTAAAACCCTGAGACATGAAGATGCTGGGGGAGATGGCTCAGGGGTTGACGGCACTTGCTGCTCTTGCAGAGAAACCAGGTTCTTCCTGAGGCCAGGTTCAGCAGGTCAGGAAAACTGAGGAGGGGCACATGTAGAGTCAGCAGCTAATCGCTCAGCAGACCTTTTTTTTTTTTTGAGACGGGTTCTCTGTGTAGCCTTGACTGTCCTGGACTCACTTTGTAGACCAGGCTGGCCTTGAACTCACAGAGATCCGCCTGCCTCTGCCTCCCAAGTGCTGGGATTAAAGGCGTGCGCCACCACGACTAGAACCACTCAACAGACTTTTTATCTGAGGGAGGAAAACTTAATTCTCTGGGGATGGCAAAAAAAAGAAACTAGGGTGTGTGTGTGTGTGTGTGTGTGAGAGAGAGAGAGAGAGAGAGAGAGGGAGAAGAAGAAGAAGAAGAAGGAGGAGGAGGAGGAAGAAGGAGAAGAAGAAGAAGAAGAAGAAGAAGAAGAAGAAGAAGAAGAAGAAGAAGAAGAAGAAGAAGAAGAGATATTTTTCCCCTTCTTTGCCAGCCCCAGAGATTTAAGTTTTGCTCCCTCAGAGAAGAGCCTGTGTGATCAATCACCCACTCCACCCTCAGTCTACTTGGCCTGCTGAAGCTGGCCTTCTTTGTACCCAAATGACAGCTCACAGCCACCTGTAACTCCGGTTCTAGGAAACCAAATGTCCTCTTCTGGCCTCCATACCTGCCAAGCACACACAGGATACACAGACACGTATGCAGACAAGGCATCCATGTACATAACACAAAAGTTAATAAAAACAATATAAATGCATACGTAAAAAATTTAAAAATGTTTTTAAAAAGTTAATTAAAAATGTCAGTGGGGCATCAGCATTTGCTTTTTATAAAAGCTACTATAAAAAAGGTTAATGTAAAAAAAAAAAAGGTTAACATTAGAGCAACTGGAACTTTCACGTGGATGACTGGAAGGTAAAGGGTACAGCTACCTGGAATCACAGTTTTAAGTGTTTATATAAAGCTAAACATACGCGCCATCCAACAATTCCCTGCTGGGAATCTAACCTTAGCAAGAAGCTTGATTTAACTTTAACCTAAATCCAGATCTCCTTGCAAGGGGAATGAATAATAAATAAACTGCGGCATACCCGTATGGAGGTACCACTTAGCAACAAAGAGGAGAAAGCTATTGAGCCGTGCAAACTTGGTGAATCATAAATGCAGTTTTCTAAGACAAAGAAGACATTCTTAAAAGGTTACGTGCTGTATAATCCCATTTATATCATTGTCTCAAAATGACAGAACCATAATAAGAAAGATCAGATCAGTGCATGCAAGGGGACAAAGGTGTGGGAAACTGTTATAACTAGAAAGAACACAAGGACATGGGGGGGGGGGGAGACAAAGAAAGACAGAGACAGAGAGAGAGAAATCATTCTGTATCCTGGTTGCAGTTACAGCTGTAAGAATCTGAGAACTGAAATCATAAATCCATATATGCTAAAACTATGGAGCTGCAAAGGACAACTTTAAGGGAAATATATCAAAAAAGAAAAAGTATACATTATTATTATTTTTTTAAACAGATAGGGGCAGGGGAAAAGATAGGGGAACTCAAATACAAGAAATTTAAGGATCCGGACCCCTGAGTTCGAGGCCAGCCTGGTCTACAAAGAGAGTCCAGGACAGCCAGGGCTCTGAGTGACAGAGAAACCCTGTTTCCAAAAACAAAAACAAAAACAAAAACAAGAAAACAAACAAAAAAGAAGAAAGAAAGAAAGAAAGAAAGAAAGACAGACAGACCTAAGGGTTAAGACAACCAAATGGAATCTTCTGTTTGTTTATTTTTGTTTTTGTTTTTCGAGACAAGAGTTTCTCTGTATAGCCTTGGCTGTCCTGGATTCATTTGTAGACCAGGCTGGCCTCGAACTCACAGAGATCCTCCTGCCTCTGCCTCCCTGAGTGCTAGTTACGTGTTGACTCCCCTGAATCTCAAGTTACAGGCAGTGTGAGCCATATGCCGTGGATATTGAGAACATAACTGTGGTCCTCTAGAAGAGCAACACCTGTTTTTAACCCTTTAGCCATCTTTTCAGCTCCCAAATAGAACTTGTAAGTTTTGCTTAGATCCTAATTTAAACAAAAAAAGACTTTTTATATATATATATTTAACCATGAGAAATTTATATGATCCTGGGATTACATGCTAAATCTAAGTTTCTGCAGTACAGTAATGGAATTCCATAGATGTAAAAACAAAATGTTTTCATCTGTTGCATACGTACATGTAAGAAATAACATCACATTTGGGAAATGTCTATGATAATGACTGCAAATGTTAACCTGAAGGCTAGCAACGCTATGCTCAATTTTTATAATATTTGTAGCTCTCCACAATTATTTCTGAAAACATTTTAAAGGAGCAGTATTTTTCAACATTTATTATAAGCTGTAGGCACAGGCCTGCAGTTGGTTTCAATCTCAAAGTCAAATCTTTCCAGTGACTCCAATTATTTAATGCTGTCTGTGCCAAAAACAACTAGGCATGGAAAAAAAAATCTAGAAATTGTATACTTTCGGCAGTAAACTCCTAAGATTACCTGGTTAGTACAGATTTGCAGTTAGATTTTAAAACAGCAAGTCAAAGCAGTTTTCAAATGACACCACCAGGAAGTGGGGGTGGGTGGGAGAGGAATTTTAAAGCAGTAGTTTTGACGCTAAAAACCTTAGCCTCCAAAGGAAACCAAGCCTTTAAATTCTCATTAATATTTACATAGCGAGGCTTCCTTCTGTGTGCCCAGCTTCTTCTTTGGAGCATCTTTACTATTTATCGTCTCTTGAACACACAGCACAGCGTGAGATCCACGTGATAAACTCCCTCCCTGGGGACCACTACTGGGCACCACACAAACAAAGCACAAAGAAAGG
Source organism: Acomys minous (assembly GCF_964271855.1). NCBI lineage: Eukaryota > Metazoa > Chordata > Mammalia > Rodentia > Muridae > Acomys > Acomys minous. Next base: position 107,398,268 of record NC_140486.1, on the reverse strand, counting down.
AGCAGCAAGTGCAAGGCTGAGGGAGGGGTGCGCTCTGAACGCTTTTTAACTCAAGGTTATAAAGTCTAAGTTTCCAAAGGAAGACCAATCAATCATTCACGCCCAGGCTTGTCTACCTCTACACTGTAGACTTAGAGGCAAAAGGGGTAAGTGAGAGAGTTCTGTCAGGTCCTTCAAAGTTCCTGCTGGGAGGAGAGAGGTGCGAGCTGCACAGGTAACAATAAGGATTTACTCTGGGGACTGGAAAGATGGCTCTGTGCCGGCAGAGGGCTGGAGTTCGGTTCCCAGCACCGGTCTTGGGCAGCAGCACATGACTGCCTTTAGCTTTAGCTCCAGAGGGTCCAACACCCTATCCTGGCCGCTGTTGGCACCTGCACTGACATGCACATATTCACATATATTCATGATTAAAAATAAATTCAATCCTGTGTTTTAAAAAAGAATCTGAGCCTGGCAGAGTGGTGCACGCCTTCAGTCCCTGCACTTGGAAGAGGAGGCAGAGGCAGGCAGGTCAATATGAGTTCCAGGGTAGCCTGGTCGGCGTAGCTTTTCTAGGTCATCCAAGGCTACATACTGAGAACCCTGTTCGTGTTAATAAATGTATATAAATGGATAAGCCAGCAACCCAAAGTGGCCCACTACGAGGAAAGGAATAACAGAGATATTCTTTCTCCCATCTGCTATACCCATTTCTACGAGTAAAGTAATGTTGAAGTTGTTTGAAGTTGAACAAGAATGCATTTTCATTTTCAAACTTTTCAGTGTTACCACCACGTGCCAGAAAAATCCAACTTCTAAAATGTCTGTTTACAAACTAATGATTTTATTCTTCATAATAATTACTGAAGCCGGGCATGGTGGCGCACGTCTTTAATCTCAGCACTTGGGAGGCAGAGGCAGGAGGATCTCTGTGAGTTTGAGGCCAGGCTGGTCTATACAGTTAGTCCAGGAGAGCCAAGGGTACACAGAGAAACCCTGTCTCAAAAAAAGAAACCAAAAAAACCAAACCAAACATAATAATTACTGAAGTCTCAAATATGATTTTCCCACACTGCTATTTTAAATTTTGTTTCTTTTATTATACTTACTTGGAATTTTCAACTCTATATACTACTTGTTTGTACTAGGGTTATTCCAAGCTTGCTTTCCAACATTCTTTTGTTTTTTCAAGACAGGGTTTATCTGTGTAGACTGAGCTGTCCTGGACTCACTTTGTAGACCAGGCTGGCCTCTAACTCACAGCAATTCGCCTGCTTCTGCCTCCCAAGTGCTGGAATTACAGGCGTGTGCCACCACGTCCAGTGCTTTAAAACATTTTTAACAGCCTAGTTTATAAAAGATGCAAAGTATTTGGTAAATATAAATAAGTCACCATGTTCAAAAAAAATAAAAGTTTTTGCTTTGCTATCTACCAAACATCTTGAATTTAAGGATGATGGATTACTGAGTTCTCCTGTTTAAACTAAACTGGCATGGGATCTGTTAAAAGCCCATCTTATCTAGGAAACTATGCATTTTCCCATCAGCAGAACACACTCTCATTCTTTGGTGCCTCACACACACGCTCTACACATGCTTTGTTTTTAAGTTCTACTTTATTTTTAATTGATACATAATTGCCTCTGTATGTATTATATACAGTACAGTTCTTTTTTTTTTTTTTCTGAAGAAAAGGTTCCATTCATTACTTTAAAAACATGGGGTTAGTGGTACTATGGTAGAAACCCATGTTCTAGGGAATTTGGAGCAAAAAGTAGCTGAAATGACTTTAAATAAGTTACAATTGTTTTTTCTTTCCAAAGTCTGTATTACTAATGTTATAAGAATATAAAATTATTTCTGCCTCAACTTTGAAAATTAAAGCAATTCGTACTCTTCAGAATTTGAAAGACAAGGCATTAAGGCTCATGAGTTAGAAAATCTTCAATATTCTCTCTGTGTGTGTGTATATATATATATACGCACAAATATATATATTTGGGAAAAAAAGGTTAAACCTTTTACAGTATAACTTTAGACTCCTGGGTTCAAAAACTCTTCTTTCCCCTCTGTTAATCTTTATAGTTATATTTTATTTCTTTCTCCGTGACATTAACACATAAAAACAGCTTTGCTCCTTCCCCCATGCCCAGGTTATACTTTATCTCAAGTAGATCTGAGTCCGGATTAGCTGTGTGTAATGGGATTCCAGCGTGCAGGCAGGTGTCTAGCTGTCACTGACGATCTGCCTGGCAATCAGCTCCTTCATTATCTCGTTGGTACCACCATAGATTGGCTGAACCCGAGCATCCACGTAAGCCCTAGATGAAGTAGAAGATAGTTGAATTCATATGAACATGGTATAAGTTTTAAATCCCAACTTTGCAGATAATTACTATTTGGTTAAAGAACTCTAAGCAAGAAGAGCTCCTCTGAAACAGCTGGTTTTCCTTATACAGCATTCATACTAGGTTGGCATACCAAAAGCCATGAAGACATTACAATTCAAATAACACTTGGTACACTGACATAATTTTGTAAAGCTTTGTGTTCAGAATGGCAACCTAAAGCATCTACATTTAGCAAGGCATGGAGTATCTTAGTGTCTTTAGCCTTTTTGTCTCCCCAAAAAGTTGAAATCCACTGACTTTGAGGAAAAAATAAACAAATAACTTATTCCCAGGCAATTCCTTTTCATTTCCTCACTACAACCAACCACCTAATGTTTTGGTTTGGTTTGTTTGGTTTGGTTTTGTTTGGTTTTGTTTGGCTTGGTTTGGTTTTTTGAGACAGGGTTTCTCTGTGTAGCCTTGACTGTCCTGAACTCACTTTGTAGACCAGGCTGGCCTCAAACTCATAGCAATCGGCCTGCTTCTGCCTCCCAAGTGCTGGGATTAAAGGCGTGGGTCACCATGCCTGGCATGTTTTTTTTTTTTAAGTACTTTTTTTCCCCAAAAAAGTTAAAATGTAGCTTATTCTGGGGGAAATGATTAATAGTCATTCTCGCCATGGCTGGGATGAGTCCAAAGGGGCTGCACCCACTGAGACACACACAGACACAAACACAGAGCCAGCAGTTCTGTCTTCTGGTGCTGAGAGAGAAGCCTGGCTAACACAGACACTGTACACTCAGGGTCTGGACAGGTGAGCCTGAGCCCCAGCCCCAGCCAGGGACTCAGTCTGACAGCTATGAGCGCAGCCTTGGATCCCGTTCCACCCTTTCTCCTTTCCCATTTAGCCCCCTGGGATCCAGGAAGGATAAATATTACTCCTTTGCAGGTTAAAAAAAAAAAAAAAGATTGAGAGAGGCTGATGCATTTGCTAATTAATGATCACCATTTACTGGTGACATAACAGATAACTGTCAGGCTGGAACAAGAATGTAGGCGTCGCGCCCTTGTGGCAAGGGAACTCTCATTAGGTCACAATACGTTCATTGTCCCAGCCCTGCCCTGTGTAGCTAGTTACTGAGCGCTGGACTTCTCAGGGACGGAACATTTAGAAACCTTTCTCAAACGTAAAAGTGGGGCTTTGATTATTAAATTTCTAGGATAAAACGTGCTAATTTCTCAGAATATGGGCAGCCTCGAACTTAAGACGTTTCCACATTTACCAGGGTACCTCGCAGGTAAGTGGGCCCTCATTTAATGTTTACCTATTCGACGAACTGCATTATAAAGCCTATTAGGACTCGGGACTTTCTGAAATATATAAACCCCACCTCCATCCCCAGGAAGACTTTGGTGTTCTCCACAAAAGGAAGCCCTGGCATTTTTTTTAAAGACCTTCCTGGCGTTCCAACCCACCTGAGCAACGCTATGCTTCACACATTTTTGAGCTGGGTTGGGTATTTATTTTTCACATTAAAGGAGTTCTGCCAGGATATGTAATGACAGACCAGCAGACCTTTCATAAGTTACTAATTAAATTCATGAGATTAGTAGAGAAAGGCAGCAGAGAAATGTTTAACTGCAGCGAAGCTCTCGGTCTCAGCTTCTCCCCCCGAAATGGCTGAGAGAGCTTCAAGGGGCTAAATCTGAACCCAGAGAGTAAGACCAAAGTCAACTCACAAGCCAACAATTAGCTGTCTAGCAACTATAAAAGGGAACAAAACCCCTTTCACCTATAGAGCCCTAGACTCAGTGAATTATCTCTTTCTCGCCTCACCCCCACACTAATCACGTAGCTTAATCTGGGGCAGGTGTAAGAATCCCAAGTCTGATGCTTCCTTTAAATCAAAGTCTGTACACTACAGCCACACACTGTCTAATATGTAACTGGCTTTTGTGAGATTAGGATTTTCCTACATCACTGGGGACAGAAAGAACTGCCTGGATAAAGATTCACATACTCTTTGAACTGGCAAGCCAGCCAAGGATGGTAATTATTATTTCTTAAAGGACTTCAAGTCTCCTGAGCTGAAAGCAGACACTGAACGCCATCAGGGTACTGACTTAAAAGCAACGAGCTCTAGGGATGCAGAAAACAGCTTATGTCACACTCTAACCTTATCCCCAGGGCAGTGGGCCCCTCTTAGGTTAGCGTGTCTTTCTTGGGAAGTAAACTAAGCCACGCAGACACTGATCCAATACATGCCTACACTTCTAGCGGCAGTTCCTAATAAGGGCTTATGCACACAGGTGTAGATACGCATTATCATTTCATGACCAAAGCCCTCTTGTAAATAAGTAAGATGCATGAGTGCTGGGAAAGCAAAAATGTACACGAAAACTCCCGATGCTAAGAACCTTTGGACTAGCACAATTCAAAACCTCCTACTTCAGGACTACGCGGGACTTAAAAAGGGAAGCTCTGCTTGTGAGTGAGGTCTACATGAAGCCGTTCTGGAGGGACATACCAAGGTGTATGTCAAATGATTATTTAAAAAATCAATTGCATGCCTATATTCTCTCAGACAGAGAAACTCTTGATTGATGATGGGCTTTATGAATGGCACATACCCAGTAACTAACGCTTTTAAGCTGTGTGGTAACTACAGAATTAACAGGTTATACCTACGCAGGAACTTCTGTTCTTACGGAAATGGGGCTATACGCAGTTGGCGTTCCTCAGTAAGGATTGCAAGCACAAGGAATGCCTCAGCTGAGCTTGTCTGGAGCAAGGAATTCAGATGTAACAGGCTAACTGTGTAAGCAGACATTTATTTGATAGTATTTTTTCCCTTTTACCTGTATCCAGGTAAAAATTAGGAAACATTTTTAGAAGCCTATAACATTCCTACTCTCAGATTCAGAACTGAAGCGGGCAATTTTTACAAGCTGAATGTGCCATGGTTTAAGAGGAAAAATAGTTTCTAAGGTAACAAGGAAAAGTGAAGGAGAGGCCAGGCTCTCTGGGGAGAAGGGACATGGAGAGAGAGGCATATGGTAGGAGACTGTGGCACTGCACCTGTTACTGCCTCATCTGAGGAAAGTCATGGCTAACCCAATAAAAAGAAGCACCATAAAAACTCTGTCCAGAAAACAAACAAACTTTGATTATTTTTTCAAACAAAATAAACACTTAAGGCATATGTTAATTCTTCTATTGTGCAAGCGGATCACTCTGTACTGCTGTTTTTGTTTGATTGTTGTTGTTTTGTTTGTTTATTTGTTTTTTAAGTAGCTAGGCATGGAGGTCAGTGACAAACTGCATTCCCAATAGGTGTAGAGCCCTGAGTTCAACTCCTATGATCCCTGAGTCCAGTTCTGATTACCCAACTTGACGCTATCTGGAACCATCTCAGACGAAGCCTCCAGGTATTATCATGAGGGGTTATTTAGATTAGGTTAGCCCCTAGGCATGCCTGTGAGGTTGTCTTGTTTGGGTTAACAGAGGTGGAGACTCACTTCAAAGTAAGGGGCCACCATCCCCAAGGCTTGGGTCCTGGACGGCACAGAAAGAAGGCTTTCATCTGAGCAGCAGCATCCTCGTGCACTGCTTCCAAACCACTGGCCCAGCTGCAAGCTCCTGCAGCCAAAACTTCCCACTCTGCGGGGCTGTACCGTCAGCCAACACGAACCCTCTCTCCCTCCAGTAGCTTTTGTCCAGGTATCTTACCACACAATATGAAAAATAATACAATGAGTGTGTGTGTGTGTGTGTGTGTGTGTGTCAGAGAAATAGAGCAAGAGAGAACATGAATAAATCAAGGAATGAATTTTTTTAAGATGGTATTTTTTTTTAAAGCCAAACATAAGTATGCCAGACTTTCCATTTTCTTTAAATAAAATCCTAATGAGAAGCTAATAAAGGCACCCCTGTTTGCATAAATATATTCATTGAAAATGCAGATTTTAAGCCAAGCGGTGGTGGCACATGCCTTTAATCCCAGCATTCGGGAGGCAGAGGCAGGCGGATGGCTGAGTTCGAAGCCAGCCTGGTCTACAAAGCAAGTCCAGGACAGTTAAGGTGACACAGAGAGAGACTCTGTCTCAAAAAAGAAAAAAAAAAAAAAGAATATGCAGATTTTAGATCCTGTATATTTAGCATAGAAAGTATAGATTTAAAATTCCTTTCTTTATATTCTCCAGAACAGCAGGAGAGGGAGAAAGAAAGGGTTGTGGGTTTGGGTGGACAGAGAAGTGGGAGGAAGGAGAAAACAGGAAAAAGTAATCAGAATATATTGTATGACAAAATCTATTTTCAATTTTTTTAAAAAATCACATAAAAATACAATTTAAAAAGTAAAGAAAAGTTTAATAGGCTGGGTTTGGTGGCGCATATTATTAACTCCAGCATTCCAGGAAGAGGCAGGTAGAACTCTGAGTTTGAGGTCAGCCTGGCCAGACAGGGATACATGGTAAAACTCTATCCCTAAAAAAGAAAGAAAGAAAGGAACAAAAGGAGGGAGGGAGGAAGGAAGGGAATAAAGAAGGATAAAAATAAAGGAAGGAAGGAAAGGGAAAGGAAAAGGAAAAGAAAGGAAAGGAAAGGAGGAAGAAGAAAAATGTCATAGAGCCACCATACTTACTTTGCAATTGGGTACTCCCACATGTATCCCCAGCCTCCATGGAGCTGTACACATTCGTAAGCTACACTGTTTTGTAATTCAGATGCCCTAAATGATGAAAATAACAAGCAGAAAAGGGCACAGTTCAGTTGGGAGAGTACATACAAATCTTTACATCAAACCCCGGCCACACAGAACTGGGTGGTAGTGCCTGCCTGTAACCCAACACTCAGGAGGCAGAGGCAGGAGGCTCAGAAGTTCATGGCCAGCCTTGGCTACATAGTGAGTAGGAGGCCAGCTTGACACATGAAAGTTTGCATTAAAAAGCTTTCTCGCTACCCATAATGTAAACTCTCTTTTAATATTCAGCACCATTACATCCATACGCCTGGTATGTTCAAGAACAAGGGCATTACCTATGCTAAATTCTCTTTAAAAATCACGTAAAATTCTTTTTTATGCCTTTTCCTGTAAGCCAAAGAATTTGTCACAAATGTAAAATATCTTCCCAGACCCCGAAGTGCAAGTTCATGTTAATTTCACATTCCTTTTTAATCTCATAATCTGATCATTATAAAATCATTACACAAAGCACCATTCTGCGCATTTCCCTTGTATAGTACTGACTGAACTGAACTGAACTTGGAGTTAATAAATAACAACAGGAATTTTTCTAGGCTGCTTTGGGGCTAGTGAGATTTTTTTTTTCCTTCTTTAAGGACACCAATCCCCACTCCATAATCTGATTTAAACCACATTTGCATCTTAAAACACATGAAAACTCAAGCTCATCTTTAACATCATTTTAACCATCCTTAGTTCACATGCAAGTCTTTCTAGACTCAATAGGACTTTAGCCGGACAGTCAATAATTCAGCATTTTTCTTAGGTCTGGAAAACACCTCACATTCTATCGAACCTAATTTCGTGCCAGACATGGGAAGTTGTCCCGAGAGAATTAAATTTAGTTGAATGGAATTTAATTCAACGGAACTGGGACTTGCTGCAGGACTCCCAAGTTTCATCTTTCTCTTCTTTCTGCCTCACTTAGCTACCATTCTTTAGATAATCTGACTACTATCTAAATATATAATTAAATATATATCTAAGTCAATATATCTATAATATAATTAAATAGTTCAAATAAACTTATTACTTAAATGAAGCGCTCACTGATCCTACTTCAGGCTCTTAATATTCAGGTATGAGTTACATACCAACTTGAGTAATTTTTAGGACATTATAAACAGACCCAATGGGACTTTTCTGATTTTATTTTTAATTTTTACTGCTGTTTTCCACGTACAGACTTCTTCCTTTAATGCTTTCAAGGTTGAGCTTAAAGGCTGGCAAAAATCCCATAGTAGCAGTCCAAACAAAGCTAGCTTTAAGGGCAGTAGCACGCATACCAGTATTTTGCCATGGAAGCTGAGGCGGAGTCCAGGCGCTTCGTTTCATGCAACTGCAGACAGCTGTCCACAAAAGCTCTGGTTACACATATGTTTGTTTTTAATTCTGCCAGTTTATGCTGCACCGTCTTGAGATGAAAGGAGACAAAGAGCACGTTAAAAGGACAAGTTTTGACTCAGCACCTCAAAAGGTCATGTAAGAAAGTTTGAAAGCAAAACAAAACTGGAACCGCGGTGGTTTCCCTCCAATAAAAAGGGCACATACTGACTGCAATGAAAAAGGAAAGAAGGAAAAAATCCTGTGTCATAGCAGATGACGTAAAACCCGGCAAACACTTGTCATGGTTTAAGGGAAGTGTGTAAAGAACGTGGTGATTTAATGTGTGGGACCAGCATCTTGTGGTGGACGCCTTCACACATAGTGTGCTAGAGCACCCAGTGTCTCTGGAGCTTAAACAGAAGTTGCTCTGCATCAAGGACATGCATTCCCCTACTGTGCCTCCTTGCCTTAAACTAAAATAATAAAACAGGATAGAGGGACAAGATGGATATATCTAGTCGCATGCACATCATTAAATACTTATTAGGTTAAAAAAAAACAAAAAAATTTAATTAGGTTAATAATTACAGTACTAATACTGGAAAGAGGATAGGCAGGGTCAAGCTCACATAACATCCCTCTCCCATCCCTCTGAAGAGTGTCGCATGCAGCCAACAACTGGCTCCAAGGGGTCTTATTTCTAAGTGTTAATGACTATATATCCAGCCTGTCCTGCTGCCTTAGACAGCCGACAGTGAGCTTGGAAGCCGTTCCATTTAGACCTGGCTCAGTTGTTCCTGATCAGCTTCCCTTCTGCCAAGTCCTAGTTCACTGATTCTTGGCCCTCACGCCCTAAGCTCTGAGTGCACATCTGTTCTTGAGCTTGAACCTCCTTCAAGAAACTGGCTTGGACTAGGGCAGAACCTCCAAAAGCACTCCCTATTCTGAGCCCCGAGGCCCATCTATGGCCAGCTGCCACTAACTTCCTTGAGGAAATGACAACAGAGACAATTTTGATCGTTCTGCTGTGAGGTGCACGAGGAGACATCCATTGTGGCCAGCACCAGGCCACTCACATGGAGGCTGGTGACGCAGGTGCTGCAGTGAAAACTCAGCAGCGAGCCTATGCACTTCTACCAGGTCCACAGCACACTTGAGTTCTCAAAGGAGGCTGTGGGAATAGTTCCTCAGAGGATGCTGGATCTACTTTTATACTCATGGCTACATTTCTCAAAGTATAAAGCTGAATTTTCAGTGAGAAGAGTGCGATACTGGGTACAATTTCAGTATTTTTCGTTGCTGGAAAATCGAAGAGTGGGAAAAGAACAATGGTGGGACCAGGTGGGAGCTGGATGGCCCCGGTGAGAACTGGATGGCCCAGGTGAGAGCTGGATGGGCCAGGTGAGAGCTGGATGGCCCAGGTGAGAGCTGGATGGGCTGTGAGAGCTGGATGGGCCAGGTGGGAGCTGGATGGCCCCGGTGAGAGCTGGATGGCCCAGGTGGGAGCTGAATGGCCCAGGTGGGAGCTGGACGCCCAGGTGAGAGCTGGATGGCCCAGGTGAGAGCTGGATGGCCCAGGTGAGAGCTGGATGGGCCAGGTGGGAGCTGGATGGCCCAGGTGGGAGCTGGATGGCCCAGGTGGGAGCTGGATGGGCCAGGTGGGAGCTGGATGGCCCAGGTGAGAGCTGGATGGCCCAGGTGGGAGCTGGATGGCCCAGGTGGGAGCTGGATGGCCCAGGTGAGAGCTGGATGGCCCAGGTGAGAGCTGGATGGGCCAGGTGGGAGCTGGATGGCCCAGGTGGGAGCTGGATGGCCCAGGTGGGAGCTGGATGGGCCAGGTGGGAGCTGGATGGCCCAGGTGAGAGCTGGATGGCCCAGGTGAGAGCTGGATGGCCCAGGTGAGAGCTGGATGGCCAGGTGGGAGCTGGATGGCCCAGGTGGGAGCTGGATGGCCCAGGTGGGAGCTGGATGGCCAGGTGAGAGCTGGATGGCCCAGGTGAGAGCTGGATGGCCCAGGTGGGAGCTGGATGGCCCAGGTGAGAGCTGGATGGCCCAGGTGGGAGCTGGATGGGCCAGGTGGGAGCTGGATGGGCCAGGTGAGAGCTGGATGGCCCAGGTGGGAGCTGGATGGGCCAGGTGGGAGCTGGATGGCCCAGGTGAGAGCTGGATGGCCCAGGTGAGAGCTGGATGGCCCAGGTGAGAGCTGGATGGGCCAGGTGGGAGCTGGATGGGCCAGGTGGGAGCTGGATGGGCCAGGTGGGAGCTGGATGGCCCAGGTGAGAACTGGATGGCCCAGGTGGGAGCTGGATGGGCCAGGTGGGAGCTGGATGGCCCAGGTGAGAGCTGGATGGCCCAGGTGAGAGCTGGATGGGCCAGGTGGGAGCTGGATGGCCCAGGTGGGAGCTGGATGGGCCAAGTGAGAGCTGGATGGGCCAGGTGGGAGCTGGATGGCCCAGGTGAGAGTTGGATGGCCCAGGTGGGAGCTGGATGGGCCAGGTGGAGTAGGAGCTTTGAGGGACAGGTGCCTCAGGGGTTTCTTAACTATTGTGTTGATGAAAGCCCAAGTGATGAGCTGGGCAACAGTTGGCACATGCCTTTAATCCCAGCACATGGGTGGCAGAGGCAGGCAGATCTCTGTGAGTTCAAGGCCAGCCTGGCCTACAGAGCCAGTTCAGGACAGCCTGGGAACTGGAGAACTGGAGAAATCCTGCCTCAAAAAAAAGCAGCAACAACAAAAAAATCCCAAGTGCCTTAGGGCTTTGCCCCCACCGACTTCTAGAAAGTGTAACTGGCATCTAATGACTCCAAAACAAAACACTGGCAAAGCTGCTAGCAGCTAGCCTCCACCTGTGAATCCTGACCTCTGAGGCCGAGCATGCTGGCATGTTCCTAGTTTTTTTCTATCTCCTTTTCTAATAACTATATTTCCTTTAGCCAAATCTCTACATTTTAATCAGCATAAAGTTCCATGTTCCCACCTTACACATTCAAGTTTACATAGAGAAAAACATGAAGGAGAATTAGTTGAATGATTTTCTATAGTCATTTGACAACCCTGGACCCAGAATTCTAAGTCCAGTGCTGGCTTAATTCCATAGTACTATATAACAGTCACTGGGGGCAGGGGTGCTGGGAGGGAGGGAATCCAGACAGTTCTCAGGAACTGTTGCCCTCATTTGTCACACATGAAGCTTTATGCACTACCTAGAAGATGAAAGGATCAAGATCTCTCTCATGTGAAAGCTATTCTATACAAATGCTTCTAGAAGCTGAAGTTAAAATTCAGACCTGGATGGACTCACTTAAAATTATTACTTCAGCACACCCACTAGGTCCAGAGGTCTAAAAATAACAAATGCCGCCCAGAGAACATAATTTGCTGTCTGAAGATAAAGAGATTAAATATTTACATATTCTTGGCACAGCTGGGGGCTAGTGAACAGAATTGGCCTTTGTCCTTGGGCAGAGACAGCAGCATGCTTTCTGAACCCACTCTCTAATGAACGGCAGCTAGAGATTGCATCACCCGCTACTGGTAGGGTGCTTTGGCGAATGCTCGACATGCTCATAAAAGTATCTTTAATGGTTACTGATATTTGCCAACAGTAAAAACTGCAACTCAAATTTAGAGAGAAATCTGAGCCATGCACAGTGGCATGAAACTGAAATTCCAGCACTTGAGAAGCAGAGGTAGAGAAAGTCAGCCAGCCCATACTTAATCAGCCTCAGAGTCTCTGAGTCTCTGAGTCTCTGAGTCTCTGAGTCTCTGTGTCTCTGTGTCTCTGTGTCTCTGTGTCTCTGTGTCTCTGTGTCTCTGTGTCTGTGTCTGTCTGTCTGTCTGTCTGTCTGTCTGTCTGTCTCTCTCTCTCTCTCTCTCTCTCTCTCTCTCACACATACACACACACACACACACACACACACACACACAAATCTCCGGAAGTGCTAAGTGACCTGACTACAGTCCCTCTCAGCATTCTGACTGAGGGCCAGGTGGATGGCTCAGCAGGTAAAGGAACTTTCTGGCAATTCTGATGACTTAAAGTTCAATTGCTAAGACCCACATGGTGGAAGGAGAACCAACTCCAACAAATTGTTCTCTGACCTTCACACACTTGCCATGGGTGTGCATACCACCCCCCCCATACACACCACACATGAGAGAGATGAGAGAAGGAGAGAAAGAATAAACTAAAATGAAATTTTAAAACAAGTAAGCAATGAATGATGCTTGTCTTGGAAGTTGAGGATCTGAAGACACCCTGGAATGGTTAGCAAGCCGAGTAGTCATTAAAGCAAAACTGTGAGTTATTAGCATATAACATAATTTGCTATCTAATTATTTGCATATATTATGATTTAACTGGAAAACAAACTCAATTTGCTATCTAGTCTTACTGTTCATTAACATCATATTCAAGGTCTTAAGAACTAGATAGTTTCTGTTGGAAGACATTGAAGAAAAAGACATTTTTTCCCTTTTCCTATTTCTTTCCCAAATAGTTTGTGTCTTTTTTTCTTTTTCTTTTTTGGTTTTTCGAGACAGGGTTTCTCTGTGTAGCCTTGGCTGTCCTAGACTCTCTTTGTAGACCAGGCTGGCCTCGAACTCACAGCGATCCACCTGCCTCTGCCTCCTGAGAGCTGGGATTAAAGGCGTGTGCTGCCGCTGCCACCATCCAGCTAGTTTGTGTCTTTATGTACCACATAAAAAGTGACTAGGTACTCTAGTTAGAAAAGAACACCATTCTATCTTCACTTCACTGCCCACAGGTAAAGAAATCAGAAGAGAAACTTCCACTTTAAACACCGGCCTGACTGAAATGTAGGCTGTGACCGGGCATGGTGGTACAAGTCTTTAATGCCAGCACTTGGGGAGCAGATGCAGGTGGATCCCTCAGAGCTCAAGGACAGCAGTCTCCTGAGCAAGTGGCAGGGTAGCCAGGGCCACAGTGAAACAGTGAGACCTCCTGTCTCAAAGACAACACAATACAGAGCATAGATTCTGTGGCTGGAGAGAGAACGCTGCAGCTAAGTACACTAATTGCTCTTCCAGAGGACCCAAGTTCAATTCCCAGCACCCACATGGTGGCTCCCAAACATCTGTAACTCTAATTCTAGGGGATCTGATGCCCTCTTCTGACCTCTATGGGCACCAGGCAGAGGTCATTCATATGCACAGACATACATGCAGATAAACATCCATATACATAAAAAATTTTTTAAGAATATAAGGTCTAGACATACGACATTTGTGTTAATTCTGGTTTACTTAACCTCCCTGCCTTAAATACCTTATATAAGTAAAGATAATTATAATAACTATCATACAGAGTTATAAAGAAAGAGATAAAACTGCATCAAACACAGTCTCTAAGACAGAGGAAATAGTTGACATATGATAAATATTATTATCACCCTCTTCCTCTGAATTACACTATCTTATCAGCTATTTCATGGTAAATCAGGAGCTGTGGTGTGACCGTGGACTGTACCTAAAACTCCTGCTTCATTAGTATAGTAATACTCTCGACTAAAAGGAAAATGAATTTTGTGACATGTACCCAAGTGGGCAAAAAAGCCAAAATGTTCAAGACTCAGGAGTTACAAAAAGAAAGGAAATATAATCATGTCGAAGTGGCCTTTAGCCAAGTATGGTGTGGTATGTACAGTCATCCAGCTCAGTGGAAGACTTAGAGCCACAGTGCAGCCAGCTGTAGAGTAAAAGCTACCAGCCATCTGCCTTACTTCTAACTTGAGCTATGAAAATGTTATTCCAACCTATTAAGGAAAACTGAAAGAAATCGCCAGATACACTTACTAGAACACAACGCTACTTTGCATGAACCTAGGAGGCCGTAGGGAGCTGGTGAGGTCCTCGGTTGCTAAAGCAGTTGTGACATCAGCACGAGGACCTGAGTTTGGATTCCCAGCACCCACATAAAAGCCAGGTGTGGTGGTATGTTCTTGTAACACACACACACACACACACACACACACACACACACACACACACACAGTGGAGTGCAAAGATAGTACCAGAGTCAGCAAGCAACCCTATCTCAAAAAATGAGCAGGAAAGTAATGGAAGAAAATACTCAAAAGTCAAACTCTGGCCTCCAAACATGCACTCACAAATGTGCCCACATACACACATTCGTGCACATACTCACCACACACACATACTTACCACACACACTCGCCACCACACATACTCACCACACTTGCACACCCATACATATACCCTGCACACACCTTCCTAACACTGCAACCCTTTAATACAGCTCCTCGTGTTGTGGTGACTGCAAACATAAAATTGTGTTGCTACTTCATTACTGTATTTTTGCTACTTTTATAAATTGTAATGTATATATCCAAAACACATCAGTCAAACCCCAAAGGGGTCGCGACCCACAGGTTGAGAACCACTTGACTGGAAGATTACTACTGCCACCTGCTGAAAATCTAATGAACTACTCTTAGTTTTGTTTTGTACAAAAGTAACATATGGCACATGCTTTGAACACACCTATGCTCCCAGCACATTCCGAGAGGCAGAGGCAGGTGGATCTCTGTGAGTTCGAACCCAGCCTCGTCTACAAAGTGAGTGCAGGATAGTCAAAGGCTACAGAGAGAAACTCTGTCTCCAGAAACCAAAAAGAAGAAGAAAAACAAGCATACAACTACTTAACTTTTTGCTATGAAAATGAAGTATAGTTGTGTATTGATTAACAAGGTGAGCCATGTTGAGTAATGGGCCATTAAACAATTTCACCACTGTGTGAACCACAGTGTGCCCACATAAACCTAAATGGTACAGGTCAAATGTTTGGCAAAGCATCCTGATAAGCAAGAGCCATGGTGAACATGAGATGTCTGAGAATTCTGCTGGCAAAATATATTAGCTTAATGGAAGCTTCCTCTAATGAAAGAAGTAATATAGCCCAAGACAGTGAGTACAGCATAGTCCTAAATAATAAATGTATTGTCAAATAGTACATGCTGCCTAACAGGATGAACTGTGCATCTGCATGACTGACAGACTTCTTACACCAGCATCTCCGCCGTCATACACTGAGCTACCGTGTAATGAATGTCCCAGCAGCAGGTCACATAAGCAGCCCATCACTGATGACTACACTTTAAACTATATGTATTTATTTCTTGGGTATGTGTGTATATTGTGCACACATGTATGTGTGGAGGCACAAACATACCACAGTGCTTGAACTGAAGTCACAATTTTCAGGAGTCAGTTCTGTCCTTCTACCATGTAGACTCTGGGTCTCAAACTCAGGTCATCAGGCTTGGTGGCAAGTATTTTTACCCACTGAACCATCTCATCAGCACGGGAACCCTTTTCTTTCATGGAACGGCAGTACAAATCAATTGCTGGTTCTTTTACTGTTCAATGTCTAATCACATGCTTTGTGAATCATTCACACACACATACACGTGTGTGTGTGTGTGTGTGTGTGTGTGTGTGTGTGTGTGTGTGCGCGCGCGCGCGCGCATTTGTCCCTGGAGGCAATATTCCCAGTACTTTATATGCACTGCCCCATCAAATCCTCACAGGAATCAAATGAGGTAGGTACCAATACTATTCATAAATAGAAAAGTGTTTCTTCTTGTGAACAAACATAATAGTACGATTTTATAGTTTTGTGTATCAAATGAGTTTGTAAAATTTACAAACAGAAAATATTTCTTCCTGAACACAACCTGCCTAGATTGTGGAGATTTCAGGAGCTATGTTAGGACATAAGCTGCAATTGACCATAATGCTACAAGGCTGTTTCTGTAACGCTACCAAGATGCTCCTTTCCCTTCACAAAGCCTCTCAGCCAAAGTCATTCTACTTAAAAAGCCTCAAACGTGGACAAGTGTCTCCCCATCTGCCTTTTCTCTCCTTTAATCTTCTGTTTCTTGCAGATCTTCCTTTTCTATGTCACCTTCAAATCCTACAGTTCTCCTCCAGACTCTAGCCTGGACCCTCTTGGGTTTTTGTTTTGTCTTGTTTCTTTTTTCTTTTCCTTTTTTTTTTTTTTTTTTCTTTTTTGCTGAGACAGGGTTTCTCTGTGTGTAGCCCTGGCTGTCCTGGACTAACTTTGTAGACCAGGCTGGCCTCAAACTCACAGCGATCCACCTGCCTCTGCCTCCCACGTGCTGGGATTAAAGGCGTGTGCCACCCTCTTCTCTTAGCATTTCTCACATTTTTGGTTGTGAGCCTAGCCTTTAATGGCTGAGCCATCTCTCCAGCCTTTGTCTTAGCATTTCTACACTTTCTCTTTTGCCACCTCATCCACTGCCACAGTTCTAAAACCACCTTGCATCAATGGTAATTATGCTTAATTACCATTTCACCCAGACCCAACTGAGTAGACTGACTTGACAGACACACCCACTGCTGCGAGGGCGCACTCACCTGGATGTGTGCAACTGTTTTCCCGAAAGCTTTCCTTTGTTTCACATAGTTCCTGGTTTCCTCGAACATGAACTCACAGGCAGAAATTGCCAAATCAGCAATCAACAGCCTTTCCTGGAACCCAAAATTTCAGGAGTAAGCGCTTTTACAAAATCCACTTTCATGCCATTTCAGCAAGTCCCGGTAATAATCTTCAGAACCAACTACTAAGGAGTAACTTTTAACTTACTTCTTAGCTCTAAGAAAAGGGTCCCTACAGACACCTGTGGCTATTGTAACATCTAAGAACAATGCTAGGGTGCTTTGTTTTTATTCATACTGCTTTTACCTCACGGACACCATAAACCCCCACAGCTGATTGTTTCTTTCTCACTGCTTCTACTACTGAGCAATGCATCTGTGGAGCGCTGCACCCTCAGGTGCACAGTTCGAATCCTACCAACTGGCATAAAAACAGCTTTAGCCATCGAGTCTCCCAGGATGCCGGGGAATTCTGCACTCTACTTTACCACTGGAGCCACTAGCTTTTTCCAATTTCATATTTAGCTGGCACCAAAGCCGCCTCCAGGCGAACACATACTTAGAGCAAAATGTTAAATGTGGGTGATGAGGCAATTCCGTTCCCAAAGCACACGCTCGGAGACTGCGATGTGGCTAGGTTCTGTTTAACACCTTCTCCCCCTGCGCCCCCCCCCTTCGATTCACAACTATTTACAACCTGCCAAGTGTTCTCCATGACATTTCTTTACAAAGAGCTAAAAGTTCTTCACTTAAGGAGCCGGAGTCATTCTAAAGAAGAATCGCAGACATAAAATACCTAATTCCCTCAGTTCTCTCACGTTTCCATTGGATCCTGCTGGGTCTGTTTACTTACTTCGGGCCTGTAACAGTGACATTTCTTCAGATGCAACTTTAAATTACACTCAGGTGACTCTTGTGACGCAAGCTTGACATGTGTGGATCTGTACAGCTCTGCGGTCTATCTTTGCTCAGTATCTAACCGGAAGTACCTAACCGGAAGACAGGCATCCTTAGGCATTTAATACCTGTGGGAGCTCTTGCATGAGGTAGTAGAAGCCTTTATTCTCTTCCCCGAGGAGGGCACTAGCCGGCAATCGGACATCTTCAAAGAACAGTTCGGCTGTGTCCTAAGAAACAGAGATGGCGCAGAGAATGAGCGCATTCATTGCCCAGCAACCCAGGAACATTTACAACTTCCACTGAGGAAGAAACAAAGAAAAGTCGGAGTAGATTCGGACACTGAATGTTAAGGAGTGCGTGATAAGTCTCAGATAATTCCATCTCATTCCACGGCATGTGGCTTTCTCACTGCAATACATGGCCTTTCGGGCTTTGAGACTGTCCAGTTCTCTAGGTCCCAGGAACTTAGAATTTGTAACACACGTTAAACATGTTTTCTGGTAATATATACCAAAATACCGTTATTACTTCATAACTTCCCAGGTTTCACAAACAGGTGGCTTCTTACAATACAGCTGGCGTCCCCGTTTCTAAAGCAGATATTCAAAAGCACCCTGATTCCTTCCCATTGCTGATCACGACAGAGACAGTGGCATGGCTAAAAAGAAGTCTCCTGTTTCTGAAAGCGTGCCCTGCCGTCAGCTCGGGAAGCTGCCACAAGGAACGGCTGCTCTCGGACTGAGCATGCGCGCAACAAACTGCCGGCCTCTGATTCGTACCATGACGTACCTGGGCTTTCATTCCCATCTTTTGTAGCTTCCGGCCCTTGATAAATCCTTTCATTCCACTTTCCACCAAAAAGAGGCTAATACCGTGGGCGGGTGAGCGAGCCTCACGATTGGTGACGGCAACCACGATCACAAGGTCACTGAGCCAGCCGTTAGTGATGAACACCTGCAAAAAAAAAAATCCTGTGATGCTCCGCTATAGTCAGGCCTCTGTGCAAGCTCGCACTGGGGGAGCACACGCGACAACACTGGAACAGTCAGGAGATGTGTCCCATCTCTCTGCCCGAACATGTTGGCCTACGCACAGTTGAGGTTATTCAATACTGAAGTGTACACATTTCTACATGACTCATGGGGTAAACAGTAACAGGAAAACGATTGTGTCTCTAAAATAAAACCAAACTACCCACTCACTTGTAAGCTGAGTTTCAGAGGGGGACTACAGAGCAGAAAAGGGAATTTGCTTTAAAAGGCAATATACGCTTAGACTAACCAGTTTTTTTAAAAGAACAGTTTTTTGGGGTGGTTTGTTTTGTTGTTTTGATAAAGATTGACTACTCCTTTCAAAATGGCCTAAATAAGGAAAGCATTATGGTTAACTGTGTGTGGGGAGAGGGCGGAGGGAAGGGCAGGCTAAACAGGAAATATGAGCTGATGGTCCAAGGCAGTTAATAACTGACACCTCATGCTGCACCTAGCCTGGGCCACCTCAACTCTCATGGCTTAGTCACCCACTGAGACTCCAAGGCCGTCTCTTCCTCGTCTATACCAGACAGTGTCTCAGTTAAGCAGCTGGCCTGAACTTGTTGCCTAGCCCAGGCTGGCCTAGAACTTCAAATCCTTCTGCTCCGGCCTCCCGATGGCACGGAAGAAGGAGAGTGTAGCCCTATGCCCACCTCAGCACATCTCCTGATACGATGCAGGCCTGTACGCCTACAGGATTCCACAAAGTGAGTCACCAGCAGAGCAGATCCCACTCCACAGCCCTAGCCAACGCCGACGATCAAGTTACCCTCGGCTTCAACAAATGCTTTGATAAAAACGCCGTGCTGTTTCACATTCACCTTGGCGTCGTTCTCTCTGATCCATGTTTACTGTCTTGAGTCTATTTAATTCCTCTCCTGTGATCGCCACTAACTTTTTCCTCACGCCTCACCAGATCTTGCACGAGGTTCTGGGTCAGCTCTCACTACAGTGCCATCGCCCGTCGGGCTCTAAACGGCAGGCTGATCAGGCCACGTCTACACTCCAACATTGTTTGAACAGCTAAGCTTTGAGAGAAACCCTAAGCCCTTAGAGTAGGCATATAAAACTCCTTACAGTCACATGGTAGCTTACACCTGCCGTCTCTTCTCTCACCCTGTTTGGCCTCCATCTCCTGCCTTCTGGTCAGCTCTGCCAGAAGCACTTGCCTCACACATTCTAACGCCTTCCGACAACTGCGTCCTCCACCACGGAGCCCCTTTCTAACTCTGACAAAATAAATCCTGGTCATCTTGGACGAAGCTCAAGTACTGCCACATCCAAAGCTTTTCCCGGTCTTCCGCACTGAGGTAAGTACTCCTAATGCACCCTCAACTCATCGCCATGCCAGGCTTAGATGAGATGGTTTGCTTTGGTTTTACAACATCAAAACCAGGGCCTTGGGCCAGGCGTGGTGGCACATGCCTTTAATCCCAGCACTGCGGAGGCAGAGGCAGGAGGATCTCTGTGAGTTCGAGGCCAGCCTGGTCTACAAAGAAAGTTCAAGGATAGGCAGGGCTACACAGAGAAACCCTGCCTGGGAAAACCAAAACCAAAACAGGGCCTGGCACATGCTAGGCACATATGGTAGGTACCAGGGAGCCATATCCGCAACACTCAGGTAACTGCTTCCTAAAGGGTATCTGAATGACGTCAGTGCTTCATGACAATCTGTAAAAGGGAAATTTCTGGGATGGAAGATATCCTGTCTTCAATTCTTAGAGATTCACAATGCATACTGGCATAGCAAAGAATGAAACATTCCCCACCTTTTTCCAAATTTATTTGACACCACAGCTACCATTTTCCTGTCCAGGAATTATGGATATTAGAAAACAAACTGTAACATAGATACTGACAACATAAGTTACAGAATCAAGTGTTTAAGAACCTGACGGTTCCACAATATTATCTGATTTTTTTTTTTTAAGATAAAAGCATTAGGGGCTGGAGAGATGGCTCAGAGGCTAAGAACACAGGCTGCTCTTCCAAAGGCCCTGAGTTCAATTCCCAGCAACCACATGGTGGCTCATAACCATCTATAATGAGATCTGCCACCCTCTTTTGGCCTGCAGGCATGCGTGCAGGCAGAACACTGTATACATAATTAAAAAATCTTAAATAGAGAGAGAGAGAAAAGCATTAGCAGGATGCAGTGGTGCACACCTGTCAATCCCAGCACTCGGGAGGCAGAGGCAGGTAGATCTCTGTGAGTTTGAGGCCAGCCTGGTCTACAAAGTGAGTCCAGGACAGCCAAGGCTACGCAGAGAAGGCCTGCCTTGAAAATAAAATAAAATAAAATAAAATAAAAAGATTAAAGCACTCACTTAAAGGAAATGGAAAATTTTTTTAAAGAATAAAGTAAACACAACAAAGTTGTATACGCTTGTAATGCCAGCACTTGAGCAGATTACACAAGAGGATTCTGAGTTCAAAGCTATCCTGGGCTCTTTAGAGGGAAACTCAGGGCTTCAGGAAACTCAGCCTAAATAATAACAAAGCTTCTCCCTCCCCAACCCCAGCCCCAAGAGTTGTAATATTTAGGGTGTGAGAAACCCTAGGCTCAAACCTTTGCACCAAAAGAAGAGCAACCAAACAGGAAAACTCATCCACAAACAATCCTTGTATTATAAAAGGACATCTCTCCTTACCGTTTAGTCAGTAGGAACATTGCTGCTCGGGGATGTGTTTGCTCTTGAGCTCCTTTGCACCTGTCTGAGGAGCTCTCCAAGTCCATCAGCAGGCCGATTCTCAGAGCTGGAAGGTTCTTGAATCCTACCGCCTGCACTTTTATCTCTTAAGATCTTCTGAAACTTTCTGGTATTTGTTTGAAATCTCTTCTCGCAATCTTTTTTCATCTTACTGTTATGTGTATGGTTTGCCTGCACGTATGCACATGTGTACAGTTCCCACGGAAGCCAGAAGAGGACATCAGATTCCCTGGACGTGGACTTACAACTAGTTATAAGCCATCATGTGGGTGCTGGTAACGGAACCTTGGTCGTCCAGAAGAGTGGCCAATATTCTTAACTATTGAGCCATATCTCCATCTCCATCCTAATCTTTTTTTTCTACATGATTACTTATTTGTTTGTTTGTATAGATGTTTGTCTGAGGTATCCTCCTACCACTCTCCACCTTGTTCTTTTGAGGCAGGGTCTCTCCTTAAACCTGGGACTTGCATTTTTCACCTAGGCCAGTAGCCAGCAAACCCCACTGATCCTCTCTTGTTTCTGTTCCCTTCAGTGTTGGGGTAAAAGGTATGCATAGAACCACACCTTTTGTGGGTGCTATAATCCAAGCTCCAGTCCCCCTGCTTGCACAGCAGGCACCCTCAGCCACCTCTACCCAATCGCTCATCAGCATAAAGCTCACCATTGTTTGTCCCACTTTGGAGCAACGAAAACCAACCTTTCCTTCTTTCTTTTTCTTTTCTTTCGCGCGTGTGTGTGTGTGTCTGTGTGTGTGTGTGTGTGTGTGTGTGTGTGTGTGTGTGTGTGTGTTCTGTCTATCTGTCTGTCAAGAGTCATTTGGAAGCTATAAGTACCGTTGCAGTATTTGTGGCGGGTCAAGCCACACGAAACATAGAAGAGGCTAGCTGTAGATTCTGCCATATAAAGAGTGTAACTTTCTTACTTTCCTGAAAACACTAAAACAATTTCTGTACTCGTCCTTGGATTGATCACATCGTCAACTATATAGTTGCTGATGTAGTTTGGGGATGCTGGTACCCATGGCCTGCTTACAAAGAGAAGCCCTATTTTACACACCTTGCTTCCATTAAGAATCCAATCACTCCCAGACCTTTTGGCGTTTGTTCGTACACCTTGTAGGTCACTATAACGGAAAACAAATGTCAATCAATTGGTAAAAGTCAAATTACACAAAAGCTATTACATAAGGTTGCAAGTATTAAAAATCCTAATATTAGAAATGGTCACAGAATGACACTAAAGACAATCTAACATACTGTAAGGATCTGACACGGGTGAATAGATGAAGATTAAATGAAACTAGACAGGCTGTACATAATTCACAGAAGTCCAACTCTGACAACATTTCAAGGCTTGCTCTCTCCAGAGAACCATGGAGCACCATGTACTTACCTGTAGTGATAATTGTGGGATTTTGGTTTCATTAAAAAGCACAGAAATATCCTAAGAATATGCTTTCATTTTACTCCCAGGTGTGGGGATGATGGGGCTGCTTTGCAGCAGCTGATTATGATTTGCCTCATGCTCTAGAGGGGCATGGTTTTGCCAGCTACAGATGGTTTCTGTGATTGTATGGCACTTGGAATTCTGGGACTTTTCAGAAGGTATTTAAATACTAGGAACCTGGAAGGTGGAGTGGGTGAGTGTTGGTTGTTCAGGGGAGTTGTTGATTGGTTGCTGGTTGTTGTTGGCTATGGTTTGTTAAGTCATTGTGCGCAAAGAAGAACAAGAAGTAATTAAAAATCCTGATAGCGAGAATCAAACTTGTCCCAAGCAACTCTATGCCCCCTGATTGGCAGGTAGTAGTCTAATGATAACTCTGCCTCCTTTCCAACCCATGACTTTATTAAGGAATCTCTTTCCTTTCCTCTGTGCCCTTTTTCTCTCTCATTATCTAGTGTTAGGTGTTGAAAGTGTAGAAGAAAAGGAGTGGAGAAGGGTGGAAGAAAACCCACAAAATAGCAAAGACAAGCAACAGTTACCTGCCTTTACTTACATTGGTTCCTAACACTATTTTTACATCCAACATATTAGTTTTTAAAAAAACAGGGGCTGACCCTAGCATGGTGGCGCACACCTTTAATCCCAGCGCTCCAGAGGCAGAGGCAGATGAATCTCTGTGAGTTAGAGGTCAGTCTGGTTTACAAAGTAAGTCTAGGACAGCCAAAGCTACACAGAGAGACCCTGTCTCAAAAAACAAAAAACAAAAATAACAGAGGCTGGAGAGATGGCTTAGTAGTTACGATGCCTTGCTGCTCTTACAGAAGATCTAGGTTCAGCTCCCCAGAACCCACATGGTGGCTCACAGCCATCCGTAAATTCAGTACCAATGCCCTCTTCTGACCTCCAAGGGGCCATACATGTGGTGCACACACATACATGTAGGCAAAAACATATATATAAAATAAATCTTTAAAAGTTTAACATTTTTCAACTGCCATCCTCCTAACAAACCAACTCTGAAAGGAGTGTGTCTTCCTATATATTTCTACTTGAAATATTAAAGGGGGTTGGAGAGATGGCTCTGTGGTAAAGAGTTCTTGCTGCTCTTCTGAAGGACCCAAATTTGGCCCCCAGTATTGATGTCAGGTGGCTCAAAACTACTTGTAACTCTAGCTTCCAGGGCACCCCAATATTTTCTTCTGACCTCTATGGAAACCTGAATGCACACGTACACACCTACTCTCACATATATACACATAATTTAAAAAATAAAAATATTTTAAAATAATGGTATTCAAAAGAGAAAATCATTCATTTACTTGCAGTCTTCTGAGACAAGATTTGATATGTAGCTCAGGCTGTCATGGACTTACCAAATAGCTGACCTCGAACCAAGGAGCCTCTTGCCTCAGTCTCACAGGCATAATTTAATCTCCTGAATAACGTTTTTAAAATATATACTTCCCATATTTCTCAGTGGATATAAACAAACACATGTAATTTTTTTTTATAAAATTTGAACCATATATGTTTTTTATTTTAATATCTAGTATTTTTCTGTAAGATAATTTTTTGGTTTTGTTTTTTTGTCTTTGAGACAAGGTCTCTCTATTATGTAGCTCTGGCTGTCCTGGAACTTGCTTGTAAATCAGGCTGGCCTTGAACTCACAGAGATTCACCTACCTCTGATTTAAAAGATAATTTTTATTTACATTTTTAAAATTTATTATTTATATAATATTTTACCTGCAAGTATACCTGCATGCCAGAAGAGGGCACCCAATGTCATTATAGATGGTTGTGAGTGACCCTATGGTTGCTGGGAATTGAACTCAGGACTTTTGGAAGAGCAGATGGTGCTCTTAAACTCTGAGCCATAAGCCAAGCGTGGTGGCGCACACCTTTAATCCCAGCACCCGGAAGGCAGAGGCAGACGGATTGCTGTGAGTTCGAGGCCAGCCTGGTCTACAAAGCCAGTCCAGGATGGCCAAGATAACATAGAGAAACCCTGTCTTGAAAAACCAAAACAAACCCAACAAACAAAGACCCAAATCAAACCAAACCAAACAAACAAAAATCTCTGAGCCATCTCTTCAGCCCATATGAGGATTTTGTTTTAATTACATGCATTATTTGGGGAGTGCATGTTTGTGTGTGCGCGCGCACTCATAAGCATGCCGGAGGTCAGGCCAACTTTTAGGAGTCAGTTTTCTTCCGCCATATGGATCCTGGGAGGAGATCTAACTCAGATTATCCAGCTTGGTAGCAGGCATCTTTACACACTGAGCCAACTCACCAGCTCAAGCATTACTTTTTAAGAATCATTAATACTCTACAATAAACTGTACAGTGTATAATTAGTTCACATTTCATCCCTCTATGTGGTCCTTGTATTTTTATACTCCATGGCTCTTTAAAAAATTACTTTATATATTAGGCTAAGCCCAAAGACCCCAGGGCCTAACCCCTGATACCTACACCACATTATATGGAAAAGGGACCTGGCAGATGTGGCTAACTTAAAGGTTTTGAGATAGAAAGATTATCGTGGATTATCTGGATAAGCTCTAAATATCACAGAAAGCCTTAGGAAAGGGGCAGAGTGAGAAAAGAAGAGGCAATGTGACCCTAGGTAATAAGCCAGCAAATACGAGGAGCCAAAGAGAGAGAGAGACAGAGAGAGAGAGAGACAGAGAGAAAGAGAGACAGACAGACAAGGAATGAGTTCTTCCCTTTATCTTCTGGAGGATGCACGGCCCAGCTGATACTCTGATTGGGTCCAAAGATACCCACTGTGGATTGCTAGCCCTTAGAAATGTGAGAGAAAATCATTTAAAGACTAACTACTGTTAAATCCTAATGTTATAATTTTCATCATTAGTATCAGTTCCTAAAATTTGTACATGGGGTGTTAAAACAGTTGCTCCAAAGACTGGAGATGTGACTAAGAGCGCTTGCTTCTCTTGCTGAGGACCTGGATTCAGTTCCCAGCGTCCACAGCAGGGAGTTCACACCAGGAACTCCACTCCAGGAAATCAAAAACCCTCTTCTGGCCTCCAGGGTCACCCACACACAGAGATACAGACACACGGGCACAAACACATAAAACAAACAACAACAAAGCTCGGTTGTCCCATGAAGGGACATAACCAGGTAGCAAAGGCAATGGCATAGGTCAGCGACTTGTCCTGAATACTTATCCCGGCAATGGCATAGGTCAGCGACTTGTCCTGAAAACTTTTCCCGGTATGCATGAAACACTGAAAACGGTTTAAATATATGCAACCTAGTAACATGACAAGAACGCAGACTCTCATAGTATCTTTGAGTATTACCTCAGTTTCCCTGATTCCGACATTGAGACTAGAGATTGTTCATAGTATCCAAGATCTGGCACCACAACATCTCAAATACAATGTAATCAACAATTTGCTGTGTGCATTCTTTTAAAAAGACCTCTTTCTTATTTTTCTTTTTCCTCCTAACATGAGGACCATAATAATTATCTTATATGAATTGTTATCACCAAATGAGAAATAACATGAGAAATCAATGTGAGAACACTTACAAAACCCAAAGCATCGTGTAGATACACGTGAGTGAATACAACAGTGTTGCCTCTGAACACAGAAGGGGAAGGTCTGGTGAAACAGAGAGTATGTAAGTGTGCGCGCCACAGCAAGCACACCGTGTAGAGCCAGCCCACTGTCTCCTTCCGTCTTCAGGCACGTCACAGTCAGGGTGCCAGGCCTGCAGTGTACAAGGAAGCACCTTTTCCCGCTCCATCACCTCACTGGCCCAGCAATGACAAGCTGTCTCTAGAGGCCAAATTCAAGTGAAGAATAAGTGGTCAACCCACCTCTGACGTAAGGCAAAACTAACGTCCTATCTTCTCTATTCTTTCCCTCTCACCTGTGTGTCCTTCTTCCTCAGCCTTTTGGCATTCTTCTTCACTCAAAATGCTCAAAATGCTTCTGGTTTTCCACTCTCTTCCTCTTTAAACGTGCATCCACTACAGCCTGTGTCCAGAGTTCCAGATGGGCATGTTTAACAGCCCATCCAACACATCCCACTTAAAAAAGCCAACACCAGCTAGGTAGTGGTGCACACCTTTAATCCCAGTACTTGGGAGGCAGAGGGGGGTGGATCTCTGTGAGTTCAAAGCCAGCCTGGTCTACAAAGAGAGTGTCTAGGACAGCCAGGGCTGTTATACAGAGAAACCCTGTCTCAAAAAACAAACACACAAACAAACAAAACAAAAAACATAAAAACTACACCATGCTGAAAATACATCCCATACCCTACTAGGATGTTTTCATTACACCATGTTGATATCTTGAATACAGCATAATTAACACCTGGTTTGGCATTATTCGTGTGCAAAAAAAAAAAAACAACTGCCTTGCTTTCAGGCTGGAGTTTCACATTAAGGATTATACAATGTTCCCTTTAGTCTTGTATACAGCCCAGAATCACTTATAAAGCATACCTGTCACCTAGTACCCATAGGGACTTGGGGACTTGGTTCCAGGACCCCCATTCCCATATACCAAAACCTACAAATTGTTGCATACAACCTGCGTACATTTTTTCACATGCTTTAAATCTTAATTTCCAGATAATTTATAAATTCTACATAAATAGCTGCTATACTGTGTTTTCTAGGAAATAACGACAAGAAAAATGTGTACACTTTCAGTACAGGTGCAATTATTTTTTTCCAAGTGTTTTCAATCTGAGATTGTATAAATCCATGAATGCAGCACCCACATTCATGGAGAGCTATGGAGAGTGGCTAGCAAATGTTCCTGTTAGGACACTGCTTCTAAGAATTCAGAAGCAGCTAAAGGTGGACTTACCTTCCAGCACCAGGCTCTGTCATTGCTATGGCACCGATGCACTTGCCTGCTGTCATCTGGGGGATGAACTGGTCAATCTGTTCTTTTGTGCCATAATTCGCAATATAGGGCATGACGATGTCAGAATGAAGGCTGAAACCAGGGCCTGTGCAATTTGAGTATGCCCTTAGAACAAAAAAACGAGAGGAACACAGGACCATGAAGTAGCTATTTGGTTGTTTTAAGTCTTTAAGTTTCTTACTGACTAGCACAGCAAAGAATTATAGAAATAAAGGTTTCACTGTACTGTGTACACGTCCTGCTTTCTCATAAGCCCTCGACCTTCCCAAACGCTACCTCTGTTTCTACTGACCTTTTAATTGTAGGCTCTGATATCGTAATGGTGCCTTAGCAGCCCCTCCATACATAGGTACTCATTTGGTGCACTAAGAGAAAAAATACTGACCACCTAAATATATATATATATATATATATATATATATATACATATATATATTCATTCCTGACAGAGCAACTGTCTTATTACAGAGAATGATTTAGGGAGATTCTAACGTAACTGCCGTCAACTTATGAACTTTTTACTTTACAATTTTCCTCATAATTTTTATGATTAAGTCCAACTGCTTTCAATATCTAAAAATTACGTTCTTATATAGATGTAAAATATTCCAAATCCAAATAAAACATTGCATGACATGTATTTCTCCTCCCACTGTAGAACATTTAGACTGCATC
The DNA here is from genome assembly GCF_964271855.1 of Acomys minous. Classification (NCBI taxonomy): domain Eukaryota; kingdom Metazoa; phylum Chordata; class Mammalia; order Rodentia; family Muridae; genus Acomys; species Acomys minous. Next base: position 107,369,766 of record NC_140486.1, on the reverse strand, counting down.
ACAATTGAAGGGTTTATGGTCAGCCATGACATTCCTCTTTTTCTAATAAACTATGTTCTTTTCTTAAAAAGATTTGTTTATTTATTTATTTTCTGCATATGAGTGCTCTATCTGCATGTATACCTGCATGCCAGAAGAGGGCATCAGATCTCATTATAGATGGCTGTGAACTGAACTCAGGACCTCTGGGAGAACAGTCAGTGCTCTTAACCACTGAGCCATTTCTCCAGCCCATAAACCATGTTCTTACAGTGAATTCCATGAATGACACCCTGGCAGGAACACGTTCATTCATCTTTCTCATACTTATATTTAAATCCCAGAAATATTCATTTTCTTCCTAATTTTTAATGCAACTGACGGTAAATCAATGTGTTACTTTCATAACTATCTTGTCAGTATCAGGTACCAGGATTTGTCACTTTCACAAATTTTGCAGATAGATAACATAGAAGGTTTTATTTTTAATGGAATAACTTCCCACAAACCAAACTGAGTACACACAGTGCCCGCTCCCATATTTCCCACTGAATTTTCCTTCTTCCAAGAACTCTAGAAAGTATTTCCAGGATCACTTCAGGAAGGATAACTTAGAAAACAAGCTGCCACCTGGATGAATGTCTCTGTACTTACTGCTCCTCCCAAGTCACTGCTGTGGAGAAGAAGTCTCCCCCGATGCCGCCATGTTTTTCTGCAATGTTGATGCCAAGCAAGCCTTGCTTGCCAGCTTTTTCCCAGACCTCTCTACTCACTTCTCCAGCTTTCTCCCATCTGCAAGTAACAAACAAAGTCAGACAGACTTCCTAACGGTTACATAAACAGCCACCCTAGGAATTAGAGATTTGTGCAGGAACATGTCCTTAATCTAAGGCAACTGATGGTACCAAAAACAGGCATTTCAAAGTGCATCAGTCCATGTTATTTCTCCTTTTTTTTCTTCCTTATCTTTGCCACTTTTTGCCCCTCCTAATCTACTGACCACACCCATAATTTTTTTTTCCTGCAGCTACCATGGGTAGTTGATACTCCAGGGTACAAACTTAGTTTTGCCATATAATGATGAAAATCGCCCTAACAAGACTTGTAAATACTTAAAATGCTGAACCTAAACCAGTCATGGTGGCTCACACTTTGATCCCAGTGCTGGGAGGCAGAGACAGGCAGATCTCTATGAATTTGAGGCCAGCCTGGTATACATAGAAAGTTCTAGGCTAGCCAGTGCTACACAGACCTTGTCTCAAAAGGAAATTTTCTTTCACAGAAGCTGGCCCTACATAATATTTAAAACCCACTTGCAATGTAGTAAAATTAGTGAGTTTGGAAATGCAACAAAATTCCTCTTTAATACAAATTAATTTTTTTGTTCAACAGTAAAATGGTTAATCAAGAGATGGGGCTAAATAGATGGCTCAGGAGTTGAGAGTACTTGTTTTTCATGCACAGGACCTGTGTTCCATTCCTAGCACCCACACGGTGATTCGTAACTTATCCTTAGTGGCAGTTCTGGTATGCACAGGCTACACAGACACACAGTCACGCAAAACAAATTTCCACCCTCTTGAATGATACATTTTTAAAAAACCAGATGTAGTGGCACAAGCTTGTAGCCTCAGATACCTGGGCAGGTGAGGAAAAAAAATGCTTGGGCCTAAGAATTCAAGACCAGTTTGGGAAACATAGTGATACACGAGGTCTGAAAAATAAAATTCCTAATATTAATAGTAGTAACCAAATACTTATAAAGCCTAGAAGTCCTACCAACAATCTCAGCGTTATCACAGTGAAGAACACCAAACAGGCAAAGGAGGCACTTTTTTGTGTCACCTCCACCAGGAAATGGTCCTTCCTGTATGCTACATTTCAGCAAGGAGAGAGAGCACTTACTCTGCATGGTGAGGAATCACTTCTTCTTGAAAAAATTTCCTTGCACTCTCCCGGAAAATGTCGTGGTCAGAGGAGAAGATTCTCCTGATTCCAATATCAGTTAGTTTTTTTGCAGAAGGGGTTTCTAGACGTGCCTCGGCTCCAGCATGGGAAAGTCTTAAAGAGACAGCAAGAAAATTAAACCACCCGTTGCTCTTTCATGTCCAAGCTAATGCCAGTTGAACAACATGGAACTCGGATATCTGTTTTCAGTAGGATCTCCTCGCCTTCCGGACCCTGTCTCAGAACCCTCCCCAACCTTCCCACAAGAGCTGGAAAGAAAATAGCACTTTGTCACAATTCAACTTCCTCCATCTGAAAATCTGTGGGGTGGATGATAACCTAGCTCTAGCCACAGGTGTGAGTTGAGGTGAACTGCAGCGTTTCCAAACAGCACATGGACTAAACTGCATAAAATCCCAGCAGTGTAATAGAGAAGCAGTGGTAAGTTTTCATGACACATAAAGGTTTTTTTTTTGGTTGGTTGGTTGGTTTTTCAAGACAGGGTTTCTCTGTGTAGCCTTGGCTGTCCTGGACTCACTTTATAGACCTGCCTCTGCCTCTGCTCCTGAGCAGCTGTCATGCCTGGCTTGAAAAGACCTATTTCTTTTTTCTTTCTTTCTTTTTTTTTTTTTTTTTTTTTTTTTTTTTTTTTGATTTTTCGAGACAGGGTTTCTCTGTGTAGCCTTGGCTGTCCTGGACTCACTTTGTAGACCAGGCTGGCCTCGAACTCACAGCAATCCACCTGCCTCTGCCTCCCGAGTGCTGGGATTAAAGGCGTGCGCCACCGTGCCCGGCTGAAAAGACCTGATCACAGGAAGTAGAGTTAAAGATTTAAATTTCTTATGAGCTTTTGATGAACACTAATACTTGTTTCTAAAGCAAGCTGATACTAAAACCAGATAAAGATTTAAAAAAAAAAAAGAAAAGAAAAGGTAAAGACGAAGCCCCTGAGGAACACTGATCACATCACGGTAAAAGTCATAGAGAAGCTAGGGATGGAAACAGCATATCACAGCCTGACAAAGCTACAGCCAGCACCACGCTAAGCAGAGAAAAGCTCAAACCATTCCCCTTAAGATAGGAACAACACAGAGTGATTCTCTCTACTCCTGTTTAATACAGTGCTTGAGAATTTAGCTAGAGTAATAAGACAAGAAAGCAAAATACATAGGATACAAATAGGAAAAGAATTCCAAGAATCTCTATTTATAGATGATATGAATCTAGCCTAAGAGACTATAAAGACTCCACCAAAACTACTCTCAGAGCAAGTAACCACTTTCAGCAAAGTAGCAGGATCCAAAACACACAAAATTCATAGGTTACTTCGTATATGCCAATAACAAACATACTGAAAAAGAAATCATGGAAACAATCCTATTCACAGTACACGCTCACGCGCGCACACACACACACACACACACACACACACACACACACACCTAGGAATAAATGTAACCAAGGAAATAAAAGACTTCTACAATGTAAACTTTAAGACACTGAAGGATGGCCAGGTGGTGGTGGCCCACGCCTTTAATCCCAGCACTCTGGAGGCAGAGGCAGGCAGATCACTGTGAGTACGAGGCCAGCCTGGTCTACAAAGCGAGTCCAGGACAGCCAAGGCAACCCAGAGAAACCCTGACTCAAAAATCAAACAAAAAACAAAATAAAAAACCAAAACAAAACAAACAAACAAAAAGACACTGAAGAATGAAACCGAGGACAGCACTGGAAGTTGGAAAGACCACCTCTGTTCAAAGCTCAGAAGAATTAATATTATGAAAATGGCCATCCTATCAAAAGCTACCTTCAAATTCAATCCAATCCCAACAAAAATTCCTCGGCTATTCTTCAAAGAAATGGGGAAAATGTTGAAATTCATATGGAGGCACAAAACACCAAAGATAGCCAAAGCAACCTTGAATGTTGCCAGAGGTATCACCATACCCCATTTCAAGTTACCCTACAGAGGATGGCAATAGAAACAGCACAACAATGGCAACAGAAGACACACAGGGAACAGTGGAGCACGGCACACAAACCTAAGTGTAGACAAGTCCAGCTGCTGACAAAGATGTCAAAAGTATATACTTGGGAAAAGACAGCATCTTCAACAGATGGTGCTGGGGAAGCCGTGTTAAGAGACTAAACCTATACCGGGTGCGGTGATACACTAGGGAGGCAGAGGCAAGTGGATCTCTGTGAGTTCGAGGCCAGCCTGGTCTACAAAGTGAGTCCAGGACAGCCACAGCTACACAAAGAAACCTTGTCTCAGAAAGGGAGGGGGGGGGCAGAGAAGACTGAGACTAAAACTAGGTCCATACCTCTGACGCTGCACAAAACCAAACTCCAAGTGGATCAAGCTCCTCAATATAAGATCTGATATCCTGAAGCTCCCAGAGTAAAAGGGAGTACACTTCAACACATGAGCGTGGTTAAGGATTAGGACCTCGGTAGCACAGGAAATAAGATCAAAATCCAACAAACGTGATACCATAAAACTAAAAAGCTGCTTCTGTTCAGCAAAGAAAACTGCCAATCAAGTGAAGAGGTGGCCCACAGGATGGAGAAAAACCTTTGTCGACTGTACATCTGACAGAGGCTTAGTGTCTAGAATACACAAAAAAAGGAAGAGGAGGAGGAGGAGGAAGAAGAGGAGGAGGAAAAGCCAAAACCAAAACTGAAGCAACCCACCTGAACAGAAAGATCTCAAAAGAATAAACACCTAAAAAGTGGTCAACATCCTCAGCCATCAGGGAAATGCAGATTAAAGCTATTTCAAACTTCTACCTCACCTCAAGTCACTGTGGCCATCAATGTTGCTAGTTACAATTAACAACTAGACTAGAATGAGTGTGGTGGAGAAACCATTACACACTGGTGGTGGTGGTAATGTAAACTAGTGAACCCACTTTGGAAAACAGTGTAGAGGTTTCCTGAAAGAGGGAGGGGCAGGGGAAAACACAGAGAGAGAGAGAGAGAGGGAGAGAGAGAGAGAGAGAGACAGAGAGACAGAGACAGAGACAGAGACACAGAGAGACAGAGACAGAGACAGAGACAGAGACAGAGACAGAGACAGAGACAGACAGAGAGAGAGAATTAGAAGCAGGACTACCGTATGACCCAGCCAGCGATACTACTCCCGCACATATACCCAAAAGATGCTGTATCCAATTACAGCGATCCTTACACACCCACTCACTGTTGCTGTACTCAGAAACACCAGAAGAAGCCAGGCATGATGGCGCACGCCTTTAATCCCAGCACTCAGGAGGTAGAGGCAAGGGGATCGATAACTTCAAGGCCAGCCTGGTCTAAAATGGGAGTCCAGGACAGCCAAGGCTACACAGAGAAACCCTGGGGGGGGGTGAGATGGGGGGCTGGGGTTGGGGAACCTCCAGAGGATGGAATAAACATATATGTCCATCAACAAATACGATGATGAAAATATGAGTACTGTATGAGTTATTTTTCTGTTGCTGTGATAAAATTCCACATTATTTGGGCTTACATACGGGTCTATCACCGTCACGGCAGGAAGGCATGGAGGTAAACGCGTGGCTGAGGCAGGAAGCTGAGCGCTCACATCTTGAGCCACAAGCACAAAGAGAAAGCAAACTGCAAATGGCAACAGGCGCCACCCTAGTGAGTTACTTCCTGCAGCAAGGCCACACCCCCTAAATTCACTAGAGGCAGCAAACTGATCACCAAAGTTTCAAGGACAGAGTGAACAGGGCACAAGACCAGCAGGTAGTCTCAACAATCACACGACCATGTCAAATCAAGTAGACAAACGCTTACTTGATCCCTATAGCTAAAACGGCTGCTTTCAATCTATTGCTATTGCGTAAGCATTTTAAAGTACATGTTGTCCACATGGATTTTCATACACTGTTTTTTTTTCCTCTGTGTAAAAACAATGCTGAGATTATGACACAATGCTTCTAAGACTCAGGTGGTAATGTTTATCAATAAATACAGAGAGAACTTGTATGTAAGTCTGCCTGAGTCTTAAATATTACACCCCATAATGTGCTTTAAAAAAATTACAGAATATCAGAAAAAGAACCGCCCAAATAAACACTGTCCAGTCCAGTTAAAGGTGCTGAAGGGGATATGCATAGCACAAGAATCAAAACATTAACTTGGCTGTTAAGTTTGCTGAAACATCTATTTTCGGTTTTGAGACGCCTGTGCTGAATAAATCAATAACCTTCAGACTTGTCTCTGTTGTTGTCTTTGTTTTTTATGTCAGTGTCTCACTAAGTACTACATCCCTTGCCCTGTGCCTCCAGTGTGGTTGGGGGTGGGGGGAATTACAGGCCTGTGCCATCACTTTAAAGCCTCATTTACATAAAAAGGAAGAACAATAAAGGAACCGAACCACTAGCACATGCAGGCCCTGGGAGCTGGAGACTAAGTACATGGTCTGGGCTCAGCACAGGCCTCACTCCATAAATGCTGACTCAGACTGCGTTTCAACAAGATCTTTGGCCATTATGCTCATAAAAGTTTAAGACACCCGTGGTAAGAAAAGTATAGCTCCTGACTCATCGACTATTTTCCAATAGCCTCTGAGAACATCTGATTCTCAGAGTACTGGGCTGACTAGAAAAGCATTCCTATCGTAAAAGTCCTTGGAACTTTCCCAAGTCTCGCCAGGATGGGGAAGCGTGACCACAGCACTTTATTGTATCTCACAACAATGTGCTAATTAGCTCGTTTAAATGTCCTGTCACCCTAATTAACGAAGCTTTGAGCTTCCAGTTTTGCTTTATCCAATGAATGGATTTTAGGACAGGTAAAACTTTTGATCTGAGCATAAACACGCCCTAATAGTGTCTAAAGCTCTTGGAAGCTGCCCATTAATCCCTCTATGTTTAATTAGTTTAAGGATTTGCTAATAAATCTACAGCTAATTTGTCAGACCGGGCCCTCGCCAGGACGCTGGAGTAAGAATTACTGCTGTAGCTCCCGGTCTTCCGGTCCGCGCCCCCGTAGTCCCAAGTTCACTGTGAGGTGGCAGTCCCCAGCCTCAGTTCCAACTGGGCTAAAGGTTGTTGCTACTTAGTGGCAGCGCGCCCCAGGGGTGACCGTCCCCGCCCCCGCTTCAGGGCAACGCTTTGAAAGCCTGATCACTGGACAAGCTGTAGGACGCGGGGCAGGGCGGGCCTGTAGCCGTGGCCCGAGCGAGCATTCGACGGAGCCTTGCCTTTGGGGGCGCGGTGGCCCGTGGTGGGGACGCGGGGATGACACCCAGAGTTGTCCACGCCACAGCAGGGCAGCCCGGGGTCCCGGAAAGAAGGCCCCGTTCCTTAGCCGCGTCGGCCCGGCTCGGCGGCCGTAGCGCGCTACACCCCATCCCCGGGACCCCGGCTGCCCGCACCCTAAACTTGACCCGCACTCACCGGGCGGAGAGCGGCGGGCATGGCGCGCAGCGGGTGCCCAGGACGCGCAGGGAGCGGAGGAGAAGGCGCGCAGCCATGGCGGGACGAAGGGCCGCGGACGGGACTCGCAGGCTCGGCAGCGGACGAAGGCGGGCGGCGGGGCGGCGGGGCGGTGGGGCGGGCCTCGGGGACAGCCAACTGAGGGCCGGCCGCAGGGCGGTGCCGCCAGCTCGGGCGGGGTCTGCGCCGGGCCCTGCGCATCCCGGACTGGAGCCTTCCCCGCCCCCCCCCCCACCCCAACACACACCCCGTGCGCCCTTCCCGCCCCACCGCCAGGCTGAGCGAGGGAGAGTCCGGAGTGGAGCAGCGCAACGCACCCCAACGCCCCGCGCTGATGTGTGCATGAAATGCATTTTCTAACTTTGGAAGGCTCACTCCATGCTATCTGAATACTCTCTGTAAAGGAGTATGCTTTCTTTCTTTTCTTCCTTTTCTTTCCTTGCAAAAGTTTGTAGTCACTCTCTGAGGGGGGAAAAAAGAAGAAATATATTTGATACTGAAATAATAGTTGGTTCAGTTCTCTCTCCAATTGAACTTGAATTCATGCATATGGTCGTTTCCTTTTTTGTGTTTTGTTTTAGTTCAATGAACGCTATGCTGTTTAGGTTTAGCGTTTTGTAATGGGGAATACCCGAAGATTTTGAACTCCAAAGAAGTCCAGATTAGATTTTTAAGGAGGCTAAGTAAAGGGGCTTTCTAAGTCGAGAACAGTCACTGATTCAGAAATAATGAAATAGTGAAATAGTGAAAGTGAAAGATATTTTTCCACAGTTATGGTTTAATAAACACCCTCATTTTCCTCTTTTATCTTGGCTCCGTGTTTGTTGTTCACTATGTTGTGATGAACCGAAGGGAAACGTAAGTTACACAAATACATGCAAGATGCGTTTTGTTAGAAATCAACAACCGACCCTAACTGAAAGTAGGACATACAGAAATGTTTAAAAGGAAAGGTTTAGTACTTCATAGAGCCAACAATCTGGGGGGGGGGGGGGGGACATTAAGTCTTATTTTTAATTTCTTCAAGAATATTTTAGGGGGCTGGAGGGATGGCTCAGTGGTAAGAACACTGACTGCTCTTTCAGGGTTCCTGAGTTCAATTCCCAGCAACCACAGAGTGGCTCACAGCCATCTATAATGTGATCTAATGTGTATTGTATACATAGCAAATAAATCTTTTTTAAAAAAAGAATATTTTAAATTATATTTAGTGTGTGTTTGTGTGTGTGTGTGTAGGTATGATGTATGTACAACTTGTGTGTGCATGCATCAGGTGACCTAAAGCACTCTAATCTTGCCTTTCTTTGTTCCTTTTGGTTTGTTTAGTTTTTAGTTGGTTCCCCCACCCACCACCACCACCCGTCTTTTTTCATCATTCTAGAAGTGACTTGATCTGGTTGGGTTTGGGGTTTTTGTTTGTTTGTTTCCAAATTTCCAAGTGGCAGAATTAATGCAAATTACATGTGCCCTTGATCTTGTTCGATTACATTCCTGCTGAGGCTAATTGGAGCCACACCTGTTCACCTGGTTTCTTTATCCTCAAGTTTCTGTTTCCTTTTATAAAATAAAAACAAACAAGTACAAGCAGTGTGTGTGTGTGTGTGTGTGTGTGTATCTGTGTGTGTGTCTGTGTGTATCTGTGTGTGTGTGTGTATGTGTGTATGTTTCTGAGGGTAGGATTCAGGACTTGTACATACATGTAACAAATGAGCTTCTAAATGCAGAATCAGTTGTATTACCTGTCGTAGTACAAGAAAACCACCACACAAACCATCAGTGAGCTACGGATAATTTATTGAACGCCTTCTCCCAGCTGAGCACGATCATGGCCACAGAAAGCACTTGGGAACCTAACAGTGACATCAACTTGCTTTCAAGGCAGTCTCTCTCTCCCTCTCTTTTTTTTTAATCAAAAATCCAAATGCAGAAGTAACACATTTTGGCTAACTGTTCAAAGCAATATTGCGTTTTTGACTCACTAGACAAAGTATTATCAGCTAACCTTTAAGCTGATTGGTTCCAAGTGAGGTGAGGTGGAGGTTCAAGTCTTCCAGAGTGTAGCCAGAGTGTAGCCTGAGTGTAACCAGAGTGTAGCCAGAGTGTAGCCAGAGTATAGCCAGAGTGTAGCCTGAGTGTAGCCGGAGTGTGGCCAAGAGCAGCGACTGCATAGAGTTCAAGCCTAGTGTAGCCAAATGTGGAGATAACAGAGCATGAATTATGACACCAGTGACTCATAGTAAAATATAAGGTTAACTTGACCCTTTGGCAGGGCTGGCTACTGTCAACTCTTGAGAGAGAGAGAGAGCAGATGGACAGGGGGAGCACATTAACACCAGAGGGAGCAAGGCCGCTGGGAGAAGGCATTCTCCTGTTAACACCAGATGACCTTGGCGCTACAAAATGGCCTAAGATTCACAAAATTCTTTGAAGAAACAGACTTAAAAGATAGAAGATATGGAGATTTGAGCTCACAGTTACAAAGAAGAGCCCCATCAGAGACAGCATTTCCTAGCAACTGACTCACCACATTGGAGATTTAACAAAACAAAACAAACAAACAACCCCCCCTCCCCCCACACATACACTTCCCTGGCAAAATGGTAGACAAAGAGAGCAAAGGGAAGTTAAGCCATGGGTGGTCTTGGCGCCTTTTTTGTAGCCTGTCATTGCTTGTTTGGATTAGACCCCCTTATGTTAAATGTTTAGGGGGCATTGGGAGGAGAAACTTATAAAAAGTCCCCTAGGTCAATGCCCTAGGTCGCTTCCGAGACCTTTGATTTGGGGGTCGGGCGCTGTCCAGCTTGAGCTGAATTAAAGATTCCTCTTGTGTTTACAGCGGTTTCGAGTCTTCTGGTTCTTTTGGGGGGAGTCTCAAAATCTAGGGGCAGCACTCTGAATAACTACGTCTAGGAAGCAGAGTAGAAAAAGTAAAAAAAAAATTTAACTTAATTTCACCTTATAAACAAAATGGAAATGGAACACAAACTTGGCTGCAGCTTATGTCAAAGAGCAGGCCTCAACATTAATGTGATACAAAATGTCAAACAATAACCAAGATTTCACAAACTCCATTTGTATATCCCTTGTAGGAATATGACATATATTACTTGAGAGTTCTACAAGGCATGCCTTTTTAGAGGTTGTGACACAGGGTTTCTTCATATTACCCAGATTGATGCCACAAACTTCAGTACATTTAAGCAATCCCCCTGCCTCAGTACCTGAGTAGGTAGGACTACTGACATTTTCCACTGTGCCCAGAAAAGGGCGTGCTTTTATTAACTGAAATGTCAGTGGCAGCCAGAACCTTATGTCAATGGATATACCTAAACTGACCATTAAAAAATAATGAAGAGCTGGGCAAGGTGGCACATGTCTTTAATCCCAGCACCCAGGAGGCAGAGGCAGGTGGATCAATGTGAGTTCCAGGCCAGCCTGGTCTACAAAGTGAGTCCAGGACAGCCAAGGCTACACAGAGAAACCCTGTCGAGAGAGAGAGAGAGAGAGAGAGAGAGAGAGAGAGAGAGAGAGAGAGAAAGTTTACATTTGGTGTGATAGGGAATGAAAAGTGCTTATGGCTGAGGAGGGCAAAAAATAATTCATTAATTTATTCCTTCATTCCATAAGTATTGACTTTCTTCTAATCATAAAAGTATAACCTTATATAAGATAAAATACATGCTTTCAAAGGGGCAGTCATTTGCCTGTGAGTGGCAAGGGCTGGAGAGATGGCTCAGTGGTTAAGAGTACTGATTGGGGTTCAATTTCTAGCATCCACATGGTGGCTCACACTTTCTGTAACTCCAGTTCAAGGGGATCCGAGGTCTTCCACAAGCACTCAACACACAAGTGGTGCACTGACCTACACGAACATAAAATAACATAATAATAATTAGTATTTGTAAGGAAAATTAGATTAGAATATATAAGAGTATGGTAAAAGGAGAAAAATGATAGCGCAAACAAACAGAACAGAGCAGGGCTGACCTTCTTGAGTTACTCCTTTATTCACTTGATTAATGTGTAATAGAAAATGCATTGGAAAGAACATTCTAGACTGAGGCTGAAAAAAAAAACTTCTCTTGGAGTTTCTTTAATCGTTCTGTGTCTCTGTTTCCTTACTTGTAACATGGAGATATTAATAGCATCTACCTCATACCCTTGTTGTGAAGCTAAAACAAGGCAAAGTATGTAGAGCACTCCTTCTGGGCGCAGTAGGAGACCAGTACACAGTACTGTCATGACTGTGTGTCCTCAACCTGAATCTAAGAGAAGGGGGTGCTCTGCCCAGCTTACCAGGGAAACATAAAAACCAGAGAACCAGACCCTTCCTCTGGGAAGTATTTGCAAAAGCTGGTCCTGCTAATCCTACTCCTTCTTCTTCTTCTTCTTCTTCTTCTTCTTCTTCTTCTTCTTCTTCTTCTTCTTCTCCTTCTCCTTCTCCTTCTCCTTCTCCTTCTCCTTCTCCTTCTTCTTCTTCTTCTTCTTTTCCTGCACAGTTTGTGTAGTCCTTGTATTGTTTCTAGACCCCAAAGGAGGAAAGCATAGGATACCAATCACTCCTCTTCCTTTTTTTGTTCTTTCCATTGGAGGGAAAAACAAAAAACAAAAACTAGGCAGATAGTATCAAAGTGTCCCTTAGTAGCACGGTTTAAGGAAATGCTGCCCTTAGTGTCCTTTAACATAGAGTTCATAAACAACTCATGGGAATTTTAAAGTTGATGTTAAAATAGGCTAAAGGACAAAAGAATTTCATTTGCCTATAGTCTAAAACCAAGTACTGCTTCTGCCATGATGTTCTGATCTGGTATAAAACAACTGTTGACAATGTTAAACTTTAACCTTTTTACCTTTAGCAGGGGTTGGAACATTCATTCCTCAAGGGACAGAGTAACTTCTAGGCCATGAGGGATACTGGGGTTCCCCATGGACTTAGAATCCTTAAAAGTCACTCAGCTGTGAAAATGAAGGAGATAGTATCACCATCAAACAGGCCACACATCAGGAAGGCAAGACTTTTCAGGAATACGGGGCCAACGAATGGGCTAAAGTTCAGAGGTTATCTAACTAAAAGAGAAGCAAGGCAGGTGTGAAGAAAGCAAGGCTCAGCTGGAATCTTCTCTGAGTATGGAAGCCACAATAGCTCGCTTGGATTTTCTGAGGCCACAGTAAATCCGGGTTGCCTAGCAGAGGCCAGGCACCTGGAGGCACGAACTTCAGGGATCTAGCATATAGTATTTAAGGCATTGCTTACTCAAGACTGAAGAAAAATAGCACCTGTGTCATAAGATTGTAGGCAAGAGCTTCCCCTAGAGGCATTGCAGGTGTGGCTGCTGTGTTACATGTGTGTAGGAGGCAGAGAGGAGAGAGCTTATGTCTAAGCTCAGTGTTCTGACCTGTGACCATCTGGATGATTGGTAGACTTAACACTCCCTGAAGCAAGCCTGAGGTGAGCAGCGGTCCACCTCCGTACAGGCTCAAAGAGAGGGTTTCCCAAGGCAGGAGTGACCCAGAGATGAGTAAAACCTCACCTGGGCCCGAGACAGATGACACTTGCATGGGACCACATGGGTGAGCAGCGGGGGAGCCCAAAAGTGATCACCAGTCTAGTGCCTTGAAGGCCTGTGTGGGGGGGGGCAGGGCAGACCATGCCCAAGATGCCAGGTGCCATAAAGTATGGACAGAGCATAGCACCCGTAACACCACACCTGAGATGATCCCAGACACTCAGAGACCCTGGGTGTCACAAAGAGGAGCAAGTAAGTAGTGGGAAAATGGAAGGTGGGTGGGGGCAGGGAGGAGAAAAGAAACAGAAGGATGAAGGCACAATAAAGAGAAGAAGAGCTGGAGGATAGCGAGGAACAGCTTGATGTTAGCAGCCTGTATCCAGTGATATCACCTGGGACCATGGTGGGATCCTGGCCTGTGCTCTCATTGGAGACTATGTCTGGGTCTGTGACGCTGTAGCAGCAGAGGTCTGCTACCATCAAAGGCCAGGTGGTTGTTCCTGGTCTGGGCTGCTGCCCATGGGCGTGTTGATGTCTGAGGGCTGTGCAGAACTGGCCCCACCCCTCACCTGGGCATCTTGGGAGAGCTGGCCCTGGGAGCCTTAGAGCAGAAGAGCTGCCCTTGTCCCTAGCCAGCTACAGTAGGGAGTGGCTCACATACTTCCCAGGAAGTCCAGCAGAGCTGGCCCTGGTTACAGGTGTTGCAAGTGAGCCACCCGGAAGAGCTGGCCCTGCCCCTCCCCTACAGGATAGTAGAGCTGGCCCTGATGGTGTGGGCAAAGAGCCAACTCCTAGGGCATGATAACAGGAGAGCTGACTCTGACCCTCGCTGGCAGTGGCATTGGCTGTGCCAGCCTTGGAAGGGCAGGAGAGCTAGCCCCTGTAGTATGGATGTCCAAGAGGTGGCAGGCTGCCCAGATCAGATATCTCTTGGGCCCAGATCCAGAGCATTGAATTGGTCCAGTCCAACATTTACCTCATCAATGAACCACTGAAGTCCATGAAAGGGTCACTCCTACAGATCCAAAACTACACATCTCCATGACACAGGCCAACAACAGGATATCCAGGAGGAATCCCAGCGAGAGTTTAGTATTGATAGTCCAGCAGAAGCCAGAGGCCTCATACAAGGTCAGTGGACTCACTGCAATGAACATTTGCAAGCAAAGAAGTGTGGACAAAAGGGTATGTACTGTGGGACACACTATGATACAACTACAGCTTCTACACAGGATTTTTTTTTCCTCTGTTGGGGGAGAGATTGCAAGGGTAGAGGGCAGATCTGAAGAGAAAGGGAGCCGAGTGGGATTGGGGTGCGTGATGTAAAATTCACAAAGAACCAATAAAAAGTTTTTTTTAAAAAAGCTTGTGGGGAAAATTTTCACAAAATGGAGGAAAGATAGAATTATAATAAGCATGCAACTAATGTTATCATCCATCCATTGCAGTACAGACAAAAAAAAAACATTAATTAAAGAACATTGTTTTACTTTTAAAACCTTGTTTTATCTACATGTTTTATTTACATGTCTCTATATATAGTAGTCTTTTTTTTTTTTTGACCCCTTGTTTCCCTCAGATTTATCTTCGACCCAGAGACTAAATTCTCCTGCTTAAAGAGTTATCACCATTCCCCCTTAAGTATTGACTTATCCTTTGACCCCTCCTCTCCTCTAAGTACGCAATACCAAACACTACATTGCTAACAAGAGATTCCAATGCTATTTTTGCTCATTGACAGAGGATTTCAATGATTTACGGAGACAGCTCAGAGTCCCTAACCTAGAACCATAGAAAAATTCTTCCCTAAATCTTTGATCTCTTGTCAAGGGCCAGCTTCCATAGGTCAGGTACCCTGAGAAAGGGTGTGGAGGCAGCAATTATTCACTCAGCAGACTTTTCTCTGAGAATAAAACTTAATGCTCTGGGGCTGGCAAAAATAGAATAGATAACACACACACACACACACACACACACACACACACACACACACACACAAAGTGAGAGAGAGGGGAGGGGAGAGAACAACTTTATTCTTTATCCCACAGTTTATATATCCCAGCAAAATCTTGCAAGCAATATAAAAATTATAATGAGAGCTGGGCGTGGTGGTACACACCTTTAATCTCAGCACTTGGGAGGCAGAGGCAGGCAGATCACTGTGAGTTCAAGACCAGCCTGGTGTTCAAAGTGAGTCCAGGACAGCCAAGGCTACACAGAGAAACCCTGTCTCAAAAGCAAAACAAACAAACAAAAATCTCTTGCTCAATTATCAAAAGTGTGCTTTTCTGAGCTTTAAATTGTTCCCCAAAATGTTCTGTGTCAAAGCCAGTAACAAAAATATCGTGATTTTACTAGCAATCTACATCTCTAAGTTCTTTCTGAGTGTGGAGGTTGAATCATAGTCTGGCTCTCGAGCCCAGATTATGTTCCTGACCAGTCAGTTCTTATTCAGTGTCCAAATAAACTTTCATCAATCTGAGTTTAGTATTTGAGTGGTCAATGTGTGACTATTCCTAAACCCCTAACAATTTAATTATGGATTTTCTTGTTTTTCTTTCTTTCTTTACCTTTTCTCTTATTTGGGGGTGAGTGGCATGTGCTATGGTGTGCACATAGCGATGAGAAGACAACTTGTGGGAGTTGGTTTTCTCTTTCCACCATATGGGTTCTAAGCATTAAGCTCAGGTCATCATGCTCGGCAACAAATAGCTTTCTCTGCTGCGCCATCTTGCCAGCTCAGCTGCCTGGTTTTACAGAATTATATTTTCACAACAGAGTCTGAGGCTTGGGTTTGGGACTTGGAAGTATTGAGTATGAGGAGGACTTTACCTGAGTATGAGGAGGACTGTACCTGAGTATAAGGAAGACTTTACCTGAGTATGAGGAGGACTTTACCTGAGTATGAGGAGGACTGTACCTGAGTATGAGGAGGACTGTACCTGAGTATGAGGAGGACTGTACCTGAGTATGAGGAGGACTTTACCTGAGTATGAGGAGGACTTTACCTGAGTATGAGGAGGACTGTACCTGAGTATGAGGAGGACTGTACCTGAGTATGAGGAGGACTTTACCTGAGTGAGTATGAGGAGGACTTTACCTGAGTGAGTATGAGAAGGACTTTACCGCTCTGTGGAATTTAGTTTGGAAACACCTACCCCTGCCTGACTATCCAAGCCTTCCTTCCTGGACTTGAGCACTTAATGGCGTTTACATGTAGTTGAAGAAAGAACAGAAGGAAACACTGGAACAAAGGGAGAAGATGAGTGTAGAATGTCATTTGGTACTTGCTGCCCTTATGCAAATGCATAAGCCTCTGTGTCCCAGGCCAAACTTTGTTGCCTGTGCTCTCAAAGGAACACTCTGTCCTTGATGGCTGTGCAAGGTCGGGCCAGATTTCCGGATTCTGGCTGCTCGCCTGATGTTCTGTCTGAATCCGTGCTTCCCCTGAAGGCGCTGGAGGCCCCAGACTTGCTAAACCCACCTACTAGGCAGAAAGCAGCCGGAAAAACCCAAGGATTTTCTTAGAGTGCTTTTTCTGAGCATTCAAAGAAAGAAACGAGATGAACATCACTTAACTCAGAATTCCTGGGAGCAGAACTGTCTCAAATTTAAGAATATTGTATATATATTTTGAGATGTCTTGGGAATAGGACGTAAGTCTAGGCAGAGTTCACTTATATTTTACATAGGCCTACATGTAGGCAGTTCATTTTATGCAATATTTTAGTGCATCTCTCTTTTGATTAAAACCTACCAAGAGATCAAATGTGGATTTGTTGCTCGTTCTATCATGTCCGCATTCAAAAAGCGTTGCGTGTCGCACATTTAAGATTTCTGAATCCGGGACTCCACCTGTTTTAATTTTTCTTGTCTCCACAGAGGGAGAATTTAACTCTAAATTATACCTTCACCATGAGTTTTTCTTCAGCTACTTATGGCTAGAATGCAGGTTACCTGTACTAGAATGTGCTGCCTTTACAGCTGAAAAGAGTTCTGGAAAAAAAAATGTTATCCTCATAGGCAGATGGCCAAAGAGTTGATAAACAACATCCCACACTTTCCATTTAAAAGTATTAATCTCTTTAGGGATACTGAAGAGAGCAGCTTCATAAGACACAATGCTAGACACGAGTTTGGAGGTATTTTCACTTAATCAAGCAAGGGCAGCATGTTTTCTAGAAATTTGTATTTCTACAAATAATACTATACATGTGTGTGTGTGTATGTGTGTGTGTGTTAAACATATTAAACATATTATATACACAAGAGGTGAGGGAGGGAAGGAGGGAGACTTTGTTTTCTCTTTGTCTTCTATTTCCATATCACCGTACTATGCTATGGTAAGATTAGGACTGAATTGAGCATCTTCAGAGTTTAATAATTGCATTATAATATGGAAAGGTTTCTTATTACATTTCAAGTTTCTTCCTACTACAGAGGCAGGGTTCTGGTTCTTGGTGTGTGTGTGTCGGGGGATACAAGTATTCATTACTACATTAAGTTTGTGTCTCATTCTTATAATCCAAGATCCAAGAATTTAGGTAAGAACACAGTCAAGGCCTGAGGTCAAGCCTGTTTTCGCTCTTAAAGGCACAGTTAACTTATATCCGCCTTTCTGAACTTCAACCACAGACAACACACTTGCTGGCGATAACGACACCAAGACAAGAGGCAGCAGTGACTCTGGCTTCTCGGCGCAGAGTTAGTATTGGTTGGATTTCTGATATGGGGATTTCAGGAGAACGGGATTACTCTCATCAGGATACTGCAACTTTCTTACAAGCAAGTATTTTATTCAAGGTGACCACTGCTGTGAATGAACCTTCACTTACTGGGCCACGTACAACTTCTGGCAGATGGCAGGAACTAACTGTGGGAAAGTTCGAGGCGGGTGAAAGCTGCCCATTTCCCCAGGACACTCAGCTGGGAAGCGAGGGTTCCATGAAAAGCGAGTTTCAAAATGGTGCCACTTGTGCACCTGTTGACTAAACATGCATTTGTCAGCAAGCTCAAGACAATTCACGCAAGAGTTAAAAGCAAACAAGCAAGCAAGCAAGGGAAGCACTCTTTGTCCCCTTCATAAGTGTTCCCGAACTTTGGTTTATTGGCAGCTGACTCAAAGATTTCCTGCAATCAGAATTCTGTTATTATGTGTACATTGTATACATGTGTTGATGTGCTGTATACATGTGGTCATGTTTGTGCATATACATGTATATGAAGGACAGTGGGTGACTTGGGTATCTTTGCTCTCAATGAATGATAGTTTTTTCTTCCCTCTTTCTTTCTTTTTTTGTCATTGTAAAGTGTGCTGGCTAGTTTTATGCTAACTTGACACAAGCTGGAGGCATCAGAGGGGAGGAAGCCTCAACTGAGAAAATGCCTCCACGAGATGAGGCTTCAGGCAAGCCTGTAAGGCATTTTCTTAATTAGTGATTGATGGGGGAGAGGCCATCCCTGGGCTGGTGGTCCTGGGTTCTATAAGAACAGCTTGCTCAAGCTGTGGTGAGCAAGCCAACAAAGCAGCACCTCTCCATGGCCTGCGCAAGCGCCTGACTCCTGGTTCCTGCGCTGTTTGAGTTCCTGTCCTGACTTCTTTCGATGATGAACTGTGATGTGGAAGTGGAGGTCAAATAAACCCTTTCCACTCCAAGTTGCTTTGGTTGTCGTATTTCATCACAGAAGCAGTAACCCTGATTGAGACATTGAGGCAGAGTTTTATTATATATTCCAGGTTGGCCTTACGCCTACTCCAAAGCTCAGACACTTCCACGTTGGGCAATCCTCCTGCCTCAGCCTTACATATGCAGGTTTATAGGCATGCGTCATCATGCCTGACGTGTACTCAGTATTTCTTATTAACAGTCATAGACATTGTGATACCAAGCATTTTGAGATTATTATGGTATCAGTTCAGCACGATTCTTCCATTTTTGTTATTAGAGCAAATTATAATGATTTTTTTTAAAAAAATAATTCCTTCGAAGAAACATTTATTTAGAATAAAAGTAGAGTGTGTGATAATTAGGATGTATAGAGGAAATATAAACTTCAGAATACAACTTCTGGAAATTCCGCACTCAGAGTTAGTTTTATATAGCAAAGTAGCTTAGAGTATTACTATCTGCCCGGGTCCAGTGCTTTAAAATGTATTATAAATCTAAAAGCTCTCTGTGTCTTTTCTTCAGGAACTGAATGGTCTAAAGTGAGATAGAAACCCCAAATAGACATTTAGAAGCAAAGGGGTGTGTGTGTAGTGAACAACCCAAAATAATATTTATTTTATTATTTCCTAAATAAAATCCAAAACATAATAATAATAATAATAATAATAATAATAATTCAGAGACAACGAGATGGACAACTGTGATTTGCCTGTTTTCTCCTTTAGTTTTTATTTATTATTGTTTTGTATTATATTGATTTGGTATGCCCAAATTATAATAATAATAAACCTACCAATTCTCCTACCCCTGCTCCCACATCACTTTGAAATTCCCCAAGTCTGTTGAAGATGACATTGCTCTCTGGGCCACTTAGGCTTTACGTCTTAGACTAATTTTCAACAGCTCTTTTCTTTTCTTCTGAGTCAGCATTTCTCTGTATAGCCTTGCCTGTCCTGGTATCACTTTGTAGACCAGACTGGCCTCAAACTCATAGAGATCCACCTCTGCCTCCTAAGTGCTGGGAGTAAAGACGTGAGTCACCAGACCCTGCTAATTTTCAACATTTCTATGTGTATTTACCACACAGACATTTAAATAGCCACATGTTTTCCATTTTACAACCCCCAGTGACTGAACTCTCCAGAGCAGCCTAAAGAGAGTCTCACAGGTAGCACTGGTGGTGGCCTGTCTGCTTTTAACTCATGCTGCATGGCTCACAACTGGTTATGTGCTTAGTGTGCCCTCACTTGGCTCTCTGTACATGTGAGGAAACGAAAGAATATTGTTTTTGTTTGTCCTGAGGAAAGAAAAGGACATGGCTGCTGAACGTATTGCCTCAGCTTGCCACACCTGCTGTCTACAGGAGTCCCAGCCGCCCAGTATGATATAGTTACCATTTTAAAAAGATGTATCTATTTCTAGTGTATGTGTATGAATGTTCTGTCTCTGTGTTAAATGTACCATGTGCATGCAATTCCTGCAAAGACTAGAAGAGGGCATCACAGATTCCCCTGTAACTGGAGTTACAGATAGTTGCGAGCCCCCACGTGGGGGTTAGAATCGAACTTGGGTTCTCTGCAAGAGTAGCAGGCGTTCTTAGCCACTGAGCCATTCCTGAAGCCCTCCATATTATTGTTTTCAAATTTTGACTTGTCAAATGATTTTCTGATGTGTTATTTATTCTCCTTTAGGTTGATTCAATCAAGCAGATGCATGCACATGTAGTTATAAAATTCTGTAAAGCCAAAAATTAGTATAACCTAGTCCCTGGCCACACATACTTGTCTCCTGAGAGAGATACAGACATACACCACACAATGGAGTAAGAGACACAACTATAAAAGCATCTACAAATTGCCAATCAAAAGGTGGGATATACTGGGCACGGTGACACACGCCTTTAATCCCAGTACTGGGGAGGTAGAGGTAGGTGGATCTCTGTGAGTTCGAGGCCAGCCTGGAAAGCCAAGGCTACACAGAGAAACCTTGTCTCGAAGAAACAAACAAACAAACAAACAAAGGTGGGACACGGTTTCTTGATAGTGAGGACTACGTCTCGTTTGTGATTTCCATAGTGAGAAGTCTGTGACATGTTAAAGTATTGTAGCTCAAGAATAGCCACACACACCACTCAGACTCAGGTCTCAGTCAGATATGGATGGTCCATTGAACGCAACACCCCAAGCTGACCATGGTCAGGGACACAGTGGACTTGGAAGCCAAACTGTGACATCAATCTGTTTTTAGAGCAGCCCTTTAATAGGAAAACCAAGTGGCAAAGATGGGAGATGGGGGGCAGTAATCCATTTTAAGTTCATTATAGCTCACTAGACAAAGTATTATCAGCTAGCCTTTAAGCTGATGAATCCCAAGTGAGGTAAGTGAGGTGGTGGTTGGGGTCTTCCAGAGTGCAGCCTGAGTGTAGTCAACTGTAGAGATAACATAGAATATAGCCAAGGGTGGAGGTAACAGAGCAGGAATTATGACACTTTTGAGGCATAGTGAAATATCTGTTAGTGTAGGCTAACTTGATCCTCTGGTAAGGTCTGCTAATGTCAGCTGTGAGTAACAATTTGTAGGAAGCAGAGTTTAAAACATTTTTGAACTTATTTCACCTTTTGAGCAAAATGAAATCTGAATACAAAAATGGCTGTGGTTATGTCACTTGCAGCTATGTCACCAAGAGCAGGCCCTCACAAAAGACTTAGTGATATTTGATAAGTTAGTGTAAGGGCTCAGGAAGTGAGTAAAGAAAAATGAATAGGCTCCTAAGCACTTTGAAGTAAACAGAGGTGTGTTTAGAGGAACCATAGATGGGGGTGTGGATTCTTCATAACTAACTATCAAATCTAATGAATATAAATGATTAGATGACAGCTTCTAGTGTGTATAGAAAATATAACACTGCAAAATCACAAAGAAAATTGAGACAGGCACTCCATCTGTCACCCATGACGTGGTAAATCCATGTGGGGGAAAGCCTATGCACAAAATTGTGCTTTTTAAATTATGTGATGAAAGTGTACTCTCTGAGTGTAATTTTTTTAGTAAAAAAAATTGTTATTTGCAACTTTGACTTTTTCCTAACATATTTAGTTACAATGTTAAATTTTGATCAGTAGGAGAACTTTGGGGGGGAGGTTGTTGTTGGGTTTTTGTTTGTTTGTTTGTTTGTTTGTTTGTTTTTGAGAAAGGTTTTTTCTATGTAGACTTGACTGTCCTGGACTCACTTTGTAGACCAGGCTGGCCTCGAACTCACAGAGATCCACCTGCCTCTGCCTCCCAAGTGCTGGGATTACAAGTGTGGGCCACCACGCCTGACTTTTTTGTTTTATTTTGTTTTTTGAGACAAGGTTTCTCTGTGTAGCCTTGGCTGTCCTAGACTCACTTTGTAGACTAGGCTGGCCTCGAACTCACAGAGATCCACCTGCCTCTGCCTCCCAAGTGCTGTGATTACAGGTGTGAGCCATTGCGCCCAGCTTTGTTAGACTTATTTTAAGGATTATAAAATAAAGAGATTGTTCTGAATGCCTGGGGCTCAGTGCAATCAGTCACAGCTGCTAAACTTTACAGCAGCCAGTAGAGGATCAGCCAGGAAATGACTGCGAAGACAGAAGCGGAGGTTGGAATGGTGTCTTCCCTCAAAGATCCAGAAAGAGTACAGTGTGTAAAACAGCTGAAGTTTAGACAGTGAAACTGATTCCACTCTCATGACCTCCAGAAGTCAGATAAAAGTTTACCTTGTTGGGGTTTGGAGAGATGGCCCAGCAGTTCAGAGCACTGGCTGCTCTTCCAGAGTTCCTGAGTTCAACAACAAAACAACAACAACAACAAAAAACCAATAAATAAATAAATAAATAAATAAATAAATAAATAAAATAAAAAATAAAAACAAAAGCCGGGTGTGGTGGCACACACCTGTAATCCCAGCACTTGGGAGGCAGAGGCAGGCAGATTGCTATGAGTTCGAGGCCAGCCTTGTCTACAAAGTGAGTCTAGGACAGCCAAGGCTACATAGAGAAACCCTGTCTCGGAAAAAAAAAAAAAATTAGAGTTCCTGAGTTCAATTCCCAGCAACCACATAGTGACTTACTACCATCTCTAATGGGATCTGACACCCTCTTCTGTCATGCAAGCATACAAACAAATAGAGCACTCATATGTATATAAACAAACTTTTAAAAATTACATTTTTATAATTTATTTATATATTCACTTTACATCTGAGTCGTAGCCCCCTTCTCTCCTCTCTCTCAGGTCCCATCCTCCCTCCCCTCCACTATTCCTCAGAGAACGGGAGTCTCCGTACACATCCACCTCAGCTCAACAAGTTGCCTCAGGACTGAGTTCCTCCTCTTCCCTTGTGGCCTGGCACAGCAATCTCTTCACTGGGAAGTCATCAAAAAGCAGGCAACAGAGTCCACGTCAGAGACAGTCCCTGCTCCCCTTACTAATAGACCCCCTAAAGCCTGAACTGCCTATCAGTTACATCCATGTAGAGGACCTAGGTTTAGTCCACGTGTGGTCCTTAATTGGTGCTTCAGACTCCATAAGTCCCTCCACAAGAGCCCTGGTTAGTTGGCTCTGTTGGTTTTCTTGTGGAGCTCTTATTACCTCTAGGTCTTTTTATTCAACCCACCCCCACTTTTCCATAAGACTACCTATGTTTCTTATAATGTTTGGCTGTGAGTCTCCTCATGCATTTAGAGGCACTGCTGAATGGAGCCTCTCAGAGGACAACTCTGAGTGGCTTCTGTCTGCAAACAAGGCAGAGTTAGCAGTGTCATGGGTTGGCTGTCTTCCATGGGGTGAGCCTTGGGTTGGGCCAGGCGTTGGTTGACTATTCCCTCAATTTCTATCTATCTGTTCTACCTTTATCCCTGCACATCTCTTAGGCATGGTAAGTTTTGGATCGAAGTTTTTGTGGGTGGCTTGGTGTTCCCCTCCCCCCGCTAGGAGTCTTGTCTAGTTAGAGGGTGTCCTCTTCTGTCTCCATGTCCCCTGCTACTAGGAGTCTCAGCTAGAGTCCTTCTCATGTCCTCATATCCCAGAGGCCTATTCTGACTTAAGTCTACAGCTTGTCTCAGAGATGCACCTCCCACCCCAGTGTCTCTTTTCTCTGCGGGCTGTCCTCCTGCCCCTACTCTCCCCAGGTCTGATCTCCACCCTTACTTCTCTCTGTGCTCCCTCTCCTAGCTTGTTCCCTCTCTTCAACTACTACATCTGTCTATTCTATTTCCCCTTCGGAGTGAGATTTAAGCATCCTGCCTCGGGCCCTCCTTGTTACTTATCTTCTTTGGGTCTGTGCATTGCAGTATGTTTGTCCTGTACTTTATGGCTATAAATTCACTTACAGGTGAGTACATACCATGTGTGTCTTTCTGGGTCTGGGTTACCTCACTCAGGATGATCTCTTCTAGTTCCATGCAATATATGTTGTTTTAAATATTAAATTCAGCACAATTTCTTATAGCGGCAGCAGGAAACTAATATAAGTGAGCACCTACTCTCCGGGTCACAAAATCTGGTATGAGAACTTTCCTCAAGAGATTGCAATGCTCATTCGCCATCGAATACAAATTCTTAGCAGATAAATAAAAGATGTGAACTCTTGAAATCCCCTGTTAGTAGTAAGGCTTTCAAGCACTGGGCGGTGAAGTCAGCCGAAGACTGTGGATGTGGGGCCAGCCTGAAGTATACAGGGAAAAGCTGGGGGTGGAGGGCAGGGAGGGGAGAGAGAGAGAGAGAGAGGGAGAGAGAGAGAGAGAGAGAGAGAGAGGGACAGAGACAGAGACAGAGGCACAGAGACAGAGACAGAGTATGTTTATGAGAAAAAGCTGTATTTGATCATACGTAATAGTAGTTTATACCTTTCTTAAGTCATATTATTCAAGCCAGGTGCAGTGGCCCAAGCCTTTAATCCCAGCTCTTGAGGAGGCAGAGGCAGGCGGATCTCTGTGAATTCGAGACCAGCCTGGTCTATAAAGCAGGACAAGTGCAGGACAGCCAAGGCTACACAGAGAAAGCCTATCTTGAGAAAAGAAAACGGGGTGGGGTGGGGGTAGGGGGGTAGGAGGCACTTTAGGTTTGTGAGGAGTAAACAAGAGGCCTCTGTGTGAATAGACTCACTCGGCAGGGTCTGCTACTTCCACTTGTTTATTGTTCAGTGCACGCTTGTTTTGCGCCCGGAGAGTGCTCAGCAGAGCTGCCACGCACCCTCACACAGAGCTTTTCGGTGGACGCCCACTCACTTCACCCGACATCGCCCATTTGGTGTGTCTATCACCTCAACCAACAAACTTCCACAAGCCAGAAACCCTGCTCGTTGATGTAGATTGCAGTGTTTTCATAAGATAGCTAATACCTACGGAGGTAGAGATCTAGAAATTCTTCAACAAGTACCTATTTCACTTCATATAAAATCATCTTTAGATTAAAAATGAAGGATGAGGTAATTTAAAAAAGTTTGAAATCATTTTATAGCCTGATACTGGCCTCCTCCCCGCTCTCCACCTAGTCTACCCTCACACCTTCTCCCCTATACCCTCTCTGCTTCTTTTCAGAAAAGGGGGCCCCTTGTCATACCCACCCTGTGTTAGGTAAGTTTTATGAAGTTGGTTCAGTAGGTGTATTATTAACCGTGGCAAGTCTGACTTCTAAGACGTATACTCAACAAACAGTTCAAAATGCAACATGTGCCTAACAACTGTGTGTGTGTGAGGGGGTGTGGGGGGGGTTGCGGTGGAGAGGAAGGGTTGGCTTTCTGGATAAGACTCTGATGAATTTCTCACCATACACAAACTGACCCTCTGCCTTTAAGACTCTCAAATCCCATTTTTATGGGTTCTGAAAGGGTATCTGCTTGGCAGTGGGAGAAATGTAGTAATCAAACTTTGTAGAAATGATTAAACGGAAATGCGGAATTACTAATTCACAATGGGAAATACAACCCTCATAAAAGCAAGGTAATTCAGTTAGCGTGATTGCCATGGTTTTTTTTTTTTTTCTAAAGCAGATATTATGGGATGCCAAATTATAGATGTAAGGTCACCTAAGGAGCACAGTTTCTGAAGAAGGGCTGTTGCATATCTTAGACATTGGATAGGATCAGGTTACAGGACCCTTGGTAGGGCTGGCCATCCTGAGAGAACAACCGTGCCTGAGATCCGCAGGCTGCTCCCCCACTCCGTCTGCTGTCCTTTAGAAAGGACGAGGCCTCTAACTCTGAGCTTTCTTCTCTGCTTCCATTGCTGCCAAGCACCTCCTCCCTTCAAGACTGGGTCTCAGTGTGTATCTCAGGCTGGTTTTGAACTCAATGGCAATCCTCCTCCTTTGTCACTTAGTGTGGCGGTTTACAGGCACCAGCCATCCATCATGTGGTTCTAGCCTTTTCTCCATTTTTAATTAACACAATGCTTCAAGTGATAAAAGAATGCACGGGGATGGAGAGATGGCTCAGTGGTAAGAGCACTGTCTGCTCTTCCAGAGGTCCTGAGTTCAATTCCCGGCAACCACATGGTACCTCACAACCATCTATTATGTGACCTGGTGCCCTCTTCTGTCCTGCAAGTGTATATGAAGGTCGAGCACTCATACACAAAATAAATAAATACATATTTTTTTAAAAAAAGAATGCATCAAGTTGTCTTATTGAAAAATATTCTCTTCTTTCTTTCTTTCTTTCTTTCTTTTCTTTTCTTTTTTTTGGGGGGGCTTTGGCTTTGGCTTGGCTGTTCTGGACTCGCTTTGTAGACCAGGCTGGCCTCGAACTCACAGCCATCTGCCTGCCTCTGCCTCCCAGGTACTGAGATTAAAAGTGTGTGCCACCACCGCCCCAGCAAAAAACTATTCTTTTCATCAGGAAATCTTCCATATATTTGTGCTCAGATCATCAAAAATAATTACTGGGTTCCAAACATATTTCTGCCTACTTGTGTTATGTAACAGCACCCAACTATCTCCTTAAAGTAAAGTCAATTACCTCTTGGCTGCTGTTTTTAATATGCAAAGCCTAAGCCTGGACATTAAAGTTGAAAGGGACTCAAAAATTGTCATAGTGGTCTTTTCTCAACCATTGGGATTGACACCAGATACAGTTTTATAAGAGTGGTAAGTGTAACAGTAGACGGTGGTCTCCAGCCTGTGTGTGTTCATCTGACTACAAGGCTTAAATAAGGCTGTACATTAAGTCCAAAGGGAAGAACAGCAGGGCCAAACAAGAGTTAGCTACTGTTTTCTTGCATTATTTTCTGCCACTGGCCAAACAGTAGTAATTACAAAAACAGACTTAATTCAGTGAAAAGTGGCTGCCACCTGCTGGCGGAATGTTTGAGTGGCTCTCCGTGAGTCTTAGCTCTCTTAGGGTGCTAGCTTTCCCGATATAAGGGTCCACATTTTGGCACCGTCAGATGCTCAGCCCCATCCAGTATTTGGTCTGTTACTAAATCTGAGTCCAGCGGTGTATGCTTTTAATGTCGGCCACTGCGGAGGCTGAGGCGAGAAGGGGTAGCTTGAGCCAGCCTTGAAAACACAGTGAGAGCTTGCCTCAAGGCAAACAAAACAACTCAGCAAACAACTAAACTAATGTGTATAGAGTTGGCTCTATATAAGCCACGCTGTGTGAGTCCCCTCCAGAGCACACATTCTGGATGTCACTCCTCTGAAAATAGCTCTTACCTCTGTTCTCAGCCAGATGGACAACAGTAAAATGCACTTTATAATAGAACCAGAAGATGGCAATAGAGCGACATAAATTTAAGCACCAGAAGCTTTTGTGTGCTTTTATGTAGCCTTTGTCCTTCAATAGGTGGCTATGAAACAGCTCTCCAACCTTTTGTCTCTCACTTCCTGTAAAGATCTTATTGTACGAGAGGGCTGAAATACACACTGTCCTCAAAAGGGAGGGGGGTGGGGGTGGAGAGAAAACAAATAACCAGAACAGTCCAATAACAAAATTCCACACGGCATCTGCACCTTCTTGCAGTGTGAAGATGAACATAGCAGAGCCTTCCTCGGTTAGGCGAGTTTGGACTTTAAGAAGTTTGTGAGAATACCAGAGGCGGGGGTGGGGGGGGTGGGGGGGGTGGGGGGTGGGGGGGGTGGGGGGGGTGGGGGTGGGGGGGGGATTGTGTGGAAAATGTCATGGAGAGTTCACAGGGGAATCTGTGATCACTGTGCCCCATTCTCTGATGTGTATGCCACAGCTCTGAGGTTTGCTGAAAGGCTCAGGCTCAGTCCTCATCTTTCATTTGCAGGCTGGGTGCTCATGGGCAACCTTCCCCCCAACCACTGCTATCCCCTTCTCTTTTCTCTGAGACGCAATTTCCTTTTCTGCGGAAAAAGGAGTAAGAATAATATTGCCTGTTATCTTGTGATGATGCCACAAGGATGAGAAAGCATGACACATCTGGCTCTTTGACATGTAATAGGAAGCTACAATGAAGTGGGCTGTTATTCTTGCCACAGCACGTGCATGAGAGAAGCTTGCTTTGTGTCAGTTTCAGTGGAATACTAATCATTAGATTGTACCAGATTTTTTTGTTTTTGGTTGCTTGTTAAGTATATAACTGAAGCAAAGTGACTGAGGCATAAAAATGCCCATGGGCAGGCCGCGAGTTTGTATCTAAAGTGCGTGTTAAGTAACTAAGGCCTTCCATCAGAACTCAGAGATGGAGGTGTTCTCTCTAGTGTTCCTGCTGTGCCTCGGGTGTTTTCTTCTTAACACGACATCCAATCTTTTAACCAAGTTACCAAACGCATACCGGTCTATTTCCCCTTATTGGTGTTGCGACTGGAAAGTCACAGAGCAGGTCTACGTGAAGTGGTCTTATTTGTGACTGTGATAGCTGTAAGCATATCAATAAATCAAGGTTCTGTTCCTAGCTCCAGTGCTGTCAGTATTCTGTAGGGAGACAAATGTTTTCACACTGAAGTTTTTTTGTTTGTTTGAATTTGCATATGGTAAAAGGCTTCATTGAAATTGGTAGAAAAGGTTCCAACCCATTGAGGGAATAAGGATTAAGGATCAATGACCTTCACAAATGTCTGTGAGCTTGGTAGGAGAAGCCACCAAGCTGACAAATCCTCTCATACCTGTCAGAGCTGAGCCGAGCCTCAGTCAATGGCGGTCCACACAATTATTACGTTTGCTGTCTTTCGAGGCATCACACTTCCTGTCCTGCTGTCAGTTTTGCTGCCTTTGGAAGAGAGGCAGTGTCAGTAACAGAAACAAAGTCCTTTCCCTTTAAATAGTACAGTTCTACCAAGAGTGGGTCTCATCTTTGGCTGCACATTAGCAACACCTGGGGCTTTAAAGGATGTCAAAGTCAAGGTCTCACTCCAGGTGTCCTAAGTCAGAATTTCCAGGGGTCAGATACATAACTCACTTTTTAATGTTTCCTTGGTGAGTCTACTCTGCGCAGGGTTGAGCCCACTTGAGCTCAGTGTCAGGAGGTTAGCATTCTAGCCTGGCCTTGGATAATATTTTTATGACGCCCCTGTCCTGCCTGGTTTCCCAAACTCCCTTCTAGGGCTTTGATTCTCCTGGTCATTTCTACTGCACCTTTCAGCACACCAACCACTGACTGCACAGAATCTAGTTCATCTGAAGGCCTTTCCTTGGCTTCACGTCTCCTTATTACTTACAGGTCTGGCTCTCTCTCCTTGTCTCAAAGACCAAGGCCTTTTTTCTTGCAAAGGCTTTCTCTCCCATCTCAAGCCTCCTGTTACTTTCAGGGCTATGGCTTCTCCATTATCCCCTCATACGAGATTAAAAAAAAAAAATTCAGACGCAGCAATTTTTGAGCATCCACTGTGTGCCAGGTGGAAGGTATAAAAAGGAGAAAGCAGTAGAATCTGTCAAGAAAGAACGGAGCACAGACCTAATTAGACTGCGGTGTGAACTGAGCACCAAGGGAAAAACGTGGAGCGCACAGAGGGAGCAAAACAAAAGGCGTTTGCCAAGTTTTCTGCACTTATTTAGTCGTATGCTGAGAAAATGTCACTCCGCATAGTCTAAATGGCAATCAATGTTCCCCAATTTTAAAATTAATTGCCCTTTTCATTTCTGTCTATTTATTCAATGCCAAGTTTCTTGAAAGAGCAACTTTCATTTTGTGCCTCGGGTTCTCCTTACTTTTTTTTTTTTTATCCTTTCTTCATTTTGGCATCCGTTCATACTTTCAACATTATCTAGTTTACATCTTAAAGATCCCATCCAATGACCACTTCCACGTAGACGATCAGTCTCCACAAAGATTGTCAGCTGATTAGCCACGAAAGCACATTTCAACAATGATGGCAGTGTCACCGTTTGAAAACATTTCCTGTGCTAAGTACTTGTGTGCTTGAGGCAAGGTTTCATTCCATTGCCCTGTCTGATCTTAGGCTCAAGGGCAATCCTCCTCTCAGGCTAAGTATAGTTTATGACATATACATGTGTATATGCATCTATGATTCTAGATCAATACATTTTGTGAATTCCCTGGTTGGTTAGACTTAGGCATTTTAATTGCTTGCTCATGATACTTAGATGTTTCCAACAATTTAATTTGTTCCCAATCATTCATTTTCATTCATTTCCTTTATTTTCCCAGAGGAAACTGCTCTTCTTTCTCCTGCTGGTATGTGTACGTGTGTATGTGGAGACAGAGAGAGAGAGAGAGAGAGAGAGAGAGAGAGAGAGAGAGAGAGAAGTGCATGCCATGAAACGGCAAAAGCAGGACACTGGATATTTTCCTTTATTGGTTTCCATCTTCCTGCCTTGAGCTAGGATCTCTCCCAAGAACCAGAAGCTTGCAAAGCCCCTGACTCACATAGCATATTCCTGAGATTTCTGGATTGCTCTAGAATGGAGGGCAAGTATTCTAAATGGATTCACCTCCTCTCCAGGCCCGATATTCATGTGCATTTGACATTTATGGAACAGGAAGCTACTCACTCTTTCATGGAAATCAGTGTTCTCAGGGAACACCAAAAGCTGAGTGAGGAGATGAAGGGAACTCTAAAAGAAGAGACTGAGGCCGGGCGACATGGGGCATGCATTTAATCCTAGCACTCGGCAGGCAGAGGCAGGCAGATCCCTGTGAGCTCAAGGCCAGCCTTGGTCTACAAAGTGAGTCCAGGACAGCCAAGGATACATGGAGAAACCCTGTCTTGAAAAACCAAAATAACAACAACAATAATAAATAAAAGAAGAGACAGAAATTCTGTGTCCATTCTTATTGTACCATGCATTTTCCTTTAAGAGAATCCTTTGCTACAGACTATTGTTACCCATTAACACGCTACTAACATGAGACAAAATATTTATAAGGTAATCCATATTATTTCTATGAAGTATAGTTTTTTTTTTTAACTAGAAGACAGTTTAGTTGAATCCTCTAGTGAACATAATCTAGGCAGTAGTGAACTAACTAGGATGGAAAGTTGATGTAAGAATGAGACTAGCTTTTAGCTGTTTAGACTTGCTGACCATCATTATCTGTCTATAGGAACAGTATTTCTCAAGGCAGCAACAAAAGAGTTGTCTCCCGGAAAGAGAATCATGATTTCTTCCAAATGAAGATGAATGCTTGGAATTATACCACTTCACTTCCAAATGATATGCCGGAAGAATGGTGACCCCAGTTGAACTCATTAATTTTTTTTTATTTTAATTTACATATGCATGTGCATGTCTGTGTGAATGTATCCCATGTTTGAGGGTGTTTTTGGAATGTACAATAGGGGGTTGAGTTCCCTGGAGCTGGAGTAAGAAGAGGTTGTGAGCTGTCTGAGAATCAGCCTCTGGTCCTCTGAAAGAACGGTGGGCTCTCTTAACTATCCTGCGGGGTGTCTCCAGCACCTCCACTTAGATACTCACAGCACAATGGAATGCACGTAGTCCGGACTTAAATAGAATCATCTGAATAGGAAACAAAGATAATCATGTGCAAATTTATTTTTTATTACATTAAATAAAGAACATTATAGAAATAAACAGTAAACTAGAGTTTAGGTATTTAGTGGAGTAGGAATGTAGGGTGTATACAAACGCTAAGGGTAAATCTCATGAGTGTGAAATAGTTTTAGAGTTGGAATCTGGTTATAGTTACATGAAGCTAATGTGGGATTTAAACTGTGTCACACACACACACACACACACACACAGGAATGCACGTGTAATTGGCTAACCTTTGTGGATTGTGCTAATGTTAACATCCTGCCATTATTCTTACACACTATGTCAACACTGGATGAAGCAAGATGAGAAATTCATGACTTGCCTGTACATTAACTGGTAACTACTTTTGAATCTACAAAACTAAGGAGTTTCAAAAAGTGTCATTAGTTATTCCAGGAGATTTAAACATGTAAGACGAGTGGACGCACATCTAATGCACATTGGCTGCAGCCAGCTTGTTTGCTCCTCAGAGTAATGGCTTCTGCTCAGTTATTTTACAACCACCAAGGTCTCTCACTCCTAGAACAGCTTATATCCTTTAATTTAGTAACCACCTTTAAGAGACTTGGGCAAAAATACCTATAGCTGGTCTTGGGGAGTGGGGGGGGGGGATGCAAATACTTTGAAAGGAAGTAACCTGCTTTCAGCCCTTGTAGCCTGGTTGTACAATTCGTGAAAAGAAACCTCATTTGGACAGGTACGTCCCCTGAAATACATGTCTAAGTGGCAGAGCAAGATGGTGATGCCTTTGTAGGAAGATAAGTCCCCTTGCCTTTTCAGGAGATGGACCTGGTCATTGGTTAAAGCAGCATGACTTTAGCTCCCAGTCTTTACTCCACTATTCATGTGCTAATGCAGCATCCTTCCTGTACCCTATCTGGCAAGGTTCAAAATAGAACTTTAAAACAAGTTTCACTGGCCTGGCAGGCGTGGTGGCACACGCCTTTAATCCCAGCATTCAGGAGACAGAGACAGGCAGATCTGTGGGACTTTGAGGTCAGCCTTGGTCTACAGAGAGAGAGAGTTCCAGGACAGCTAGGGCTATGCAGGGAAACCCTGTCTCAGAAAACAACAACAACAACAACAACAACAACAACAACAACAACAACAACCCCAAACAAACACGTTTCACTTAAACTGTAAAATGTTAGCCACGTAGCAAGCACGTGGAGGTACTATAAAAGCATGTATTCCAAGGCAAGAGTGGCGCCCGCTGTAATGCTCCTAGGTAGAGAACTGTGGCTCATGCGTTTAATCTCAGCATTCAGTAGGCTAAATCGGGAGGGTGGCTTTAAGTTTGAGAATAGCATGAGTAAGATTACAGAGTCAGATTCTGTTACAGCAAAAATGCAACAGCAGCAGCAGCAGCAACAACAACAACAACAACAAGGAAACCCCCACCGTTCTGACCACTGAAGTTTTCATGAGTCTGGAAGGCAGAAGAGAGGGGTGCTCAGCAGACATCACCAAGTGTAGCCATTGCTCATCACCAACCAGGGATATGCAAATGCCGTTCTGGTACCCAGTGTACGCCAGTGGCAAATGGCAAGTAGGAGGCTAATGTGGTGTTTGCAGAGTCACACCAAATTAAGCTGTATAAATAACTACTGAGTAATGCACCAGCAATACTTAGTAAGAAGGAAGTGGATGAGCCTTCGTGGGACAGGCCTGCAGATGTCCAGATGTGCTTGCTGCTGACAGCATCCTTTGTAGGGACCAGGAGGTCTTGCCAGGGTGCACAACATTGGTAAAATACTTGGCTTTCTGTTATCCTCTTCCCATCTGTTCCCACAATTTGCAAAACCTGAAATGACTCAGGTTACGCAAATAAAATGTGAGCTAAATACTGCTTAGTGCAACCTATTTTGAATATTTTGTTGAAGTCCAACTTTAAAAGGACTTTAGAGGAAAAACACGTTCTGTTGACTTATAGGAAAGTTATAATTATTTTATAGGAAAGGAAATTTGATAGCCTTTTGCTGCTTTTGTGCAAGCCACACTCAAATCATCTCACTATAAAATTTTAATACAAGAAAGAAGACACCCCATAAATAACATTAATGAAAAGCAAGCCAGCTGAACAGGTGCAAATTGACAAGGAGGCTGTTGGCGTGGGGGTCAATGCATAGGTGATGTACCAATAATAGATTTGAGAATTTGACTGGTTAAATGCAGTGAATAAGAAAATGACTTTGCGGGAGATGAGAAAACCACTTTGGAAAACTTCTCTAGATATTTGATTAAATAATTAAATTTGCAGATAGATGATATGCTTTAGGAAAAAGGCAATGAAATAGCTGCACACCTAACATTACCTTTCATGAAAGAGACAAGATAACAAAATTGTATTCTTCAAATGACTGTATTTGAGTGATCTAGACTTTAAGGAGCAGGGGCAGAGTAGGAGGTTTTTTTTTATCAGTCTTGTAACTTTTTGTGGTGTGTTTCTGTTAAGTATCTTTTATCCTGGACAAAGCCCTACCTCAAACATAAATGAATTTTTTTTTGTCATTTTATCCAACTTAAAAGAAAACAAAGTCTACTTTTCATTTCAGCCAAAAGATAGGTCTTATTTTTGTAATTAAAATGTGCCATTTGGGGGCCGAATAGATGGACCAACTGGTAAAGTGCGAGTCACACAAGTATGAGACCAGAGTTCATATCTACGGTAACATGTAAGACCAGGGCATGCTTATACATGTCTGTAACCTTAGCCAAGGAGGAGGTATGGAGATGGGCAGATCCCCTGAGATCGCTGGCCTACCAGTCTAGTCAACTGTTGAACTCTAGAATCTCAAAAAGATAAGATGGAGAGCAATAGTAGAAGACTCTGAATTGTCAACCTCTACACACACACACACACACACACACAACCTCCCTATCTTCATCACTCCACTCCAGAACTGCTATCTTTGACCTTTGATGGTTAGGCCTAGGGGCCGGGGTAGAGAGAGGATTGCATTGTGTGGCGTGATGTGTTGGAGCCTCGGTTCCCTCTGTCTGTGAAGGGTATCCACTCGGTGCTGATGGACCAGAACTTCTGAGTCATTTCTCAACTCTCATGTCTGGCCTTCTAGCTACAAGCTACAGAGCTCTTCTGTGTTTGAGCCTTAGCACCCCGTTAGCTGTCTCCTGGAGTAAGATGCAAAGCTAGTATGCTCTGTAGGTCCTCTTGACTTGAGGCAAAACTCTCCCCCTCTTGTCCTTAGAAGGAGAAGGCACAGTTCTGTTCCATGCAGTTGTACTCTTTCTTGTGTGGCCTGAGGAGTACTTGCAGGAACAGCCTTTTAAACTCTTCTGGGCTTTTTTTGAAACCACAAGGAGAGGAGACACCAATTTCCCAATCTCAGACACACTTTTAAGAACTGTGTCACCTGGCTCAATGTAAAGGGACCAGTGGGTCTAAGGGCCTGCTAACTTCTCCGTTTCTCAGTATACACTCGAGTATTCTGGAAAGCAGAGGATTGTTGCCAGAGGCTGATTTCGCTTCACAATCTTGCAAGCCCTGCAGTAGTGTCCTAAAGTCACACTCCAGAACATGGAATTCTCATCAGGCTGTGAACCAAAAGGCAAATATATTGGATACTTCTTAAATCAAAGTGGCCAAATAGTTGGCCAAGTCAACTTTAAGAGACCATTTATTTTAACTCACAGCTTCGGAGGTTGCTTGGCCCCTGGGCACTTGGCTACATGATCCTGGGAGCTGAAATGAGTGTCTGAGAAGATTATTAACTTCGCAGCAGAAAGAAATCTAACGCAGAGAATATCGGTGTTCCTCTGGCTTTCTGGAGTTGGGTGCCCACGGCGTGGTGCGGTTTCATTTGGGGTGGATTGTCTGTGGGAGTGTCTTCCTAGGTCTCCCCAATCCTGTGGCTGCTTCTAACTCTAATCAAGTAGACAACGAAAACCAACCGTGATAGCAAGTAGGAAGTGTCTGGAAATCTGCTTCTCTAACAAGATGAAGTCATAACGAGGGAAATGAGGCTCGCGCTGCTTAGTCACCAGCAGCCCCAGCTGTGTTTGTTGAATTGTATTCACCTGGTGACACGGCTGATCTCTATGTTCCCTCCGAAGCCATTCATTGATTTCTTCTTCGCTCAGTGGCAGGGGAGTCTTAGGTACACAGGCTCTTCTGTCCCATCTCCCTGCCCTTTGCCTTCTGCTTGGGTCTTGACCCCTGTATGAGGCTGGAAGTTAGGAAATGAAAGAAGATAGATTTTCCTATGTAACTTTGGGATGAAGAATGGGGATGGCCTCCTACGATGGCCAACTTCTGGTTGCTTCAACCTCTTACTGGTTTTCTCACTCTACCCATACACACACACACACACACACACACACACACACACACACACCTGCTTCATTTCTGGCTGCTAAGTTATTCCCTTGAGTTTTCCTCTGCATGCTTCCATGATCTAGGAATTACATACATTAGCACTAATATGGAGGTCAGATGAGCACAGGTGGCGGCTAACTTTATGTCCCTGATTGGAGGACGATAATCAGTTGTTTAGAGAAACAATACCCCAGATGTTATTGTACAAATTTTGCAGACGAGAATGACAATGGTAAGCAGTTGTTGGTATTACCAAAACAGATATACATCCATAGTGTGCGTGGATATCACCTAGTCAGTTGAAGGCCTTACGTGAAAAACTAGTTTTCCCTAAGAAAAAGGAATTAGAGACATCGGTATAGGGTTTCTGCCTCTCCAAGGCACTGGGAGAAGCAGTGCCATGCTGCCAGCTGAGCAGCCTGAGTCCTTTTCAGAGACTGCCACTCAAATGAGGCTGGATCCTGGCTGACAGCACAGAAGAGAATTTCAGCATCAATTGTTACAGCCAAAGTTGGAGGCTATTTAAGAAAAGGTTTTTTGTATTTGTTTTTTTGTTTTTGCTTTTTGAGACAGGATTTCTCTGTGTAACAGAGCCCTGGATGTCATGGACCCGCTTTGTAGACCAAGCTGGCTTTGAACTCATAGAGACCCTCCTGTCTCTACCTCCCAAGTGCTGGCATTAAAGACCTGTGCCACCACACGTGCTTAAGAAAAGATTTTTAACAAAGACTGAAGTGTGTGCTTATGTGTGCAGGGGAGACAGACAGTGAGACTTAAGCAATAGTATCTCTCCAAGCGTGAGTATACGTTTCTCAAGAAGAACGTCCCCATTAATGGATGTGTCTTAACATTATCTCTTTACACACACACACACACACACACACACACACACAAAGTCTACATTCTCAAAAGGCCATGACTTCATTACATTTGCATTGTAGTTTTAATATCCACCTTGCAGCTTTTAAAAGGATCCTGGGATCCCAAAAAGGAGATCTTGTCCAGCATGATTCAGAAGGACAAAAAGGTTACTTTACTCACCTCACAAATATTCCAAAAAAGTCCTTTGAAAGTCTGAAACATAGAACCCAATGGAATGCTAATGCATGAGTGTGTGTGTGTGTGTGTGTGTGTGTGTGTGTGTGTGTGTGTGTGTGCTTTTTTGGCTTTTGAAGTTTACATCGCTCAACAGATAGAATCTCATAAAGCTTCTGAGGTTAGGCAACACTATTCTGTACACTTATTTTTATCTAACACTTACTTTTATCTAAAGAGATGTTCTTTGGTCCATGAGATTATGGGTGGATTATGAGGTACTTTGTAGTGCTTACAAGTGATGAAATACAAACAGTTCAAAGAAGGTCAGAGAAGTCTTACTATACATGGGCCACAGATGGTCAAGACTGTTTGGCTGAAAATATGGCTTGTACTCTTGTTTATAAGCTTTTGCTTAGAAGAGGGATTACGGGCCTTTGTAAGCTTTTTGGAGATTCTTGGCAGATAGTTGTTTTGTTTTGAAGCAGTCTTCAAACCCAATAGGTAGCAATGGGTGACCTTGAACTTGTGATGCTCCTGCCTCAGCCTTAAGAGTTCTGTGGCAATAAGCAAGGGCCAACAAACTTAGCTTCACCGTGAGATGTAGATTAGGTCATGGGTGCCAAGGGCTCCTTGTTTTCTTATGTGCCTTTACTTTTTCTGTTTTGTTTTGTTTTGTTTTTGGTGTGTGTGTGTGTGTGTGTGTGTGTGTGTGTGTGTGTGTGTGTTTGTCTTAACCCCGATTTATATCTAGTTTTTTCATTTGTATTTGAAACCTGTGAGTGAACTATGTACTTGCTTCATTGGCTCTGGAGGACTCTGACAATATATTGAGCTGCCTTTATGTGATGGCTGGGCTGTGGAATAGCATCTGATGTGGCTTTGGCCTGTGCAGTAGGCTAGGGGAGGGCAGCACTATTTACTATTTCACAAAGACATACACAGTAGAAGGAAGGCCACCCCTCCAGGAGTATTGGAGCATGGTTAAGAAGGAGGAGCAGCTATCAGGACAGAAAAATGAATGTCCTCTGGAGAGATGGCTTCGACTTAACCAGAATGTACATCTTTAGCTAAGAGAGCGAGCGTGTCTCTATCTAGTCACAGTATAGAAGCTGCTGTCATGTGACAGAGGCAGGAGGATGTGCTGAAAAGAACTCTAACAAAGGCCAGGTTCTCACTCTCATTCTTGGATGAGTCTCTTAACTTCACTCTTCCATTCTGGGCAATCGGCAAGAGCAGGCAGAGCCAGACCTGTGGACAGACACCGGTCGTCCTAGAACTAGGGAAGCTAAGGTAGGGAGGTCGTGAGTTTGAGACCAGCTGGGCTACATAGTGAGGTCCTGCATTAAATAAATAAATACTTGTATTAAATACTCTAGTGGTTTATTTTTTAAAAAAAAAGATTTTTTTAAAGCCCCATGTAGGCAATAACAGCCATTGTTCACGTTCATGACTACAATGACCTATGTCACACCCAGAAGGCAGTGTCCCATTACACGAAACCAAGGAGGGATGTGAGGACAGGAGGGAGAGCAGATAGGAGGAAGAAGGGCATATCAGGAGCAGGAGGGGTGAGAGAGAGCCGTAGGGGTGGGAATTTAATCACATTTCATTGCATACTCGCATAATATTGTCAAAATTAAAAAACCAGAGATGAGTTTTAGATCCAGCGAGGAGGCACTTAGCACCAGATGCTCATGGGGCTAGGCTGAAATAGTGTAAGGCTTATATGCGCTGCTCTTAGAAATAAGGTAAATCAGCTGCCAGCTTGTATGGCTTTAGAACTTAGTAGACTTTCACTGTCCCTACTTGTAGCACCATGAGAAAAATCATTCAGAAATTTGCAAAGATGACACACAGAAAACGAGACCGCACAGTGCAGGCCAACCCCACCTGCAGACAGACTTTGCTTGCACGTTCCCTTTGCTTTCTTCTCTCTCCTTTCTCTTCCCTTTCTTCTTTGTCCCTCTCCTCCTCCTCCTCTCTCTGATGTATTTCCATCATGTGAACTAATGTGCATGCCTCTGTCAATATTCCACAAAATAAGCAAATAGCCAAATAAAAATCAATAAAATCTGAAGTGGACTATATATACCATCAGAGTTATTTTTACAAAATTGTGGGTTTTTTTCCCCCCTCAGTTTCTCTCTTAACTCACTGTCACACGAATAGTTGAGACTCTTTAATAATAAGCTTCCCAGCAAAATAACTGAGCAGTTATTATTCTATTCTTAACTTTCTAAGCTAATTTAGGTTCCTTCCTCCCAGTTTATATCTCAGAGATGCTTGCACTATGTAGCTCCTCTGCTCCAGCTCCTTCTTCTGGTGTCTCTTTGACCACTGCCTGTGGCTCAATCTCATGTCTGAATCCCCAACTTCCTCCTCTGCTAGCAGTTAGTCCAGCCCTATTCTCTCCCCTGCTCAGCAATTGGCTGTAAGCTGCTTTATCGGCATATCAGAATAATTGAGGAGCAGTGCTTACACAACATTGAGACAGGAAATTCTCAGAGAAGGATTGTGACCAGATATGGGAGGGTACAGAAGTCGGCCTTTAAAATACACAATAACCTATCCCTTCCCCTACCATTCTAGAGGAGCAGTTTGCTAACTTTGGAGTTAGATTCTGCGCTACCTACATCATATTAAAGAGCTTCTTTAAAGCATGTGTAACGTGCTTCCCTCATAATCCCGTTAAACGCATTACACATTTCTTTATCTCATTATATAGTGCATGCCCCAGCATGGCTAAAGGCATAGTAAAATTGGAGGCTAGCAATAGAAGCCGGTCATTTGTTGGCTTTTCTATTGTCTCCTGGAAGATACACAGCACTAGAAGACACTACTGTCAGAGAGGATCTCCGGCTATAAACTACTTAATGGCCATCCTGTTTTAAAACAACACTCTTAAAAGAGAACCACCAAGTGCATTTGGTTTACACAATTGGAGCCTATAAAGTGAATGAGTGTCAGTAACTAAACACTATTGGGTGTCTTTCCTCGGAGGAAAAGGACTTTTGTACTACTTTTTGAAACATATTAATTTCCCTCTTCTCCAACTGTCCTCTACTTCAAAGCTTGAGTCATTACACACAGAGAGGAAAGGAGGGAGGGAAAGAGGGGGTAGGTGAAGGAGGGGAGAGGAAAGGTAGGACAGGCGAATGCCACCTGTTTATTCTGCAAGTTTAGATCTCATGCTGACGGCACGGGGAGTGGCAAGAGGCCAACTCGGGCAGCGCGTTTACCTTGCTTTCTAGACACCCACAAGCACGTGACGATGACTTTTAAATTATTCTTCCCAGAATTACACATACATACCTACACTCAGATGCACACACAGTGGCTGAAGCTAAACTTGAGCCAAACAGAATAGTAAATTATCACTGGTCATGCAGCTAGCAGCTAAGACTTAGCTACGTGTATTCCAACCAGGCCTGTTCAGCCCACACCTAACACCATTGAATACCACGTTGTTGAAAGGGTCAAGTTATCATCTCTGTTTTCAGAAATGAAGCCGGATTCAGCGAAAATGAATTGTCTTGCCTATAATCCCATATTTAAATCTTCTACCACCGCACATTACGCAAAGAGGAAAGCAAATTCAATTAGCCTCCCTTAGTGCTTTGTAAAACAAATGGACAATCATTAACGTATAGCTATATATTCCATCTAATAAAAAAAGGCCAGTGAGTACCCAAGCAAATAGGGTACTCGAGCTTAGTGTAGCTTGAGAGAACAAAAGGATGCTGCAGTCAAGGAAAGGGTGCGTGGGGTTTTCATTTCAATTCTGGTTACCCAGAGTGTGACGAAGAAACAGGCAAGAGCTGAGTTAAGGAGACTCTGATAAAAGAGTTCATGTGGTCATTATTGCCCTGTTGGGGACTTCATGTCACCGTTATGTTATACTGACACCTCACAATTTTGATCTTTTTCAACTGGTACAAGAAAAAATTTAATTTAATTTTTTTTTTTTTTTTTTTTTTTTTTTTGTGGTTTAGGCAACTTCACCTTTTCTCTGATTTTTAGCAAACTTAGTAAATGATGTGCTAAGTCATCCGTCTAAGGCCATGTGAATTTCAAGGGGTATTAAA
Source organism: Acomys minous (assembly GCF_964271855.1). Classification (NCBI taxonomy): domain Eukaryota; kingdom Metazoa; phylum Chordata; class Mammalia; order Rodentia; family Muridae; genus Acomys; species Acomys minous. The sequence goes on along the minus strand of NC_140486.1, from coordinate 107,328,815 downwards.
CCTGTTTCTGATCTGGTTATACATTACATGCTGAAATATTATTTGGTAGAAAATGCTGGATGTCAAGAAACCTTATGATCCATTTTATCATCTTTTTTTTTATTTGATCCAGGAAGTTGATTTTCATGGGTGGTAAATAAAGTTTATATCTAGAAAGATGAAATCATGAAGCTTGTCAGTATGCTTATTACAATTTATACCACCAAACAGGTTTGCTGTGACTTACAATGAAAGCACATTCACTAGGGCTATAAGTAATAAAGGTAGAAAGTTAGATTAAAAAAATGTATATACACACATACATACACACACAGGTGTGTGTGTCTGTGTGAGTGTGTGAGTGTGTAAGTGTGTGACAGTTTGCAAAACATGTTAGATTTATTCTGAGCTTCCTGACTACCAAGGTGAACAGCAAACCCAGCGGCTCTACTAGGAAGCAAAGACCTCCATTTTGCTTTACCATTGTCATGGATAGCGACCACATTATGTCACAGCCTCCAAGACTAGGCCAAGAAACTCAGAAGTCAGGGGCGTCCTACTATAATGAAATACTGAAATAAAAGATTGAATACGCCCGAATAAATGAAAATCCCAGCCTCCTTGCAAAGTCCTAATTAGCAGTCTTGGTGCTATGTGAGGGACTACTATGCTCCCCGTTGTGAGTCAGGAAACAACTCTGAGTGACTTGGCTAAGTGTCTGGAAGGCTCATTAAGTATCTGTTTAGTTTTTGTGTGGGCAAACATTTTTTTCTCTCTAAAAACCTAAGCTTCCTTGCAATCATTTGTTGTTGTTATTGTTGTTAAGTACTTCTCTTTTAAACTGCTGTTGTCACCAAGCCTTCCTTTGACCTTTCTTCTATTGCCATTATATTTAAAAAAAAAAAATTGTCACTGGGTGTGGTGGTACATGCCTTTAATCCCAGAACTCGGGAGGCAGAGACAGGCAGATAGTTGTGAGTTCGAGGCCAGCCTGGTCTACAAAGCAAGTCCAGGACAGGCAAGGCTAACACAGAGAGACCTTGTCTTGAAAAACAAAACAACAAAAATTTTTTTTTCATTTTCTTTCCTCCTCCTCCTCCTTCACAATGTATCTATTTAGTGTATATAGGTGCTCTATTTGCATGCACACTTGCATGACCGAAAAGGACATCAGATCAAATACAGATGATTGTGAGCCACCATGTGGGTGCTGGGAATTGAACTCAGCAGATAGTTCTCTTAGCCACTGAGCCCACCATTGCATGTTTGAAAACCAAAACAAAAAGCAGAGTATGTGAGGTGGTGGTGAGGAGAGGAAGCAGAACGTGTTGTGTGAGTGTGTGACGTTCTCAAAGAATAAACTTGATAGAAGTTTAAAAACGGGGAACCCATGAAAGCAGCAAGCATTTCGCTTTCACTACAAATTTCAAATGCGGCACAATTCACCTCTCAGAGAGAGAAGTCAAGAATGATATATAAACATAAAGAAAATATGCAAACGAATGAAAATTTTGTAATTTCCCTTGTCCAGAGAAAATCATTAGCAACACTTGGACACTTTTTCTCAAGCTTTGTGAATCCTTACATACAGTTTATAGTGCAAACTTCTATTGCAGTTTATTTGCTAAAACTAATGCAATTTGAAATTGACCTATTGAGCCAAATCCAAGCAATGTCTGAGATCCACTAAATTTGTTGGATTAAATGTGGAGAGGTTTTGTTTCCTCTGTGGTAGTCTGGGAATTCAAGACTATCTTGGGTAACACAGCAAGACACTATCTATAAGAAAAATGCTAGGTATGATGGGGCACAGCTCTAACCTTGAGAAACCTGAGGTAGGAGGATTGTAAGTTCAAGGTCAGCCTGGGCTACATACCGGTCCTCTTTCTTACTCCTCCTAGACTTTTTGTTTTCCTTTAAATTTAGCACCAGCCATGTGTCAGGTAGTTTTCTAGGCTCCAGGGATATCAACATGGGGTGGTATAAACAAACAACATACATGTAATAATAGGTACCAGGTCCTATTGGGCATACTGTGGCTATAGGGGGTAAAGTAAGGGAAAGCCAGGAGGGGAAGTGGATGCCAGTAAGATGTAAAAATCATACTTGGAAAAGGACCTTCTGCAATGTTTTCAAAGAGCTATGATTGAAATAACGACAATCTCATTTATTTAATCTTTCCTGTTTGTCTTCCTTGGGCTTTCTATTGCTGCAGTAAAACACCATGACCAAAAAGCAGGTTGGAAAGGAAAGGGTTTATTTGGCTTATGCTTCCATACTGCTGTTAGTCATTAAAGAAATTCAGGACAGAAGCTCAAACAAGGCAGGATCCTGGAGGCAGGAACTGATGGAGAGGCCTTGGAGGAGAACTGCTTACGCGCTTGGTCCTCATGGCTTGTTCAGCCTGCTTTCCTATAGAACCCAGGACAAACAGCTCAGGGATGGCACCACTTACCATGGACTGCGCGCTCCCCCCGTCAATCACTAAGAAAATGCCTTACAGCTGGGTTTTATAGGGACATTTCTTCAGTTGAAGTTTCCTCATTCCAGATAACTCTAGTTTGTGGATTAAGTTGACATAAGAGCAGCCAGCACAGAGGTCAAGCACTTTACTTGTCACCTCACTTAGCAACAGCACTTGTGATTATTTGACCTATGACACCATCAAGGTTGTCATGTGGAATGTGCTAGAACACACTGGAACCCAAGTTTGTGCTTCTACCCATATCATCTTTTAGCACAACCTCGGGGAAAGGTAATTAAGAAGAAATACCATGGATCATCAGGCTCTACATCATCCTACTGAGTGACTGGCTACTGATGGATTCTGGGAAGGTGTGGGGAGTCCTTGTCTTTAGTTGTATATCTGCAGTTAGCTCTGAAACCACATTTATGCATACAGCCTTGGTTAAATTCAGCAGATATTTAAAAAGGGATAGAAATGAATTGAGAAAAAGATTTGAAGAAGCAAAAGGCTAGCAGAGAGGAGTGATGAAAGACAGGAGAGAACCAGAGTGGACAGTATGCATTATTTACAGGTATGAAGTTATCAAATTAATTGAATTTTAAAAATCTGTAGCGCATGGAACAAGGTTGTGGCAATAGGTATTTGTCTTGGCTTTGGCCAATTAAAACCTAAACTGAGGAATGGAATAAAAATGTTTTCCCTGGAGGCCAGGGAAAATGACAAAGGGACAGACTGATGAATGCTTTAGGCGGTTGAGAACTGCATTTGGTCATTTATCTTTTTCAAGAAGGTTGTTGCATAGTCTGTCTGGAAAGTTAAAAAAAAAAAAAAAGCAAAGAAATTTCCCATTTGCTGAGTAATTGGAACATGAGAAATTGGACATAGCGCAGAATATAGTCCTGAGAGATGCGCTAGTGGGAAACGGAGGAAACTGGAGAGCAGTGAAAATATGCATCTTCAAGGACCTTATTCAACTTAACCATCATTATGTTCCACATTACTTATTAATACTTGCTGTCCAATAAGGACATAGGTCCATAGAAATCCTAGAAGTTAAAAATCCAGGACAACGCGTGCTTTGGCGCGAGAGACTAGGAGGCAGCAGTGCCGGTCAGCGTCTCAGTGCAAGGGCTTTAGAACACAGCTGTGGTGGGAAAGCTGAGCCGGATAAGGAAGCCACGGAATGGAGAAGCTTCTTTGAAGGTAAAGAGCACCATGTACGCATTTCCCGAAGGAAGCAACTGCGGGGTGTCGGTGGATCCCTATGGAATTCGGTTTGGCTCACATGGAGGGGCGGAGGGGTAGCGGGGTGGAGGGGTGAGAGGTAGAAGGTGGAGGGGTGAAGGGTGGAGGGGAGGGGTGAGGAGTGGAGGAGGGTAGAGGGGGTGGAGGCGGGGAGGAGTGGAATAATGAGAACGGAGGCTTAGTATGTATAGGGCGGTGCTGCGGGGAGAGAGAACTGTTTGAGCTAGTTAGAGGTTGTGCTGGTCTCCTCTCGGAGGTGGAAGCATTCGGAACTAGAGAGTGACACCATTCTGTTTACATTTAGAAACCAGTGACCCTGGTTGAACGATGAAGATATTTTAGGAAGGAGAGCGATATATTGAGGGACAAAAAGAATGAACCGTCGGTAGATTGTACCAAGCAGTAACAGCTTCCGCCTGTGCCAACAAGGACATGGCAATGGAAACATAAAAAGTTGCACCTTCCCTCGCGTGAATCCACATTTACTTGAACCCAACAGCCAACTTCCAGCTTCTGGAGGTGTGGTCTGAGCGGGGCCAGCTAATAGACCTGAGCCCCAATCCTGGTCGGAGCTAACAGGGCAGAATCTTTTCTGGCGGGATACTAATGGCTCCGCCCAAAACAGCAGATGCCTCTTTCAATTTGAGGGCCAATCTGGGGCAGTGCTTGCAGCTCTGTTCCAGTGTTCCTGAGAGCAGATCTTGGGGTTCCTGAACCAGGCTAGATTTGCACTGCCACCTGCTGGCCGCCGATGGCACAGCACTGCAGGGACAGCAGTGGTAATGAGAGTCAAAGGAAGTTAGTGCCTTGTGTCCCAGACTGGAAGCCTAGCTGCCAAAATATTCCCTCTGGAATTTCAGTGAACACAGTGCCCTCCTCCTCCTCCTCCTCCTCCTCCTCCTCCTCCTCCTCCTCCTCCTCCTCCTCTTCCTCCTCCTCCTCCTCCTCCTCCTCTTCCTCCTCCTCTTCCTCCTCTTCCTCTTCCTCTTCCTCCTCCTCTTCCTCTTCCTCTTCCTCCTCCTCCTCCTCTTCCTCCTCCTCCTCCTCTTCCTCCTCCTCCTCCTCCTCCTCTTCCTCCTCCTCCTCCTCCTCCTCCTCCTCCTCCTCTTCCTCCTCTTCCCTTCTGAGCCTGCCCACACCACACCTATTTTTTTTTTTTTTTGATACCAGAGAGATAGGTTTTTGTTTGTTTGGTTTTTGTTTTTGTTTCGAGACAGGGTTTCTGTGTGTAGCCTTGGCTGTCTTGGCCTCGAACTCACAGCAATCTATCTGCCTGCCTCTGCCTCCCGAGTGCTGGGATTAAAGGCGAGCGCCACCATGCCCAGCCCGAATTTTAATATATTGTGTGTGGCATGTGTGTGTGGTTGCATGTGTGTAGATGCATACGTGGAGGCCAGAAGTCAACCTCACATGTTCTTCAGGCATCGTGCACCCAGTTTTTTTGCTACAGCGTCTGTCGTTAGCCTGGGGCTCACCAGATAGGCCTCGCAGGCCTAGATTTACTCATAGCCATGTCCTGTTTCTTTTATGTGGATTCTGGGGACTGTTTCACCGGCAGAACTGTCTCCCCAAGCCCCACATTTGTCTCCTTTATTGCACTACCAAACATTAGCAATCACCCACATCTCTGATAAATTGTAATATCCTTATTTTATCCTATATAAAAATATTACAAGATGAGTTGATTTTCTCTTTATTGGGTTACAGAAAGACAAGAGGAAAGGAATGCTGTTATTCTTTCAGGTATAGAAAGAAAAACAGCTGATATGTTGCTTTGTGGTTACTGGTCATAGATTTGCATAAGTTTTTTTTCTTTTTTCTTTTTAATAATAATAATAATAATGATGATGATGATGATGATGATGATGATGATGATGCTTGTATAGGAAAATACAAAATGAAAAATAAGGTTTACATAACAAAGACTAGTTTAGGTGAGGATGTACTCATCTCAACTCCACCCAGATCTTGGGGGCCAGTAATTAGCATTAGAATGCACAGCACCAGACCAATGCCTAGGATCCTGGATTGTGACTTGAAAGTATACTCATTCCTTCGCAATCGTTTTTTTTGTCATAGCAACAGAACAGGAAGTACAGCATGAGTTGAAGCTCTTACACACGAAGGCAGCGCTAACTGGGCTCAGTAAGGGTTTTTGTTTTTTTTTAATTGTTTAAATGAAGCAGACCTTCCTGAGCAATGTTAAGACTGGTTCCTGAAAACTGCTGGCTTTGTATTCAGAAAACACCCCCTTCCTTCACATCTCACGGATGGGAGCACAGGGACGGGTTCACTTAGTTTAACTTAAATACACGGTTACTGACCGAACTAAAGCTGTTATACGGCATGAGCCTTTGTATTGTTCTGAAAATATACCGTGCTGTAATAACTCAGAAAGTGGACATTTTAACCTCTTGGTGGTCTGCCCCATAGCACAGAGGCTTGCTCGTCATCTTCAGTTCTTGCCTTCAGCACCACCCTGGGCTGGCAGGAATTCCTTGGGGGGGGGGGTGATAAGACTCATTATTTAAACAGAGTAATGGTGGAAGGTCTCAATCAGCCCTTGGTCTCACGACCGCACTCCCCACTGCAGCTCTTCCTTTAGGAGGGTGGACTTACAAAGACTCCCACTCTTGTCCTTGGAGAAAGCCTGGGACCACTTAGGCAGGGAGATCTGGCCTCCCTGGTACCTTGAGTGGCCTAGGATAGAGTGGCAAGCGGGATTCACGGGTACACTCCTTGGCTCTGGGGAATGTTGGTAGGAGGCTGGAGCGAGGCACTCTAAAGCAGGAGTTCAGGGCGTGGGCCACATTGTGCCTGACCTAGGAGGTGGCTCTGGCCAACCACACTGTGAGGAGATAAAATTTAAGATAAAAAAATTTACAGAATCTTTTTCCTACCAAATAGTTATGATGTTTAAGAGTATCCATCTTGTGCGAAGCTTCTGGAAGGCTTGCCAGGAGCTCCTGTAACCCATTAGTTCCCCAGGCGATGACTTTCTTAGGTTGGGACTCACATACTGCTTAGCAAACTGCAAATTGAAAGCATTGCCCGAATCACAGCCCCGCCCCCACATTCGGTGACCTTGGCTATTGTAGAGTGTTTAGGTCTTTATTCTGTACCTCATGTAGCTATTTATTGTTCTTTGTTAGAGGATTATAGACTCTTGACGAGATCTGTAGATTCATGATTGTCTCTAAACTTAGCACTTGCGGGAAATGATACTCCTTCTTCATTCTGTTAAGTTTCAAGTTATCTTTGTCCTGGTTGAAAAAAAGATATTTACCACTGCTGAGAAGGACTAGCTTGAGATGACCCATTAGGGAAAGGGTTTTCACCATGACCCAGAAGTGCTAAAAATACAATTTAATTTTCCAGTTAAATAAATAATTATTTATTTCCTCTCTAAAGGGGAATGAATTCTTGTGTGTTTAGGTTTCAAATGTAATTTTGAGACAAAAAAAAAAAAATCAATGTATAATGTCTTTTGAGCAAGGTAACTTTGAAGGTGGTTTTAAAGCAAACTTGAAAATATTTGCTTATGCAGCACAAGCTTTTTAAAAGTTATTTTTAAAGGCTGAGGAATTAGGCACCTGTTGTTCCGCCAGCTGGTGGGGATGTTAAAAAAACGACTATTGCTCTTCTGCCGGCAACTCCAGCTTGCACCTGCTGCTACTTGAGTCATGGGCGTTTCACACATGGTAATTTAATAAGGTTAGCTCCCATGACAGTGTGCTGAAGTTACCCTGTGGGGAGGCTTAACGTACTTTTAAGTCTTGAGAGGAAAGCGTTATACATAAACCTTGAAACTAACAATTTATACCACTCAGACATCATGCTTTTCTAGCTTGGAAAAAAAAAAAAACGGTAAAACAACAACAACAACAACAAAGCCTTTAAGGATTAGACTATATGAAGCAGTCATTTTTCTCTACACTGTGACCTTAATATTTTTGAAAATGTTTTTTCTTTCTCTTTCTCTTTTCTTTTCTTTTTCTTTTCCTTCCTTTCTTTCTTTCCTTTTTTTGAGAGAGAGAAAGAGAGAGAGGATATGTTTTTGAACGTAATGGCTGTCCTGGAATTCATTCTGTAGACCAGAACTCAGAGATCCATCTGCTTCTGCCTTTCAAGTGCACTGGGATTAAAGACATACACCACCCCACTCAGCTTCCAAACATTTAAATTAAAAAAAAAAAAGTAACAGTTTCATATGTGGAGCTTTAAAATTTTTTAAAAACTATTTTAATTGTCTCATGCAATAATAAAAGCCAATGTGTATTGAGAGCCTCACTGTTCAATCTGGTAGTCATGAGCCACATGTAGCCATTAAACTAAAATCTTAAATAAAGTAAAATGAAATATACTTAAACATTCAATTAACCCGCCTCCCTAGGCACATGTCACCATTCTCAGTGGCACCTGTGTGTGGGTTTCCATTCTCCCAGAGACCCCTCCCGAGATGCCCTCCGTGGTCTTTCTAGTTCTTGGATTGAGGTAAACTTGGCTTAAAGGTCATGAGGTCATAGTTCCCTTTAACACGTGATTGCAGCGGCCCGGCTTAGCCACAAAAAGCATAGGTCAGTGACGAGAACACAAGTGGCTTTTGAAAGACTGAAGGGATTTGTTGACCTGAAGTTGCCAACATCCCCTCCCAAGAGGTACACGTAGGCGGGAACTCCTGAGAGAAGTTATAACCCTACTTTTCATGGCTAACTTTTCAGGGAGGAAGGGCAACCACAGAGCACTGACATTACCTCCTTCAGGGTCTTCTGTGGAGATGCATATGTGGTACAGCGAGGGGATAATGCTTATCCTGTAAACTTTTCCATTTAGTTCTTAAAAAAAGATTTATTTATTATTTATACAGTATTCTGCCCACATGTATGTCTCTCCACCACAAGAAGGTGTTACAGGTGGTTGTGAGCCACCATGTAGTTGCTGGGGAATTGAACCTGGGACCTTTGAAAGAGCAGACGGTGTTCTCAACCTCTAAGCCATCTCTCCAGCCCCTTCCATTTAGTTTTTGTGCTTCTTTGGTTTTTTTGTTTTGTTTTGTTTTGTTTTGTTTTGTTTTGTTCAAGACAGGGTTTCTCTGTATTATCTTGACTGTCCTGGACTCGATTTGTAGACCAGGCTGGCCTCAGACTCACAGCGATTCACCTGTCTCTGCCTCCCAAGTGCTGGGATTAAAGGTGTGCGCCACCATGCCTGGCTTTTGTGCTTCTTTGAGGTTTAGCACATCAGAGATGTGGACACAAGCACATGGGAAGTGGAAGAGGTCACGGTCGGGGATGCATAGCGATAAACAATCCCTTAACCCAGAGAGGGTTTTTAAAAAGTAACAGCTAAAAGGTCACACTGGATTTTACTTTTTAAGTCGTCAGAGAGAAAAGCCAAAGGCATCTATAGTTCTCTAATAGGGCCCAAATGTTACTTCAAAGGAAATAGATCAAACCATAAATAACGATTTACATAAGTAGGAAAGACCCAATATTACCTCTACCTTACCGTAGTCAACCAAAATGCTCCGTCTCCTATGTAAATTTCCTTGGTTCTCTATTTAACGTTTTCAATAATATATAACTTTATTGATTAGTTTAATCGATTATTGCTTTGTAGGTTGAGATGATGTTACATCTTTTCTTTTTGCATTTATTACTTATTCATTTGATTATTTTCATTTGTGCGCATGTGTGGGAGGTGGGGCAGGGCATGCGTACTGTGATCAGAGGACAAGTGTGGAAATCTGTCCTCTTCTGTCATGTGCATCCCAGGGATCAAATGAAGGTCTTCAGGCTTGGTGGCATGCGCCTTTACCCACAAACCCATCTCATCAGGCCCTATGGTGATGTTTTTTAAAAAAGAAATTTTAAGGCCAGAAGTGGTAGCGCATGCCTTTAATCCCAGCACTCAGGACGCAGAGGCAGACGGATTGCTGTGAGTTCAAGGCCAGCCTGGTCTACAAGGTGAGTCCAAAACAGCAAGGTTAACAGAGAGACCCTGTCTGGAAAAAAAAAATAGTTAAATAATTTCCCATAAGAATTGAATCCTTAAAAACACTTTTTATAAAGTGAAAAAGTAAGACACAGTACAACTTGAATATTCCAGACTGACCAAGTTTATTGATGTAGTGTCTTAAGAATATTGTGGACCCAAGTAGATGATAAAGTTAGTGTTTGGACTTGAGATTACTAATACTGTAGGTGTCTCCCTAGAACAGTAGATTCCTGTTCTACAGCCTGATTTCCGTGTCATGAAAAACTCAAGGCTTTTTAAGAATTCAGGGACTCCTTCAATCTAGAACCGTCTAGATTGATCCTCTGGGTGGTGGTAAGCAGGTGTGGAGCGTTAGCCATAGGTGTTCTTGATCTGACGTTCTGGCCAGTCTTTCCAAACACTGTGCTCTGTAGGAGAAACGGAAGTGAGTGAGATGTTGATAGTACCCCCTTGGAAAGAACACTCCAGAAGAAAGGCTGAGCCAACACTCTCAAGGCAAGTCACACCCTTGCTTTAAGGACCTGGTTGCCAAGCCCTTGAATTTGAACTGTTACAACATAGTTTGTTAAGAGTAGTAATTGTTGAAAGCTACTGTCGTTATTCAAAGGACTTAGGACAGGGTTTCCAGTAGTGTTATATGCAAACTAAATTAATTAACTAGTCTCTGGTTAGCTGAATTTCTACTGCTTGTTTCTAGTAGAGTTAAAAAGATAGGATGGCATATTTGGGTTAATATAAATAACTTGTGATTAGGAGGCAACACTGTATCTAAAGCATATGCTGTGAAGCTGTTATTTTTTTTAAACAAAATATCACTCAGGCCTTACATATGAAAGAGAGGGTAGGTGTATACCTTGAAAACTCCATTTAGACAGACATGATGTGTTTGACAAAAGCTGTTGGAATATATATAGAGTTAAAAGTTAGAAAAAGTCAAGTCGAATTAAAAAAAAGTTGAGATTTGAATTTATTCTCCAGGTGACTATTTGATCTTACTAAAAGCTATTCTATGTAATATATTTGTAACAACAACCAAAAGGGAATTGTTTATGGATTTAAAAGCGCAGTTTAATTAAGATTTCTGGTGAAGATTTGTTGGCATGGCTGAATGCCTTCATTTCCCCCTCTTCTCGTCCCTTCCTTCCTGTCCTATTTTTAAAATACCCTTTACAAATCTGGAACATTGTAAATTTATACTTTCATCAAAGCTACCAACATAAGTTTATTGAAACGAGGCTATTCTTCTTTGGGATGATAAACTTTATTGGAAATATTTAAAAATTCAAATAATATTAAACAGCTTTGTTTTAAATATTTGCCTTGTGGATATATTGCTTTCATACCCTTTATGTGAAACGGCTGTAAACTGACAGCAGGAAATAAAGACTGGCTACTCTACTTGGGTCTTGCCCCACCCGGAGCCTGTGTGTCTGCCTTTCCATCCCCCACCTCTGTGGGTTTGTTTTCATCAGTCCCTCCCACCCTCCTTCCAGCAGGGCCTCACTCCATAATCCATGCAGGCCTCTCCTCCTTCAGCTTCCTAGAATTACAAATGGATGCCACCATATCTTCTGCTATTAAGTGATTTTCCTGTAAGCAAGACCACTAGACAAAGAGAGCTAAATTTCAGTACCAGCCTGGCTGCGAACAATTTGACCATCAATAAGTAACTAGATCTGTTTGATCACCAGTTTCTTCTTTCTTTCTTTCTTACTTTTTTTTTTTTTTCTTTTGACCTCCAGTTTCTCGACTCCAATGCTTAGTGTACTAGTAAGGACCTTCAACATTTTTCTCCACTCGGGTGTTGTATTGTATTTGACTCTAATTTAAGGCCTGCCTATCCTTCAGGGGTTTTATGGAAAAGGTAAGAGGAAGCACAGGTTAAACTGTAAGGTGCTGCATGGGACTTCCAAAATTAATTCCACACATCTGTCTGGGTCCTCAGACAACGTCTCACCATTAGGCAAGTCCTTATACTAAATAAGGAAGAGGAACTTGTTAAAGTTAAAAAAGGAATCTATCTTCCATGAGGTAAGGCCAGCTGTACCTTCATAGTTGATGCAGCCGTTGGAGTCCTCCTGGCCAGCCAGCAGCGTTTCTACCTCTTCCTCCTTCATCTTTTCACCTGGCGAAACAAAACACCCCCAGTTTTAGGTATAAGATGAGAGAATAATTTCCAATTCCCACCGGAAGCGACAGGCCGCGGGCTTTGGAAACTCCGATTGCAGCCTTGGAGGATGAATGCCTGTTCTTATTTCCCAGGCCCTTAGGAGGCTTTCCAATAAACTGATTTTAGGGTGATGAATGGAACGAACATTATCTCTCAGGACCCCTCCACAACCCAGGGCAGCCACAGTGGTGTCCTTACTCAGTTCCAATACTTGGCTATTTCTTCACCCCCGCAAACTCACTGTCGTGGAGGCCAACAGAAGTCGTCACTGACTTTTGATTTTTTTTTCTTTCATTTCTTTGTAGCCTTTCCCCTATTTTGATCAGGACGTGGCTTTCCTGTCACGATCTTTCCTGTACAATTGGCCCTATTAAGCCCACGGAAATGGATTTTCTTACCCAGAGTGGCAAGGACGTGGCGGAGTTCAGCACCCATAACGGTGCCGTTGCCCTCCTTGTCAAAGACGCGCAGACCCTCAACGAAATCCTCATAGCCTCCCTGGTCCTTGTTGTTGGAGATTGCTTGCATCATGGGCAGAAACTGTTCAAACTCTATCTTCTTAGCATTCATCTCTGGAAAGAAATAGCGATGTGCAAACCTAGTAACCACCCTTAAACACCAGCTCTGAGCAAGCATTCATGAGAACCTTCACATAAGTTAAATCTCAGTTGATAAAACTGCCAAACTGGCAAAATGTATGATAACAGACAATAATATGCTCTCTGCAGCCCCAGGGCCGACACTCCCTAGCTCAACACTCTTACCTATGCAGCAGTGACAACTTTGCTAACCACATTATTATTAGTTTGTAAAGATAGCGTCTCCCAACTTGCCATGGAACTGAGGATGGCATTGAATTTCCTAGCCTCCTATGTCTACTTTGATAGGGCTGAGATTACAGGTGTGTACAACCCACATGTGGCTCAACTTTTCCCTCAAATTCTTCTGCTTCACAGGTCTATGTGTGGGTCTGAATGTGTGGGCGTGCACCGCAGATTCCCCGGTGCCTGCAGAGGATGAGTAAGGCTTTGCATCCCTTGGAACTGGGGTTACTGGTTGTGTGCCACCTGATGTGGGTACTGTGGACCTGACTTGGATCCTCTGCCAGAGGAATGAATGCCTTTAACTGCTGAGCTCTCTCTGCAGGCCCTTGGCTCAACTTTTCTAACCTCTTTGTACACTGTATTCTCAACTTTAAAATAGAAGCACTTTAAAGTCTTATTGTGAGATTTAATAAACCCAGTGCATGAAAAGGTTGTTAAACTGCTTGGGACTCATTGCTTATTTAATAAATTTTATTAGTACTATGATTTACTGTATCCCATAAGTACCAGGGAAGCAATATAAAAATTTGCATAATCATACAAACACAGCAAAACCATATTGAACTTTAACTACATATGACTTCATACCCGAGATTTTGTAGAGTCTTGGGTTTCTTTAAATTGGAAGTAATTTTTAAAAAGAAGCTCATGAGGAAAGTGTGTGTGTCAAATATTGTGCAATATCCTATCCCCTTCCTAATTCCAGGCCAGATATGCTAAGAGGGACTTTCTTCAGACTCCCTGATGAGATAAAGCTTATTCACAAAAAAGTGTAAAATAGACTACCCATATATATGTATATGTATATATATGCATATGTATATATGTTTGCATGTGTATACACATCTATCTATATATGTATATATGTTTGTATGTGTTTGTATATACATACATACACACACAGATAAAATTATATACTCCCCAAATAAAAAATGTTCCTCTTCTTTCACAGAAGGAAATCTAGCCTCTTTGGGTGCTTAGTAAATGAGCACTTCCTAATGATTCTGTTAATGAAGGGCGCTTCTCAGCGAGGTCATGACGTGTGGAGGTACCGCCTAGGCTGCATTCTGACATTAGTTCCCACACTATCATCTTTCTGCATAGTTTTATTGGTCATATTTTCAGAAAAGACAGGTTGGCTTACGTAGACATATGTTTTCTTGAAATCTGTTATTTCCCTCTAACTCCCATCTCTCTTAAAGAAGAGTCACCAGTTCATTTTTAGCCATCAGGAAAAGCACAAGAGTGTTTGTGCCCCCTCAGTTTTTTCTCCCCAAAGGCAAAGACAAGCAGCCCAATTTCTATTGAGAAGCCTTCCACTTTGTGTCTTTTTTGTTTAGAGTCACAGTTTTCCAATAGGTTATCATGCTTTGCCACAAGCCACTGGGATTAAAAGCAATTTCCTTGTTCCGGACTAATGACTGGGTTTCCATATGGAATGAGTGCCTTATGTACCTCACTGATTCTTGTTCCAGGACTTACCTGGGGACAGCATGCAGGTTTTGTTTTGAAGACTTTCATGTTTTTTTGATTGGAAATAGAAAATACTCATTAAGATGTGACTCTGCCTATCCTTAGTTTAAGATGGCTGAGGTCCTTTAAAATGGTCACTGAAGCAAAGCCAGAGCACATTGGCTAAAGTCGGCAGACGTGTCTCAGAACACTGCAACTTTATTTTCACACTTGTTTTTCAAAGAATCAGCGTTCTCTAGAAAAACATCATTATGGTTATTCATGGCTTTATATGAAGTGTGTTGTATTTTAGCTATACTCGATGTACTTGTCAAAATGAAAAAAATTGTTCAGGGCCAGAGGATCAGGATGTCTGCTGTGAGATTGTGTTTCCTAGAAATGACCAGGAGGGTTCAACTGTAAACCTCAACAGTATGGCTGCCTAACAGAACCTGTCCAAGGGCAAGATCAGACATGTCAACATGGATGCGGGAAATCTTCTGGGACCCCACTTCTAGATGAAAAACTAAGAAATACTGAGAGAGGGAGATTTCATCTTTCCCAGGCATGATTCCCTAATTAATTATGAAATACCAAGGGGTCAGCCCTGATATCATATCAAGCAAGGCTACACTGACCCAAAAAGATTGTGTGTGTGTGTGTGTATCCACATATATAAAAATAACAATAAAAGAAGTTTTAGAGTGTTCAAGAATTTTTAAAATGTACTTTAGTCTTTGAAGGTATGAACTCAGAAGAAGAAAATGTGCTTATATGCCGTTTCTCATTAGCCCTTGACTCAGACACGGTGCTGAGGGTGCTGGCCTCACCGTTACACGCCATTTCTCTTCTTTCGCGGGATATTTTACCGCACACTTTCAGGTCCTTAATGGAAGTTGACTCAGTTTTTTTGATGACAGAGCTGAGGTTTTCAAGCCCAGAGGGGCATGGCTGCTGCCACCAGGAGCAAACTGAACTCTATTGTGTGGGAGTCCCTCCCCAGTCTACACCGATCCTAGAGGAACCTACCTTCATTGCTAGGGTTCCCGAGAACCTTCTTGACCTCGGCATTGGTGGGATTTGTGCCCAGAGCCCGGAGGACGTCGCCCACCTGACTCAGAGTGATCTTGCACTCTCCTGTTCTGTCGAACAGGAGAAACGCCTCCTTGAATTCTGCAAAAAGCACAAGGCGTTCAGTCACCGGTGAGCACTGGCTTTTTATTTCCCGAAACCTTCTAATTAACCCCAAGTCCTTCAAGGATTCAGTTCACACTCCTCCCTGTTTTACAATTTCCGCCAACCACCTGCTTTCTTTCCTTCTATCAAAGGATCATTGGGAAACCCTTCTGGCGCTTAATGTGGGTAATTCATTTAAAGCAGCATTTCTAGTTTTTAAGCCGCATCATTATTGATGTGGAATTAATTTTTAATTGTGGAAATTGGAGCTCCCGGTGATAGTGATTCGTATTTCCTACACCTGTGAGGGAAGCGGGAGTCACTTAAAATATTCTAATGCCTTGAGAAAGCTTAAGAGTCTCCAAATAGGCCTTCTATTAATTGGCAATGTAAATGAAGTCTCAAGCAAGCAGATTGCCAGCTGGGGCTACGGTATGTGAGTTTAATCCAAACTTTCTAAGTTTGGAGAAAAATCTACCTTTGGGGCACAAGTTGTATAGGCTATCTTTTCAACTGGTCTCTTCCAGAAATAGATTATTTATTATTATTATTATTATTATTATTATTATTATTATTATTATTATTATTATATTTTTTATATTATGGAAGTTAGAAGTGTGAGGGAAGCCTGTAAGTTTTACAGTGCTGCTTAACCACCTCAAAGTTTGATTCAGAGAGGCTCCTACTATGGTTGATTCAGATGAAAAAAATTTTTTACATCAATTTTTGTGATATGTTCATGTAACGCTGATGTAGCCCTCAAATAATTCATATGACCAAACATGTTTATAACTTAATGATATATTTTAAAATGAACATTTGATGGAGATGTTTATAATTTCCATGCAGTTATAAGAAAAATAATGCAGAAAAATGCATTTTCTCTTCTGTCTAGTTTTTTCCAATGGAGCACTCTGTGGGGCCCTAGCATGTTATTGAAACTGGGATATTTGCACAGACAGACTGAGCTGCTTATGCATGTCCACATTTGTGTGTGTGTGTGTGTGTGTGTGTGTGTGTGTGTGTGTGTGTGTGTGCACTCATGGTGCATCTCAAAGTGCTGCCTTTTCTCCCTGCGATTGCTCTGCCGGGTGTTTTATGTCCTATAATTCTGTTTCGATTAAACTGCTTCGCCTTCATAATTATCCCCATAATCATTTAGAACTATGTAACACAAAGACTGGAAAGAGGGTTACAAATGGATTTAGGAACTAGCAAAGGCATTTTAACGGAAATAAGCTAAACTTAACTGAGAGAAAAATTCTGGAAAACCTACAAGTCCTGATGGTGATTTACTGGAGTTAGTGCCAATGGCCAATGACACTGGATCAATTGATGAACAAACTTTCGGAACTGGAAACACTGTTTTTAGGCTAGGGGCAGTCTCCAACGAAACTCGCTGTCTGAAAAGATGGCTCTGTCCCACATCCCATTAACCTATCTTCCTTTCTCAGTGCCTTTTAATCTAAGATTGGACAGGGTGCACATACGCAGTTAGCTATGGACCATGTTGCTATTCCCTATCAGATCCTATGTGATCTCACCATGATCTGCCCCAATCTGGAAAAAAAAAAATTGCTTGTCCCCTGTGGTTTCATGAGTCACATACTATTTTTCATCTTTCTAAAGGTCACGTGGAACTGGACTCCTCTTGCTGCTGGCTTCAGACGCCAGGCATGGTGCTCTGAGGACTCGCAGTCACACGGCTCACATGCTGGTGTAGAAATGGGATTTTTATGGCTGTAATGGAATCGCTTTGACATTATCTTTTGGTACATTAAAGGCAGAGCCTGGAGACATAATTCTTTTAATCCTGGACTTTTAGCCCAAGGCTTAGCAATTCTTTTCAAGGTTCCAGGACTTGTGGTGAACTGCTTCCCTGACTGGCTGCATAAACCACAGCTTACCATAGCCTTACCACACCCCTTTGTTGACGCATTGTTTG
Source organism: Acomys minous (assembly GCF_964271855.1). Taxonomy (NCBI): domain Eukaryota; kingdom Metazoa; phylum Chordata; class Mammalia; order Rodentia; family Muridae; genus Acomys; species Acomys minous. The sequence goes on along the minus strand of NC_140486.1, from coordinate 107,311,560 downwards.
TGGTCTTTACTGAACCTCAAGAGCAGAGTGAAGTTGTCCCCACAGACAACAACAGTGCAGGCAAAGCTTAACGGGTTTTCCTATTTGACCTTTAAGACTGTGTCATCTGATCTTTTGCCCAGAACCCACAGTTTCTGAAATATCTAATGAGATTGATTATTCTTCACCTGCCATCTAATGGTGGTTTTGAAGACTTAAACATGGCCAGAGAGATTTAAAATTCAGACTTTAACATTTTATAACTTAAAAGTCAATTAATGTTTTTTTTTTAAAGTAGCCGCATGTAGCTGGTGGTCATGCTAACAGAGAGCACAAGACCTAAACCTTCAAATTGCTATAACTATCTCCACCTTTTCCCCTTTCCTTCAATCCAAATCAAATAGTATGAACACTGTTTGTCATTCATTAAGCAAGGAAGCAAGTTCAAGTGGTCTTGATTCATCCTGAAAGCATGGACTTTCTACTTAGTCTAATAAGTTTACATTTGTTTTTCTGACACAAAGCCAATGCACCAATGTTTACTCAATTCTGTGGCTAAAACCTGTTTTCAGTATTGGGCAATGAGTCTCACACTCAGCACTAAATGCATTTGTCTCAGCAAGGGGCTTTGAGTCTTTCATTGTTTGATTCAGCAATAGTTTGGCAGCCACGGTGGTATTGTAAATCAGAAATTATAGAGCACTGCATGGCTGGGGCTGATGATGTAGCTACATCACCAATTAAAAGTATATGTAAACAAATGAGAACCGTCATTTCCTTAAGACAAATCCTTTATAGTATATCTTTAAATGATGTTAAGTTATGCAATCATCTAAACATCAGTTCTCATCGTGACTCCTTTGGGGGTCAAAATTTCCTTTCATCGGAGTCACACATCAGATACCCTCTACATCAGATATTTACACTATGATTCATAACAGTAGCAAAATTACAGTTATGAAGTAACAACAAAAATACTTTTATGGTTGGGAGTCACCACAATGCGATACATTGTATTAAAGGAGGGTCACAGCATTAGGAAGGTTGAGAACCACTTACTTAAACTACACGAGGCCACCAACCATGGGAGTTTGTGTTATAGGAAATAACCTTTTGTTTTAAACTGATACCCAGACAGCACCATGGTTACCATGACCCTGGAAGAGACTGAACAATGTGGAAGCCTTTAGGTGGAGAACTGTTACTAATAACCCACAATTATTTTATTGTCTATTTTGTAATACAGTATACGTTCTTATGGCCAGTCACCTAACTTATATGACATCACATAACTAAACCGTTTCTGTCTCTCCTTTCTGTAAATACATTTTGCTTAGTTCATGTACATATTGTGATGATTTCCCCCCACATAACATTTCTCCTCTAAACTTCCTAATCTAAAAATTGAGATTGTTTAGGATACTGGGCCCTGTTGAATCCAAAGACACAAAGAGGACAAAGTTCAAGTGTTATGGAAGCTCTTTGAGATCTCTTCAATCTTGAAAGGTTTTGGACTCATTGATACTCTCAGTTCGTGAAAGGACTTTCTAGTCGCTTTGAATTCATGCGAGCTTATGATACTATTACTAATTCTTTGGTCATTGAGGAAGAAAAGACCTTTCACCTCTGCAGCTCCCTGTCAATATCTCTTAAAGAAGTGCTGGGCCAGGACCCGTCTCTGTCTATGAAGCCACAGAAACTGGACAGGCTTGATCATTAGGGAGGCTTTTATAGTCAGCTTTATTTTTCAGATTGAATGCTTCAGACTTGTCAGATCTCTCTCTCTCTCTCTCTCTCTCTCTCTCTCTCTCTCTCTCTCTCTCTCTCTCCCTCTCTCTCGGGTTTTGATTAGTAAATTAGATTTTTTAAAAAATGTGAATATATCATGTATGATCTTTCCTATTGTATCAAGTTTCATCTTCTTTAGAAATGAGTGGCTATGAGGACTTATTTATATTCTGTCTTTTATTGCCTTAGATCTTTGATTACTGACTATAACCAAGGGTTTCAGTTATACAGGTTTATATTTAGAGGGATTGAGAGCAATTTATATTTAGAATAGCAGCACCAGTGTGGTTAATTAGGCAGCACTTAGCTAGTCCCAAAGGAGCTGGCTTTCTCACTGGCTGCCTCAGTGAGTCTGCCCATACCAACGGCTACAGCTTTTAAACTTACCTTCCTGCTGTTCCTTAGAGAACTCGATCTGTTAGAAAGAAATTAATCTTAAGAAAATATCTTAACCAGAAAAGAGCATCCTGATTTATAGACGCATCCAGCTCCTTCCCTGAATTCTCTTCTAAACGAGCTCCCGAAATCGGCCCGTTTTTTTCTGAGTTCAGGCATGGTGTGGATACCAAGAGTTTGAGCCACAAAGTAGCATGCTATGGAGTTAAGGAGCATCTCAGAGACAGGCAGAGCTCTGTCTGAGGCAGAGAAGCTCAGATCACTTACCTGCAATCTGGTCAGCGCTGAAGGACTGCAGTCAGTGGCAAGGGAGAGAGAGAAACAAAGGTCTTTCAAATGCATTGACAGAAGGAGGGCTCTCTGTTCTGAGGCCTTTAGGAAACCCCATGTGGGTGGCATAGCACAGGAAGGCTGCGTGAGGGCAATTTTGAACCTAGGAGCATACAATCTACTGCAAAAGATAATTAGGAAATCTTTCCCCTATATGTTAATGATGTAAAGATATTAAAAAATGCTGAACTGAACACTTCCTAGAATGCCAAAGTGGTCTATATTTAGCATATGTCCGTCTGATAAGATATACATTTAAAACTGCAAATAAAATTGCATACAAAAACCACCTTAAGTCTTTCTGTTTAATTAACATATTTTTATATTAGTATAGGAAACTGAAGAATCAGATGCAGTTTGCTTAACTTCAGGTATCAGTTGTCATTTGGATTCTATTCTATTTAAAGCATACTATTTCACTATGTTTGCACTTTTTTCTTCTTCTTCTAAATTTAGATAAATCTTACGTGATATATCAAAAGGTGGTGAAGAGCGAACAACTGCTCTGGGGAGGAAGATGAATTTCTCCATCTGGTGCAATAGTTTGAAGTCCCTTCTTCTATCTTCATCATAGCTCGTGGAAACCGATATTAGGCTCCAAAAACCTTGTGCTAAATAGGCTCTGCCCTCCATCCTACTCCTTGTCTGCCTGTCTTCTCAGTGTGCTCCTGTTGCCCAACTATATCCTCCTGTAAGTGACATGTCATTTTCCTGTAGGACCCACCATGATGGAGTTCTGGGCTGCAGACCAGCAGTGGGGCTGAAGCGTTAACTGAAGGCAGCTCCGGTCCCTGAGTGGAGTCTCGCTTCTCTGTGGCTTCCTTTTATTTCTGGGCAAACTGACCTCATACGTAGCATCAGATTTCACGGGGCCAGTTGTCCCTCCTCCTGGAGAAGTTCCTTAGCTTTCTTAGGGCAAAGAGAAAGAGGGACATGTACCCTAGGGCTATATTTAGAAAACGAGCATCTAGAAGTGAACAGCCCTGGTGGGACCGAAGCCTGTCAGTACTTTTATGGTCTCTGTCTCTGAGATGTTCGCCGCGACATCTTCCTTAAGATGTTTCTCTGCTCGTGGAAAACTTGGGATTCACCTAGCCTCCGGCTTCCGATGGATAATTATGGACTTTACGAGTGTCTAGTCAGCAAGTCTGGGTATTAACAGAGCCTCTTGGATGCAACTGGGTTGAGGTTTCAAATCGTAACTGGTATAGGGAAGCAACACTCCCCAAAGCTCTGCCCCTTATGGCAAAGTTCTGAGGTCCTGAAAAGGCATTGCATCCTCTGTGTATCTCATAGGATACACCCACACAGCAATCCGACCAGGCTCCCAAGTCTCCATTAAAGACTATGCTTTTGCAAGCAGTATTTGCAGGAGTATAATCTAAGCAAAAAAGTGGTTTGGGGTTCTGCTTTCTACCTTTCTCCTTCATCTCCTGACATTAGGTTTGACTATGTCCGTCCACCCCGATTTTCTTTTTAGAGATTGACTATTCATGCATTTTTATTTCGGAAATTCTTAGCAAGCGAGAAAACCGACACATCAGTTTCCTATTCTTTTTTCGTTCCTAGATTCTTACCAAAATCAAGTTGCCCTTTCCAACACTTTGTGGCTTAGTCTGCAGACCGAGAGTAAAGTAACCTAAAGTGGAGCTCAGGGGTGCTAAGTAGTACTTCCGCGTTTCACAGGCGCTTAGGGGAGTTGCCGGCAATGGGCTTTTATAGCGGCTTATCTGAGAATGGGGAAGCTAGAATGAAAGTCTTTGGGAAAAGAGCAGGCCCGGTGTGTTCACTGGAGTTCAGACACGACGGTTACCGCTCTCCACACATCTCAAGTAGCTCAAGGGAATAAAGGAAGTGTGAGACGAATTGTGACTTCTGCAACTGTCCTTAAGGTAGACGTTCATAAAAAGCATGAAGTGTGTCCTGCTAGGAAGATGAATATTTTGAACTTATCCTCTTTCTATTCCAGAAGAAAGAAACAGCTAAACACATACCACTTCTTCAAAAATATGTAACTAGGTGCACATACGAAAATACCACAGGGTGTGTAATAAAATAAATGTATAAAAAATAAACAAATAAATCCAGAACTTGAAGAAAAAAAAAAAAAGAAAATACCACAGTGATACTCTTTATTCTGCATAATTATTAGATGCTGATAAAAATGTTAAAAATATCTATCACTTTTGGACCAAAGTTTACAACTGTGTAAAAAAAACCCTTACAAGATCTTGAGTCTCCAAATGAAGAATGATAAAATATTTTTAAGTTAGTAGCACCTACGTAAATATGTCTTTTTTTAAACCAGACTGATATTTTTAAAAGTTACTGCAGAATGATAGTTAACAGAAAAATTAATACTGCTTTGAGTCAGTAAATGAACCTTTGTAATTATATTTTTGTATTTGTAGCACTAAATTCGATGTAATTGTATCTATGTATTTGTGCCACTAAATCCAAATTGTCTAATTATTATTGAGAGTTAGTATACATCTTTAGTGAGGTTAATAACTAAATATTACCTCAGAGTTGCACATAATGATAATATTTGTAGTTTGTCTTTTTCAGATGGAAAAAATGTGGCCTTACATACATATGAAACAAGGTCAGTTTGTATAAAAACTTGTGGGAAAACTGGGAAGTCAGCACAAACCTTAAACTTATTTGCTTTATTTATGAATAAGCTTTTAAAAAACCAGTCAGCTATTATACTAAGGTTTGTTGTTACTATTAAAATAGAAGCTGTAAAGTGGTAGAAAACAGTTAAATTATTTCACCCTAGTTTTCCCCTATATCTTTATCATATCAACAATAAAATTTTAGATTAAAAAAAAAACTACTGAAAAACAAAATATAAACTTAAATGTATTAATTGACACAAGAAAGAATAAACCATAGTTAAGTCCAGAGAGGGAAATAAACTTTAAATGTTAGATTGATCTTATATGCTGAAGAATAAGTGAGAAATGCAACCTATCTCTCCTGCCCACTTTCAGAACGACAAACTCCTTGCTATAGGAGGAGGTATCGTCAGCTCTTGCAGCAAATGCATGTTCTGGTTACACAGAGATCGTAGATTGGTGTGTTTCATGGCTGGCTGTAAGTCTTTTCTGTCTGGCATGCAGCCCACTGTGCTCTCCTCCTGTCATGTTAGACAATCTCCTCAGCTTTGGTAAGACCCACCTCCCCCTTTCCCAAAGAATGCTTCCTTCCCTGTGTGTCACCTGGCTCCCTTTCCCCACAGCAAACTAGTCAGCCTTCCTGCTGAATCCCTGGATGTGAATCCAGATGTGTTTTAACACTACATCTCTCCCCAGAGCATTTGCCTTGCACTTAGTCTGTCACTGCTCTGTAGGTACCACCACCACGCCCCGCCCCCATCCACCAGGTGCTTAGTAAGTAAACTTGGCATTTAATTAAAGCCGCTAGACTGTTCAGACTCAGAAATCCAGGGTGCTATGGATGTAGACCCAAGTTCTCCTTCCCAATAGAAGTTTCTCCTTTAGAGTACTGTATCCTCAGAGGTCAGAAACTTTATCTGTTCTTTTAAAAAGTTTACATTTCAGAAAAAGATACGTATATTCTAGTCAGCATCTCCAGCACCTGGAACTGGCCAGCACAAAATAGGCACACTCATTTAAAGCTTGTTAATATTTGTATGTCTAGCATTTCCCTTTAGATTTTATACAAATTAGACCAGAGTTCTAATTTGTCAATCTTTCAACTTCTTTGTAAAGACATCGTGATTATCTTAACCTACGTCTTTATCTTACACGGTGAGTAAAAGGCCAAGATCCACAGCGCTATGACTCCTCCATTTGCATTTGGTGCTGAGTTTAGGTAAGTAGCAATGTGTAAGACACGTGCTACTAAGAAGAATTTTTCCTGTGGTGATGATAGACTTTTCCACTTTGAGAATCATCTTTCTTGCTCGTAATCACGGTGGTTGGGGCACTGACTACAGACACATTTTTGGGCGTCCAGAAGGAATTGCTTTATGGGTCAAAATATTGCAATGCAGTTAAACAAAATGTAGAATTGATATATGTTAAATTTTAGTATCTTCAAAGAAGAAGAGCTTTAATTAAAGACAGTGTGGGAAATGTATGGTATTGAATACTAAGGAATGCCCTAAGAAGGCACATGGACTACAATGATCAAAGATCTTCCTATTTCAGGGGATGAGCAGCTGCCAATAGTGGCACTAAGAAAAGAAACTGCTGTAACCGAGCCAGTTTCCAATCAAGAGAACATTGCTGGATATTCTCCGCCTTCTTGCCTTGCAGAGCGATCAGAGTTAGATATATATAAAACTTTAAGAAAATAATTAAACTAATTGCAGAGGTGTTTTATTTTAGCATCTACTATAAAAGGCCATGAGAAGTAATATTTGAAACCCTTAGATTGGTCTGCCCCATTATAAGTCACTTAATGTTATAGGAAAGAAATGTCTCTCCTTACACTTCTCAACTCAATAAAAGAGCATTTAGGAAGCTTATTAAAATGCTATAATATTATATGAAATGAGAGCAATGGGAACATGGCCTAAGAGCCATGGTACCTTGGGTACATTGATCTGAGAGAGACTGGCCTGGTAAGGCTATGGTCAGCAGGCCTAGACCGGTCATCTGAATTCTGTCACCCGAGCACAAAACTGTACAGTTAAAAATAGCTCGGATCACATCTGCAGGAGCCAGTAGAGACCTAAGCGAATTTTGATACAAGTTACAAAATGTGATCCAAGTTCTATTCCTTTCCAGTTTTCTCTCTTATCTTTTCAGTTAATAATTGAGAAATAAATTTACAATTTTTTGAGAGCTGTATCTTTTTTTGTACATTTACTTATTTGCATGTCATTTCTTAAATATTAAAAATATGTTTTTATTCCTTCCCTTTTAAATTTTATGATGTAAGCAATTAAAAAGTATTGTACATGCTAAGAAATCATAATTATGTTTTTCCCCACTTGTCTAGAGTAACAGTTCCTTTTGGGACAGCTATGATAAATGAATACTATATTCTTTTAGAGACTTTGATAGAATACATGGATGTCCTATTCTGGATGTCATGACAAATCATGTGCATTTTGATTTAAATAACTTCTCTAGATTATTTTTTCCAGATTACACGATAAAATTTTGTGTGATATCTTGGGTTGCTTACAGGCCTAATATATTTTGAATTTTCCATCCTTTCTTTACATGTCTATACTGTAGGACCTACCTCAACTTACTTTCTGGAAAAGGACAAAATATCTGAAAAACCCAGTTGCTATTATGATAATCATGGCAATATTGAAAGTTTTATTAAAGTTTTATGAGCAGGAGATATTATACTGTTGGGTGCTTGGTAGTTAAGAACCAGCTCACTCTCAAAGACAGAAGGAAAAATGCCTGTGCTGGGGAAAACCTGCCCTCCCCAGCCTCAAGCCACGATTACTAGTTTCTGACTAGAGCAATTGGCTTTATCACCCACATGATTTAAAACTTAACTAGTATATTCTGCAGCCATTGATACTTTCACACTGTAGGTTTTGCTGTCAAGATTCTGGTTTGGGGCGGAAAAACGAACTAGAAACACTGATGAAGAAGTAAAGTTGAGAATATCCTATATTCATACGAAAGGCGTTTCAGTCCGAAGAAGAAGAAAGTGCTCTCTCAGCAGACTAAATATAACGCTCTCCACAATTCCCGTGAGTCAGATGGCGCTTAATGCTGCACAGTTATGGAACAACTTGTGAAGACAGCGTGCTAGGGGCTTCATGTGCAGCCCTTGAAATGCCAAGGGCTCGGCTTGCACAGGTTTACTTTTCTTTAAATGAAAAGCAGTGTCCACTTTTTAGTTGGTGAAGACATCTCTTTCTTTGCAAGCTGTGCTATAATTTGCAAAGACCCTTTTCAGTTACACACACCTCAAACTGTCACCACGGGGAGGCTTACAAAATACCCTCCTGTGTTTTCCACTTCTCTTGCACAGGCTTCGTTCTCTCACAGTATAGACAAGGAAAGGACTAAAGACATTATTGACACTGACTCATGGGCTTAAATATTGTTTTTTTTTTTTTTATTTCTTCCCCAAGATATATTGTTTTCACGCATTTTTTTTTTAAAATTAGAGATTGGCTGTATGTGTTTACCTCGTGCTTTCCCCTCAAATGATGTTAAGGCTAATATTTAATTGCATTGTATATGTGACATTGCATTTCTGCTTGTCACTACAAAGAATGCTAGTTAAATTAGCATGTTTATTTACAAGCAAATAGAGGTCTCTTCTCAGAAGATCAACTTGATGATGGCAGCTTTAAAGATTAGATTTGGTATGCCAGAGTGTTTAATAAGACAAAGCAACAATTGTTTTAAAATTCAACACTCTAGTACACGTGGAAGTATTTTTATATCCATTTCGGTTTATAACTTTTCACAGGAAGTTGGGGCAACGTGAACAAGACTTCTTTGAAGTGCCTGAAATTTCATCCTCCGTCTATAAAAAAGAATGCCTGACTCCACAACAGCAGGTGGTAGGAGAAGCTGCGGAAAACTGGAGACTCCACAGAACTGCTAAGGTCAGTCTTGCAGAGCCCGCTCTGCAGCGGGTCTCTCACGCCCTCTCCTGGCTGCGTAGGACTGTGCAGGATAATAAATATAGCTCTAGGCCTGCCGCACCCGCTCTGCTCCCCAACACCTCCTTTTGTGTTCCAACTAAAAGCAGCGAATTTTAGAAAACAGAGGTAGCTGAATGTTCCACAAAGTTTATTATAGATTTACCCTGGTGGTTAAGTCTTAGGAGAACCACTTAGGTAGTGATTTGATGATGGGCCTCATTGTGGGCTCAGTTTCCTCCTTGGGACATCCAACTTACTCATTAAATTGAACATTTAAGTCTTTCCAAGTCCTTGGTCAGTTACTGTTTGGAGATTCGTATTTGGTAGAATTTCTGTCAATGCATTCGTTACCATTACTGTTTTTGTGATATTGCCTGCAGTATCTAGTCAGGAATGACCGGATTGTGGCATAAATACAATGCAAATTAAAATTTAAGCAGCACATTTTGAGATACGACAAAAGTCTCCACCTCACAGCAATCCTGGCTTATTGGCCAACACATGCACCATGCAAAAAATTCACCATGCAAAACAATATTAAAGATCTCTTACAACCCTGGCACGTGGTGCTCTCAGTACTTATTTGCTTTTACCATTTTTCTTGGTTGCAACTAATATTCTTTTTTTTTTATTTACACCCACAATGATAATGGTGGTTCTAATTCCTATGTGATCCAGAGAGGCAGTGTTATTCTAGGCCTGGGGATTTGTCCCTGGAAATACCAGTTCTCTAAAGGGAAAGAGAGCTGAGACCTACCAAGAACAGTAATATTAATGTTCAAATGTCAGTGGAACCTGGTGAAAACCACCACTCACAAAAATGTCTATAGGCATAGGACATCAGGTGGGCATTTGCGCAGAGGCTCAGAGTTTTATGTCAGGAAGAACTGAAGAAGCATTCTAAATAAATAGCTAACAAACCAGAAAGTCAGATTGAAAAAGCACAGTTAAGCCAACTAATAAAAATATCCACGATTGTTCAGAGTTTATGGAGAATTGAATATGTAGCTATTAAATGTGGTATATATTACAGTGGACCATGGTCTTGGGAAAAGTTCTGAGGAATGAATTTAATTACTGCTGTGTCTTACTCCAGCTTTGCCCACAGTTTAAAGGATAGTTAGATTTCTAATCTTACAGGATTTATGAAATAAATCTTTTTTTTTCAAGACAGGGTTTCTCTGTGTAGTCCTGGCTGTCCTGGCCTCACTTTGTAGACTCACATCAATCTACCTGCCTTTGCCTCCAGAGTACTGGGATTAAAGGTGTGCGCCACTACTCCAGGCAAAATAAATCTTATAGTCCAGTTAAGTTCTGTTCCTTACAGACTTTTCAGAAAGTTAATGAATATGTATATGGATATGTTCATCTTCTCTGCTTGAAAAAATTTGTAACTTATATGAGGAAATACATGTAGAAACATCAAGTGATTAAAAGCATCACATAGGAAATGCCGTAATGGACCTTCTAATTTGCCCTGTTACCTACTGGGGTAAAATGAAATATTATAAAGCACTCAAGTCCCATGCTATTCCTTGGCTTTGCTAAAGCACTTCCAAATATGTACTGACTTCATATTGGTGAGAGAAAAATCATTGAAGGAATTTGCATTCCTTTACATAAATGAGACAGCGTCAGGTCCTTCCTTTCTCTCTCTGTCCATTAGGAATGGTCCTCTTGGAGGAAGCAGAAGGTTTCTTCCATTTCTTCAAGATTTATTTGACGTGTGTGTGTATGTGTGTGTGTGTGTGTGTGTGTTCCTCCTCCAAATATAGTCTATCTCTTGTTTTGCAATGAAAAAACTGAAAGTGGGGCATATTGCATTCATATAAGCCAGAGGACTTTCTAAATTTTTCTTGACTGTACCAGCAAAAATGGAAGGCTAAAGCAGTGTCAGGATTCAGAGACCCATGTTTCTTGTCTGATGTCTGGGAAAGTGATCTTCTTAGTCCCTGCATTAAAAAACTGATATTAATGGAAGCTTATCCATTCCCTTTCTCATGCATTATTTCTCTGGGTAGAAAAAAACCTGCTTTCATTAGCTGGATACTGCTTTTTTGTTGTTGTTGCTGTTTTATTTTGTTTCGCTTGTTAGTTTCTTTTTCTTAAGACAGCACATTTTCTTTCCTTTTGGAAGCTTAGCCCAGAAATACAGGGATGATATTGTCTTATGAATCACAACAAATATATGAAAAACGCCTTTGACACTGAGTTATAGTCCTAAGGCCATTAAAGAGTGGAGCACTAGAGAATCAAGGAGGACTATGGGGGTTGTAGTCACACTTGCACAATGAAGTCAGTGTGCATCTGTAAAGACGTCAACTGTGGTTGCTGAGGACAAAAGATTTGGTTTCTTCTTAAGGAGCTAGCCGTATGCTTCTTGTCCTCAAAGCCAAACATTTTCAGAAGGTCCAAAATGCATTTTTCTAAACGACCATCCATTAGTAATGCTATATCCTGTGACCAACTATGTTTTTTCAAATATAACTTAAGGTGCAGACAGAGATTAAACATTTGTGATATTCTTGTGGTTTTGAAACAAGTTCCATTTCATATTTAACTGGACTGTTATAAAAATCACAACTATATTTGATTTCATCGCATAAACCCAAGTGCGTTCTGATTCAGGATTACTTTAGAAGTCTTTAAACTGCCATGATTATATCAAGATAGTCAATGGAGTGTTTGTGTGTAGGTCAGCACTGCTGCTTTCTTATGCAGAGTTAAGCTGGAAACTTCAGATGTACTACGTACGTACAGGATCCTTGGCTTGCACGGAGGGCTCACCTCATGAGCACTTTGACTCTGTACTTTTCCATATAAGGCAGGGTTCCTTAGAGGAAGCTTTTCAGCCTGCCATGTGGACCAACCTAAGCCCAGTTAACCAGGAGACAGTGCATAGATAGCTACCACACCGCCAAGAGGTGACAGACAGGGACAGGGACATGCATTCGTCAATTCCCAAAAGCAGGTCATCTTTTCCGAAGCTGAAAACTTGGTTCACAGCAAAGTGGTCACACACAAAAAATCAGTCACATTCCCCTTAGTTCAAGATCAGTATGGAAAAGTCTCAACACACATCAGCAGCTGTAGAGATGATATACGTATAAACATACGATATATATTGTATTAGTTTTACTTAGAAGGTGCTCACAAATTCTGAATTAAGTGCTCCATATAAACAAACACGATGATAGTTGTAGTCACTGAAGTACCAGAGTGTGCAATTTTCTGCACTGAGAATCTCCCTGAGTCTTGTATGACATTTTATTAAGCAAATTAGAAGAGGGAATTAACTTGAAGTGCAAAGAAAAAAATATTTTTTTTTCCAGATGAAATAAAACAGCTGCCAAATAGATGTGTCCAAGACAACTGGGTTAGAAGCTGTCTTTAAGTCTCTGGAAAATAGCAGAGGCTAAACGTTTTTTATGATACAGTTTTAGAATCAGAGATCTAATTTCCACGGAGATTTTCTTTTAAAGTCCACTCTAACTATTTGTAAAGATTTGTGTATTTCCCCTAAAGTTGCACTTTGGCAACTTCAGGGGAAAAATGGAAAACAGAACCAGCTAAGATTGACCCACAAGAGCGAGCACAGAGCTCATATGTAATACCCTCTCTTATTAGTGTCACTGGAATTGTATAGAAGATTCCCGGCTTCCGAAGCACACCGGTTCACTTAGTAACGCCATTCCTTTTAATGGAAAATAGAACTCTGCACAAATTCCTTGAGTGTTTAGTTCTTTAGTGTTGAAAGATGTTTCAGTGACCAAAACAATTCACCTGTTCAGTTTACCTTAATAGCAGACAGATCAATTTTTTCTTCTTTCTTGGCTGGGGCGGGGGCCGGGGCCGGGGCTGGAGCCGGGGCGGCAGCTGCAGCGGGCTTCTTGACGTCTTTCTTTGGTGCCATTTGGATGAAAAGGATGGGTTAATAAAAAGAAAGCTCTCCTGCAGAGGAAACCTGTCAAAGTGACACTTGGAAGAGCAGTGGTGGCTCGCTTGACCTGCAGCCCAGCGTCTGGAGGGTGGACCCGGGGTGTTGAATGGTATAAGGGCATGCATATATATTTCACTTAGTGCCTAACAGAACCTTGACACACGCTGTTGGATTGGACGGTTCGCTTGTCCAGGGGGGTGGCATTCCGGCTCAGACTATAAATGGAATCTAAAGGGTCAGGGCTTCCTCAAGTTTTTTAAACGCCTCTTGCTCCCCCCGCCCTTCTTCTCTACCTCCCGTCTATAAAGGAGAAAGAAGGCTAACAAAGCCAGCCGCAGATGGTTTGGCGACAGCAGGTGGATGTACCTTTTTCTTCATAGAATTACAGTCCTGTTGAAGCTGTAAATCTTTTTTTTTTTTTCCAACTTAAGAAACTTTACCGGATTCAGTTTCAACTTGGAATTTTGGCAGAGGCCGTTACCAACTTTCATCCAGCTTCTTCCCCGCTCCTGCCCCTCCCTCCTTGGCCATGATTTGCAAGAAAATGTTGGTCAGCAGAGAGGTCATTGGTAGTGTTCAAAAATAAAAAGCAGACGTATAAGGAAACTCCATCAAGTCTTAAAGTGGTTTCCTTTCTAGGGAGTATAGTCTCTGCCTCCTTTTGCACCCCTCTCTGTGTGTCCGTGTCTACCCTAAAGAAAAATAATTTAAAAATTATTTTTAATAATATGATTTTCTGTACAATTTAATGAAGAATAATAGTAAATTAGTTTTCATTCAGAGTGTGCATTTAGCCATGCTGCTTTCTAGATGACATAAAATGGAATTATTTATCACCTGAATCTTTTATCGACGCTAGAGGGACAAACACATTTTTAGAAAAATAAAGAAAAGGATTTTAATTGTCAATACTGTTTATGTTTTGCTAGAAACTTGGTATGTGCTTTTTCTTACTTTCGCCCTTGGTTTTTAGCTGGCAAGGTTGCCATTCTGGTCTATACAGTGAGTTCCAGGACAGCATGAGTTACATAGAGAGACCCTGTCTTGAAAACAAGCAAACAAGCAAGCTAACAAACAAATTTATGAAAACCAGTGCATATAAATTTGTACGTGACAAATCCTACCAGAGAGTGTATTAGAATTATATTACTGCCTAGTGTCATCCTCACTTTTGTTGTTTAACTTGCCTGAAATTTAATTGAGTACTTAAATAATAAGAAGAATATTAATATTATTATTGTGTGTATGCTTGCATGACGCACATTTGTGGGTGCGGCTTGCATGTGCATGTCAGAGGGCACCTCTGTGGAGTTGCCTCTCCCACATTAATGTGGGGGTTCTGGAGTGGAACACAGGTCATCAGGTTTGTTCGACTAACACTAACCACTGAACACTGGCCTTGGAAATAGTTGTCAGAAAAACAAAACAGTAATCAGTTGAGAGTCTTAGGTAAACTTATTTATATACCATACACGAATATATTATGTATACACATATATGTATATAAATGTGTGTGTATGTATGTCTTAATTATCACATATAGTTGTGGTTAAATACAGCAGTTTGTTCTGGTTTGATAAAAGTCTTCTCCATGCATTGTAACCAACAGAGATTAAGACTCTCACACTGTTAGTCTGGGGTGGTGGTGGTGGTGCACCCCTTCAATCCCAGCACTTGGGAGGCAGAAGCAAGTGGATCTCTTCAAGTTCAAGGCTCATCTGGTCTACAGAGTGAGTTCCCTGACAGCTAGGGCTACACAGAGAAAACCAGTCTTGAAAAACCAAACACCAAACAAAACAAGCCCCCAAAACCTCCTCATAATGCCAATAATTCATCTGTTAACAAATGATCTACCACCAAGTGGCCTCCGTAGCTCAGGCACTGGTCTGATTTACTGGATTCTCTTGCCGGTATACAGTCAATACAATCATTACATTTCCATCTCAGGACAAACACCTTTGAAATAATCCTAAATTAAATTACTTTTAAACTGGTACAAACAAACAAACACCATATATATGAATGAACTATCAAGTATTGTTCCCATACATATTTACACTGTGTAAATAAGCTAAACACATCTATTCCTTAAATGATCATCACTTCCTTATGGTGAAAATATTCAAAATCTCTCTCTCTCTCTCTCTCTCTCTCTCTCTCTCTCTCTCTCTCTCTCTTTTTTGGTTTTGAGTGCTCTGACCACACTGCCCCAATCTGTGGCTGTCCTACTGTGTACCCACACACTAGGTCTGACCCCTCTGTCTGTAGTCTGGTGGTAACCTTCTATTCTCAACTTTAATTGGACTCTCTCTCTCTCTCTCTCTCTCTCTCTCTCTCTCTCTCTCTCTCTCTCTCTCTGTGTGTGTGTGTGTGTGTGTGTGTGTGTGTGTGTGTTGAGACAAGGCCTTGCCATATAGTCCAGGCTGGCATTCAGATTGCAGTGATCAAGTTGCTCAGATTCCCACACCTGTTGGGATGACAATTGTATATAACTGCACTTAGCTCAGATCAACATAGTTTGATTTTTAAAAAATATACAATTTATATGTTCATTGGTGTTTTGCCTGCATGTATGTCTGTGTGAGGGTATCATAAGCCCCAGAACTGGAGTTACAGTCACATTTGAGTTGCCATATGGGTGCTGGGAATTGAACCCAGGTCCTCTGGAAGAGCAGACAGTACTTTTAGCCACTGAGCCATCTCTCCAGCCCCAAGATCAACCTACTTTGTATTCATTGTGAGACTACTCAACACCAGCTGCTCTGGCTTGTGGAGAATGCTTTTACAGCTCTCTCCTGGATGTTCTTCTTACCACAGACTCTTGATCACCTACATTTAGATGCTGATAAGTTTTTCTTACATACAAGGCAGCCATAGGAATCTGAATTTTTTTTATCTAAGTGTATGGCTTCTAAATAATTAGAATATAATTAAAATAATACTGTTTATGCTAGAATCACCACTTTTACAAATAGCAGAGAACTGTCCACTGGTTTGTTTTTCTTTGGGATTTTCTACAGTAAGTATGCTCTTTTAATTATGTCACTGTTCACAGCTTATATCACTTTGCATACAGAAAGCGCTTACAATGTTGAAAATGTTGGTGGACAAGGGAGCTTTACTGTTTCCGAGAAAAAAAAAAAGGGATTCTTTTTATATCCAAGTGAAAAACAGAAACAACAAATATATGGTAATCTTTATGTTTTGTTAACTCATCCAAATTGTTTGAGATTAGTAATGACAACCAATAGTAACAATTTCTGTACTAAGACCTTGAATGCTTAAAATTGGAATCAGGGACCTTATTTTCATAACTAAGCAAGTGGCTTGTGATTGCTATGTATCTGAGTCCTTTTGTGTTACCAAATATATATTACAGATTTGTAGATTCATAGAGAATAATGTGTAGCTGTGACTTTTTCTTCTTGAAATCACAGATAAAGAGTTCCTCCTATGGGGCTAGAGAGATGGCTCAGAGGTTAAGAGCACTGGCTGATGCCAACGCACAAGGCCAGTGAGATTGTTCAGTGGTTAATATTTGGCGTGCGAGTCTTCCATACCCAGAATCCATGTTACAGTGGTAGAAGAGGACGAACTCCACAGAGTTGTTCTCTGGCATCCACAAGCAAGCTGTGCCCACAAATGTGCGTCTCACACACACACACACACACACACACACACACACACACACACACATACACACACACACACACACACACAGCCAGCCAGGCCATGATGAAGTCAAGCTGACATTTGTTTTTAAAACTCCCAAGGAGACTTACTAATATAAGATGTTCAGACTGGAGAACCCAGTAGGATGCATGGGAATCCCCTAAATTGTATTCTTAATCCTTTTCTTAATTTATCCCCAAATAAAATGTTTATATGTGTGTGTATATATATACACACACACACACATATTACCCTCACCTTTGGTTTTTTGAGACAGGGTTTCTCTGTGTAACAGCCCTTGCTGTCCTGGAACTCTTTGTAGACCAGACTGGCCTTGAACTCACAGAGATCCACCTGCCTCTGCCTCCCAAATGCTGGGATTAAAGGCAGGAGCAGGAGCCATCATGCCCAGCCAAAGATATATATATATATATATTAAAGTAACACAAACACAGAAAAATTTTCTGAACAAAAAGAAAGAGGAAGGAAGAGATAAAGAAAGAAGTACATCATTTCATTTCTACTTGGTAACTTTTCTTTCTGTATTTGATTAGGTTTAAGGTATACTTTTAAATTGATATACAAGCCAGGCTTCTCATTCTCTGAGGAGAAAGGAAGGGGGGTGGGGGAGGTGAGGTGAGAGGGAGGGACTGGGAGGAGAGGAGGGTGGGAAAGCTGTGATCCGGATGTAAAGTAAATAAATAAGTTAATTAATGAAAGAATTTAGAATAACTTAAATATACAACTAAAAAAATAGTTCTATTGGACCAATATGTATATTTGTCATTTGAGTATTATTAGTGACACACGGAAATCAGTTTATGGAAAAATAATTTAGAGGCATTTACAAATTGTAGTGCTGGATTACATATGGTAATCAGAATTAGAATGGAATTTCTCTATGGACCTGACTTGCTGCGAGGGAGGGCGTGGATAAGGGAACAGCTGAGGATTCCTGTTCTCAGTGGCAGCTGATGACTGCCGAGACCTTCCAAGTGTTCCTTATGTGTGACTGTACCATTTGCTGTGCAACTTGGTTTTTCTTTTTCTTTTTCTTTTTTTTTTTTAGGTGCTCACCAAAGCTCAGGGAAATGACACTTGAAGATGGCAAAGACACCATGGCTTACCACATGGTTAAGTTCTGCCACATGCTAATCCATTTCTTATTTGATTCAGACAGATACTTTGTATTCTTTTTTGAAACTCTTGGGCTTAGGCACTGAAACAACCGACATTTCTCTTTTTTCCCCTGGATTATATGACAGCCTTGGATACACAGCCACTGAGCAGGAAACAGCTGTAACTTATACACACTTCTCAGTTGTTTTAAGCCTGACATATAACACAGTATGCATGAGTAAGGTGGTATTATAATCGGGTAGTAGTGGGCGAATCAATTGGGGTTCAATCTCGTTCTCTTGGAAAACTGATAAGAGTGTTGGGGTTTAAAATGGGGTTCTGGTAACATAGAGTTAGAAAGACTGACTTCTTGTCCTGAGTGAAGGCAACTGTAAATCCACCAAGGCTGGTTTAGTCAGCAATTAGTTCTAGCTGGCAGGCAAGATGGCAGATCATGCTGGTCTGGAGGAGCTTGTGTGGCCTCAGGGAGAATGTGTGTGGGGATTCAAGCAGCAGAAAGCCGTTGCCAGCAGATGGAGGAAGTGGTGGCCAAATGCTTAAAACTGAGGACACAGCTGGGCCATGAAAAAGTCACATAGAAGTCTGTGGTCAAAACCCCCAAGGGTGTAAGAAACTACATTCCATGGTAGATGGCCGTTATGGAGATGGTATTTGATGCCACCACCCACTGTTTCAGATGCCATGGGGTAGAAGTAACCAGTGTATCTGTGTTTGAATTAAAAGGAACAGTGACTGGAAAATACAGAGATGTCAAACGTATTTATGACCTAAAGGATCAGCTGCTGTCCCTTCTTTATGACCTCGCTATTCCTTTGCTCCATGTTTGGTAATGAATAAACTGATCAACACTAAGTGCTACCACATAGCTAAGGTGTATTGCTGGGTTAACCCAGCTATGACCGTAGACCATTATGGCGAATGCCAATAGTGTAATTTTGACATTGCTGGCCAGTTTGACGCTCTGGTTCCTGATTTGCAATGCCTGAAGATCATGTATGAGATTATGAGGTTCACTTCAGATAGGCAACTTCCTGATCAAGGTAAATGGTCTGTGGTGTTCCTGACAGTAAGTTCTGTGCCAGCTGCTCTCTGGTGGACAAGCTGGATAAGGCATCCTTGGAGGAAGAATGAGATGGTGGAGGAGAAGGGCGTTGGGCCTGAAGCAGCTGACAGCATCGGAGACTATGTTGTGCAGTGTGGTGGGGTGTCCTGCTCTAGGATCTTAAACTGTCCCCCAAACAACCAGGCCTTCAAATGCTTGGAAGACCTAAAGCTGTCATTTGAGTACGGAGCCCTATTGACGTTGATGACAAAATCTCCTTTGACCAGAGCCTTACTATGAAGTTGGACTGTATACTATACTAGGATCCTCAGTGGGCAATGATGCTACAGACCCCAACCCAGGCAGGGGACAAGCCTCTAGGTGGGGGCAGTATGACAGTATAGCTGCTGGAGTACGTAACAATGGGCTAACAGTCATGTTTGACTCCAAAGGATACAAGGTGCCATGTATAGGGCTTGACTTTGGAGTGGAAGTGGTCTTCTCCACTGTTGAACAAAGATTAGAGGCTTTGGAGCAGCGGTTCTCAACCTGTGGGTTGTGGCCCTTTTGTGGGATGAACGGCCCTTTCATAGGGGTTGCACATCAGATATCCTGCCTACCAGATATTCACATTACTATTCATAACAATAGCCAAATTATAGTTATGAAGTAACAATGAAAATAATTTTATGGTTGGGGGGGTCACGACAACACTAGGAACTGTATTAAAGGGTCTTAGCATTAGGAAGGTTGAGAGCCGCTGCTTTGGAGGAAAAGGTATGGGTCACAGAGACTCAGGTGCTTCTGGTGTCTGCACAGAAGAAGCTGCAGGAGCAGAGATTGAAGCTCATCTCAGAGCTGTGGGATGCTGGGATCTAGGCTGAACTTCTCCATGAGAAGGACACCAAACGATTGAACCAGCTGTAGCTGTTTGAGGGAACAGACATCTCATTAGCGGTCATCATTGGTGGCCATCATTGGTGTTCATCATTGGTGGCCATTATTGGTGTTCATCATTGGCAGTCATCATTGGTGGCCATCATTGGTGGTCATCATTGGTGAACAGGAGCTCAAAGATGGTGTCATGAAGCTCATTCAATGACTAGTAGGGAAGGGTGCATGTGCAAAGACCTTGTGGAAGAGATGGGAAAGAGAACCAGTGCCCCGTGAATCCGCTGAACTGAGAGAACTAACAGAGGAAACAGGGCTGGCATTGTTCAGGATAAAACAAAAACTGCATATGTACTTAAACAGTTTGAACATCCGTGTTGTAGCAGAAGACCAAGGGATGGTCAGAATGAAGGCTTGTGGTTTTGTGTGCTATTGTTATCTTGTTATTGGCAACAATAATAGACAGGCACTACAGTTTCTTTGTGGGTCAGGAAGTGTATTTCCACCTTGTAATAAAAACACTAAGAGGAGGGACCCTGACCAGTTCAGCATCAGAAATTCATTTTTCTAGGTCATTTACCCAGGTACCCAGCCTTGTGTGCATGTAAACTCATGCGAATATTTCCTCGAAGCATAGATATAGATATGTACTTTGTATCTTCCTCAAGAGTGGGGCTATTAAAGGAGTAAAGTGAAGTCTTCTTGAGACGGAACTGTTGTTACTAGTTTCTTTATTCATTCTGGGAGCAAAGGAGTTGCCGGCTAACGGAACACTCAGTGTGGTGGTTTGAATGAACCATCGCCTTGGTTGTTAGAAACATTTGGTCCAGTTTATTTCCTTGTCTGATGTGTCTGCAAGTCACAATCCCCATTTGGATGAAATCTACATGGAGATCACGCCTTCTTATTGACTTTCCCCTTAAATAGAGTAGAATTCCTGATTCTGAACATTGTGAGCTCTACCGGACAGAATTTGTTAAACCACACACTAATCCAATCTCAATTTGTATCCTTGGGATTCAAAGCACATCTGTGATTGATCCAGATAATGATTACATGGTTCGCACAGCCCGAGCTCAAAGCCACAGCAGGTGTTGAAGGCTTAGGCTGTTCCCCCATTAGAATACTGGCTAGGGAGAGCTGGCTGGCTACTAACTAGCTGGGCGGTGGCTGGCCATTGCTTTTAGCTTCAAGAAGGCTTAAATATAAAACCCAATAAACGGAGAGGGTAAGATCCACTGTCTGTTTTTTACTGAAATTTTCTTTTTTTTTTTTCTTTTTCTTTTTTTGGTTTTTCGAGACAGGCTCTCTCTGTGTTAGCCTTGGCTGTCCTGGACTCGCTTTGTAGACCAGGCTAGCCTCGAACTCACAGAGATCCACCTGCCTTTGCCTCCTGAGTGCTGAGATTAAAGGCATGCGCCACCATGCCCAGCCTGAAAATTTCTATAGTGTTTGTTTGCTTTTAAAAAGCAGTAGTTTTGTTATTAATAGTCACCCATTAAAAGTTAGTGTATGCTGTCTTTTCTATTCCTATAGCAACTGCCCCAGACAGGTATCATTTCCACCGTACAGGCCAAGAGACCCAAGAAATGTAAAGCAATGCATTATTTACATGCAGAAGAGGAGTCAAAATAAAAAAAATAGAACCAATTTTTAATGCAATCCAAGCTCAAAGCTTCCTATTGGCCAAAGGAAGGATAACTATGTGTGGGTAAGATGTGTTATTTATTCACTTGGCATAGAATAGCAGGATGACAAGGGGCCTCAGTGGGTAAAAGCATTCCCTGCCAAGTCTGATGACCTGAGAGTTTGATCCCTGAACCCTACATGATGGAAAGAGAGAAGCCACCAACAAGTTGTTCTCTGCCCTCTCTGTGAGTGCACACCCACATATACGATACAACTAAATCTAAAAAAGAACACCGTGACAGCTTATACACGTGATTAGTGGGTTATCTTTCAGAAGAAATGGGGCTCAGGGAAGAGAAAGGGCTTATGGGGTACCATGAGTGTGGACAGCAGAGATCGTGGGTGTTATTGGGAACCAGGATCTGGAAGAGCACACAGTAAGTGACATGTGCCAGACACTCGTTGCCCACAGGAAAACTCACACGGGCAATCAGCCCCTGTAGGAGCACTCCTAGGAAAGGATGGCCCACAGGCTGGGCTTCCTGCCTCCTCCACCTCCATCCAAGCTCCCCACAGCGCTCTCACCTTGTTGGCCATGCTGTATGTGTCCTTACTTTTCTGATCAGGCCTGTCATGGCTCTACCCTTTGCCAGGGAACTTTCTTCTGCACCCTGCATGGCTGCCATCTCAGATCACTTAGATTTTAATCCACATGTGGTATCTTTAGAAAGATTTTGTCTTAATTTAAGCATTCTACCAATGTGCCACTATTTAGCACAGGAATTATACTTTTTCCTATGGTCCTTATAATTTTCAGTGTTTTATCTCTTTGTTTCCTGATAGATTTAGGAACTGGGCTCTTTTGGGACTCATCTATCAGGGTCTCTGTGGGATATCAAGTTCCCAACACATAATGACCTCAAAGCTATTTTCTTCCCTTCTATGATATGGGTGGACAAATGTTACAGGCGTCAGTTCTTATTATAATTAAGTTGCTTGTGGTAGGTGTCACTTTTAGCATTCAGAAGAATTGGAAAAGCTAGCCCAGAAGACTGTTGATGAGTACGTGATCAACTGTTGCCCCACTCTAAGCATGAGGACCTTCAGTGTATTTACAGAAGGAAACTTAAAGGGGGCTTGAAAGTCATTTCAGTCACACGGTGTCACTATAAGGAGAACAGTAATACGCTGCTTACCAGAGACCAACAGTGAGAAGTGAAAGGGTGTTCAGTTAAAAATAAAACATACTAACTGGGCAGTGAAGATCTTCCAAAAGTGTTCTGAAACGTTGTCAACTATTTCTGCTTAAGAATAGGTGGGTGTTTAACTACTGACTTCATAAAGAACTGGGGTGAGGTAATGTAGGTTTTTTTCGCCTTTCTTTTCTTCAGATTTGCATGCCTTTCATCACTAAGTTTTTAAGCCCATGCTGTTTCTTTAACACTTAATAAATTCAATCCCTGGGTAAATAGGAGAAGGGAGTTATTTTTCTCCTTTTACAGTTACCTTGTTACGGGTCATGCCACATCCAGGGCATGGATCCCATTCGTCTGGGACCGGTGCTCAGGAATGCTGTCCTGTGGAGGAGCTAGTAAGCCCCGTGGAAGTGGAGTCAGCCTGCTTCTTGGCATGGTTAGTTGCTGCTTTTCTTGGAGGCGGGGTGTAGTGTTTCTTAAGGAAGGACATTTGTAGTGATTAAAATTGCTCAGGGCTTGCTTCAGTGTGTAATTCTGGTACTGTAGTATGTAATTCTGGCAAGAAAGGCATAAGAAAGGGACAGAAAATCCCAGATGGTGGAAGGGAAGGGCACACAGTACAGATACCATCTCAAGAGAGGGGACCTGTGGCAACAGGAGGGGGGGTGCCAATTGGTCAGACTCTTGGTTAGTCAGTTGTCCTTGGTTATCTTGTCCTTCTAAAGAGAGTGGAGAGCAGACTCTAAAGACGGTGGCTTGCTGTCATTCCACAATTCTTAGGCACGTTCCAAGAACCAACTGTCAAAGGAAGCTTTGGAAAGTAACGTTCTTTGAAAAACAAATTGAAAATATCTTCCAGGTGAAAAAGATGAAGGCATGCTAAACACCCATCTACTTTATTTTTTTCCCTTTTCTTTTTTTTTTTAATTTTTATTAATTTATTCTTATTACATCTCAATGGTTATCCCATCCCTTGTATCCTCCCATTCTTCCCTCCCTCTTATTTTCCCCTTATTCCCCTCCCCTATGACTGTACTTTAAAAGCCAGCAGTTCCATTTTTACATAGATGTATTTTCTGTGAAATATGCACATAGATGCATATAAATGCATACACACACCCCCGTGGCAACAGTATTCACTGCCTTGTATAACTGTAGCCCATCAAGATGTCCACCTAGAGTAGTGTGTGTGGATATAGCACGGCACAGTCACACAGTGGAATACTGTATGACAGTGACAATGGACAAATGACAGGCAGGTGAGATAAGGTAAGACAAGTTCATGAAGTTTTGACTTAAAAATTCATAAAACCCAACATACCCTGAGTGATTCTATTTGTGTAAAATTCAGACCATATTAAAAGTGACCTTAGAAGACAGGAAGGTGGAGCCGTCTAAGGAGATGGATGGGTGTGAAAGGTAGGGTTAGGATTAGGGTTAGGATATGAAGACTCTTGTAGGGACTAGTGATAACCCACGTGGCGATACTGTAAGGACCAAACTAGTGCCATATTCTATATGCTCTGTATGTTCTGTAGCTAATGCTGTGGTCTGTGTGTGCTCCATGAGAACTTGCCCTCTAGATGACCTCACTTTTCCCTGCATTCCGGGATGACCACGTATTGCCATAAACTACAGCTGCCAGCAGTCTCCAGAAACTCCAGAAACTGAGGATTAGATAGAGTTAGCTCCCAATGTGCCTCTGAGATAAAACAAAACAAAACAAAACAAAACTTTCCCCTGGAGACTCAGCCTCCACCCCACCTGCCTAAAGGTCGACATTTGTGACCCACGGTCTCCCCCATCCACCTAACCCCCCAGCCCCCCACGCCCACTTATATATTTTTCCCTTAGAAACCCATTACCCTTGAAGCTCTGGTGCCACTTTCCTATCCTGCTGTGTCAGGAAGGATTGGGACCCGAGCTCGAGCCCATAATACAGGACCCTGTGTATGTTGCATCGGTATCGAGTCCTGGTGGTCTTTTTCGGGGGTCTCGAGATCTGGGCGATCTGGGTATTACAATACTTTATCAGGCTTTATTCCTAAGAATTTTGCACATTTCCCAAATGTATGCTATAGATCAGTAAAACAGTCAGTAGCTTTAAGAAACAATGCTGTCTTCAGATGTAAACCGGACCCTGGATGGAATCAGGAGGGATCCTTGGGGACCCTGGTCTCCAGCTTGTGTTGGGGGCTTCAGAGAGCATGAGGGTGGCTGTCTCCATTTTGAGGGCAAGCACAAGCGCAGGCACAAGACTAGCTTGCAGCTGACGGAGACTTTGATTTTTCTTGCCTCATGAGGGTTTCTAAACGGGGCCCAGGTACGTATTCATGTCTCTCCATGTCTTCAGGAGCCCCTGGATCATGCACTGGGCATTTTCTGGAAACCGGTGGCCCTCAGTCCTTGTGTTGTAAGAGGGAATGGTACAGAGGGTGCCAGTGTGGCTGTAAATCGGACACCCGGATTGAAGATGCAGGAAACACCCCTTACCTTGAATTAGGAACTTCAGCTTGAGGTCTAGCTCTTCAACTGGCCTTGTACATTGTTTCATGTTTAAGTTAAATAACCTTGGGCTTTCTTGACAGGAAGTTGAGACTGTGGAGGACAGGACGATGCGGAATGGAAAGGCAATGTCCTTTCCTTCTGCTGTTAATGAGACACTTGGAGTCAAGAGCAAGTATATACATTGATTCTTGTCAAGTGAGATTCTTTACAGAGTGAAAACATCCGCTGCCCTGGAGGTTAGTCCACCGGGATGCTTCATGCTGCAGTCTTTCAAATGAACAGACAGAACCTCTTCCAAGGTGTGGCTTCTGACCCATCCCAAGTATGTAGTACGATTCTCCCTGGTGCCCTTTGCCCGTTAGGACTCTTGCAGCTTCAATGCCTTTCAGGGCCTTGTCTTCGGCTTGCAAGGTGCATTTTCCGCCATCCTTGGGATATGTAAAGGAAGAATTGGATTGTTGTTTGTTGAAATGGACTGTGTATTTCACAAGTCCCATTTCAATAATCTTCTAGAAAAGGCAACGCTGAATTTGGAATTGAAAAGGGCAATACAACACGGCTAAATAAATAGCAGGCAGTCCCCCGGGCACCTGCGGGCCTGCAGTGCTACAATGTGATTTCTGGGCCTTACATTTCCTCTCTTTTCTTAAGCAAACAGAATCTGAAAGGGCTTTCACAGAGACAGAATTTTAAATCGGATGGCTCAGGAAACGGAGCCTCTGACATTCTAAAGCTGTGATGTGATCCCTCGAGAAGAGGAAACTTTTCAACCAAACACTTTACTCAGTCCGATCATTGTTCGGCTCTATATGCCTTTAGTTTTCCCGCAAAATTTCGTCTTCTGAGAGGCAAGTCTGTTCTTGTACTTTTCTTGTTTCAAGGCTGAGCTCTGCCATCATCCGTGTGTGGAAACCATTTCCAGGGCCGAGGGGCTAAAAAAAAGCAAGATGTTCTAGCTATGGCAGAAGACTCTTCATGGTGTGGGGCAGAGTGGCCCAGAGTGATTAATGCCAGTGTTTAATTTAACCTCATTTTCCCCTTATATTGAAACTACCCGCCCTCTTTTTTTTTTTTCATGAAAAAGACAGAAACTATGTGGAGTAAATCATACACGAGTGGACTTATTTTCATCATGTTTCTTCTCAGAAATTTCTTTCTGATATATTTTTTTGAGAGAAAGAATTAAGAAATAAACAAAAGGATTGTTTTGTTCTCTCATGAAACCCAGAGCCGACTTTGTGCTGTGACTTAAATAAACAATCACCAGCCTTCAGAGATGCACATTAATTTTAATAGGGAAGAATTAACCATGCTATTAACTTTTACCTTTCATAGGGTGCAGCCCATCAGCCATGAAGCACACTCAACACGTATCAGATCATTTTTCTGCTTTCACCCATCAATAGTTTTATCCCTTCTTCTCTGACTCAAAAAAATGCATTTGGTTAGATTTATTCTAATCGTTAACTTTAACGTCCAATACACAGAATGGGCATTTTCAATTCTGGGTCCACTTTTCTTAGCCAAAATTCATTACAAAAGCTGTTTTATAAGAGGATTCTGGTAGACTTGATTACTATCACTACATTTACATTTTGTGTGTTTGTAAAATGATTTTAGGATTTAAAAAATAGCTGTAACCAACAAAACCTACCCAAATAATCTTACCTTAAAAGCCTGAGAGATCCTAAGCTTTTGGGCTCCAAGTTGGTCTAGGAAGCACAGAGCAGTATTTGGTAGCATAAGAATGCTACTTACTATAACTTCGCAGCAGGCTTCCACAAAGAGAATTTCCGTATCACTTAAAAAAAAAATTAAAATTAGGAACTTTCACCCACTGCTTTGGGGATGACACTTTTATGGGATAAATGCTTTGTAGATCAATTTGACAATATCTAGTGGAGGTGAAATGGTATATATTTCACAGGCTATTAATTCCAGGCTCAAGTATATATGTCATGGATGCTCAACCACGGGAGCATGGAAATAGGCATTGCTGAAGTTGGTGAAAGATTTGGATGTATACCAGGTGAGTGAATACAAAATGGATAACAACACAAGCCACTGAAAATGTGAACTGTTGATAACACTAATTCACTGAAATAATCTTTTAAAAATTTATTCATTTTTGGTTTTTTGAGACAGGATTTCTCTGTGTAGCCTTGGCTGTCCTGGTTGTAGACCAGGCTGGCCTTGAACTCATATCCTTCCAACTGCCTCTGCCTCCTGAGTGCTGGGATTAAAGGCGTGTATCACTACGCCCGGTGAAATAATCTTAAGGAGAAAAAATGAGCAAAATATCATAGCCGAGACTCACATTTTCCATTGAGAGAGTAAAGAGCAAGTGGCAGAAGTGCATTTGTGCACTTCTGAATATACAGCACATCATTGTATTATTAATATTAATGTTTCACTCACAGGTATATCCAACCAGTGGCTTGAAGGCAGCGCATGCACCTGAGAATGGCTAGGAATGTGGTCAAACCCAACGTCATCAACTTGTTTAGCATATTACGAGTCTTTTTGTTTTGTTTTGTTCTTATATGACACTGTTGTATCACAACACCAAAATGTTGGGCAAGTCTGAGTGTGTAATAATATTAATAAAAACAATAAGCCCTAAATTCAAGATAGGTAGTTTCTTTGTGTAAGAAATAGAGAAGGAAAGGGAAAGAGAGAAAAAGAGAGAAAGTAAATGATTAAATCAAGACTAGAGTGATAACTGAAAGAATTTTTCTCTGCCTGTTTGCTTGTTTGTTTGAGACAAAGACTCATTGTGTAACCCTGGCTGCCCTGACCTCACTATGTAGACCAGGCTGGCCTTGAACTCACAAAAATCTACCTACCTCTGCCTACTGAGTGCCACAATTAAAAGTTAAAAGAATTTCATTATATTTATAGTGTTTTATTTCTAGCATTAGACATCTACATGTGTATTGTAGACTTTTCAGTAATTTGAAAATACCAATGGAGTGCTGAAATCTGAGACTTATAATGTGGTTGGCTCCTTGCTTATAAAAGACATAAGGTTATAAAAGTGTTCAACCTGTGCACACCAACTTTACGCGGTGTTTTATTTTACTGGTGTTTCATAGCTTTCACGGACAGTGCACTGACCGTATCCTTTTGGACAAAATTATCTTGTGAAAAGCCATGTGCACTCTTCCCTCACTTTCCTTGTTTGCCGCATAAGGAAATTTGGGGCCTACTATATGGCTTGGCTATCACTTTTGACTTAGGTATAAAAATGTACTCTTTTGGTTTGCCCTTTAGGATTGCTAATGGAGGAAATGCTGTGAGGACATGGGGAGGCAAACTTTTCTTCAGAAAAAGGCTCAGTTGCTATGATTCTTGCCCTCACAATACTTAGTAAGCTGTAGATTACATTTCTTCAGGAACTTCCCTACCATGAGGGAAATTCCACCTGAGCATTCTACCCTTAGTTGGAGACATACATTCACCCGTGCTTGGACTTTGGTATCCAGTAATAGTGTTTAACCCACATTTTAACACTAATAGCTAGTTGTCTGTGTTCTTTAGGACAGATCAGTGTTCGCAGAGTGAAGACTCCAGTGTCCAGTTGTCATAAACAGCATAGGGACAACACAAGAGCTGCTTAGATGGCCATTATAGTGTTGGCTCTGCATTGGGCTGTTCACTGAGATCACCTGGGGAATTGTTAGAACAAAGTATCAATTCAGAGACCAGAGACTCCTCCTTCCTGAAGATTCTCATACTGGGACTTCACGAGACATGGTTGGCAGGTAGTTAGAGATGAAGTGGTACGGAATTGTACCAGAGGTATCTTCTTATGGCCAGAATCACTCTGTGTGGTTAAATATCCTCAAAGCTTCACCTGAGGTTTAGTGTTCTATCATAAACTCAGGCTAATGCTTTCCCAGGGAACATCCCTAGTTCACACACACACACACACACACACACACACACACACTGACAAGGTTCTACATTCTCAAATGACCCTAACTTCATTAAATATATTTCTATATGGTTTTGTTCCCTGCCTTGTGGCTTTTGAAAGGATTTTGTGATCCTGAAAAGGTGATCTTGTCTTGCATGATTTAGAGAGGCAAAAAAAAAAAAGTCACTTTACTCATCTCATAAATATTCAAAAATCTTCTTTGACTCAAGACCCAGCTATTCCACTCCTTGGAATATATCCAGAAGATGCTCCAGCACACAACAAGAAAATTTGCTCAACCATGTTCATAGCAGCCTTATTCATAATAGCCAGAACATGGAAACAGCCGAAGTGTCCCTCGATAGAAGAATGGATAAAGAAACTGTGGTACATATACACTATGGAATACTATTCAGCTATTAAAAACAAGGACTTCCCGAAATTTGTGGATAAATGGATTGAGCTAGAAATGATCATAATGAGTGAGTTAACCCAGAAGCAGAAAGACTCAAATGGTATATACTCACTTATATCTGCATATTAGCCCAAGGGGCATGTCCCACGAAAGCCTTCACTTACCAGGAAACTGAGACAGAGGAAAGGACATTCTAGTGGGATTCTAGATGAGAGAATCATGGGAGAAAGGCAAAGTAGAAGGACCCAGAGGGTCCTAGAAGCCTACAAGTAAAACATTATGATAGGCAGATTTGGACACAGGGGTCCCGCTCAAAGTAAGGCACCAGCCAAGGACAATACAGGCGGTAAACCTTAAACCCCTACCCAGATCTAGCCAATGGACAGAACACTCTCCACAGTAGAGTGGAGAGTGGGATATTACTTTCTCACATACTCTGGTGCCTCACCTTTGACCATGTCCCCTGGTGGGGGAGACCTGATGGCACTCAGAGGAAGGACAGCAGGTTACCAAGAGGAGACTTGATACCCTATGAACATATAGAGGGGGAGGTAATCCCCCTCAGGAACAGTCATAGGGGAGGGGAGTAAGGGGAAAATGGGAGGGAGGGAAGAACGGGAGGATACAAGGGAGGGGATAACCATTGAGATGTAACAAGAATAAATTAATAAAAAAAAATCTTCTTTGAAAATCTACGTTATAGAACCTACCAATATGCTAACACCTCTCAGGTAGCCTCACTCCAAGCTATCTCTGAAGTACAAGTCTTTGAAAGCAATGCTAAGAGGAAAGTCTATAGCATTAAGCGCCTTCATAAAGAAATTAGAGAGATCCCATACTAGCAACTTATCAGACCACCTGAAAGCTTGAGGAAAAAAAAGAAAAGAAACAGACATAGCTAAGAGGAGTAGATGGCAAGAAATAATCAAACCCAGGCAGGGCTGGAATCAATAAATTAGAAACAAAGAGGACAATACAAGTATCAATGAAAGCAAGAGCTGGCTCTTTGAGAAAATAACAAGATAGACAAACCTTTAGCCAAACTAACTACAAAGCAGAAAGACAGTATCCAAATCAACAAAATAAGAAATGAAAGGGGAGATATAACAGACATTGAGGCAATCCAAAGTCTTTAGGCTTACTTCAAAAACCTGTACTCCACATACCTAAACACAATAAAGGCAATATACAGCAAGCCAATAGCCAACATCCAACATCAAATTAAATGGAGGGACAAGACAAGGCTGCCCACTCTCACTGTATCTCTTCAGTATAGTACTTGAAGTCCTAGCCAGAGCAATAAGACAACTAAAGGAGATCAAGGGGATACAAGTTCAAAAGGAAGAAGTCAAAGTATCCCTAGTCACAGATGATATTATACATCACTGACCCCAGAAATTCCACCAGAGAGCTCCTACAGCTGACAATTCTCAAAAGAGAAATCTCAGAATGGTTGAGAAGCACCTGAAGAAATGCTCAAGTTCTTAGTCATCAGGGGAACGCAAATCAAAACAACTCCGAGATTACACCTTACACCTTTCAGAATGGCTAAATTAAAAAATCTCATGACAGCGCATGAATATGAAGAAAAGGCAACACTTCTGCATTGCTGGTGAGAGTCCAAACTTGTACAACCACTTTGGAAATCATTCTGGCACTTCCTCAGAAAATTGGGAATAGTTATACCTCAAGATCTAGCTATATCACTCCTGGGTGTATACCCAAAATATGCTCCACCATATGACAAGGACATTTGCTCACCTGTGTTCATAGAAATTTTGTTTATAGTTGCTAGAAACTGGAAACAACCTAGATGTACCTCACCTGAAGAATGGATAAAGAAATTATGGTACACTTACACAATGGAATACTACTCAGCTATTAAAAACAAAGAAGTCATCCAATTTGCAAGCAAATGGATGGAACGGGAAAAGATCATCCTGAGTGAGGGAACCTAGACACAAAAAGACATACATTGTATCTACTCACTTATAAGCAGATTTTAACCATATAGTACAGGATGAACATACTATAATTCATAGGCCCAAAAAAGGTAAGTAATGAGGAGGGCCCATGGGAAGATGATTAAATCCCACTCAGAAGGGGAAATAGAATAGAAAGCAGAAGTAGTAGAAGAGAGGGAACAAAATAGGAGAGGGACAGCAGAGAGAAATGAAGGTAGGGGTCAGGCCTGGGTGGGTGGGGGTCAGGAGGACAGAGGGACCTGCATAGAAAGGAAAAACCATGGGTGGAATCATCTCTGTGTCAAGCTGGAGACCTAGGACAGGGTCGGCTTCTGAGAGGATATGGGGGTGACTCTAGCTGAGACTCATAGTAGCAGAGGTCATGGAGACTGACGACAATACCATCTAACTAGAGAGGACTCCTGGTGGAGGGAGGGGGACATCAATCCACCCACAAAAACTTGGACCCAAAATTTACCCTGACTACAAGATGTACAAGGATAAAGGTAGAACAGAACAGAGACTGAGGGAGTGTCCAACCAATGCCTGGCTCCACCTGAGACTTACCCCATGGAAGAGAGCTAACCCTTGACACTACTAATGATACTCTGCTATGCTTGCAGAAAGGAGCCTAGCATAGCTGTCCTCTGAGAGGTTACATCCATCAGCGGATCCAAACAGATACAGGGACTCATAGTCAAACATTGGGCAAAGTGTGGAGAGTCTTGTGGAAATGTGGGGGCATGGATAAAAGGACCTGGAGGTGACAGGAGTTCCTCAAGAAGCCCAATAGAGCCAACTAACCAGGGCCCAGAGAGGTTTGCGCAGAGTAAAGCAACAACCAAGGACCATTAATAGACTGGACCTAGGTCCCCTACACAGATGTAGCAGATGGGCAGCTCAGACTTCATGTGGCTTCCTTAGTAAGGGGAGTAGGGGCTGTCTCTGACATGGTCTCTGTTGCCTGCTTTATGATCACTTCTCCCTGAAGTGACTGTCTTGCCAGGCCACAGGGGAAGAGGAGATGAGATGGGGTGGGTGGGTGGGTGGGTATGGGGCTCCCCTTTTCTGAAAAATAGGGGAGGAGGAAAGGGAGGGAAGGGGGACAGGGAGGAGAGGAAGGAGGGGGTTATGATCGGTATGTAAAGTGAATAAATTAATTGATTAAAAAGTGAAAACTTAAAAAGAGTCTTTGTTTTGCTAAATAAACTTGCATTTAAACTGTGTGTGTGTCTCTTGGCTGAATTCCTTCCTTGGAGGAGATAAGAACGGAGGAGAGGAGTGTCTTTCCTCCCATCGCTCATCGCTGACTCCAGGCCGACCTGCAGACTTTTGGACCATGGCCAACCTCAAGTGTACATTCATTGCCATCGTGCCAGATAGCGTGCAGCGCAGCCTGGTGGGCGAGACCATCAAGCGCTTCGAGGAGAAAGGGCCACCTGGAGGCCGTGAAGTTCCTTCAGGCTTCTGAAGAGCACTTGAAGCCGCACTATACTGATGTGAAAGACCGTCCTTTCTTACCGAAGCTGGTGAAGTACATGAACTCGGGGCCTCTGGTGGCCGTGGTCTGGGAGCGGCTCGATGTGGTGAAAACAGGCCGAGTGATGCTGGGAAAGACCAATCCAGCTGATTCTAAGCCAGGCGCCATTTGGGGGGATTTCTCCATTCAAGTTGGCAGGAACACCATACACAGCAGCGGTTCAGTGGAAAGTGTTGAGAAAGAGATTGGTCTATGCTTTACGCGCGAAGAACTGGTTGACTACAAGTCTTGTGCCCATGACTGGGTGTGTGAGTAGAGGTGGATAAACAAGGGCCCTTCTCAGCATTACTGAAGGGTTCCTGGACACAGCTCTTCATCCCACTGAATGAACGGATCCTCTTTTCTAAAACAATAAAGACTTTGGAATTGGGGGAAAAAGAAAGAAAGAAAGAAAAAAGAATGGAAGAGAGACTGGATGATCACTACCCTGCAAAACTTGAGATTTAAACCAAAACCAAACAAAAAAATCCAAAAAACAAAATAAAACAAAACCATTGACAGACCTTGATATACAACAACGTTCACTAGAGCCTCAGCGTGTTATTAAACATATACTGACTTGACATTCTTATGTATTGCTAATCTCCATTGAATCATTGAATATCCACTGGATCCATTAAATTACTTCATATGGGTTGTGGATAAGTAGTTAGGAGTCTGCTATGCAGAGGCACAACCTGTATGGACAGAAATGGAGTGTCAGACTCCTGGAGCTGTGCTCCCGGATGTTACGCATCCATGACTCTGCATCATGGCGAGTACTTGGCCATGCTTTGGACACAGCGAATGCTTGATGTGAAGATATTCAATAAACAGATGTACAACAAATACAGAGAGAGAAGGACTGAAGAGGAAACCTCAGAGGGAGAATCGTGCTTGTGATGTATAAAACTACCCAACAATTCTATGAACTAGGAATCCAGAGCTTGAGAGTCCCAGGTCTGGCTTCTAGTTAATCTCCTTTGGCCTTTGGACAAAGGGCCATGTTTCTTTGTAACGTCAACTCCCTCTCTAATCCTAAACAAGAACGAAGAGTGTTGCTGCTTTCAGCTCTAGTTTGAGTTCACTGATCATTAATTCTCTCCTAGGAAGCTGGATAAGGGTGGATCTCCCCACACAGCTGGTCCAAGTTCAGCAGGTTCCATAAATAGACCTCACCCCTAAATAGTCAAGGACGTTTCAAGATGAGTTGTGCTTCCATTTTTACTTTCTCGGAGGAGATTCCTTAAGTATTGAGGAAAGCACTTGATGAATGATGGTTCCGAGACTATTTTGAATTTCCTTAACTGGCTCAGAACGCACATTCCATGTTCCACCCCCACGCCCTGGTGTTTGTGCCTCTGCCCTCTGCCCCGAACAGGTGTGAGCTTGTTCACTGAAGATATGCTTTCACTCTGAGCTGAGTGTTGTCTTCCTGACATCAATTCTGGGCAATCATGCATGTGTGGAGGGGGCTCATCGCACAGTGTGGACATCACTTCAGGTTGAGTTAAGTTCTTCTGAGCCCTCCCTTGGGAGGTTTGAGACCAAGGGCTGACTTCCTCATTCTTCTGCTCAATCGATACTGAACCAGACTGACTTTCTACTCAACTTGTTATGTACAGCATTAGAGGAAAGATTCCAGCTACGATGGAAGGATAGCAGACTGAAAATAAGGTGCCTAACTATGTGGGAAAAGCGAGAACAAAAAGAAAAACTTGATACACACACACACACACACACACACACACACACACACACACACACACCAACTGTGGTGGCTTGAATAAGAATGACCACAATAGGCTCATATATTAGAATACTTACCCATTAGGGAGTGGCACTTTTGGGAGGTGTGGCCCTGGAGGAAGTGTGTCACTGGTGGTAGACTTTACAGTTAGAGAAGCCCAAGCCATACCCAATGGTTCTCTATCTGATTGCTGCCTTCCATTCTAGATATAAAGCTCTCAGCTCCTTCTTCAGCACCATGTCTATCTGCATGCTGTCATGCTTCCCACCATGGTGACAATGGACTAAACTTTTGACCCGTAAACCAGCCCCAGTGAAATGCTTTCCATTATAAGAGGTACCATGGTTCATGGTGTCTCTTCACAGCAATTGAACATTGACTGAGACAGCTAAGATACAAGGCTCAGTAGCAGGCCATACCAGTCAGAACAAATGAGAGATCTGCTTGCCCTCAGAACTCCTTCACTCCCTAAGATTTGGTTTCCAGAGACCCACGCCACAGCTCCTCCCCCTCCTACCTCCCCCTCCCCCTTCTCCTCCCACTGCTGTGCCACTAACTCCAATTCAGGTGGATTACAGATTCCAGAGTCCCACTGCTCAGGTACAGGCCACCAGTCAGAAGAACAGGTGAGTGACCCACCTCCCTGTGGAACTGCCCCATTCCCTAAATTTGGTTCCCAAAGACCCATGCCAGTCCACCCCCACTTCTGCCCCACATCACTGCCCACCTCACTGCCAAGCCCCTGGCCCCAAGTCCCTCTGACATCTACTGTTCAGGTACAGGCCACATTATTCAGAGGAACAGATGAATGGCCCTCTTGCCTGTGGAACTGCCCTACTCCCTAGATTTGGCTCCCACTGATTCATTCTACTGTCCACCCCCATTTTCCCCTTGTTCTGTTGTGCTCCAGGCCCCAAGTCTGATGGACTTCATTTGCTCAGGAGCAGGCCATGCCTGTTTGAAAAACAGGTGTAGGCCAAGCTAGTTAGAGAAACAGATCCTAGAACCCAAGCAGAGACCCTGCAGGATCAGATGCCACACCAGCCACCAGGACAGCAGATAGGCAGCCCACTAGTGGACTTCCTGCAGTCACTCAGTTCCCCCAATCCTCACTTTCCTCCTCCTCATCTTATCCCACCCCCAACTCAGGCAGAGACCCCTGTTTCACCAAAGGCCAAGGTAGCTGCCACAAGTCTAGCCCCCAACTTGAACAAAATCTCACTACTGGGTCAGAGGTCATGCTGGCACTACAGGCCACAAAGACCAGAAAACCAGAGAGGAAACATAAATCAAAGAACAAAACACTCATCCAACTAAGACGAACTCAGAAATCAGCACCTAGACCTTTAACCATCCCAAACCGAGATACCTAAATGCCTAAATGGCAGTAAGAACACAATAAACAACAGCCAGGGCAATGTGGCACCACCAGAGCCCAGCGATCTTACAACAGAGCCTGAATATTCGAATACATCTGAAACACAAGAAAGCAGTCTTAAAACCAGCCTTATAAGGATGATAGAGATCCTTAAAAAGAAAATAAAAACAATCTCTTAAAGAAATTGAGGAGAAGACAACCAACAACAACAACAACAAAAAAAAAATAGAGAAAATAAATCTTTTCAAGAATTCCAAGAAAGCCAAGAAAAATCCCAAACAATTAAAGGAAATGAATAAAACTGCTCAAGACCTGAACATGGAAATAGAAGCAATGAATAAAATACAAATTGAGGGTGGTGGAGCTAGAGACTTAAGGGTGGTGAGGAACAGCATGATGTCAGTAGCTTGGGACCTGAGAGCATGGTGAGGTCCCAGCCTGGGATGCTGCTGAAGGCCATGACTGGGTCCATGGCTTCACAGTATCAAGGTTCTGTGTTAATTAAGGTCTGTGGCCCATATTAGCACCAAAGGCCACGTGGCTATCCCTGGTCTGGGCTGCTACCTGAGGTCATATAGATGTCTGAGGGATGAACAGAACTGTCCCCATCCCTCACCTGGGCAGCACAGTAGAGCTGGCCCTGGTGGTACATGTGCCGGTGACCCCGGCACTGAGGGAGTGATCTCAGGAGACCTGGCCACACACCTTGCCGGCCATGCAGTGGCGTGGGTACAGCAAAGATGCCTCTCCTAAGGCAGGTGGGAGTGCTGGCCCCACTCCTCACTGGCTGCAGTGCACAGGAAACCTTGCCTGGAACCTTACCTGGAAGCACAGTAGAGCTAGCACTGGTAGTGTGGGTGCAGGAGAACTGGAGGATAGACCAACTCACCTACCACGCAGATCTAGGACTAGGGCTCTGAGTTGGTCCACCCCAATATCTATTCCATCTATGAGCTGCTGGAGCATGTGAAAGGGCCAGTGCTTCAGAGCTAAAGCTGCAGGATCTCCATGAAATAGGCGAACAAAAGAATATCCAAGAGGAGTCCTGGGGAGGATCCAGTATTGAAAGTATGGCCGAAGCCAGCACCAGACCAATGGCTCGTTGCAATGAACACTTGCACGTGAAGCTCTTTGAACAAGAGGGTATTTTGTGTCACGCCATGACACACCATAGCTTCTATTGTGGGATTTTGTTGTTGTTTAGTTTTTTGTTTGTTTTCTTTGGTGGTGGTGGGGTCTTGCAAGGGCAGAGGGTGGGTATGGAGGGATGTGGAAATTAGTGTGATTGGGATGCATGATGTGAAATTCACGAAGATCAATAGAAAAAAGGTTTAAAAAAGAGGGAAAGAAATTGAAGAAAAATTTAAATCTAAAAAGTTCCTGACATAAAACATCCAGGAAATCTTGGACAGTAAGAAAAGGCCAATAGAATAATAGGAGTACAGGAAAAAGGAGATTCTCAGCTCAAAGGTCCAGAAAATCTTTTTGACAAAATCATAGACTAAAGAAAAAGATGCCTAAGTAGAAGGATCCAGAGGGTCCTAGAATCCTACAAGTAGAACATTATGATAGGCAGATTTGGGCACAGGGGTCCCGCTCAAACTATGGCACCAGCCAAGGACAATACAGGCGGTAAACCTTAAACCCCTACCCAGATCTAGCCAATGGACAGAACACTCTCCACAGTAGAGTGGAGAGTGGGATATTACTTTTTCACATACTCTGGTGCCTCACCTTTGACCATGTCCCCTGGAGGGGGAGACCTGGTGGCACTCAGAGGAAGGACAGCAGGTTACCAAAAAGAGACTTGATACCCTATGAACATATAGAGGGGGAGGTAATCCCCCTCAGGAACAGTCATAGGGGAGGGGAATAAGGGAAAAATGGGAGGGAGGGAAGAATGGGAGGATACAAGGGATGGGATAACCATTGAGATGTAACAAGAATAAATTAATAAAGTAGAAAAAAATGAAAAAAAAATAAATAAAACAAATGAGATTTGAAAAAAAAAGAAAAAAAAGAAAGAAAAAGATGCCTGTAAAAGTAGAAGAAGCTTCCAGAACACCAAATAGATTATACTAGAAAGGAAAGTACTACACCTCATAATGATCAAAACATACAAAACAAAGAAAGAATATTAAAGCTTGCAAGGGAAAAGGCCAAGTAACACATAAAGGCAGACCTATTAGAAGTACATCCTACTTCTCAACAGAGCCTCTAAAATCCAGAAGGGTATGGACAGCTATCTTACAGACTCTAGAAGATCATAGATGCCAGTCAAGGCTAGTACATCCAGCAAAACTTTCAATTATCACGGATAGAAAAAACAAGGTATTTCATGACAAAATCAAATTTAATATCTATACACAAATCCAGCCCTACAGAAGGTACTAGAAGGAAAACTCCAACCAAAGGGTGTTAACTACACCCACAAAACCACAGGCAATAAATAACCTTGCACTAGCAAAACCACCACCACCACCACCACCATCAGCACCAAAATAACAGGAATTCACAATCATTGGTAATTAATATCTCTCAATATCAATATCAATGGACTCAATACCCCAAATAAAAAGACACAGGCTAAGAGAATGGGTAGGAAAACAGGATCCATTATTTTTCTACAAACAAGAAACACATATCTTAATATGAAAGGTATACATTACCTCAGAATAAAGGGTTGGAAAAAGATTTTCCAAGTAAATGGACCCAAGAAACAATGTGGTATAGCTATTCTAATATCTAATAAAATAGACATAAAACCAAAATTAATCAAAAGAGATGGGGAAAGACATTTCATACTCATCAAATGAAAAATCAACCAAGATGATGTTTCAATTCTTAACATCTATTCACCAAACACAAGGACATATACATTTGTGAAAGACATACACTAAATCTTAATTCACACATTAAACCTCACATATTAATAGTGAGACTTCAGTACCTCACCTTCACCAATGGACAGGTCATCCAGGCAAAAACTAAACAGAAAAATAATGGAACTAACATACATTATGAATCAAATATGCCTAATAGATATCTACAAAACATTTTGCTCAAACATAAAAAACTTACCTTCTTCTTAGCACCCCACAGAAAATTCTCCAAAATTGACCATACACTTGGTCACAAAGCAAGTCTCAATAGACCCAAGAAAATTGAATCAACCCCCTGAATTCCATCAGACTACCATTGATTAAAGTTGGATTTCAACACCAACAGAAACAACAGAAAGTCTACAAACTCATGGAAACTGGATAACTCCCTACTGAACTGAGTCAAGACAGAAATAAAGAAATTAAGGAATTCCTAGAATTCAATGAAAATGAATGCACAGCATACCCAAACTTATGGGACACAATGAAAACAGGACCAAGAGGAATATTTCATAGCACTAACCCTTTCATCAAGAAATTGGAGAGATCTCATACTAGCAACTTGAGAGCATACCTGAAAGCTCTAGAACAACAACAACAACAGAAAAAAAAAATTCCCAAGAGGAGTAGATGGCAGGAAATAATCAAACTCAGGGCTGAAGTCAATAAAATAGCAACAAAGAGAGCAGTACAAAGAATCAATGAAAAAAAGAATTAGTTCTTTGAGAAAGTCAGCAAGATAGCTAAGCCCTTATCCAAACTAGCTAAAAGACAGAAAGAGAATATCCACATTAATGAAATCCAACACAAAAAGGGGGATATAACAACAGACATGGAGGAAATCCAAAGAATTATTAGGTCTTATTTAAAAAACCTGTACTCCACAAAACTGGGAAATCTAAAAGAAACTTTCTCAATAGATACTACTTACCAACGTTAAATCAAGATCAGATAAACAATTTAGTAGACCCATTACCCCTAAGGAAATACAAAAAGTTATTAAAAGTCTCTCAACAACAACTAAAAAAAAAAATCACAAAATAGAAGCAGAATGAACACTGCCAAATTCATATTATGACGTCACAGTCACACTGATAACCAAACTACATAAATCCAATAAAGAAGAGAATTGAGAATTACAGACCAATTTCCCTCATGAACATTGATGCAAATATACTCAGTAAAATACTCATAAATCGAATCCAAGAACACATCAAATAGATCACCCACCATGATCAAGTAGGCTTCATCCCAGACCTACAGAGACGATTCAACATAAGAAAACCTACTAATGTAATCCACCATATAAATAAACTGAAAGAAAAAAAATCACATGATCATTTCATTAGATGCTGAAAAAGCCTTTGACAAACTCTAACACCCTTTCATGATAAAATTCTAGAAGAAGTAAGGGATACAAGGGACATACTTAAACATAATAAAGGCAATATAGAGCAATCTGATAGCCAACATCAAATTAAATGGAGAGACACTCAAAGCAATTCCACTAAAAATCAGGATTAAGACAAGGTTGTCCACTCTGGCCATCCATAGTCAGTATAGTGCTTGATGTCTTAGCTAGAGAAATAAGGCAACTGAAGGAGATCAAGGGAATACAAATTGGAAAGGAAAAAGTCAAAGTGTTGCTATTTGCAGATAATATGATAGTATACATAAGCACGCCCAAGAATTTTACCAGGGAACTTGTATAGCTGATAACTCTTTCAGCAAAGACACTGGATACATGATTAGATTAAAAAATCATTAGTTCTCCTATATACAAATGACAAACAGGCAGAGAAACAAATAGGGGAAACATCACCGGTCACAGTAGCCACAAATAATATTGACTATCTTGGGGTGACTCTAACCAAGCAAGTGTGAGTCCTGTTGATGAAAACTTCAAGCTCTTGAAGAAGGAAATTGAGGAAGTAAAACTAAAACTAAAAAAAAGATACAAGGTCTCCCTTTCTTTTGAATTTCAAATAGATAAGAGAGGAAAGATTTAGGAAATAGATGGTATCTTTTATTTTCTAATTTAAAATTTTCTATTTGCTTGCTGTGATGGTTATATTAATGCCAGTTGACAAAATCTCTCTGGCATGCGTGTGGTAATTATGTTGATTACGCCATTGGTATGGAAAGCCCACCACTGTGGGCGACGGTATCCCCTAGATGGGGATCCTAGACGGGAAAGAACTGAGGAAGGAGTCAGGCTTGCACTGATTGCTCTCTTCTGACTCCGGATGCAATGTGACCAGCTGTCTCAAGCTCTTCCTACTGTGACTTCCCCAC
Source organism: Acomys minous (assembly GCF_964271855.1). Taxonomy (NCBI): domain Eukaryota; kingdom Metazoa; phylum Chordata; class Mammalia; order Rodentia; family Muridae; genus Acomys; species Acomys minous. Next base: position 107,270,326 of record NC_140486.1, on the reverse strand, counting down.
CTAACAACAACAACAACAACAACAACAACAACAACAACAACAACAACAACCATGCCAAGTGTTCATGTCTCTGTTTACTTCCTCAGGCATTGGTCTAAACTTTTTTTAATATAATGATGTAATGGCATTTATAGAAACAATGACTCAGTTCCAACTGGGAAGAAAACATAAACATTGAATACACATGTACTTTGGTATGACTAGGAGATGACAGAAAAACAAGGAAGTAGTTACTGCCCATGACAATGTGGTCCAAATGACAGAGTCTTTAGTAGCTAAAATCTAATACAGGCAAATTGAGTCTTCTTCAGTGATACAAGTGAATTGAGCTGGAAGGATGGAAGAACAAGAGATTTATAATGGTGACTGAGAGAAACCATGAACTTGGGGCTCTCAGAGAATACCAAGAAGGTTGTGAACTCAAAGTGAATCATAGGCCTGAAGGTAAATTACGAAGCCACAAAACTCCTGGGTGACATCAGAGAATACCCACATAATCAGGAATAATGCAGAGACCTTTCAGATATAACTCCAAAGACCTATCCATGAAGCGACTGTTGGTAAGTTGGAGTTCATTATAGTGAAGGATGATTTCTTTGCAAAACATACTGAAGAAAGTGAGACGACAAGGCTTGGAGGAAGAAATATCTGCAAAGGCAAATCCGATAAAGGACTGTTGTCCAATGCACACCAAGAGCTCTTCAGCTCCACACGTACGTGAGTAGGCACTGGAAACCTATGAGAAATCTCTGCACAATCTTTCAAAAAGAAATGTTGATGTTGATAGGCCAAGGCGGTAGTGTCACAAGTTCAAGGCTAGCCTAGGCTAAAATTTAGCAAGATCCTATCTCGACATAACAAGAAAAGTGGCCGAAGAGGTGGCTTCGTGGTTAAGATCACTGATTGCTCTTCCAGGGAGACTAAGTTCAATTCTCAGCACCCACATGGCAGTTAATAGTCATCTACAACCCCAGTTCCAGGGTATCCAATGTCTTCTTCTGCCTGCTGCATGGATGTCTATGCAGGCAAAATGCCCTTACTCTTAAACTTAAAAATCAACAAGAATAAAGAGGGCAGGAGATATAGCTTAGTGGAAGAGCACCGACCTCTCGTGTGTACTGAAAAGAGAGAAGACACACAGACAAAGACAGATAGATGGACATGTTGATAGATACGCACATACAAAAATACGTAGAGAGACCAGAATATAACCAACTATGTAAATTCTTCTGCATCTTCTGAACTCATACTTGTCAGAAAGATTTATCCACATGGATACATGCCAATGCAATCCGCTTTTGAAACTAACATTTCATCATATAAATATACTATAATTTTTTCTAGTTCCTTTTGATGATGCCATGACCATAATGGTATATACGTTCTTGTGCATTTGCAAGAGTTTCCTTAAGGAGTATAAAATGGACTATACTTGCTGGTCCTTGCATATGGGCATCATCAACTTTGCAAGGTATTACCATATTGGCTCCCAAAGATAGACCCCGATTATGCATTTTTAATCAACCAGCGTATAAGATCTCAGGACTATAAACAAAACCAAACCAAATCCAAACAACTTACAATCTTCAAGTCTTGATCAGCTGAAACAATATGTATTAATTTTATGTTCTATTTTAATTCATACTTCAACTAGGAATGAGATTGAGTGTTTACTAGCAGAACATTCGGATTTCCCTCCCATAAATTCCTTATATAGAGGGTTTGCTCATTTTGTAATGGAGCTTTAACATACTTTTCTTATTTCCTTGTAGGAGCTAATGATAACTACGAATGTTTGTAAGTATATTCTCTGTGGCACATATTTTTTCATGGCACATATTTTTATCCATGCATGTTACACACATTTTTTTATTTTTCAGACAGGCTGTTCTTACAGATGTGTTCCTCCTGTCTCAGCCTCCTGAGTGCTGGGATTATAGGTGGGTTGCCATCATGCCCAGCCCATATTTTTAAATTTAAATTTACACAAATTTTTCTCTAGGATTTATATTTGAGAAATAGTTTTGGAGGCTGGAGAGATGGCTCAGCAGTTAAGAACACTTGTAGCCCTTGCAGAAACCTTTGGTTTGGTTCCTGGCACTCATGCTGAGTAGTCTCACAATGTCTGTAACTCCAATTCCATCTCCCTCTGCTGGCTGCTATAAGAACCTGCATACACGTGGTACAATACATATACTGGGACACACACACACACACACACACACACACACACACACACACACCACACATGCGAAATAGTAAAATCCTTTTTAAAAAAGCAATCTTTGTTAAGAAATTTTTTCCTAAACTAATGTCTAAAAATCTTTCCATATGTTCTTTTATTAAAAAATAATTTATTTACTTTTATGTGTATTAGTGTGAAGGTGTCAGATCCCTTGGAATTAGAGTTACAGACAGGTATGAGCTACCATGTGGGTTTTGGGAATTGAACCAGGTCCTTTGGAAGAGCAGACAAGTGCTTTTAACCACTGAGCCATCTCTCCAGCCCCTTTCCCTATGCTCTTATATTGCTCTCTGTACTTCTTATTTTTGAGTATGACATAAAACATGGGTAATTTTCCCCATGTAGATAACAAAATGCTTCAATAGTAGGCATTAAATATACCCTTTTCCTACTGATATCTAACAACACCCATATATAGAAAGCTTCTACTTATATGAAAATCTATTTCTAGAATTTCTGTTGTACTCTTTTGATTTCTATTCCTATAGCTGTAAAATCTCCAGGAATAGTCTCTATATTTATATACTGACCATGTTGTATAGAAAGGTGATTATTCTTAATGCAAAAATACATTGGAGAAATACATTCAAGTGCAAAGATGGTTGTAATTAAGTAAATTTAGCATTAGGTGAACAGCCCACAGATGAGACTCTGGTCTCCTCAGCCCCTCATTTCCCGGCTTCCAGGTCATGAAGAAACTAGAGTCTGGGGCCGGATCTCTTCCTTCTAATTCGAGCTTCACGTACGGTAGTTAGCAAGCTTGAAGGTCACTGCTGATGAACAGCTTGGAATGTAGCTATTAATATTCACCAGGCATGCCTGTGCTAAGTGACACGATTGTAAAATACTCCAAGAGCGATACTATAGCGATTCCTGGTAGCATTAACTGTTTCCAATAAAATCCCATTAAAGCAGAAGATTACTGCCAGCGATGACAACTTTGGGTAATTCACCTCCCTGGAATTTTATCAAAGAGTGAATCTACAGTGCATAAGCCTCTCTGATTTGAGAGTTGATGATTATATTTTCTTCATTCGATTCCCCTTATGGCTTTTTCCTTGGTTGCTTAACAGTTTCACATCCACTGTTGGACAACGAACTTTGGAAACACTTTCCAACCCATTTCGCTGGCAAGTTCAGACATCATGTTATGCAGCTTCTGTTGACCCCCGCCCTCCACTGAGAACACTTAAACGCATCTTCTCCTTCCTTTCCTTTCCTTACATTGGCGGATGTATTCTGGAATTGCATAGCAAGATCATCATTTTGCATGCATCTTTGTCACAAACCACTTCCAAATGTTAGCCAAAGCACCAGCTTTCATGTACAACTTACGTGTATTTTCTTCTTTCTTCTGTTTCCCTTGACTGGACGGATTTTGTCCTTGAATGAAAAATGAAAATTTCAAACCAAGGTATTTGGTGATGTCACATTACCACGCAGCCTTCGCCTCTGCGTTTTGAGCAGCCCGCGGATTCTCTTCAGCGTAGCTCTCGGAAGCCGGGTGAGACCGGGGTTCGTCCTGTACCTACGGCACCGAACCGTCCCTTCTTCTCTTCTCCAGATCTTTCTCTGATGAAGCAGCTTGGGTGTGAACAGGGAGACAGGAAGAAATTCATTTCCCCATCACCTCTGATACAGGCAACAGGCTGCTGCATCTTCTTACTCCTTGAGGAATTTGCTGGAAATTGTCTTGGTATTTTTTTTACTGGAACTTTACTTCCTCTCAGAGTAGAGATTTCCTCTCTTACTTTAGGTAGTAGTGTCAGTAGGAAGCTGGGGGCAAGAGAGGTTAAGAATGTGGGTGGGATGAAAAATTTGTTCTAGAACTCCTCACTTTAGATTTATGACAACAGCATTAACACAAAGGGTCACCCATGCGTGGGTACTCCAGGGGTCAGACTGTCTGAATACTCTTGCAAAGGACCTCAAGTCCTTCTGGGATATAGGATGTCACACTAGGCCATATGTGTCAGAACTGGGCTAAACCCAGTAACAGTGTGCTTAATTGTTGCCTAAGTAATAGTGTGCCCAGTTATAGTAGGGGCAGGAAGCGGAGCCGTCTTAGGGTTTTCTGCATTGAGAAAATGCCAGCTCAGAAGAAATCCCTCAGCCCATCTTTGTTCCTTTCCTTGTTGACAGTTTCCTAATTGGAATTCTTAGTGTTCTCTTAATTTCATAATGATCTTACATCCAACAGCTGCAGAGTGTGGTTTTTTAAAATTAGTTTGTATTTGTTCTGTAAAATATTACTAAATAGGGGTGATTTATAATAATAATTAATACATGCTTAATTGTTTAAATATCATAAAACACCCAGAAAATATTTTTAATACCTACATTTGTTTAGTTCTACACGGAGTTCTGAAGTCTGCAGAAAACATTAATATTTAAAATGTAGCAGAGAGATCTCTGGCCCTGCACAGTCTTTCAAATTGGAGCTTTTGAGGCTGCACAAAGCTCGGATCCAAATACAGTATCATTGCATCTAATTGAAAGCTGTTAGAGGATACAATGATGCTGAAACTGGTATTTGTGTAATTAGCTCTAAAAGCGCATCTTCTCCTTTGTGGAGGAGACCAAAAGGGAACAGGGACAAAGCTCCAACTCTGCAATTAAAATGATGGCCAGCTGAGTTTTGTGCCCTGAGATTATGTGAACAATAATGAAGAGAACAGTGCAAGGCAATGATGGGGGATGCTGGTAGCAATAAGACATCTGGAATTGAGAACGCTCTCCTCCTAGAAATCTAGATGGCTCAATAGCAGAGTGTGGTGTTTTTTTTTTTTATGTTCATGCCAGTTTGGAGGCTAGTAGCTGCTGGGAGATGGTACCACCCGTATAAGCATCGTTTTAACAAATATAATGACGCGCCATTGCAGAATACATTTTCTACTGCTCTGGTAAACCTCAGGAGAGCTCTATTAGCATATCTAACAGGTGCTTAGCTTTTTCCTTTTGTGTTTTTTGTCACAGCTCATGCTCACGCAGACTTTAAAGAACTGTTAGTTAATCGTCCACAGGGTGGGTGTCCCGGGATATATGTGGCAGTACGCTTGGCTACAGGCACAGATTTAGACCTCATGAACACTGCAGGCCCATCCCAGCTAGAACTCTGAGGAATGTTCCAGGCATGTGTTCATACCTTACTGATTTCTTCCTGGAAATTTGACCCCAGATTTGAATCCCGGGCTCTTCTCTTATTTTGAAGTATCAAAATGAATCTTGATTATTTTTACTTTCTAAACTTGTCTAAGTTGATGCAGGGAAAAAGAGGTCTATTTCTATTTTCATTTTGCCTAGGACTGCAGGAAATCTTGGAGCTTGTCTTTCATTGTCAGGGAAGGAGGTGAGAAAAACATGGGAGGGGAAAGGGGAGGAGGAAAAGGAGGAGGGACCCATTGACTCCTCAGAGAGAACTGTCCTGAGTCTTGTCGCCCTCTCCGTCTATTTCTTCCAGGTCCTGTCTGACATAACAGAAGTAGGTGACAGACATGCTCAGGCCCCAGTAACCATAGTAGCATAATTGCAAAGACAAGGAAGAAAAGTACGAGGAAAATTGTATATAAGGGGAAAATCCATGGAAAATTGAATTCTGCCAGGAAGTGTTTGCTCTGGGGTCTCCCAGCTAACTCTGCATGACCTATGACCTGCTGTGGTGGCTCCAGTGTATGTCCCTGATGCCAGTCCCTCCTCTTCCTCTTCCTTTTCTCCCCCAAGGTGGCTTTCCAAGTGCATAAAAATATCTCACTCGACCCTGAAAACCCTCACAGCACTGTATAACTGTATGTATGCCACAACGTCTGATAAAATTTCCCCTTATTTTTGTCTTTAAAAACTTGCCTTGTTCCCCCCCCCCCCGCCCTTCTAAATATGCCTATAGCTCACCATGGTGTGTGTTTTCCTGTTGTGACAAGTGGTCATGGATATTTTTGTAAGTGACAGAATTTCCTATGACATTTGCTTTCACAGATGCTATGTCATCCTGGTCACTGGGTTTCAGGAGCGAAGGCTCTCGTTTCTCATCTCACCGGTAGAGGTTACTGACACATCTTCCCCCAAAGACCTGACGATAGCGACGCTCAAGCTAGTTTAGGTCACTTGGCGATCCTAAGAAGACTCGATGAGATGAAACAAATTAGGGAGGACTGTCTGAAATCCCGAGTTCTCAGCCAAGTTACTCTTAAATTTGAAACGAACTTGTCATCTTTAAATGTGGCTTTGAACCAAAGCTCAATGGGTTTACTGCTCATACCCCAACTACGCTGTCTCCACGCCAGCGAGCCACGCAGGGTAATAGAAAGACCCAAGAAGAGGGACTTTCTTTGATCTCCCTGCTCCTGTGTCACACCGGGATCTCTTGAAAGATAGGGATTGCTTGGGCTCAGTTGGTATAAGAACACGTGCAGGGTTCTGTGTCTAATCCCAGGTGCTCCCCGAAACGAAACAACGTAAAACAAAACAAAACAACAAAAACAACAATGACAACAACAATAAGATATAACTTTGGAAATTCTTCCTTTTTCTCCCCCCTTTCTTTCTCAGGATGAAGTAGGAACCCGGAGCCGCAGGGTGCTACCCTTCTAGCTTAGGAGGGACCACGGACAGACTTGAAGTCCAGAAGAGAGCAAACACAGACATAATCCGACTCCTTCTCTCTTTTCCCTTCTGTCTCCTACTGACACTGCTGCTCACACGATGTTGGCTCAGACGAACTCATGGACTGAGGTGACCCTCCTCCTTTAGCTGACTCAGCAGCTGGGGCTGCATCCATGTGCCAGTGTGCCCAGCTCCTGGAAATAATCTTCAACTAGGACAAATATAATGCCTATAAACCAGCTCATAGGCGATCAATGGTCAGCTATAGATCTGCAATTAATTCAGGTGTCTCCAGCCTAGGGAAGGAACAAATAAGACTTAAGGGGCTAAATCATATGTTGTTTAAGCATTTAAAGATTCTAGCCTAATTAAAGAAAAATCTCTCTACAATTCTTTGTCACCCACGGGTAACTCTTTTTGTTATTTCTCTTTCAATTTAAGTGGTATTTATTCAGCATTGCCTTTGCTTCTCTTAAGTGATTTGTTATTTATTTAACATGCATTGGTGCTTTGTTTGCATGTATGTGTGAGTGAGGGTGTCAGATCCCCTGGAACTGGAATGACAGACATGTGGGAGCTGTCTTGTGGCTGCTGGGACTTGAACCCAGGTCCTCTGGAAGAGCAGCCCTTGCTCATAATACCTGTTGAGCCATCTCTTCAGCACCTTCTTCACTTCCAGCAGAATGAAGTTGTCTCCTTTCATTGTGTCCTCTGAGGACTCCACTTCTACGTAACCATCATCACAACGTGTAACTATGTTCAGTCCTCGCGCCTTTTCTCTTCCACTAAATTGTCATGTCCAAAACAACATTAGTAATTTTTTATTGTTGAGACAGAGTCTCACTCTGTAGACCAGGCTGGCCTTAAATTCTCAGAGATCCCCCTGCTTCTGCCTTCTGAGTGCCGAGATTAAATACCTTGCTTTTAGTTGTTCTTATGAAGATATTATGCCTTTATGAGCACAAGGCTAGCTACATAATAAATTTCCAAAATTCTGGGTGGGAGCAATTATTACTCACACAAGCAACAACCTCACCCCCAAGTCACCACTTTGTTCTGCTTTGCAACCATCAAGGGGCCGGATCGCCTCCATTTGTGCTTAGATTCTACTGATTTAGTCTTCTCAGTCATGTGTCTGTTCTCATGTTGGCTCTGCTTAATACAACTTAATTAGGGCCTTGACTTCCTGCAGGACTCTTAAACTTTCTCTTTTGCTTGTCAGGCTCCAAGCCAAGGGCTGAGGACTAAGGGATTTATTTCACCTTCCAGCATTGTTTCTATTTTTCCATCCATTTCCTGTTTCTGCTACACCTTAGGCTCTCGGGAGGAAAATCTTTCAGTTAGAGACTCTCCTGGAATAGCTCATGTTGGCCTCAAACTCAGGGTCCTCTTGTCCTTGTGCCTGAGTGATGAAGTTAAAGGCGTGTGTCCCCACACCTGGCTAAAGATTCCTGAGGATTTTGTCTTCGTGTGTCTTTCTTTCTTTCTTTCTTTCTTTCTTTCTTTCTTTTCTTTCTTTTTTCCTTCCTTCCTTCCTTCCTTCCTTCTTTCTTTTCTTTCTCTTTCTCTTTCTCTTTTTCTTTTTCTTTTCTTTCTTTTTTTTTCATACAGGGTCTTACTATGTAACTCCCACCAGCCTGGAATTCACTATGTAGACCAGGTTGACCTCAGACTCACAGAGATCGCCTTTTTCTGCTTGAAGTAAAGGGCATTCAGCACCTACCTGGATCTGCACGCATTCCTTTCTTCTGTGAATGCAAGTGTATTTAAGACGCTTCACATACAGTTTACCTGTAATTTAAAAATTATTTTCATGTAGTCATAATTTTGAAGCTACAGAAGATTTCTGCTATAAGTAAGCCCATCCATTATTTTATATGGCATCATATATATTTCTAGCAAAAGAATGGCGTAACGAGCCGGGCATGGCGGTGCATGCCTTTAATCCCAGCAGAGGCAGGCAGATCGCTGTGAGTTTGAGGCCAGCCTAGTCTACAGAGTGAGTCCAGAACAGCCAAGGCTACACAGAGAAACCCTGTCTTGAAAAACAAAAACAAAAACAAGAATGGCTTAACGACAGAAAACATTCGAATTTTGGTATATTCACCAGTTGTGTGATTATTCGGCAAATGGTTTGACAACTGGATCCCCAGGTTTCTTTGCTCTACGGTGGATGTGGCGTCTCTGCGTTCAGCTTCCTAGGGTCAGTGGGAGCGTCCGACAAAGCACAAGAGCTATTGAATTAGTACAACTGTTGACCCCCTGGCTCCTATTGCATGCTCCATCAATTATACTTTTTATTTATTATCGTTAAGTTTCAGCTGGGACAAATGGCTAACTGAGGTGCCGGTTTAATGTATCAAAGCGGGTCTGGCCTTCAGGCTCTTTCAGCATCCCTCAGTCCCTATGTGGTACAGGGCACGGCTGGCATACCCCACCCTGTACCTTGAACTCTCCAGACCAGGGGCTGGCTGCACCTCTCCAAGATGTTCTTCCCTGTATAATCCAGACGTTGTGGTTACCCTTCTTTTTTTTTTTTTTTTTTTTAATCTTTGACCTCCTGGCTGCTGTATTTGCTTTTCTTTTCTCTTTTCCCCTCCCCTTCTCCCCACATGGGGGAGGTCAGGGTCTTGATCATTCTGGATTCCCCCCAGATGCCTCTGCCTCTTGCTAAGCTCTCCCATATAGCTACAATAAACTTTCTCCTCCATCATACCTAGGAACAGTCATTGCCCCTCCTTTCCTTTTTTTCCCCATTCAATTATATATTGAGAGTAGAGTACATAAAGGGAAGAAAGAGAAGAGGGGAATCTGACTCTTCCTCCTCCTTCATCTTTTCCTCCTCCTCCTCCTCTTCTTTTTTTCTTTTCTTTTTCTTCTCTTCTCTTCCTCCTCTTCCTTTGACTTTATCATTCTGCTTTAAAAATTTTCCCTTTCTCATCCCATTTCTTTTCCTACTTTCTTTGGTGTCATGGTAGAAAATTAGCAGTTCCTGTTGCTTTAGCATTTGTCTCTGGATTCAAAATGTTTGAGCCCAAATATAAAGAGCAGCGAAATAAAAATTTTACCTGGGCATCCCTGAAAATGGCTTCTCAAGGAAGAATAAAGGCCCCTTATGGAGAGAGCTCGATGTTGTGGTGTAGGGGACAGATGAGTCACATCTCATTAAACGAGTTAGAAAAATAGCTTCCTTTCTTTGTTTTTGTGTTAGAAGTGTATTTTGTTGTTCTCTTTTTAAGTTGCCGAGGGCATGGACTTGTTACCAGAACTCTAAGGGTTTAATTCGCGTTGCCAGTTATTGACAGATATTGTCTAGTTCAGTGTAATGAATCTGTAATCCTGGACTTGGAAGGGTGAGGCGGGCTTCAGACTCAAGGCCATGGAGGGTCCCCAAAAGTTTCGGAAGAGCCTGGGCAAAGAATGAGATATTGTTTCAAGAAAAGACTGGAACAAAAATATCAAAGTATATCAAAGGTAAGGGAGCTAGGGGATGGCTCAGCCAGTAAGGGCCTTGACGGGCAAACATGGGGCCATGAATTCATGTCTCCTGCCCTCATGCAAACAGCCAGCCAACGTAGCCAAATCAGAGGTCTTCAGGCTCAATGTGAGAAGCTGTCTCAGATCAGAATATGGAAAACATACAAGAAATGTAAAAACAAGTAGACAAAGAGAAAAAATAAAAGAAGGCAGAGCTGATTGCTCTTAGCTTTCCCCTTCTCTTTTTCTTACCTTCTTAACTACCCATGAGTTGTCAACCTACTAAAGATTAGAGAAAAGTTGTACTAGTCCAGTGATTTCACCATGCACTCTCCCTGTCAATGTGTCTGAGTTTGGAAGGCGGGTTACATAGCAATCTTAGCGAGATCTGTGTGTGGAGCAGGCAGGGTCGCGACCGGGAGTAAGAATAATAGTTCAATGTTTTCTCAGCCATAGAAACACTGTCTGTCTCTAGGAGATAACAGTTGCTCAGGCAAATGTTCTATTTCCTCAGGTATAAACTCTCAGAAATGGTGAAAATTTTCACATCATGCTGTACGGATGAGTTTTGGGGCTAACAAATAAAAATAAGTCACTCAAATGATTTGTAGGGAAAAAAATTGTCTTTTCTACATCAACTCAATAAACATTTACTGGTTTCCCACTTTGCACATTGCCGGCTGTATGATGCAAAGCTCATTAGATAGAGCCAGCCTCTCTGGAAAGAACGTGAACTGTATAGGAGAGCTGTCCAGTTGCATGTCTCCAGGGGTGGTTATCACACGTGAAGTTACATTAAATGAGGAAGAAAGAGACTACTTAGATGAAAAGTAATGGGTAGGTGGAAGTGCAGCCACAGGCACAGCCTGTGCTGGTCGGCATGGGCAAACGTGGTAGTGTCCTGTAATTCTGCACCATGCAGTAATAATACCAAGCTTTGCAATAATCCCAGTGCTTTTGCATTGATCATTACCATTGAGTGCAGTTTATTTCTATCCCTAGGTGTAAAGAGCCTTTGATGGATGGGATGGTGAAATCGCTGGATTAGTACAACATTTTTCTTTATTTTTAATCTGTATATTCACTTTACATCCCGTTTGTAGCCCCTTCCCTCTTCTCCTCCCGGTCCCTTCCTCCTACTCTATTTTCCCTCTCCCCTTGTCCTCAGAAAAGGGGAGCTCCCCCAACCAACCCCAGACACCAAGTTGCATCAGGGCTGAGCTCCACCTCATCTACAGAGGCCAGGCAAACAGCCTGGTTTGGGCGAAGTGATCAAAAGTAGGCAACAGAGTGCGTGTCAGAGACAGCACCTGCTCAATTTTACTAGGAGACCCATATGAAGAGCCAACTGTCTTTCAGTTACATATATGTAGGGGCCTAGGTCCAGACCATGCATGCTCTTTGCTTGGTGCTTCTGTCTCTGTGAGCCCCCATGGGTCTGTGTTAGTTGACTCTGTTGGTCTTCTTGCAGTGTTCTTTTTCCCTCCAGGTCCTTCTATGTTTCCCTCCTACTCTTCTATAGGAGTCCCTGAGTTCTGCCTAATGCTTAGCTGTGTTAGTCTCAGCATTTAATTCGACCATCTGCTGCGTGGGGGCTTCTCATAGAACAGCTAAATTAGACATAGCAGAGTATCGTTAATAGTGTCAGGAGTGTCTCTCCTATGGGGAGGGTCTCAAGCTGGGCCAGGCATTGGTTGGACATTCCCTCAGTCTCTACTCCATCTTTATCCCTGCACATCTTGTAGGCAGGGTACATTTTGGTTCAAAGGTTTCGTAGGTGGATTGTTGTTCCCCTCCCAGCATTCTAGGTCCTGCCTGGCAAGAAGATGGCCTCCTCAGGCTAGTGTCCCACACTGCTAGGAGGCTCAGCTAGAGACGTCCCCACATCTTCCCTGTAGTCTACAGACCTGTCGCAGGTCTCCAGTTGTCTCAGTGATGCCCCTGACTTTGCTTTCCTTTCTCTTTCCAAGCTCTCAAACCTCCCCTCCCCACTCTCCCCGTATCTGGTCCCCCTGCCTCGTTTCTATCCCCACACCCTCTCCTATCCTGTTTCTCCATGTGAGTGAGATACAAGCATCTTTGGATCTGTGAATTGTAGTATGGCTATCCTGTAATATATGGCTAATACCTGCTTATAAGTGAGTACATATCATGTATGTTTTTCTGGGTCTGAGTTACCTCGCTCAGGATGATCCTTTTTAGTTCCATTCAGTTGCCTGCAAATTGCATGATTTCCTTGATTTTAATAGCTGAGTAGTATTCCACTGTGTTAATATACCACATTTTCTTTGTCCATTCTTCAGTTGAGGGGCATCTAGGTTGTTTCCGGTTTCTAGTTATTATGAATAAAGCTGCAATGAACACAGTTGAGCAAGCGTCCTTGTAGAACTTTCTGCTAATCATTAGTTGGTTGACAACTTAAGGGTAGTTCGGTAGATAAGAAAAAAGAGAACAGGAAAGCTAAGCACAATCAACTCTGCTTCCATTTCTTTTTCTCTTTGTCTACTTGTTTTTATATTTGTTGTATGGTTTTTTAAAGAAGAAATTTATGAACATGCAAAGAGAAAGTGCCATCTGTTGGCTCTGGTTCAGCTAGCGAAGGATTCGTGGTAAGCTTAGAAGTACATCCTCGGCGGCTACTGAGGTTCTGGTACGTCTTCTGCCAGGAGGATAGTATCTATAGGGAAGTCAAAAAGAGAGAGCTGAACCAGTAACCTGGAGATAATAAATATATGTTTCAATCATGTAAGATTGCAACATTTGTGGGTCAAACCTAGTATAGAGTCAGAAAAATAATATGATGTAAATAGATAGTAAGTACTGAACGGTCAGGAAACAACATTTGTGTAGTCCTTATCTTCAGAGATAAAATTGCATATTTAAGCCTTTGGCTGTTTGTATAAGCAAACCCATAGTCTATTTACATATGATTTATAGTCTCATTTTATAAAGGACCTTTTGTACTACTAAAGCACACTACATATTTGAACCTCTGGGAGAATCCCTTTTCTTCCCTCTTTCTTTCTTTCTTCCTTCCTTCCTTCCTTCCTTCCTTTCTTTTTCTTCCTTTTCTTCCCTCTTTCTTTTCTTTTTTAAAGAGGCTTAACTGTTCTACATTGGCTTGTTGGCTGGGCTTGAACTAGATATTCAGACCAGACTGGGCTACAACTCAGAGAGATGCTCTAGCCACGGCCTCCCGAGTGCTGGGATTAAAAGCACATGCTACCAATCACAGTGATAGGACATTTCTTTGTGAAGGGGATGATTTGAAGCATGCCCAGTGAGACAAAGAGGTGGCCTTTGTGATAGCAAAGCGTAGCTGTACAACCGGCCTGCTGGAAACGTTGTCCATCTCAGGATGGACAAGACAGGTGGTGTGTCTACTTGAGGACACTTCTTCAGTGATAAAACTGTGTGGGCTCCACAGTGAGAAAATGCCAGCCTTGAAATGGGAGCAAAGGGACTTGGGGACTAAAATAAAACTAAACCAAATGGTGGAAACATGCTCAACTCCTTAATTTATCCGATTAGAGCCAACAGGCGCCACTGTGTAGAACATTTGCTCCCGTCCCAGATGCCATTAAGGCAGCAGCAGAGCTATTTCTAGGCCTGGCTCCAGATTGATGGGGGGGGGGTGAACTAACAGTGGATTCCGTTTCAGCCCGGAGCCACGGTGTAGTGGTACAGACTGCAGTCACTGCAAAGTCTCCAGGCATCAAGTGTTCTTGGGAGAGCATGCCTGCTTTGAAGAGATGTCCTACCCCTGTGGAGAGGGACATTACTGCAACCCCAATTCCAACACAGTCCCGAATCCTGCCTGTGCCACCCTGCTTTACTCTGAAATACAGAAGCATGCTTGCTTAGACTTAAAAACTCTTAGAAACTGCTTAATGTTTACAAGGCTGGAGTAGTATGTAATCACCACCCTTTAAAAATGACACTTTTCTGTACTGGGCGCAAAGAGGGACAAAGGTTTCTGTTGCTATTTTAGGCTCTGGAACAGTAGCTGCCAATAAGAAAACAAACAAACAAACAAAAACCCGAAAGTTTTCTATGGTAGTGTATTTATTAGTGTTTATTTTAGGGTAGTATATTATACTGGTATAGAATAATAAGTGTATATAACACCTGGTAACCCTTCTCTGACCCATTTCAAGATCTATACACTGCCCGAGTCCCCAGGCCTTAATTATTCTGCCTCTTAGAAACAAGTTCTTGTATTTTAGATGCTACCCAGCTCATAAGAGGAGGTGGCACCCTGGTAAACAAACACAGTTTAAGTGGAAAAGATTCTAAATAAAAAATTCACTTGCTGCATCTGATAGAGCTAATGTCATTATTTGACAGCTCAAGGATACTATAACGTAGACGTCACATGCTCTCCTAACAGAGCAGTTGGCTGCAGCTCAGAGCTCTTTTCCAGCATTAGGAGAGAGTGTGGTACAGCTAGCACAGAGGAAGGTCCAGACTCAAGATGGGACGGCCAGTTTCTACTGAACGGGATGCCCATGTTAGACAGAGTGAAAAAAAAAAAGTCATGAGTAAAGATGTCAAAATTCAAGGACAACGGATACTTAATTGTTTGGGAATTGACTTTTTATGATTACAAAGGGAGTGTGTGGAAGGTCTTTTAGAACCCCGTTGAGAGTTAACATTCTTTCTGTATAGATGGAGAGAAGCCCTCAAGACTAACGGGGCCATAGGAAGAACTGTTGCCCCAGAGAAGCCTTCCTAAATTAGTGTGGCCAAACTGGTTTGTGACTGGTGAATATCGACTGTGTTTTAGAGTCTAGAATTTTTTTGTGTGTGACTTCATTGTTGAACACTGTACACAGTCCTGAGTCCTGAGAGTTGGTCAGGTTATATGGACACGGATCTGTGCAATAACTTTAGGAACCCTTTACAAAATAATTATAA
Organism: Acomys minous; assembly: GCF_964271855.1. Taxonomy (NCBI): domain Eukaryota; kingdom Metazoa; phylum Chordata; class Mammalia; order Rodentia; family Muridae; genus Acomys; species Acomys minous. Next base: position 107,255,088 of record NC_140486.1, on the reverse strand, counting down.
ACATTAAAAAAAAAGGAAATAAGTGACTGGAGGCTTCAAGATTTAAATCCTTTCCGAGTTTTCCTTAGGCAGTGTATCAGAATGGTTGGCGCCCATGCGTTTCCCTTCAGAGCCTGGCTTCTCCTCACACAGGCAGAATACCCTACAGTTCCCAGCAACTCTCAGTGGGGCCCATAAAATGGGACACCTCTAAAGCTTATGCTTCATAAAGCTTGAATATAAATATATCTGTGTCTAAATTCTTCAGAGAATTAGGAAACATGCAGAATGGTTCCAAGACCCAAGTGAATTAATGATGCTCACTAGGTCATCTACTGGGGGCAGTTTGTGTGGCAGTGGGGCTGCTTCCCACGATGGCAATGATTTCTTTTGAAAATTTACCCGGAAGAGAAATTAGACTCATAGGAAATTTGCAAAAAATTATTTACTCAAAGTGTCTCTATTTCACCCAGCTTGCCATGATGTCAACCCCTGGCAATGTATGTCTCTGAAGCTTAGAGATGAGCATTCTCTAGGAATTACTCTATTAATTATATTACTGCAGTCTTTATTTCAAGTTTACCAGGTTTGGGGAACATTTTCATCTCCAGTTCTCCATTTACATTTTAGGATCTGACTCAGAATTGCAATTGCATTACGCTGTGATGCCCCACAGCACCTTTATGTTTGTGCCAGCCTCCGCATCTGCTTTTACCTTTAAAGAGCTGGGCACCTTAGGGGGAGCACGCAGGGGCCGTTTGCAGAGGAGTGAAGTCACACGTTTGTGGCAGGTATCCTTCTGAGGTTCTGGCCCACATGGTTATCCATTTCTTTGCAACAAGCTTACAACTCTAGTCACATAACTGCAAGAAAGGCAGAAATTTAGCAGCTTTTTGGGCGTGGGGTGGGTGGGTGGGCTGCTGACTGGTGCCTCAGCCCTCCTCGTTCTGTGGCCATTAACTGACCAACTAAGCAAAGAATGGCCCAGCCAATTTTGTTATTGACAGCTACAGTATGCATCCACAAATAAAGGTCTAGTGTTATCTGTAGAGCCAGCATACTAAATCAACAGTGGGTGGTAGCGATGAAATAGAAGTGCTAGTTTAGGAATGTGTATGGGGAATAGCCACATAAAAATTTTCACAAAATTATGACAAATATGAAATGTTTCTTTCAATTATTACAAGCAATAAAGTTGTGGTTTTAGTAGCTGAGAGACTTCATCAGTGGTAGAAATCATCTGTACTTGTATGCCATACTCCAGTGATAATTTCTATTCAAAGAGCTGAAGAGACGGCTCAGAGGTTAGAGCGCTTGCTACTCTTGCGGAGGACCCGGGTTCGGTTCTCAGTATGCACGCAACTCCAGTTCCAGGATTTCCACTGCCCTCTTCTGGCCTCCAGGGGCACTCCACACACATGGTGCATATATATTTATCCAGACACATACACACAAAATAGAAACAAACCTTTGAAGCATTATGTTAAAATGATGATAGTGTGTCAAATACACTATTACATTTTGGTATTAGATATGCAAAATAAGAAACACACATCTGAAATGTCAACAAAGGTAAATTTCTTCATGTTTTTGTTTGTCTAAAACTAAAGTCATATACATTTTACTTTTCATGTTTAAAATATTGTGCTGGGAAGGGCCCATAACAATTCAATGGGATCCTAAAAGGCCCTGTGGCACTAGAAAGGTTAACAAATCTCCACTTAGAATATAAAGTTGGGGCAGAATTTGGCCCAATTTACTTTTACATTTACTCTGTAATATAAGTGAAAATAAAACCGCAAGCTGGATATGATTGAAAGAACTCATGAAATAACAGTCTGGTTAATGAATTGTATCAGAACATTTGCTTGTCTCACTGTGTACAAACTGCAAATGAAACATTCCTTTGTTCTTTGGGCTACATGCTCCCAGCCCTGTAATAGTTAAATTAATTTCTAATATGTCTCGTCTCATTATAGATCTGTGCAATAGTCTCTTTCAATTTTAAATTGAGCTTCAGGGAAGATTAAATACTTAGGTATCCCAGTTTGTATAAAATTTCTGGATCCATACAAATTAAACTTCCCCTGTCTAAATGACCCTAATCATTCTAATTTAACTAGATGGAGCTTATTTCCTTTTGACAGCGCTTGTCATGTTGAATCTCAGCCGTGGAGATGAACGGCATGCCAAATGGGTAATCAGTATTCCAGATGTTGCCTTGCCACTTTCCAGCAACGTTATTAATAAAAGTCAGTTCCTTCCGGTCTTTTTCCCCCCTGTAACATTACTGAGGATTTAAACTTCCTTTCTCTCCGTTACGGTATGGTAATGGTAATTTAATGGTACAGCAAGTGGGCAGCTCCAGAGGAAGATGATCTTTGGGAAAGTACTGTCCACTAGGAATGGACCACCAGGGACTCCAGGGTGAGGAAGATTGGATCAGATCACTGTACTTTGTGGTGTGTGTGTGTGAGTGTGTGTGTGTGTGTGTATAAGTGTGTGTGAGTCAATGAGTGTGCGTGTGTCTGTGAGCAGGTGTGTGAGTGTAAGAGTGTGTGTGTGTGAGCGTATATGTGCTTGTGTGAATGAATGTGAGTTTGTGTGTGTGTGTGTGTGTGTGTGTGTGTGTGTGTGTGTGTATGTGTGTGTGTGTTGGGGAGGTCTGAGTATCAAAAGGGTCATTTCAGTTATTTCTCCCTGAGAATAAAAATTAAAGTTGGGAAATCTACCATAACAGTCACTCAATTGACCCCTGGCACTCCTTCACTGGCCCTGCCTTCCCGACCAATTCCCCAACTGTGCTGGAGTTCGCAGAGAACAACACAGAAGATATCCGTGAGGACCCTGATGAGAGTTGTGTCTCTGGTACGCGGGAACGGAAGAGATGATGCTCTGGGTATGAAGAGAATACTTAGGCCAGCTAGGGCTAGGGCTTGAAGACAGAATCACCGATCAAAAGATAGAAAGTCGGATTCTATGACATCTAACAGACACAGGCAAGTTCTTTAAGGCTTGCTGGATACACACACACACACACACACACACACACACACACACACACTCACACCCCCCATATGTATGTATATGTATGCACATATATATTCTGCTTTTAATTATATGCATAAAATTATGTGAGTATGTAAGGGTAAGTATGACAACCTGAGTTCAGATTCCCAGAACTCCCATTAAAAAGCTGGGCGTGTTGGTACACTCCTGTGATCCTAGCTCCAAGAGCTTGGAGACAGACAGAAGGACCAATCATCCTTGGTCTAGCTAAAACATGAGTGTTAGGTTCAGCGAGAGACTCTGTCTCAAAGGATAATAAGGTGGCGGATGATAGATGAAGACCCAGTATCAACTGTTGACCTTTGCTGGTGTAAATGATGATTTGCTCGCTTCCCCCTCTAATGAATGGAGCAGGCATTATAAGCCACACCGGAGCCCACATTCTCTCGCTTTCTGCAGCCGTCATAACTTGGACTCTGACCTATAACTTGACATCCAGTTAAAACCGCTTTGAGCTTTTAAGTGGAAGACATTAGCACTAAGCCGTCTTTGTTATAGTGGTTCCTGCAGTGTTTCCAGCATGCCTAATTATGTGGGTTTTTATGCCATGCCACTTCCTCAAATGCCAACCCCCCAAAATATGCTATTCTTGGTGCAACTAATTTTCCTCCCATTATCTCCCGTTGGTTTTTCAAGTTCATTAACAATAGAAATTATTGAACTGAGTTCTACTGACATCTGCTGGACAAAACCTGTGTGTGTGTGTGACTTGATGGTTATTAGCTCGGAAACAAAGCTCCATCAGGTGAAATAGAAAATAGAGCTGAGCCAAGCATGCGACTCTGAATTAGTACATAAAGTCCTAGAGCAGTTTTCAAGCCCGTTTCTCTAGTTGGCAAAGCTGAGCCTCAGCTTGGTGCTCTAAGCCATATTTCTGTGCCTTCCCTGAGCCTTAGTGGCAGTGCACACATAGATCAGCTCCAGTCACAGCCAGGTCTCTTCTACAAGGGGGCTGGTTCAGCTGGTGAGGAGAGCGATCATTTGGCAAGTGTTCTGTCCACAATGGTCCTCTCGACAGCAGAGTGTGGTGCTGTCTGCATTATTACAAGGACATCTTTGTGGAAGAAATTGCAAAGATTCAATGTCTTACATTTAGGATATTTTTCCCCCCTGGAATTGTAGATCTAGATGGAGATTCTAAAATACAATACCAACAAATGTAAGAACACTAGCTTTTATATTAACCCTTTATTGTTGTTTGGGCTTTAAAAAAATATGGACTCATGCCATAGCTTTTTGTTTTTTTCTCCATCACAGTCTTGGTTCTGATGAAACACTTGATGCCAACTTCTGACCGGCTGGGCCATCTTTGTGGAAACTCATTTAAAAAATAAATAGGGACTGGAGAGATGTATCAGTGGGTAGGAGTGCTTTCTATGCATTGAATTCAAATCCCTGGCTACAAAACCCAAGTGTGGCTGTGCATGTCTGTGATCTGAGGATTGGAGGATGGAGACAGGCTGATCTTGAAAGCTTGTAAGCCAGCCATCTTAGCCACACAGGGTATGTTTCAGATTCAGTGTCACGTCCTGTCTCGGGCAAAGACTAAGTTGGAAAGCAACAGAAACAAACACACTATGTCTCCCTCTGGCTTCTGCAGATGTGTGCCCTTACACATACAAGTGCACCCACCTCAGAGCCTGCCGAAACGAGTAGCTGTATATTTTAAGTAGGATCCCTCTACTTCTTAGAAATCCCTGGATCGAAAAAGAAAATCACAATTTGCTAAATTATTACTTGTAAACATTGCAAAGAATTGACATGGCAGACATCGATAGATATGAAATATTCTTTAAAATATAGTATATGGTTTAAAATAAAATTAAAGTTAACTCTGCACACAGCTGACTGTATTTGAGATGTTATATGGCTTGGTTGCTTAATGCTCCTACTGTAGAGCAAAGACAGAACCAAGCCAAGAAAAAGAGTTAGGTGTACATGCAATCAAAGGACGCTGGAGGAAGGGAAGAGGGAAAGTGATTGGTCTTGTAATTTCTCCTCTGACCTACATATTCAGAAGTCGCTTAACTTCTATGTATTTTGAATTTTCTAGCTTCCCTCCTGGCATTAGTTTTTGCTCTCATTTTAATTGTGGCTGTGAAAAGCTCAAATTCTCAGGGTGTTTTGTTTCCTAGAGCGCAGTCTATCCTGGAGACTGACATGCGTATCAACTCTGGGATTAGACAGGACTTTTTCCACTCCACTGGGGTAAGTGAGTCCTCTCTTCTTTCTCATCATTATGGAATTCCTCTGAGTACTAACTACTTCTACTGCATCTAATGGGTTCGATTCTGTTGTTTTAATTTGATTTTTTTGATGCTCTCTTCCTCTAAAGTGGGGCATTGAAATCTATCATTATATTGCATGTTTCTCACCATGTCTTGTCAGTGTTTACTTCATGTATTTTTGCTGAAGTTGGACGCATATGTAATAGCTACACATTCCTGGAAGAATTGGTCCTTTTTCTCACTAAATTACGTATTTTTGTTGGCCCATTTTGACAAAGTTAATGTTGAGTGATACAGTAAACATGGAAATTCCTTAAAATTACCACTCATTCTTCTCATTTTTGGTGGGGGATGCCTACGTGTGCCCTTAAATATGAAATGAATTTCTCATAGGTAACCCATCAAGTAATGTTAAATCCATGCACGCTTTGCTTTTTTGTTAACTGCTGTCTCCTGCTGACTGATGTGGTGATCTTTCTTTCTCATTTTCCTGTGTGTCTTCTGAGGGTATATTTGCTTTTCAGCACTTATCATGCATAGCTAAAGCACCTTATTGCTGTAATAATGGCTTAAGCCAATAACAACTTAATGTCAACACATAATAATATTCTGGACTTCTACTTTGCCTGCCCTTTTATTATCAGACGCCATTTGCCTTATGCATTGTATATCAATACTTTGCATTTTATTCTTTATGACAGATTTAGAACAGTTCCTAGGCCACTTTTACCAAATTGTTCTGTTCTTCTCTCCATACTTATTTTTCTGTTAGTTTTACGTGCTTTAATGCATCTACATCCTGTTTAGTGTCCTTTTGTTTCAACTTGAAGAATTTCCCTGTGGTAGTGGGATCTAGAAAAGTCCAGTTCTGCTGGGCCTGGTGGTGCACGCCTTTAATCCCAGCACTCGGGAGGCAGAGGCAGGAGGATCACTGTGAGTTCAAGGCCAACCTGGTCTACAAAGTGAGTCCAGGACAGCCAAGGCTATGCAGAGATAGTCTGTCTTGAAAAAACAAAACAACAACAACAGACAACAGCAACAATAAACAAAAAAAGAAAAGAAAAATCTAGATCTTCTTTGAAGGATAGTTTTGTTACATCTAAGTCTTGGTTGGGAGGCTTTTTGTTTCCCATTATTTTGTCTTGCTTAGCACCGTGGCTTTAGCACACAGGGCATGTGAGGATGCTGGTGAATCTTTAGAGTCACAGCGAAGCTCCCTTGTGCACGAAAACCCACTGGTCACTTGCTGCTTTCAGAAGTTTCACCTATGGCTTTGACAATTTGTTCATAACATGTCTGAGTTCAGCCTGGATGTTAGCTTACTTTCTCAGATTTGGGGCAGGTTACGCCATTTTTCTTTAACCATGTTTTCTGCTCCCCTGCACTGTTCTGAAGCTCCCACAGAGCATGGAGTGACCCTCCTAAAGGCATCACGTACCCTTTGAGCCTTCTTCGCTCCTTTACTTATTAAGGTTATTTTCTCTTAGACTGGATGGTTTCAAAGGATTTATATTTCATCTCAACGATTCTTCCACTTTTATTGAACTCTTTTGATGCTTTTCTGTCATTTTAGTTATTGTGTTTTTCATTGTTCAAATTGTCTGGTTCTCCTTGATACTGTCTGCCTCTTTGTCCTCATTTTTTCTTTGTATTATATTGTTTTCTTAATCTCAAAAAATAGGTGATTCCCACTTATTTGGGGTTGCTCTGCAGACACACTTTATTTCTCAGCATGGGGATGTATTTTTTTTTTTTTCTGTTTCTCATGCAACTCATAGCTCAGAGTTAGGCTTGAAGCATCTGAAGGAGTGGTCGCCAGAAACTGGGAGAAACATGGAGGAGGAAGGGTGGGATGAAGTGCAGGAAGGGCAAACCAGTGGAGGAATCACTTCTGGTTTGCCCAGAACAGCTACCCACAGTTAAGAGATTTTAAAATGACTGGAGTATGAAATTAGCAGTACGTAAGAATGGCTGACGAGACAGCAATGCCCATTACTCTGTGATTGTTACATGTGGCCCACATGTGTTGAATTATAAAAAGGCAGAGACATTGCTCATATTATATAGCAAGCAGAAAGGAAGAATCTACTCTTGTCCCAGCGTTTTCACATGGGCTTTCTATAAAGGAATATATTCAGTGTTAAATCCAGCTATATGGGGTGGGGAGCTCTGAAGCCTTGATTTAGGAAAATATAACTTCTTTGTGGCTTTCTCAATTAGAAGCTTGCAAAGGTTCCTTTTTCAGGAGTTTATAATATCTTTCTCCCTCTGGGGTCTGTCTTCTGTACTTTTTAACTGTTTTGCAACTTGGTCCTACATAATGCTGAGTTGGGCTTGGATTTGCCACATACCTGGGGATGACCTGACCTCCAGGGACTCCACCTTCTGAGTGCTGGGGTCACAGCTGTGCACCATCATACCCAGATGTGTGGCATGCTCTTGGGTTCTTCAATAGCAATGAGTCCAACTCACCCTTCTCCCTCAGTGGCTGGCAGACACCTGAAGTATGCCAGCTTCCTGTCTGTGCTGTGTCAGGACAAATGGCTGAACAGTAGCTTCCCAGAAGGTCCTCCCAGAGTGGGAGAGACATCCATACAGCCCATTTTCTGCTCTGTCCTCAGAGGAGCATTTTTGTTTACCTGGCGTGCGCCACCTTCTTAGACTCTGGCCACACCCTTCACGTGTGCTCAGCTCTTAAAGCCCCCCAGCCCACTTTGGACCCGTCTCTCTCCACTTGAGATTAACTCACTTAGGAGCACTTGACAAGACCCCTAAGCAGTTTGCATGCATGTAGGGCTGATCAGAGCCGGGACGTTAGTGTTCACAACCAGTGTCCTTGACTCTTACATGCCACACGTCACCTCCCTTCCCGCTATAGGCTAGTCACAGTCCCATTTCACACTGGCATCACTTGTTAATAGTTCCGTCCATGTCAGAAGTCTTGTGAAGGGCTGTCATCCCAGGCCTCATGGGATGCTTCAACTAGCACACGCTAGCTGTGGTCTTTACATTTTTCAAGTTTACTAACCGACCTGTGCAATGAAGCAGTTACTAAAAAGCTAAGGAATGGGGGAGGGGGGAGGGGGGGTCTGTGAACTACTTCTAAAGTATGTGTGGCTTAGCAGAGTTCCTCAGGGAAAGGAATTTAACCTTTTAAAAAATATTTTTGAGAATTCCATGTGTACCATGCATTTCGATCATATTCACCATCACTTCCCTAACTCCTAGTTGATCCATTCCCTACCTTTCCTCTGTCTATATATTGTATTTTTAAAAAGTAGCCTACTGAGTCCAATCTGTGCTGCACATACACTCACGGGCGTGGCATCCACAGGAGCCTGACTTACCAGAGGCCACCCTCTAAAAGAAAACTGACTCCCTTCACAGCGGCCATCTCTGACTTGCTTGATCTTGTGGGGGTCTTGTCTTGTGCAAACCTAACATTAATAATGGCAATACTAAGGATCTGCCAGAGGTTGACTAAATGAGAGAATTTGGAGGAGTAAGTGGCTTTATGTCTTCAGCCCTCCATCCCCCACCAGGGCTGTCCAAATGTACTAACGGTAAATGCTTCTAGGCTGGCTGGTTGCCTTCGCCCTGCAAAGGCATCTGACATCAGCATTTCCATAAATATAAAGAAATCACAGAGCACAAGAGAGACAGACTTATATTAGACTTTATAAAACAAGGGATAGAAGAGTTGGCGCCAGTGCAAGCATCGGAATGCGTTTTGAACCGGCTTGGCTAATTACCTGTGTTCTGCAGACTGAGGTGCCAGAGTGGGAGCTGTTCTGTGCAGGTAGCACCTACACACAGACAGGCCCAGAGCACGCAAGCAATAAAGATTAGGCACTGTTCATAGTGCCAACTAGAATGAGCATGCCTGCAGCCCATAATCCAACAGTGCCTGTACCAGCAGTGCAGAAAGTGTCCGAGAGAGTGCATGTGCCAGCATTGGCCAATCAGCACTCTCAGGTTACAAATGCCTTCCTTCATAGCTGGGCCTCATTAGGCAATTTTGACAGTACTTTACAAACTGATTAACCAGAAGTCTTCCCTTGCCCTCCATAACCACTAAAGGCCACGCAAAGGCCTTCCCCAACACTTATTTGTAGAGGGGCAGGACATTAGCTGCAGACTTAATGTCACCATGGCTGTAATTTGCATGTTGATGGAAAGTTAACATAATGTGGAGATGTGAAATTAAGCTGGCTGACTATGACAAGTGGCCCTGCTGAGATCCATTTCTCTATCCTCATCAGGCCACGTTTTGGCTTACTGTGTTTGTGCTTTCTCTTATTACGGACGGAATTGTAAAAAATATCCCCAAAGATGCATTAGAGTGTTCTAGAAAACTGTTTATCAGTTCCCATGACGCAACTGTGAAGCCAGTGTGTTCTCCACTGTTTGGGGATAGATTTATAGGTAAGTTTACAAGATGCTTATAAGGGTAGAGACCATATGAGGCATCTGATGCACAGAATCCACAGTGGGGGTTGAAAAATGACAAATTATCATTTTCTAATGATCAGAGACTATGAGAGGAACAAAGAATTTTGTTAAAAAACATATGAGCAAACAAGTTATGGGTAAGCAGAGAGAGCCAACAAATTACTTAAACATTTATTAGTACTTTTAAAATATAATGACAACTGTGTATTTTCACTCTGATAGGGATGAGTAAACAGAGAACTGGGTCACTTGGAGTCTGGTGACTACCGGAAGGCTCTGTCCCTCATGCCTCACTACTCCCATCTACAGACTTGATGCCAACACGCATGCCTTCATTTCATTTGAAGGAGAGAAAAAATAATCTCACCTATCCTGTGAGTCCTTCAGTCAACAGAAAGGAGAGAGGAAGGACACTTTAGCATACACTGGTAAACTTCTGATGTGCTAGTTTGCTGGGTCATGAGAAGAGGTGGTTCAAAGTCTCCCAGGTGACTGGGCGGACTTCCTTTTCCTAGAATTATGCCTCATTCTGTGACCTCAATTCAAAGCTCCTTGAGGATCGCAAGGGAGACAATTCCTAGGAGGAGGCTGTTGGCCGCTGACTACAGGGTAGACTCAGATAACATGAGGTGGGTAGTGCACTGAATGGTTTGAAACCTTGGGAGAGCATTCCTAATCCTACCACGACCAGATGTAAGAACGCTTCCCCTCTGTGAATCCATTACTAGAAAGGAGTGGCCCAACCGATGAAGGAGAAGTCAGGCACAAGTCCCAGGGAGTGAGTTTATACAGAAAGCCACTGTTTACCATTGTAGAGCAATGCGTTCCAGGTTCAAACCATAGCAAACAACAGTACGCGATACTCAGGCCTGAGAACATTTTATTGAAGACCAGCCAGTCACATCCTTTCCAGAGCATTCAGATCTGATCCCAGCAAGTGGGCAATGAGCCTGGGGGTGATTCCTTGATGTCCCCCACACTGAGTCCTGTTTACCAGATGTAAACAGTTCTCCTACAGGGCAGTGGTACAGACACTCAGAAACCTTCTCTGACATGCTTCCGGGCATCAGAAAGGGAATTGGAATTAAGAACAAGGAAGTCAGGACTACACCTGAGTCCCAGGAGCCTAGGGAGAATGTAAACAGATGGTCCTGCTTAGACTATTTCAAAATTAGGTGATAGCAGGTAAGGGCAGCATAAAACCACAAACAACCTGACCTGAGGGCACAGGAGTGTAGTGTTGCAATTCAGCTACTCAGGGAAATGGGAATAAAGAAAAAAAATGACCTAAATTCCTCCCTTTTATCTCACTCTATCTACACAGGGGGTTCTGATGTCAAGTGGACGTGTCATGCGTGACGGAAAGGAAACCAGATGAAAGACTGACGGATGGAATGAAATGAACGCCTGGTGGACCTACGGAAGCGGTCAGGACAACGCCGACATTTTACGTAAGTTAAGGGTGGAAATGTACAAAGGATAAATGCACTGTCTGGCAGGCTCTCAACATTTTACCTTCCAGTCTCATACAGAGATTAGCAGGGCTAGCCAGTTTTCTGGAAGCAACCTCCAGAAGGTTTTTAAGCCAAGGAAAAAAACACCTGAGAGAAAAGAACAACAGCAACAGTAGTGCTTCCGAGTATTAAAAAAAAAAAAAATAGTGCTTCTGTACAATGCTGGAGTGGTAACGTTTCTACCCCATAGGGAGGTGTTGGTGTGAGCTTTGCATTCTGCCTGAGTGTGAAAGCCTCAGAAAACTTTCCAAGCTCTTGAGCATAAGTCAACAGTGGCATAAATACTTTGTCAGTGTCATGAGTTTTAAAAGGCTACAGTGAAGACAGAACGCTGAACTGCTGGTGCCGATGGGTCTGCTGATGGATGACAATGTGTAGAAGGCAGCTCAGATAGTGATGAGGGTCTTACTCAAAACACTTCCTGCTTTGTGGTCCTCCTGAAGCTCCATTAATCAGGGTACTGGGGGAGCACTGTGATAAAGTCTCCTGACTGTCAAAATACTTGTTCTTTTTCTTCTAATAAGTAACTATAGTTGTGCAGGCAGAATATAACCAACCATTAACTAAACCAAGTGCGCTTTCTTTCCTAAAGGCGGCCACCCAGACACTCAGATGCTCTTTGCTGTGTTCAGGTCTCAGTTATAAATACTGGCACCTCGGTGCACAGCCTTCACCAGGCACACTGCACACACACCTTCCAGCAGCAATTCAGAGGGTGGCAACATACAAGTCCCTGATGTACAGGGGTCAGAGAAGGGGCTGTCCAATCCTTGGGACTGAGTACTGGACCAATTTTTGGATCCTACTGTGGGAACCCTTAAAAGAGCTAGAAATTTTACCAAAATATTAGCTATTTCAGTGTCAAAGAGAAAATAATGGAATTATTCCTCATAGCAACCAACACACACTTCATGGGGATTCAATTCCAATAAAAGTAGCATGACTAAGAGAGTCACAAAATAGCATGTTCAATATTCTCAGACCCTGTTGTCTGAAAGCTGGAAAATGTTCCCAGGTCAGTTACAAGAGTCTGGACAGGGCTCTGAAAATGGAGGGGGGAGGGAAGACCTGAGAAGTCAAAAAGCATTTGTTCAGGATTTGAAGCACCAGGGAGCCTTCATGTACAAACAAACCTGGCTCCGTGGTCTCAGGATCTGACAGAGTGTTGCTCCCGGGACATGCAAAAACCCGCCTGGTGCAAGTACAAAGGCTCTAACACCCAGTGCCTCCTAAGAACAAGAACTCTGTGACCTCTTAGAGCTATTGGTTACAGCATCGCCCATCCCACCTGCTTGGTAAGCAGAATTAGATTCTATACTACTTAGCGAAAAGATCAATGGTCAAATCAATTGCCAGGAAGGGATGACATGTGACACTCAAGCACAGTCAGTGAAAAGCAAGTAAAATCTAAGCAAACTTGTGACGGGCAGCCAAAGGTCAGGTGGAATCCTGTCTCAGCAAATTCACACAGAACAGCTACTTTCCAGATCTCATATCAATACTGAAGGACAAACACTTTTAAAACAAATATTTCTAAAATGTAACAGAAAACAAGGAACTGTAGTTGGTGGATTAACTTTCAGATCAGAATGGGCATCACCGTGCATCCCAACCATTTTGGGTTTTGGTAACTGCTGAAAAACGGTGCCCCTGTACCTCACTGAAAGTGGTATTTCTAGTTCACACAGAAATTAGAAATCGAAAAAAATGACATTTAGGCCCCAAGTCTAATCTGTAATTCTTGCAGTTTTCCTTCCCGAAGCATAGGTTACATTCCTGTCCTCTTTAATAATCAACCACTTGAGAAAACCCAGTCATAAAACTACTCTGTGTTGGAGGAAAAATACTCACTAGACGAGACAGAAGGCACCATTCAACAACGGCCATCTACATACACACCTGCCTATCTGCACTGGGTCTTTTTGGAAGCTACTCAGCTATATCCCAGATCTCTCTCTCCTCTTAGTTTTCAAACAGGGTCTCATTAAGTTGCCCACGTTGGTTTTGAACTTGTGATCTTCCTTCCTCAGTTTCCTCTGTACATGGGATCACATGTTACCAGGCATGGCTTACTACTGAGTTTTAGAAAGCATTTTAAAGAGCACTGACGCATGATTACATTCATAAACTTAAGAGTGCGATTTTCTCCAAGTCTGTAAATACATGTAAATGGTCACAGAACACTGTACCTGTCATTCCCCCTTCCCTTTGGAAGACAATGAAGATGCCTTTCATGTACATTTTAAAATAAAGGTAAGTAATAAAAGGAAGGTGCCGAACTGTGAAAGAGACATAATGGAAATAAAAACCCAACTACGTCAAGTACAGTTTCATTCTGCTTCCTTCAAAAAGCAATGGAAACACGCAGCCCAGAGGAATACACACAGAGTCACGCTGTAAGCTCAGGAGACATGCGTTCCTTTCAGAGTTCAAATGCAGGGAACTTGGCCTTTGCGGGGACTAATAGGTCAGCCAGGAAATATATTGTTCCAGCCATCCCTAAGGCAAGAGAAAGAAGCACAATTACTACACCAGAGGGCTCCATTTCATAAAGTGCCTCATTTCTTTTTTATCACCAACTTTATCCTAAGACATGGGACACATCCTGTAATTCATACACTGTATTCAACATCAGCGGCCCTTACAGGGCTTCTTGGCTTTAATGTTTTATCCAGAGGGGAGACAGGAGACAGAACGGAGGCAAACAAGTCCAAGCCACTCACTACCTGTGACTTGGCTAAGAGTGTGTTCCTTTAGCACAGCACTGTGGCCACTCACCTCCCTGAGGCTCTGTGTTTGTGGCTCATCACAGCTCCTAACATTACAGTCTGTGGGGGTATGCTTGCTAATTCTGTCCCTCCCTCCTTCCCTCCCTCCCTCCCCCCTCCTCTCTCTCCTCTCCTCTCCTCTCCTCCCTCTCGCTCTTTTGACACAGAGTTTCATGTATAGTCCAGGCTAGCCTTAAACTAGCTAAATGACTGAGGATGACCTTGACTTGCTGATCCTCCTGCCTCTTCTGTCTCCATCCCTTCAGTGCTGGGATTATAGCTGAGACGTGGGTGTGTGCGACATGCCCAGCTTATACAGTGTGAAGGATGGAACTCAGGACGTTGTGTACACTGAGCAAGCACTCTAACAACTGGGCTACAGCCCCAGCCTTGCTAACTGATGTGACAGGAAATAAGGCAAGTGTTTAAAAATGGACTACAGAAACCAGTTTGTAGCTACAAGCGGACTTCAAACGCATCATCGCCAGACAGAGTAGCAGCTGATGGTAACAGAAGACATGCCATGTGTGAAAAACTACCTTCAAAGAGAGAGAAGGGCGTGTCCGGTGTCCTGCATCCGTGCTCGCCATAGTCTAAACACCACTCAGCAAACTGAAAAAGAGACCAAGTTCAGTTGCTGTAGTTGTTTCTTCAGAGATCCTGGGAACTCATGAAATCTGTTACTTTGAAAAATTCCCAAACTACTGAGTCAGAGATAAGGAGCTAATGTTGAGAACCGGGTGGTCTGAAGGCAGGTACAGGGCTGGGGAGGAGTTTAATGAACAGAGTAAGGCAAAGAACAAATGTCCAAGCAGAATCTACCCTTTAAAGGAACGCTGACCTAACTGAATAGTCCCTGAAGGTTTCCCTTAGAGAATATGTTTGTTAACTCTAAGCTCATGGGCCCTTCCCACCTCCCAAGGAGCTGCTTCCCCACGCACAGCCTGGCTCCTACCTTACAGGCCCTGTACAGGAACTTGACATCTTGTGTGAGATTGTAGAGCGCCAGGAAGGCATAGGCATTCCCTGCAGCGCCATGGCACAGCCCGTAGCCCTTCTTCAGCAGCCCGTACTGCCAGACCACGTCGGCACACCGGTAGGCGTCACGCAGGTACTGCTCCTCTCTGAACACCTGCAGTCAAGGGACATATGTGAGTTCCATCATGAGGGGCCTAAGGGAGAATTCTCCAGACAGCTCCTCCTGCCTGGGAAGGCAAGGTGCAGAAGGAAAGGAGACACGACACCAATAAGGAATGCAGCAACAGAGTGTGTGGTACTGCCAGGGACAAAAGCCTAGGCACACCTGGGAAGACGGACTCTCAGCTGAGTAATGCCTCCATCAGACTGGCCTGTGGCCATGTCTGTGGGGTGTTTCCTTGATTGCTGATTGCTGTGGGTGGGCCTAGTCCACTGTGGGCGGTGCCATCCCCAGGCAGGTAGTCCTGGGCTGTGTAAGTACAGGGGGAGGTAATCCCCCTCAGGCAGGGGATGGGCCCTAGTAAACAGCATCCACTCCGCTTCAGTCCCTTGTCTTGGCTTCCCTTCATGTTGGACCAACACATAAGCCACATCAACCAGGCTGCTTTACTCAGTGTTTTATCACAGCAACAGGGAAGCAAACTAATGGAACTAACTGGGCTTGGGGCTGGAGAGACGCTCTTCCAGAGGACCTGGGTTCAATTCCCAGCATCTATGTGGCAGCTCACAACTGCCTATAACTCTAAGATCTGACACCCTCACACAGGCATTCATACAGACAAAACACCAATGCACTCAAGATAAACAAATTATTAAAAAATTGGGCCTGATCTTGTGTGGATGTATGTGCATGTGACTAAACAGCAGTGCCTAGCTGGCCACCTAGTCCGTCCCCAAAGAGCACATACCAGCTGCTCGAGGAACTCTGACACCCTTCCCCACTGAGAGTGTCTGTACATACTGGGGGATGGTCTATGAGCTATTAAATTTTTGTGTGTATTTGTTCTTCTGTGTGGACGTATATGGGTACCTATGAGGCCAAAGGTCCAAGTCAGGTGTTTCTGCAGGTTGCTCTCCACCTTATTTTTCATGATAGGATCTGTCACTCACCCTGCCGCTCAAGGACTGGGCAGTACTAGCTGGCCAGTGAGCTCTCAGGATCTTCCTACCTCCAACTCTGCAGCACCAGGATTACATTTTTAGGCCTATAATTCAGTGGTATTAATTATAGTCATGAAGCCTGACACCCAACATCGTTTCCATTTTTATCATTACACCTGAAGCGTTAGGCCGTCACTCCCTGTTCTGTACCCTCTGACCCTGATACCTTTTACTTTCTGTGTCTATAATTTGTGTACCCCAGACTTGTACTATTGGACATCACTCCATTTAAGTGTAATTTCCTCTTCTGTACTGCATTTCTGGGTGTCTACTTGTTTTGGCTAGCATGTTTTCAAAATATACATTAGAAAGTATACATTAGTATTATAGTAGACATTAGAATTCCATTCCCTTTTATGACCGGATACTACTCCACCACAGGCACATACCATATCTTGGACCTTCATCTGTTGGTACAGAACAGATGCTTAGATAGTTCTCATGTTTTGACTTAGAGCAGAGCTGTCATGAGTAGTCATGTGAACACATCTCTTTGAATTGTTTTGTATTCATTTATTCTATCTATCTATCTATCTATCTATCTATCTATCTATCTATCTATCTACATAAGCCTGTCTGTCTGTCTGTCTGTCTGTCTATCTATCTATCTATCTATCAGCATAAACCTAGAGTAGAATTGCTACATCATATGTGAAATTTGTTTTGTTTTTTTTTAAAGGACCAGCAATCTGTCTGCATGGCAGTCGCACCATTTCACATTTCTGCAGCTTTCAGTTATGCTTCTGGGGTATTTCTCTTGGCTCTGCCACTTCTGTTATCAGCTTGGCTACTGTGTCAGTGTTATGGGATAGCAACCACTATGGTGGGATGGATGCTATCCCGTTTAGCACAACGAATGACCTCAGACCCAACAGCTGGCTCACGATCCGTTAATGATTATGAGAATAGTGTTACCTAACAAAGTGTTTGCTATGTTTTTAAAAAAACTTTCTGTTAAATATGAAAAGACGAGGTACCTTGTAGGCCTGGATGAGCATGTAGATGACCCCAGGGGCACCGTGGCACCAGTGGACAAGCAGATCTCTGGTGTCATCCAAACATGTAGGGAAATTGCCAGAAGGAAACTTCAGCTGGCAGACAAAGTCTACACTGGGCTTCACCAAACTATGTAACTTTCCTTGGCTCACCTGAAGGCTGGGCTTCAAAGGAGAAACAGAGCTATTAGTTCTGCTGAAGAAAAAGACATTCTTAGAACTCAAAATGAACTTAAAACCTGAAACAAGAAAATCACACCTAACAGGAAATGTGACGGCATTAAAAGACTTTATATCGCTTCCAATTTTTTCACTGGCTAGATATTCTTGTTTTAACCTTCTGTATTATGATTTTTATTTAATTTTATTTATTTTTAAAATTTTTATTTTATTAATTTATTCAGATTATATCTCCATTGTTTTCTCATCACTTGTATCCTCCTGTTCCTCCCTCCCTCCGGCTTTCACCCTATTCCTCCCCTAGGTCTATGACCGAGGGTGACCTCCTCCCCTGCTATATGGTCACAGGCTATCAAGTCTATCTTGGTAGCCTGCCTATTCTTTCTTTGAGTGCTCCCAGGCCTCCCCACCAAGGGGAGGTGGTCAAATATGGGGCACCAGAGTTCATGTCAGAGTCAGTCCCCGTTCTCCACATAACTGTGGAGAATGTCCTATTCATTGGGTAGATCAGAGTGGGGTTCAATGTTTACTGCTTGTATTGTCCTTGGTTAGTGCAATAGTTTGAGTCGACTCCCTTGGGTCCCCGATCCACCCATCACAATGTTCTTCTTGTAGGTTTCTAGGACCCTCTGGATCCTTCTGTTTCCCCATTCTGCCATATTTCTCTCACTTAGAGTCCCAACCTCCTGGTAAGTGAAGACTCTCATGGGACATGCCTCTTGGGCTAATGTCCAATGATAAGTGAGTATAAACCATGTGAGTCTTTCTGCTTCTGGGTTAACTCACTCAGTATGATCATTTCTAGTTCTGTGCTTTATGATTTTTAAGTAATAGGAAAAAAACCTATAATTGAGCCATTAACTAACTCGTAAGGCCTTCTGTATGTGCTATTTCCAATGTTTGTTGTTATGGACACATTCAGAAGTACTTTTCCTAAGTCAGTGATTGCAAACAAGGGCGAAATAGGTGTCTGTCAAACGCAGAGACACACTGACGACTGAGCTCAGCTCCTGCTTTCAGAGTGAGAGGTGGTGGGTGCTGTCTGCAACTGGGAGACCCAAGAGCTGAGGCAGAACTGCAGTGTGGGTAAACTCCAAACTGGAAATAACTTGTACACTGATTATTAGGATACTAGGATTTAGGTTTATATGGCATGGTATCATGCAGGGCATGTGAATGTCATTTGAGATGTAATTTTGTCATTTTCTTTTTGATTCTGTTTTTAATTCACTGCATTGCTCACTCTTTAAAAGACACAAGGGATGGAGCATGCGGGTGAAGTGTGCACAGTCGGGATGGTACAGGAAGGACGCGATGCATTGTGTTCTCGGGATTCTGTGCTCTTCAAGACATGTAAAAATAGAACTTTACAAAAAGAATACTTATTCAGTAAAAAGTATTAAAACAGAGAGAAACACTCTCCGGGAATTGCCTAGAAATAATACTGTTCAATTTTATGTTGATATATAGGCACATTCCAAATGGATTTTCAGAACTAAAAACTCTATCATTTTGAATAGATAACAGCCTGGAAATTGAAAAACCAATACTGTGGTTTTCAGATTTCTTATTAGAGTTAACAAAAAGAGTAAAGGCAGATAGCTCTTGACTATCAGATTTAATGACAGGTCAACAAGGCTGCTCATTCAGTAATGTACGACTTTAACTCATATTGAATGTCAGGAGTCACAAACTTTCCTTTCATGAAATATGTGAAAGAATTTATATGTAGATCTGGAACTAAGAGTCACCAAGGAAAACATTCCAGAACAAGAAATTTAAATCTTGGTTGTCAGAAGTGCTAATTAAATAACTTTAATCCAAAAGTAGAATACATGAATGGATGAATGAATGAATGAATGAATGATCACTGTTCCAACAAAACAAACAACCAAATGCAGGCTGTTCTCTGACCACAGTTCCCAAACTGTGGCTCTATACAAACGCAACCATGGGTTGAGGGCAAGAAGGACAGTGGTTGTTTGTTTTCTTCCACCCAGATGGTGACATGTACTGGACACATGAGGGCAGCACCTTCCTTTACGTGACACTGTGCTTTGTAAGGGAGACATGTACCTCTGCTGCCACAAAGGATCCATTTTCTTTTGACATGAAGTCTATTTGCAAGTGCCAACTGTTCCCTTAAAATGGCCCCCTGAGCTCTCTCTCTGACCTTTCCCAAGCCCAGTTAATTGCAGTGAGTTGTTTGTCTTCAGTCTTTCTAATTCAGTTGATGCCTCCCAGTATTGTCAGAGCTTAAGAACTATGGGGTGCAGCCGAGTGTGGTGGCACACACCTTTAATCCCAACACTCGGGAGGCAGAGGCAAGAGGATCACCGTGAGTTCAAGGCCAGCTTGGTCTATAAAAGCGAGTCCAGGACAGCCAAGACTGTTACACAGAGAAACCCTGTCCCTAAAAACCTTAAAAAAAAAAAAGGGGGCACAGCACATTCTGCTATTTTTCAAGCAAGTCACATGAAATCCACTGGGCACTCTTCTTGGTGTTACTCTCTCAGTGAGCCTCAGGCAGTGTGTGCTCACTGGTTTTGTTATTATTATTGATTTTGTTTTTACTCCTGAAGTTTGTTTCAGTAGGTTTTCTTTATAATAGGATGGTTATTTATAACAGGGAATGATCCTTGTAACTCAAGGTGTTTTCTGAGAGCAAAGAGCACTTCAGACAGACTTAGAGGTCAAGATCCTGCTCCAGTGGTGCTCAGTGTGTGCACGTTCACCTGAGACCCAAGCACCACCCCCAGGATGCTCTTTTTATGCTTTCACACTTGAAGGTGCACCCTGGCTACTGCCCTCTGTTGAGGTCAGGTGACTGCAAAGAGTGTGACACAGTGACTTACAGAAGGAGACAGTATCAGGATCTGCTCCCCACCCAAGACCTACACGTGTGGGTCCTCTTATAGCCTCACCTGAAGCATCCTTACCTGCATCAGGTAGTAATAAATTCCCGCCAGGCCATGAGCAGCCCCCACGTAATATTCCTGGTACCACTCGTACATCAGTGGAGACTTCGCTGTGAAGTTTCTCTTTCTAGATAGGGTTTCACCAGAGTTTAAGATTGTTTCACAAATCTACAGGGAGAAAGCCAAGCAAAACAACAGGATGGTTTGACAAAATGTGTTCCTGTTGGATCAAGGGACTTTTTGTTAAGAAGTACTGGATTACTGGTAGGGAATCAGATAGCACCTTCCACCAGGAAGGACACAGTTCCCGTCAGAGAAGGGTGAATGTTATTCTCCCTAGAATAACATAGTTGCAGGGAGGACCCTCAGCTATTTTTATTAACACTTTTAAGAATCTACATGTCTTTCTTTTTATTTATTTTTATTTAATTATTTAATTAAATTAATTAATTAATCAACTTATTTATTAATTAATTTATTTATTACATGTCTTCCAAAGAGAATCAAAAGTTCCTCCAGGCACTGAAGGAGAGACTTGTATCTGAGAGCTGGCCTCCATGTTGCCCAGAAAGGACCCCTGAACTATCAAATGGAGCAGGACGGCCTTCTGACTCTCACTGCTCATGACAGAGCTTCGCACGGACCGACTGTGAAGCCGTTGGCTCTTTGATTGCGGCTCACCTATAGAGGTTGAACACATGTTCTTTCTACATGGGATGTGCTATGTGGAGAGAGAGAGAGTACGGAAGTAGATGGCTAAAACACTCCCAAACCCCACAGCACTGTATTTATTACCTGCTGAATATGGCTCTGAGGAATCTTCTCCTCTCCAAAGTTCTTATTGACAAAAAGCAGAGCGAAGATGTAGCCTATGCGGCCGTAGAGCATTTCATTTGGTACGTGGGGATCAATCTTATTCAGGTGCATGAGCCTAGGAATAGAAACACGCTTCTATGATCATCTGGCAGGGATCAGACACTGGCATAGAAAGTTGTTCATTAAGATACCTAAAACCACAGTTTAAAGACTAGCCCATATTGAGTTCACAACGGGACTGGCCAGACACAAGGAGAATGCACAAGGCTACTCAACTCCCCCTGGCTTCTCACATGCAGACTGTAAGACCTGGGTTAAGCAGTGGGGATGGGAGGAGCTGGCAACTGTTGCCATTACAGCATCCGCCTGGACTAATCGACACTCAGAGATATTGGCTTTGATCAAGTGTGTGTTGCATCCCACTCATCTACAATGCACCCTGACCGGCCACGAGGTAACTCATGCAAATAGCATAAAGCCCTCTAGCTTTTATATTTAGAGACATCCTTGGCTACAGAGAGAGAGAGAGAGAGAGAGAGAGAGAGAGAGAGAGAGAGAGAGAGAGAGAGAGAGAAGGGAGAGTGTATGTGTGTGTATTTCTAGATATATTTCTAGATATATGTACATACAAATAAACTTATGTCTAAATATGAATTTAACCCTGCAATATCCTTCATAGCTCTTCCCTGTCAAGTACACATAAGACTAGTCCCATTCTTTGTAAGGTGCAGAACAGTATCCTGTCAAACTACACATTATAATCTATCAGGGTCTTGTTGATGAATGCAGTGGCGCCATCTCAAAGTTTTTATGGGTTCTGTTTCCAGTTAAGCAGCAGCGAGCAGACTCCACCTTTCCCTCTCCCATTAAACACAGCTCCAACAGCCTAGACAGAATACACCAGCTGGCTATGTGAGGACTTTGAAAAGGAAATAGCATTAGATAGGTGGGCCAGAATCTGAGAAATAGTAGACTGTAGGGTTTTTTCCCTTCCAATATTCCCCTGGCCTGAGCTCAGTATGGCGCAAAACACGGAAGTGAGTACCAGGGGGATGAAAATGACTCCTGAAGGAGTTCTGTCTCGGGGATGAACAGGCAAGGGGCGTCCTGAGTAAAGGGCTAGAGGGTGAAGCCCTGCTTCCCTCGCTATGGCTTACTCCTGGGGAACAGGCATCTCAAGCCTCAAGCAGAAGCCACTGTAACGGAAACCACAGGAGCTGAAACTGTGAGGGAGATTCCTCAGAGATTAGAGGCACTGTGGTTCCATGGGAGGGGGACACCCTGTTCACCTAACTTCTGTGTCACTCAGCCCAGAAGCAAGCACGTGATGAAACATATACCACTGGGCAACCAGGCCCCAGGCAGCCAGGAAGTAGGGGAAGAAGACCCCAGGGGAGGTACACTTAAAGAGAACCCACAGAGAGGTAGCCTCAACTCTGAGAATGAGTTTGTGTGAGGTTTTTGTTTTGTTTTCTTCTGTTGAGCGGTGAATCTCCCTGTTGTTTTAGAATTTTTAATCACATCAAGTTTTGAAAACACACCTCAATTTTCTGTAAATTGTTTATGAACTTCAATGTAATCCTATTTAAGTTATCAAAACCTTTTAATTTTGGTTAGGACTTGACAAAATATTAGTATAAAAAGCCCAGGGACTTTCTAGAAAATCAAATGTTATTTGGTATTTTACAATATGCCAGGCATAACATTTCATCTCTGTTCTTCTATAAGAATGAATCCTGATGTTAAAATTCTCAGAATTGTTGTCAGAACAGAAACTCCCCTTTGGACCGGCAGCAGAGTGTGCAGGCATTTCTAATTGATTTCACACTCAGGTGGTTGAACAGCATTTACAGGGTTACAACTCACATGGGGTAAACAGTTGTATTGGAATCAGTAGCCACAGGGACTCAACACTTGTTATCAAAATCCACCAAGAACTTGCTACCAGAAGCAGTGAGGAGTGTGAGGAAGGTGGGATGCCCTGAGAGGGCTGCAGGTGTGGGCACAGCCTTCCTCGGTCTTTATCACTTACTCTAGGGGGTGGTATGGCTTTCTCTGGGCTACAAGAGCAGGTTCGGAAACTATCCTATGCGTACTTCTTCCTAGTAAGTGTTTGCCCATGTGGTAGACCTAGGTCATTGCCCATGCTGTTATTTGAATGCAGGAGTCAGGGTGCAGCTAAAATATTATGGATATAGCCATATGGATACGTATAGATACACAGGATATAGCCACAATCCCTAGAGGCCAGCGATATTTACCGATGTCAAGAACACAAGAAGCCCAGGCACATAAAACTGTGACAGCTGCTCCAGCAGGCCAGACGCACATCTATGCATACAGTAGAGAGGCTATAGTTAGACAGATGAGCATCTGTGAGAAGGAGAAGACCCCTCTCCCATCCCCTTCCCTGCCGCTTCTGTCACCTCCGGGGAGGGATAGGCACACTTGGTGTCTGAAATGAAGAGGATCTGCTCCTGTAGCCACAATGAGATGATTTTGTGACTAAGACAGCTGACAAATATAGAACAAATGTTGAGGAAAAGTATAAAGAACTTCTGTTTTTAAAAACTAAACAAAATTTTAAATTAGATTTATTGATTTTATCTTATATGTATGTTTCCTTTGAATTATGCACGTGCACCCCACTTGTGCCTGGTACCTGCAGTGGTCAGAAGAAGGATGGGACCCCTGGAACTGGAGTTAGGGAGATTGTGAGCCACCACGGGGATGCTGGGAATTGAACCCTGGTCCTGTGCAAGAACAACCCGTGCTCTGCTTTTAACCACGGCACCGTCTCTCCATTTCTGGTATAAAGGATATCTTATGCATGTTTGCTCCTTGGTACAAAAAAGGGGGGGAGGGCGTTTAAAAAACAATGGCATGGTGCAAGTAATTAAAGCACTTCAAATTAGCAAAATATATAAATGCTAGCTCGTATTTTCTCTTTATTCCCTTTCACAATTATAGGAAATAAACTCAGTGAAATGGTATCCCAGGGCTAGGGTCACCACAGCCAGATGTTTCTGTTTTCTTATAATACTGGTTAAGCTTTGCTCAATGCCAACAAGGCTGTGTGAGCCACAGATCAGGGGTTATGCCACTTTTCATGTCTCACCCCACTCTGCCATCTCACTGTTGCAGGGCTAGGAAAGAGCCCCGTGTTGTGGGCAATATGGTCAAGTGCTCCCCTCCCAGGTACATCCCCACCTCCACTTTTTCTTATGTTTCTTAAAGAAAGCATATAAGTATATAATTATAGTCAAGTCAATCCTGGTGGCAACAAACTAAAAAAAAAAAAAGACATAGATTCTATAAATACTGGCACTGATGTAGCTGTATGGTATATATATATATATATACACACACACACATAAATGTTTTACTGTAAGCTATTTCCAGGGATCTGTTTTACATGCCTGGTGAGTCAACAATTTTGGTTCGGTAAGTTTTCAGTATATATCTACGCAGGTCTTTGAGTAGCACAAATAACTGGCACATTAACTCTAAATCAGTTTTTGAGTCTATGACGGATGCTATGCAGACTTTTCTGCCTTGTTTTTCTCCTATGACCCATGCGAGTGACCAGGCAACTCAAGGCTCTTCAGGGAATAAGAGGCTTCATAGGAGCTGAGCAAGCAGGCACACTCTATCCCTTAGCCCCGAGAGGTGCGGCAGGATCAGTGCCTGCTCATCCCGGGCTACACAAGTCTCCTTCTTTACAATAAGTTCACAGTAGCAGTAGACTTCACACAGGGGAGTCCTCAGAGCTTGGAGGTACTTCTGAGAGGGCAGATCTGGGAGGGCAATCTACATGCCCCAGCCAGAGGAGCTTGGTCAGATCCTCATTTTCAGAAGAACATAAAAACATTTGCTAAGAAAACTGTATTTTTTCCCCTCATAACAGAACTTGTATGAGTAACACTGGGGCCAAGAAAACAGACCTGTAGGCTACACACAGACTGAGCTGCCGCAGGGGCCAGAGCACGCACCTCAAGGTCAGATCAGAACACCGGACCAGGGTTAATATAAATGTATCAATTCTACAGACTTTGGAAAGGAAAACGAACTCGATTTACTTCTGCAAAGTGACCAAAGGAACTATTCAAAAAGGAAGACTTCGCTGTCACTTTTGCCCTAGGAAGAATATTATGAACTATTACTGCATTCAGTCCAGTGAGGATCCTACCAAAACAGAGTTGAACCACTGATTACAAAAACGCCAGTGCTCTCACCTGCACTGCCACTAGATGGCGATATACTATTAACATTATAAAACCAAATTCATTTGCACTAGGGTTGGTCATAACAGCATATAGGAACACAATTTAAATGCTTACAGACACAAAAGATTTCCGTCTTATAGTGAAAGTGGTACATTTCTTTCCTGGATCAGAATTCAGATTATCAGCGCTTACTAGTTGGTTCTGATACTAAGAGTAGGGCTTGAAGCCATGTGAGGCTCATGCTACATTCTTGAGATACAGTAACGAGAATATTTTATGTCTTTTTGGAAACTCCCAAACCCACCAGTGTAGTTCTGTGGCTCTGTTTATCTGTGTGGATAGACTGACATTAATAGCAACAAGGTTTTAGAAGAGACCATCAAGTCAGTGAACGCCCCTGGAGGATGAATAAAGACTCTGAAAGACAAGACTGCTCTGTGAGGCACCTGGTGGCACTTCCCCAGGGTGTTAATGGAGCTTTCTGTCTTGGATTATGTCAAAAGACTTAAAATGGCTTTTAAAAATTCCTTTTCTGATTTATCACACTGCAACACACATCTCGTTCTCTGTTCAAAAAGCCATAGCTCCTCAGAGCTACAGGTATTTACCAGACAGCAGAGAAAGCCAGTGAGAGATCCTGTCACTCAACCAGGCCCTTTGCAATAATACAACATGGCCAATGTAGTCACTGACTCTCCTTCCCCCGCTCCCAAGCCCTCCACCCCTGCGGGAAGTTAGAGGCCTCCAATCTCCATTAGTGCAAGGCCCTGACACTCTCAGAGGGACCATCTGCTCTGGAAGCTAAAGACCCCCAGAGGCAAGGTTAGGAACTAAAATCTAAAGGAAACTCATCTCTTTAGGTTCCAGTTTCTTTATATAAACATTATATATATATATATATATATATATATATATATATATATATATATATATATATATATACACATATATATATACATATATTATAATGTGACATATATATTATTATCAAAGGCATGTTTATTCTTTCATACTCAAAATTCTGATTCTGAATGAGTGCCTACTACCCAAGAACATGCTGGAAAGGTAAATGGGATGGTGCGGCCAGTGGACACAACAAAGCCACTGCTGAAGAAAATGAGTGTCTGATGCCCCCAGGCCCCCAGAAGATGTGACACCAGGAAGATGGTTCATTAAAAAGCAAACTAAGCAAGCACACTGATTCAACACCTGGTGATATAAAATAATTCTGCATTTCTAGAAACTGAACTAAAGGAATTTCTGTCACCACAAGGGAGGAGATGTAGGTGAAGTGAGCACTGCAATTCCCAGTAGTGCTCAAGAGATAAAGAAGCTAGGCAGTCGAGGCTGTGGCCACAAACAGCACATTTCCCTTTCACAGCCACATGCGCATACATATAGGAGTACAGAAGTAACCATACAGACACAGAAACACACACACACACACACTCAGAGACAGACATACACACACAGACACACCCACAGACAGAAACACACACACAGACACACACACACACAGACACACACATACAGACACATACACACACACACAGACACACACACACACACACTCAGAGACAGACATACACACACAGACACACCCACAGACAGAAACACACACACAGACACACACACACACAGACACACACACACAGACACATACACACACCCACAGACAGAAACACACAGACACACACACACAGACAAACACACACAGACACACACACAGACACCCCCCCCCACACACACACACCCACACACCCCTTTTGTTTTGAGACAATCTTACTCTGTAGACCAGGCTGGCTTAGAACTTACTATGTGGTCCAGAGTGGCCTTGAACTTGTAGAAATCTGGAAACCACAATGCCTGATCTCACATTCTGTATTTTAATTGTACATGACAAGCGTTATAGCCATAAATAAAATGTTCTTGAAGTGTCATAAATTGTTTTGAATACATGAATCACAAAAGGTATTTATAAGCAATGCATCAAATAAACAAAAAACAGGTCTTAGCTTACTCATCTGAGTATTTTAGTTTTTTAACAATGCACATGTTATCATTCCCCTGAAAGTGTTTCAGGTCCTTAGGATGTGAGAAAAGGCTGACTGCACGTGACAAGCAAACAAACCCCTGTGACCTAGCGCTGCAGGGCTTCTCCACACATGAGCTCCTGGAGACTATGTGCAGACTGGGAGTGGTGTGCATTTAATTCTGCATAACCAATATTGAGCACACACTCTGATTAGTCTCAACATCTTGTTTCCACCGAATACCATCACAATTCTTAACAAAGAAGATTACCAGTTGGCCACTGTGTTTCAGGGAAGGTGACTGTGTGTGTGACATACAGAAACCACTATAATGTACCTGACCATCTGAGGGCTCTCAAGTACTCACTGGTATTAAACTGGTGGTGCAACACCTCACACATGAGAAAGGCAGTGTCCGTGCTTCAGACTTAAGTTGTCCTACATCAGTCAACTGCTGTGGGAGGAGCTCGGTCTACTCAGACCTGTAGAGAACTTACTGCTTTGTGTCACCTACGACTCTAGTCAAGCTTGGTGACAGTTTTTAAAATTTGTATTTTAATTTTATTTTTTGTGAACCCATGAGTTTAATGAAGGCTACCCTTCTTCTGGTTAGGCAGGAGCACGGGTCTGATTGTCCCAAATGCATGGGCATCTTAATCAGCTCAGGGCTGGCATGGCCTGTGCGTCCTTCCCCGCTCCACTAAGGGATACTGCTGGTAAGGCCAATGCTGTATGGGTCTTTTGAGAGGTCAAGAGAGCAATGGCCTTTCCTCACGCTCTCACATTCTCTCTAGCTCTCTTGACACGCTCTGACACTGGAGGGGTGATGTGGTGCCCTGTCTAAGGCTAAGTGCTCAACAAGAGCTTATTTCATTGCTTACATTAGTTATGAGTCTCCACAGTGACCACCATCCAGTGCAAAAGAAGCTTCTCTGACAAAAACTGACAATAGCACCCATCTGTGGGCATCAGCATAAATACTCACAAGGTAATCTGACAGGCGCATCCTGTCCTGTTGGCAAAAACAACAGCAGTAGCTTCCCCCATAGAACACTCAACCTCCTCAGCCACGGGCTTTTGACCAGGCTTACAGTATCAGATGTGAACTTCCTCCTGGTGAGTGGGTCCCAAATCAGCCAGAAACCAGTTGGTTTCCCCTGTTGCACTACTGGTCCTGCACATCCTGCTCTGTGGGTCACTAGTACACCTGCAGGGTTCACAGCTGCGCATGACTGTAATGGCGTCCCCCAGAAGCCTGCACAGCATCGCCCAGCAGTATGAGGGCTGGCCAGCACGGAGAAAGCTTGTGTAGTTTTATGGTAAGCAAGTCTCTGCCATAGGGTTTTTGCTTTTCCCCCTATACACATTAGATAGTGGAGCTTTTCATTTGAAGTTAGACTATATAATTTGTGGCTTCTGATAGATGTAAACAGTTATTTTTAAAAATATCAATGCAGAAAATGACTTATTATATTGGTCCATATAATGTTACAGGTAGAGCAAAAGATCCTTTTGCTTCCCTTCTGCAGTTATAATTTCCAGTAGGAAAAAAAAACTTGTTATAAGTAGAAAGTACCTTATATGGGACAAAATTTGGGGAGAATGGAGAACTTCCGTGTGTGTCCATACCTATGCAAGTTATAGATACATTAAGCAGTGCAGGTATGAATAATTCTATCTTTGTAGAATGATCGTAAATCAATAGTCCAAAGAGCCTGTTGATGAACTACACACACAGACCAGAGTTACTGTGAGGCATCCATGAGATTGTTCTGGCACCCTCCAAAGATACTAAAATATACTGGCACTTGCATCTGTCATATGAAACGAGGATTAGTATGCAACCCGTGAACATCTTCACTTATGCTCTGAAGCATCTCTGTTACACCTGAAGAACTCTGTAAACAGCCACACTGTTTAGGGAATAACAACATAAACACCTTTGGCTGAGTCTATGGATGGAAACTCATGGATTTGGAAGGACAACATAAATCAATGAAGGAATTCCTCAACAAACTAACTTGACACTTGTGCATTTCTAGCAGCAATTATGGGAAAGAAGGGTGAGAATATTAAAAGGCACAGATGACGCTGGGATGGCCACAATGCTGGAAGTGCAACTCTCCTGCTGCCGTAGGCTCCCCCTGAGCCAATGAAGCAGTCCTCCAGGGAGCTGCACGCCAGCCCAACTTATTACGAGTTTGAGTGCGCAATAACGTCTACAACGCAGGCTTACAGGTGTGTCCCCAGCCCAGTTAGAAAGGCATTAGTCTGGAATTAGTTTTTGGTCTGTGGCTTACGGGAAGAGACCCACTTCCTTTTCAAATGCTGACTCTGGACAGTACCATGAATTAGTCATCCCATGATCAAGGCTTTGATCTGAGGGAACTGATGTTGACCTGTACCATGCCAGTGCCCTTCTACCGTATATTAAGAATTACAAGGCTACTCCTTAGCCATAAGAGGAGTGTGAGAATGGACCAAACACAGGAGGAAGATTTGTCTGCTGAGAGTAAAGCAAACTCAGTAGAATGCTCTTTTGTGAACATGTGCAGAACCCTAATGATGTGGAGGTTAACAGTCCTCACAAACAAACATGATTACCGTGTGATGCAATCCTCCGCCTGCTTCTCACTGTTCATCTTGTGATAGAGCACAGCGGCCACGGCCAGGGGGCCCGCGTCGCCGCACAGGAAGGTGATGGACCGCCGGCTCAAGCAGTTGAGGCTTTGCTTTACATAGCTGTGTGCCATCTGCAGGTAGGCAGGGTCCCCGAACACATCGTGGAGGTGCAAGTAGAGCAGAGCGATGCCTGCAATGCAAGCACAGCACACAGAGATGAGGACAGGCAGCTTGTGGTATTCGGTTGTGTCAGCCATTCCTCTGGGTTGGGTTTTGGATGCTATGTGAAGTCGTCTGCGACTTCAGGCGACTGTCCCTCTAGCCTCAGCTCTAGTCACTGCGAGGCAGCTCTAAGGATAAGGCAGAGGGAGTTACTTATTTGTCTTAGTCGTCCTCACTGTTAAACTTCTGTTATGTAATAAAGACTTTTCCACGCCAGAGACACATGGATGAACTGAGCATTACTAATGCCTTTTGGTAGGTGGCTGTTTTGTTAATAATGAACACAAAATGCAATCTTTGTGACATAAAGCAATTCAAAGTAAGGGTGAAAAACACTAGCTTTTTTTTTAAAGGCGATTTTCTGTGTGTGAGAAGCTAGTTCATGTCACCAACCCTACACTCTGGTTCCCTTGTAGACAGGGATTGGACATTTGAGAAAATATACTCAAGTCTTCTAATATTTTTTCTTGTCAGGGACCTTCCCCCCACACCCTTCGCTACTTTGGAGACTAACATAAGAGCTTGGAGGGTCTTTGCCATGGTCCCTGCTCGCTTTGTACCTGGCCTCTCCTAAAGCCTATGAGTAACTGAGGCTGTGACTGCAAATCCTTATTACAAGTGCCTGTGGCAGGAGACAGAGCTCCCCTTCTGAAGCCAGCTCAGTGAGAAGCAGCTGGAGACACGGACAAGGGAGTCTGTCTGCCTCAAGCATTTCCAGAAACAGTTTTTCCTGTAAAGTACATTTTCCATCTCATTTACCATTTTTAGAAGACACAGCCTATGTTTAAATCTAAATTAATAGAGCCAATCTCGTCATGGATTTCAATGCAGCAAAAATGCAGTCTGCAGAATTACTTTTCACTGTACTGAGGACAACTTTAAATTCAGATACTTTTCTCATTTTGCATGGGTAATCTCCAAAGCTTTGTGTTACAGACAATTCAATTTCACGTGTGTATTAAGGCCAAATTTTCATTTCCCACCAAAGTTAATAACCTTGTCCGCTCTTTCAAAGCGGTATGGTGTTAGTGATTCCAAACGTTGATGAGCAGATGGAACGATGCTCAAGGTTTGCAGACAAGTGTATAGAACCAAGTATGTGGGGAGGGGAAAAAAAATCTCCTTTTCACAAATGATCAACATCAAGAGCTTTTTCCAGAATTACCTCCTTAACAGGCTTCATCGCCGCCCACATCACGTACCTGCTGGCAATCCACTTAAACTGCTGCCCTTCCACTCTCCCTCCCATTCCCACTGCTGCTGCAATCCCCCTAATTAAGTGATGTTAGCGCCAAAGCCAGATAATGACATAGCCTGTATCTGAGGAAATGAAAAGTGATTAAATACAAGGCCAGTGTTGTTTTCCTTTTTGGATCCTTCTCTCATGATCAAGAATTCCTTTTGTCTTAAAGAGCTAGCAAACAAAACCTATTATGCCTCACAATGATAAGACCCGGTGCATTCCTCATGAAAACCAGGGACTCTCTCCGTTGGCTCTTCTCTGATGAGCACAGTTACCTTCTAGAGTTTCCTGGATTCCATGGGCCCAGGTTCCAGTTCCCCTCCTCCCTGTATCCGGGCCCTGGTGTCATATTTCCATTAGGCAGTCTGTCTCCTGAGTGAGTGGGCTCCTCCTGCACAAAGCGCCGTGGATGGACAGGGCTGTAAGTGCTGGATTCTATTGCCAACCTGGACCTACTTACAATCCAGCATGGGTCAGGAGAATAGACCGAAGGCTTAAGTAAGAGATATTTCATTTTTCATCAACATGTTTAAATTCAACAATAGAAAAAGTGGGGAAGTGTAGAAAACCTGCGGCTGAATGTCTTGGGGCAAAGGCTCAGATCCCCCAACCTTGATATTACACACACACACACACACACACACACACACACACAGAGAGAGAGAGAGAGAGAGAGAGAGAGATGCACACACATTCTTCTTTGCACAGATAACAAAGGCTCAGAGAGAGCAGGCAAGGTGGGAAATGAAGCTGCAGCGTGTGGTCCTGATGGTGAAGGCACAGGTCTGGCCGCAGCTGCTCACTGGAAGGCACAGAGCACTGCAAGGCTGAGCATACATCCTCGGCTCCCTCCCGAGGCCCACTCTTGCATTCCAGAGGCAGACACCGTCAATGAGTTCACCTATTTGTTTGACTGTCTGCCTCTAAACTTCTAAGAGAAAGCCTAGATGTTACTTGTTAATTCTTTCCATATTCTCATCTGGAATACAAAGATTTACCTCTTGTAACAGAGATATATAAGTGGTTCTGTAAATGTACATTCATTTTCCCTCAACGACCATACCCTAGATTTTAAGGTGGAATCAACCTGCAGCAGGGGAAAGCCCTGGCTAAGCTCTCATCATGAGTATGTATCCTTCCTCCTACCTTCTTCCTGTCTGGGATGCGGAAGTGATGGCATGGTCGGGGCAGGGACTGTAGCCCACACACTGGGAACTCTATTAGGATGCTGCTGACGCTAGGAGATGGAGGTCTAGTGCCCTGAGACCTCAGATCCCACTGCACCAGACCCCTGCTGTCTACTCATACAAGAGAGAGAATGTCAGTCTTATTTAAGTGTGCCACAATGCTGGGAAGACAAGTCCTAGGGTACAGAGCTCTTCCCAAAGCTAGAGAGGTAGCAAAGCTGGGTCTCAGGTTCAGCCAGTTGATGGCAGTTTCATTTGAAATACATCCTTTTAAGCAGGAGAACAGCATACTTTTAAAAAAGTCATTATAGCCGACCTGTATGGGTTGGAACAGCAGATGCTCAAGGGTAGGTAGGAAGATGCTACAAGAATGTGAGTGAGACAGGTACAGGGCAAGAGGTAGACTAGAGACGCCGTGAGAACCAGCCTGCCTGGGAGGTGCATCAACAGGGCTTGGTGACTGCTAAGTGGCAGGCAGATAAAATGATGGCTCCCGGATGTCCCAGTTCCAAGCTTCGTATGCACCACCAACATGGTAGCACAGGCAAATGCCAGGTTCTCAAGGGAAGACTGCCACTGTGCCCATGGAGAAACACATCTATAAATACATCACTAGTCCTCTGTGCGTTCCCGGCCAGCCTACCTACAAATCGGTCCAGGACAGCCAGGCTACACAGAGAAACCCTGTCTCAAAACAAAACAACAACAAGAAGCCCAAAACACTGCTAGTCTTTAAAGGGCACTTAATTTCAGGAGGAAAATACTTGTGTGATAACACCACAATTGGGCAAGAGGCTCAGTGATTGACAGAGCTGCATCTGTTAATATTTAAATCCATCACAGAATAAGACAGCAGCCATTTTAATTAAGTGTGTTCTTTCGTTTGCACCTGAAGTTCCTTTGTACCCTATTTGCTAAGCAAAGACTATAAAACAGAGATATATGTTCTCCTTCTATCTCTTAACATTTTGTACCATCCCAGAAAATATTTAAATATGACTTAAGTTTTGATTACACTTAATTGTAAAAATAAGCTCCACCTATTTTTCTATGTTAGAAGTGTTCTATTTAAAAATACAAAAGCTGTCTTTTCATGAACCCAGATAAATTTTGACATTTTCATGAACACAACACTTTTAAAAGTCTTGAAACCTATACTATATTTGTCTCAGTGTGTATGTCACAGGGCACACACGTGGAGGTTAGACGGTAACTAATGGGCATCTGTTCTCTCCTGCAAAGTCTAATTAGATAACATTTATTTATGAATCCTATAGTCAGAAAATGTGATCAGTAAGCATTTGGAAGCATCTTAACTCTGTGTTACCTGTATTCCCCAATGGCTCCCACCGTGAGTCGGGCGCAGCAAACTGACTTGCCAGTCTTTGTGGTCTGGGAGGCCAGAGAAACTGAGGCACGTGACATTAGCACTCTGGAGACCTCCTCGCTCACCCTGGTCCTGTGGCATCTGATGCCAGCCTCTGCTTCACAACCACAGACACTTCAGTTCATTAAACAGGAAGCAAACTTGCTGTTCCACCCCTACATTCAAATGTTCAATGTTTCACCAGTGGCTGCCACAGTGACAGCAAACTACCATTTCCACTGAGGCAAATGTCCTTACGTGACTGCTCTGAGGAGCACGGAAGCATTCCTCCGCATTAAGGAGTTGAGGAAGTCTAGGGCTGCCTCAAACTCACCCTGTAAATGTGGCTTCGAAATGTTTGTAACTAATTTACTTTAATAAAAAAAACAAAACCAAACCAAACCCTGTGAAGCCAAAGACTTGTGTAAGAGCCATCAACCCTGGCTTGCTCGGCTGTTTCTTTCCAGAGCTGCCACTCTGGGGAGGGAGGGCCAACTGTTCAGGGACCCTTCTAAATCTGCAATTTCCTTACTCAGCTGCTGATCCTCAGCAGCGCTGTAAATACAGCCAGCTGTTGAGAAGTAATTAATACTAAGCCTTTGCATTTCTGGGAGATCATTAGTTCTATTCTTCTTGACCAATCAAGACCTCACTGTGTCTCAAATCTAAATATGTCTCTGTGATGCTAGAGGCTACTTCATTTACTCAACAACCAGTTGGCAGTGGAACCTTTGCCAGAGGATGTCAGCCCCCTGCAGGCCAGGGTCTCTCATAGACACAGGAGCTACGGCAGGAATAAGGTAAGAGTGTAGACTGTTAGGGAGCTGCCAGAGGTGGTCCACTAGCACTCAGTAGTTTGGAGAGTCAAGATAATTACTAACGGAGAGAGGAGGAAGAATTCCAATCTAAGGTCAAACTCTTCCTTTATTGAAGCTTTAAAAGCTCACCATCAATTACTATTTTTTTTTCCCTTTCATATTTGGGGAAGAAAAGTGAAAACCCTTGATGAACTCCCATTAACCTGACCACCTGCCTTTCTGTATCAAGTTGGTGCTTTCTACTATAATTTCAGAATTGTTCCTCAATCTTAGGTGTCAATGACTGGGCATGTGCACATGTCTCATCAACAGAATTAGCTGCCATTAGGGCAGGAGCTTCTTCCTGGGGATGACTTTACTGTACACAGCTCTACCCATCCACCCTGGGTGTCAGTGCAGCCCCCATGGGGGTGTCTACTCAGCTGTGAGATGTAGCTGCCCACAGTGGGTCGCTGGCTGCACAAGCCCCTCCGAGCTCTTCACACAGGGAATGTGGGAGCAAAGCAGACTATGACCCTGCACCTTCTGCTTAATACTAGCCCAAGCAGAGAGTAGCAAAACAGGCCCAATGGGCCCTTCCAACATGGCTTTTTTTTCCTTTTAGCTATTTGCACAACTGCCATGCAACTGTGGAACCGGGCTTGAAGAACAAAGGAAACATTACGTGGTCTTTCTCCTCAGTGTCCGGCACCCCTCTGTTTCATAAGTAAAGATCAAATACAGAAGTACTGTTAGCCTTTTACTGGCATAATGGATGATAGATAAGCTAAGGTGAGCTCTTCACGCTGGGGTCGAGGACTGCCTCTGCCCTTCCTAGCTGTGCGAACCCTTGCTAAGCTATGTCTGAGCACTCTTGCTTCTCTATAGAACCACCGAGTAACGTGGCTTTCAGGAATAGTCCCTGGCTATTGACACTGACTTAAGTGCCCAATCCCATTAGGCAGTGGACATCACTGGATGTTAACTTGCTTTATTCCAGCTCAGATCTCTCACCTGAGGGGTGAGGTCAGGGGGGACCAGCCTCTCTCCCTCTCCCCACAGTTCAGCACCTGCCCTCCCTCTGATCTGTGAGGACTGAGAAGTGTTCTTAGAAGCTGCCTGGCTTCCAGGAGCCCCCTGGAGCCCTCTGTCCTCGTCTGTTCCTGCCTTCCTGTTTAGCAGGCAGCATGCTCCCTCACCCAGGCCTATCAGGTGTTCTTGGAGTCTGGGGAGTACAGGCCAAGGGGTGAGAGAATGCGAGGCCCCAACTCTCGGTTCTTTACCAGCTTTGAAGCAGAGATGGCAAAACTTGTCAGCTAATCCCTGATCCCTATCTCAGCTGGACCAGAGTGGAAGAGCTGTGATGACCTGAATCACATGCTAACAGACACGGGCTGAACTGAATTTTCATTCTTTTTCCCTCGCACCTAATTTTGAGCAATTATTTTGGGTTAAACAGGTAGTGGCAAAGAGCGCCAATGCAGGTGTGCTCCCTTCAAACATTCCTTTTTCAAATATTTTTATTAAACACCGACTATGCACATGACATTATGCTGAGCAGAAGTTATTTAAAATGGGAATGACAGGCCCTGTTGCAGCCTTTTTGGTCTCCTGTAAAGGCCACTGCCTATGTCACTCTGCTCTCCTTTCTACTATTTCTTCTTTGTATGTGTATATGTATGTTTATATATGTGTGCATGCATATATATGTGTATATGTGTGTGTGGATACACACGCATGTAGGTCCAAGGCTGCTGTCAGGAAGGAGTCTTTCTCAACTACTCTCAACCTTACACATTTAGCCAGGGCCATTTATTTATTTATTTATTTATTTATTTATTTATTTATTTATTTAATCTACCCCGAGACAGGGTTTCTCTGTGTAGCCTTGGCTGTCCTGGATTAGCTTTGTAGACCAGGCTGGCCTTGAACTCATGGAGATTCCCCTGCCTCTGCCTCCCTGAATGCTGGGTATGCCACTACGCCTGGCTGTTCTGGGGAATCTTGTGTCCACATTCAGAATGCTGGAATATTCCAGGTAGCCGCCACAGCAGCTCAGAACTCACATGGGTGCTAGGGCCCTGGCCACTGCTTCTCATCCTTCCGTGGTGAGCACTGACTCAGGCGAGCCACCTCCTCGGCTCCCTTGGACGATTTACTCTTGTGTGGTTACAAACACTAACTCTGTGCTTCACCTGAGCACACTCTGCACATCTCAAGCCTGCACTTGTTTCAAACTTGTGCCTTAGTGAGATAACCCAGAGTACAACGGCATCAACATTATATGCTTTGATGTACAACAGCTCAGAAGCAGATTAGGCAACACTCCTGGCGTAGTACCCTGCCCAGGGGTTGCTAAGAAGGGCTCCAGTGGACCCAGTGTCCATCCCCGTCCAATGGCACTGGCTTGGAGGGATGGGTGCTTCTTATGAGGGTGAAGGGGACATCTGTTCAGGGCTCAAATTAGACAGTAAAATGCTGTTGCTGGTACAGACGCTTCTTATAAGAAGAGATCAAATTGCAAAGAGAAGACAACTGGCCAGAATGGTTTCTTTCAAGTAAATCTAGTGTCAGCGGTAACTGAGCTCTACACACTAACGTGGCGGCTAACAGCTATACATTTGGCAGATCAGAGGACGGCATCTTGAAACACTAACGACCTGCGGTTGGAGCCCTAAGTTAATATTACTCTAGGGACCACGATGCAGCTCATCTTATTTAAAACGTTATCTAATACTTGAGAGGAGGACGGGCATGCCAATCTTAGCCTCATTAACTTCCTGAGCTGCCTAACAGGAGCTTTGCTCATGCCTTTCAGAGCTGGGGCCCCTTGAGCCCTCTGAGTGCATCGTTTTTCTCATTTAAAGTGTAAGCTGATCAGCATTTCTCCAAGGAGCCAGCGGAGTGAAGAGCAGGGAAAAGTGACATTACATGGAGGCTAGCACTTCTCCTCATGCTTCCTAAAGACACCGGAGACATCAGCCCCCCTCGGGTTTACTTAACCCTCTGCTGCTTTCTGTCAGAGAAGCAGTGTTTTACAGTAAACACTCTTAACACAGAGACACTCCCCTG
This sequence comes from Acomys minous, assembly GCF_964271855.1. Taxonomy (NCBI): domain Eukaryota; kingdom Metazoa; phylum Chordata; class Mammalia; order Rodentia; family Muridae; genus Acomys; species Acomys minous. The sequence goes on along the minus strand of NC_140486.1, from coordinate 107,217,262 downwards.
GCCACCAACCCTTTATAACAAGGACTCTGTAGTAGTCTTTTGTGACTTCAACTCTAGACACCATTCTAAGATCTGCAGTCTACTCTAGAACAAAAGGCAGCCCAGCCCAGTGACCGGTCGCTCTACGGCCTGTGGAGAGTCCTATACTCACTGTTCCCACCATAGAGGCAGCAGATTTGGTTGTAGGGCTCCACTCCTGATGCTGTCTGTGTCTAAGACACCTATATGCTTCCCTTGCTCCTAAACCGTGAGCACAAACGCCTGTTCGCCTGCTGGGAGGGGGCAGAGACTAACCCAGCAGCCCCCTGCTGACGGCTGGTACAGGCTTTGCCCTCAGTGTCATACATTATAAGGGAGGGTTCTGGTGAAATGTCTGAGGTGTTCATTTGCATCACTTATTAACAGCTGCCAATAATGTCAGATGGTGGATGAGAACTCACTGCAGAAGATCCCCAACACTTTTCAAATACCGGCCATTTTGAGAAGAAGCTTCCTTGACAAATTCATGTTTTATTGTGAATCTACACTGAGTGTAATGTAGGACAGGAAGCAGGAAAACACTTTCTACAAAAGAATGCCAGGCATGTCAGTTTTCTGGCTACAGATGCTGAGAAAAACTTCCAGGGTTTACTTTTGTCCAATCCTAACTAACCTACCCCTAGGCTTAACTGCCCTTCCCTCTGCTGCCTTGGTAATAAGGGTGGTTTCTCTACTTTGCAAATTCTTGCCATAGATCTTTAAAGACATCTACTGAGCTCCGATGGGTCATAAGCAACTCTAAAACGTTGCACAGTAAGGTACTGGGGGGCCATGGCTCAAACTATTCCACATCAGAGGCCCCAAGAAGAATCTTCACTTACGGAAAGTACACAGGGACACAAGTGTAGCAGCTGGTAGGGAACACGTACACAAACTCACTCGGGACTCAAAGGACATGACTCCCGAGCCAGGCCTGCTGGACAGCAGCCTGTCATCGTTACCTGCTGGGTGCCACCTAAAAATGCGGCCTTGCTCTGCTTCTGTTTCTAAGTGTGACATGGGAAACCTGGGGAGACTCAGCACCATGGAGCTGTTCTGAGGCTCAGAACAGTGGGTTAAAGGTGTGTGTGCTCCCCACTGGTGCACTCCATGCACACACATTCTCACTCCTGTCATGCAAATGTCACAGTGACTGTCCATAGGAACAATGCTTCCATCTCTGTGCTTTTCTTTTCTGGGTCACAGAATTTTGCCTCTCTGTCACAAGTGTAAAAGGGTAAATGGCAGGTGTATGAGGTTTAAAGACGGATCTCATAGGTGAAAGGTGAAAGGTGAAAGGTGAAAGGTTCTACTGAAACCACACAGTTAACACTCCCAGTCCTATAAAATATTCTCAAGCTCCATTTAAAGGTAAAGACCAAGATAAGCTGTGCTGCAGAACAGTCTGAAAGGTGAGGCCTGCCCGCCTCCTCCCCTGCTGTCGTCAGTGTGTCTTCATCATGTAGCATGCATGTGTTTGCATGCATACAGGCAGAGTGTGTGGAGGTCAGAGGTTGACCTTGGGTCTTTTCCTTGGTCAGTTTATAGCATATTTGCTGAGCCAGGATCTCTCACTAGACCTGGAGCTGGCAGATCTGGTTACTCTAGCTAGCCTGTACCCAATGATACCCTCCCCACCTCCTGAGTGCTGGCGTTACAAGAGGCTGCTGGGTTTGGGATTAGAGGTGGGCTGCTATGCTCTCCCAATTCTTATCTGGGTGCCAGGGAACTCCAGTGCCCTGCCTAGGCATCAAGCTCTTTATCCTGAGCCATCTTGCCAGCCCTTTCTTTACTCCTAGTTTTGTGTAGCTATGTACATATTAACTCTTGCTATTGTATGCATTGGTTATACCAAAGTTTATGCTTATCTGAGCCAAAATTAAGTCTCAGCCCACACCTAATGTTAGGGCGAATGAAACATAACAAATCAGATGGTGAGCTTCTAATTGTAATGGTTATCTTGCCAAGCACGTGTCATGCAGAGGTGCTCTGGCAGGAAGTCAAAGTACCTTGCCCCCATTCGTCTCTGGTTTCACTGAAAGAAGGAATAGAAAATGCCGTGGGGGTCCATGTGTTTGGATGTAAGTACATGTAGCACTGAACTCACGGTGCCTCATCTCTCTGGTGAACCCTTTTATCCTCAAGGTCAGCAGAACAAGTTCACAGCACGGAGAGGCAGGCATCACGGAGCTGAGCAGCCTTATTCTGGGGCTTTAAATCTTGAGGTTTAGTGACTGGTGTGTGTACAGTACAAGCAAACAAAGGCAGTTAGAGCCCACAAAAGCAAAAAAGGGTCCAAAGGAGAAGAAAGAGAGGTGGAGAACGAGTTCATCAGTTAGAGAACGCAGGCACATGCGCAGCCCCACCTCAGTCTCTGCTGGAGGGAGGCGCGCTGGGCATCAGACAGTCTTAGGATTTTGCATTTTGAGATATATCTCCGTGACAGGCTTTATGGAAAACCCACTATGTGCGAGAAGACTTTGGTTCCAAAACCAAGAAAATTGTTTTGAGTTCCTTTGGGAATAAAGAGGGAGCAAAACACCACTTATTTGATTTAAGAACATTTTAAGACCTTAGCAAGTTCATTCTTAGAAAAACTCTGACCCAAGTAGACAGATGTTAGAGACTTTGCAGATGGGGGAAAAATGAGGACCAACTGCCTGCACAGCACATACCTAAGATAGTTTTGCTTACAAGCAGGAGCTCTGAGACACTACCAGGTCTTATCTGAAGGTCTGTTCCTTTGAAACTCTAGCTAAAGGAGTGAGACACCCTTCTTTCGTAACAGCAGTGACCATGAGACTCTGCATCGGCCAGTGCACACCAAGTGGACCGTGAATAACCAGTGGGGCGTCCACACAGTCTTCCTAAGGGAAGGGAATGCATTTTTTCTTTTGCTCCCTTTCCCTCCAGCAGCCAGAGCTGGCCCTCAGCAGCCACCTTTACCAAGAGCAGAACTAGTGGCTGAGGAATAAGAAAGCAGTAAGGGAGGAGCCTGGGCCCGCTGTTAACACCCAAGGTCACCATGCCAGCCTGCAGCTGTCCCTCTATGACTTCTCAGTGCAAGAAACCCCAACGAAGACACTTAAACCGATGAATCTCACTCCATTCCAAAGCCTAATTCTAGCTGAGTCAGCACTGGCTATCAGCCTCATGTCTACTAGAGAATAAGACATCAATTTAACCACAGCCCTGGCTCACACAAGCTGCACTGTAACCTAGCGACAACTGGTAACAGCTTTCACTGTCTACTGACAACAAATGTTCACTGAATGTCAGTGTTTAAGATAAGTTAGCAACATTACGGCAGTCTTCATACAACAAGTAAGGTCCCAAATTCCAAATCATACTAAGAAAAGCCAAAAGCAAGTCTCTTGGTTTAAAAAGCATCATTTTTAGAAGCTATCTGGGCACACATAGATGACACACGAGTATATGAGCAGGTAGTCACTGCTTTGACACACAGCACCAAGCATTCCCATTGTGCTGTTCACGAATGCGATGCTCTGCAGTGACATTGCAGCTGTCACTACACAGTCCTCCGCAAGCTGTGAGGTCACCGAAGCCTCACAGATTATCATTTCTGGTGGCTGAATCAGCGTTTTCTCTTAGTCACCTCAGAGCTTTTCACTTTTCAGACTGAATACTGGCACCGGACAACCTTTAAATGCTGCAGGAGACAGATTATTTGATGTAGAAATAAAGGCATTTTAATAGTGTTCGATGAAGGGACATAAAGAACCTTGCCTCAAAAGCCATTAGCAAGCTTATTTATAAGATTTTATGCTTCCTTTGAAATGCACCAGTGACTGAAGACATCCTCAACTGCTCAGAGTGCCAGGGTGCCGCAGACACTTGCCATGGGAGCTGCTTTCTGGAGCCAGCACTAAGAGCGAGCTTCTTGAGGAAAGACACTGGCAGCTGAAGGAGCCAGAGATGAATTGCAGCCAAAAAGCTTAAACCATGACCTTGTCGCTGGGCGGTGGTGGCGCACGCCTTTAATCCCAGCACTCAGGAGGCAGAGGCAGACGGATCGCTGTGAGTTCGAGGCTAGCCTGGTCTACAAAGTGAGTCCAGGATAGTCAAGGCTACACAGAAAAAGCAAAAAAGAAAAAAAAGGAAGAAAAAAGAAAAAAAAAAGGAACTACACGACCTTCAGCTTCTCAATGAACCCCAGCAATTCAGGGTGCTTGACGGATGGTGCCTGAACTTAACTATAAGAACTGAGCCGATGCAATCTTGCTTTAGACCAGGCATGGTGGCACATGCCGTTAGTCCCGTAACTTGGAAGGTTGATCACTATGAATCTGAGGACCATATAATCCACACAGTGAGTTCTAGAAAAGCTAGAGTTACATTGTGAGACCAAGTCAAAAAAAAAAAAAAAAAAAAAAATAAAGAAGTTGGCTTCATGCTCCTGGCAATTATGTTAAAGATTTTATCTGTCTTCCCTGACCTTGTAAGGAAATGTGACTTCTCACACTAAGGAGGGCTGTGACGAGCCTGTTGCTAGCCAATCTCTCGCACACAGCAGCTCTCCTCCCGGTGGCAGCGCCAGTTCAGTGTCCACATTTGTTTGTAAAATGCATGGTGCATAGGAAGCCCTGTGCCCCTAGACTGCTTCCTTTAATGTTCTCACAGACAGCACCCTCTTGTCTCTGCACCAGGGAGGCTAACTGCGGTCCTGCAGCTCTCCTCGTTCTCACTTCCTCCAAAGCACTGGCTACTTCTTCCCCGCCCTGCAGGCTACCAGCAGTGAGTCTGGTAGACAGAAAGCACATGAACATCAGCCAACAAGGACAGCAGAGGATGCTCATCCCCAGAACTGGCACTAGGGGTAAGCCTTACAGATCAACACTATGGGATGGCTGCTTAAGGTGACACTTACAGACTTGTTTTACCCTGAAGCCGGAGCCTCTGCCCCTGTCTCAGGCACTCTTCTAATGAACTACATCATGCTGAAACTAATTTTCTCTTCACAGTAAACACCCTAGCATCAGGAATGAACACCTGTAGTGTGCCTACCCTAAACAATGTTCACACTGGAAGTGACTGTGCAGCTCTGCAGGCTGTGCCCACACATCGCAGCCCTGGAAGGTCCTGTTCTGGCTCTCACCAGTGCGCATGCTAGCTCAGTTTACACTCTATACCTGTCCAGCCGGTGTAGCCACTGCCATCCCGAGAGTCTGCTGACTTTAGGCCTCTCTCCATTTGCTGAAGGAGTTCTCGAATCTTACCGGTCAAGCGCTGTGAGAACTCAGGAGTCAGCTGTAGAAATAAATAGAAAATATTTTTAAAATGAATAAAAGTCGATCACATTAATAGAATTAATAGGACCTTCATGATAACATTTTTCTACTCATGGAAATAAAATATTATCATGCAAAACTTAAAGCCACTTAAAGGTTTTGGTTTTCCAGAAACCACATTGGGAACTCATACTGTTATTTAAGCCAGCACGTTTATTTTAAAAAATTATCATGAGCCAGGTTATAGTGGCCCATGCCTGCATTTGGGAGGCTGGTGCAGGTCAGCTACTTTGAGGCTAGCCTAGGCTACACAGTCAGACCTAGTCCCCCCGCTCCAAAAAAAAAAAGTAATTTTATTTTTCTTTTTGTGATTCAAGACAGGGTTTCTCTGTGTAGCCCTGGCTGTCCTGGAACTCACTCTGTAGACCAGGCTGGCCTTGAACTCACAGAGATCTGCCTGCCTCTGCCTCCCAAGTGCTGGGATTAAAGGCATGAGCCACCACGACGCAGTTTAATACCTAACTTGTTTATACTGCATTCACTTCCTGGCGTTGGAGAGTAACACCTACCCCGTGGTTTCTTAACGGCTGTCCACTCTGTGTCGCAGGAGTTTCCCACTCAGGGAGGTAAATAGTGACTATTTTACTGATCATCAGCCACAGCTGTCTGACAAGAATCTGGGTACTCGACGGATGCGACCTGGGGTTAGTGACCCCCATGTGAGGGCCTACAGAACCGACGGGCAAACCTGAGGTTGACAGGTCATATTCTAAAGGCATACATATCCTTTTAATTTTTTTCAGATTTATTTTTATTATACATGTATGGGTGTTTTGGTGACTTGTGTGTTGGTGCACTGTGTGTGTGCTTGCTGCCTTGGGAGGTGGAAAGGGGGTGTCTGATTTCCTGAAACTGGAGTTACAGACAGTTGTGAGCTGCCACATGGGTACTGGCAACAGAACTTAGGTCCTATAAAGAGCAACAAGTGCCCTTAACTGCAGCTATCCCTTCTGCCTCCTTACAAAGGTATCCTCTTCTCAAAGGCTCCTGGGAAGTAGTTTTAAAGTCCTGTGCACTCTAAATGACTGAGTGTACTGCGAAGTCGCTTTAGTGTATACATTATTCAGAACCTGGCTATGACTCCCAGACTGGGATGCCACAAAACCGTAACACTTCAAAACGAGGCGGAAGAACATTACAAGTGCAGAAGCATGCTTCATCATCAAGACTGCACTATGCAACCTACGCTGGCCATCAGCAGAGTCTCTATTATTTTAGTCTGGCTGCATGTACCCGCGTAGGCACTCAAGGCAAGCACATGGGTAGAGGTTAGATAGAGGGCAACTGTCAGGAGTCAGGTCTCTCCTTCCACTTGGGTCCTCAGCTTGCCTGGTAAGTGCTTTCACCTGCCTAACCATCTTGATGGCCCTATAATCTCATTTTTAAGAAGAACACCTTAGTCTAGGGAGATTGATCTGATAGTAAAGTGTCTGCTTTACAAGCATGAAAGCTTGGGTTTGACCTTGAGAGCCAGTGCATAAAACTGCAGGAGATGCTGGCATGTGGTTACAGGGGGCACACTGGAATGTGCTTACAGTGGGACATGCTGGAATGTGCTTTAGGGGGCATGATGGCATATGCTTATAGAGGGGGATGCTGGCATGTGCTTACAGTGGGGCATGCTGGTGTGTGCTTATAGAGGGCACACTGGCATGTGCTCATAAGGGGGGCACACTGACATGTGTTTACAGTGGGGCACGCTGGCATGTACTTACAGTGGGGCATGCTAGCGTTCTTACAGCAGGGCATGGTGGTGTGTGCTTATAGGAGAGCATGTTGGCATGTACTTACAGTGGGGCATGCTGGCATGTCTCACAGCAGGGCATGGTGGCATGTGCTCATAGGGAAGGCATGCTGGCATGTACTTATAGTGGGGTATGCTGGCATATGCTTACAGCAAGGCACAGTAGCATGTGCTTATGATCTCAGAGCTGGAAAAGAGAAAACAGGCCACTTCCGGGGACTCACTGCACAGCCAGTCTTGCCCTACTTGTCAAGCTCCATGCCAGAAAGAGCCCTGTCTCCACAGGGAGCAATGGACACTACCCTCTAACCTACACACATGCAAGCTCTGGCACAGATGTGCAAAGAGGCACTTAAGACCGGAAGAAGACAGTGTCATAAGTATGCTAAAACAATAATGCTAATAACTGTCAGAGACTCGCCTCTGAGGGGCATTCCTGGTAAGGGCTGTGCGTGATGCAGCACAGGGCACCACTGAGACTCCGCAGCCTGACACGATACTTGCCCGTTATTTAACCGCCTCTGCCAAAGGGCCAGGACCTCAGTGAGACTTGAGATCTTTAGTAAGATATAATGGACTTTAATATTAATATAGAAGGTCTATATGTCTCACAGAGGTCGAGAAGTAGTTCACCATGACTACAAGTCAAGTTCTGCACATGGACCACAGAAAGCATGCCTCAGTCTCGGGACAGGAGTCACTTTCCACTAGGTACCACACATTTACAAAGTCACTGCTTGTGGCCGACCACATGACCGCAAGTGTCAAGTGTCCCTGCAGACACCAGAAGGCGGACCAGCTCTTTCTGCATCCCTGTCTTAACACTTGCAGGCAGCCAGCTCTCCAGGGTTTGACCAGTCAGGTTCAATATTGAAGGATTTTAAAAACAGATGCCACTTTCTTAGAAGGGTTCCCCAAACTGTTCAACCATATGTCACCGTGATATTGGGGTTAGAGTTTGCATATCTCCACCCCTCTCTCTGTCCCTTAGAAATGAGTTAAAGTTAGGCTGGGTGTGGTGGCACATGCCTTTAATACCACCACGTAGGAGGTCAAGGCAGAAGGACCATGAGGCACCCTGGACTTCATAGTGAGTTCCAGGCCAGTCAGAGCTACATAGTGAGACACTGCCTCAAGTAAGAAAAGAAAGAAGATGAATGAATAACCCAGTATTGAGAGCTGATGTGGTGGCTTCACACCTATAATAATACTAGTAGTATCCCGGAGGCTGAGGCAGAAGGATTTCTTTGCATTAAAGGCCAGCCAGTCTGGGCTAAAAACTGAGCTCTGGCTTAGCATTTCAAACTCCAAAGAAAACGGGTCAATTGAACAAAACATGTCAGTGCACAAAAGCTGTGAACTTGACTACCCAGAATTTGATCTCAGAACACATAAAAAGAAGCATGTAGCAAGGTAGTTCTCAAAGTACACTGATTCCAGGACTCTTGCAACAAAAATGGCAGGCAGAGACAAGAGTCAACCAGGCGCTGTGGGCCAGCTAGCCTGGAGTGCATTGCACAGCAGGAGAAATAACAGACCGTGCCATGACAGGGCGGAAGGCGAGAACAGACTCTGCACGGCTGTACCATGTACGGGCATGCACGTCACACACATGCAATGAGTGGATACATTTTTTTTTTTAGGCAACAGAAAGTAAAAACAGTAACAGTGATAATTAAGTGTGTGAAAGCATTGACTTATGAGCAGCCTGAAGCCTAAGACTAAAGTTTCATCATGAGGGCACTTTGTCAAAAGTGCTCCCTCAGCCAAGTTAGCATGAAGCGGCAAGTCCTCCTCCAACCAGACAGACTTGACTCACACCTTAGCTTCAGATCTGCTGAGGGAGGCAGAACACAGGCCTAGATGGCGACCAGGTGGCTGTGGGGACTCCAGGCAATTACCCAAAGCTTTATCCCAGCAGGGCACATACTTTGGTGCCCTTCCAACACTGCACCTCCATCATTTGGCCCCTCCTATTTATTGCATGACCGAAGTGCTCTCTGGGGTGAGCCTACAGAGTCACATAAACCCAAGAGATGTGAACTTCACAGCTATCGTATCATATCATAAAACGTTTTCTGCTGCCCCCTCCCAAGGTCGACACATTTCAAAGAAATAAGCTGAAAAATTAAAAAAAAATGTACATCTACAAAAGCGAGTCTAGCATAGCCAAGGCTACACAGAGAAACCCTATCTCGAAAAACCAAAAAAAAAAAAAAAAAAAAAAAAAAAAAAAGTACCTCCACTGGTACAGCGGCATACGCGTTTAGTCTTGGGGTGGCTGAGGCAGGAGGATAGTGATTTAAAGGCTAGCCTGGGCTATCTTGAGTTCAGCCTAGGTTACCTAGTGAGTGCACACTCTTCCTCTCTCTCTCAGGGATTTGTCCAAACCAGCTGTGCCTTCCATAGTCGCCAAAGAGGCATGAGGAAAACAGGTCCCTGGTGCCACACCCCCCAGGCTGAGTGTCTCCTGATATGCAAAGCAGTGTTTAAAGTACTGTTGGTTTCTCTAATCTTTGGCTGTCCGCATTCAGCTTTAACGATGGTTTCGAAAAAGGGTAAAATTACAAATTATTTCAGGCCTGTTGGTCCCATTTCTCTCAGCACCGTGCCTTTAAAGACGTCCTCCCCAAAGGCAGGTTTGCTCTCATTACTGTGCCCAGACTTGCGCACACTCACTAAGGAATAACATGGCACCGATGAACACAGCCAGGCTCTTCAGCCCCCTTAACGCCACTTAGGGAGTGAACTTCGAAGGCAATTTTTATAAACGGCACTCTTAATATCTGAGGTTATTCCTTCCAACTTAGTGATGCTGACAATGGATTTTTTTTTTTTTATTCCCTATGCAGGGCTCACTCAGTAAATCCTGACTTAGATAGTTATGTAAGTCTGATCCAATCACACATCTTTAGCAGGGGACGGATGGGCGGCCCCATCTTCCCAAGCAGAAGTGAAGTCCTTCCAGGATGGTGGAAGAAGAGGGTAGGTGGCGCCGCGGGCAAGCCTCAACTCACCCTCCCAGTAGAATCAAAGTAGCTTTCGGCCAGGGACTTGTTATAATCGGCATAAGGATTCGGAAAGGCCCTCTGAGCCATGACGCCGCAAGCGAACCTGCAGAACAGGGGATGGAGAGATTTCAAGGGGCGCCTAGGCTCGGGGCTGGGACGCGGTCGCGACCATAGGCGCTCCGGCAGCCCCCGGCCCGCAGCGGCTCGGCAAGCTGGCGGAAGGGCGGCCGCTGCTCGGAGCACAGCGGGAGGAAGGGGACCCGTTTTCCACCCACGTCCCACGCCCACGAGTGGGACACAGGTAGATGATGTACCCCAGCAAGCCTCTTTACTGGTCTCCTAAGCCGCGCAGCGCCGACAATAACAGACGCGGCGCGTTCACCGCCCACTTCCTGTAGGCCTGGCCAATCCACGGGCACACAGAAGCGGAGGCCCGCCTCTCGACTCCAGGTTCTTAAAGTCACAGCTCACTTTCTGACGCGGTAGTAGAGGGTCCCAGGTTTCCTGTCATCACTTATAAACACGTAATTAAAGAAAACAAATTCAGCTCTAGATCCCAGGAGTTCGAAGCCCCTTTTATCTGCGCGAGGAAAAGCTCGCTTTCACATCTAAACACCGGAGCCTTAACTACAGATGACAAAATGAAATCGGGCAGGGTCTTTGCAGACACCTTCAGACTTTTTAATTATATCAGCCAGGCGTGGTGGTGGACAGCTTTAATCCCAGGACTGAGGAGGCAGAGGCAGGCAGATCTCTGTGAGTTCAAGTCTTGCTTGGTCTATGGCATGCGTTCCAGGACAGCCAAGGCTACACAGAGAAACCCTGTCTAGAAAACAAACTCCCCCAAACCACGCACCAGCACCATCATCGAAAAAACAAAAAACAAACAAACAAACAAAAAACAACACAACAACAAATATGTGCTAAACACTCTGGGAACATTTTTTTTTCTTCAAGGCTCTATGAAGGCTGTGTACAAGGTACCAGGTGACTACTGACAAAAAACATCAGGGATTTTACCGAAAAACTCAAATAAAAAAAACTCTTGGGACATTTATTCTGCTCCTTACCTTAAAAAAAAAAAAAAATAACGAAGGACAAAGAGTGAGAGTCACTGCAGTGCTTAACAGTCTCTTCGTTTGAAGATTTTCTGTTGACGTTAAATCCTACCTGGGCCATATTAGGCCCTCTGTGTTCAAAGAGCGTGGGGGTTCAGCTTATGTCTGTCAGGGCTGCGAGAGGTGCCTGGGCTCAGAGCTCTTGTCACTCTTGGGAAGGAGCCGAGTTTGATTCCCACATCCATATATCCGTATTGGGCGAACTCCAGCAAAACACACACACACACACACACACACACACACACACACACACACACACACACACAAAGGAGAGACAAACCTGTTTTTTAGGATTTCAAGTGTGGGATCAGAACGGTCTCGTGAGAGAACAGGTGAGGTTAATTCACTAGAAGACCAACCACCTCGGCCAGGAGCTTGATTGTTGCCAGCTGAAAAGATCCCGTGAACAGACTCTGGGAGGAGATAGATAAATGAGCCCAGAACAGGAGGCGGGGCTTTTTTTTTTTTTTTGAGACTTGGCATAGACTTGGCATAGACTTGGCAAAAACTTGGCTGTTCATCGGTGCACTTCAAAACTGCTCGAAGGAAGGCTTCGGGGCTCTGGCTCCTGCTGAGGTTGCGGGTTCTGGTTACCCCAGGTTCTAGCAGAGGAGATCCTGCAGCTCATGCCCGGAGAATCATTCCTCAGAACTGATATCCTTAAGGTTTGTTATTGTGTCCATTAATCCTCATTTCCTACTATTTTGGTTAGTCAGGTTATAAGTGACGTAGGCTCGGGCCCTAAGTTGTTATTAAAATATATTGGTTAAGAAAATTGAGGCTACACAGACACACACACACACACACACACACACACACACACACACGAGAGAGAGAGAGAGAGAGAGAGAGAGAGAGAGAGAGAGAGAGAGAGAGGGTTTAAGTAATCATAAAATGCCATTTCATTTCCCTCACTCTTGATTAAGGACACAAGCCTCAGACCTCCCACTGTTCTGGAACCTTCTCTTCCTCCTGTTGGCCCCAGTTCTCACCTGTGAAGTTGCCACCCAAACTCTGCCTTAGACTAACTTAAAAGTTCCAGTTAAAAAAAAAAAAATAGCTGTTGATACTTCAGAAAATCCATTAGTTCAGTTCTCTCAGCATGTTCATGGAGAGTTAGTGAAGGTCCTTAGCAGCTATTAAGCTGGAAATATAGAGGCGTGGAGGAGCATCCCATAAGAGAGACAAGGAAAAGGAGAGACTGGCATTTTACCAGCTCTTCTAGTGCAAGCCCAGCACCATGAGATGCCATTGCAGTCTTTACATGAGCGACAGAAACTTCAGTGATACTTAATTACAGAGGGAATGGCTCGGGGTAGCAGACAACGCCCGAACAGATGACAGTGGACAGGAAGATGGCAACAGCGCAAGGACAGAGGAAATCTGAGAGTTTGAAAGGAGCGCGGTGGTGGCGGAAAGGCCTGAGAGCCGTGTGCCAGTGTGGGCGGGGTGAGATGCTCAGCTCTCCAGCCTCTCAGCGTTGTTGACGCTGGGGGCACAGGCACGTGTGTAGGAAAGCCAGAGGTGGCTGTGGTGTCCTTTATCACTCTGTCTTGTTCCACTGAGACCAAGTGTCTCACTGAACCTGGAGGTTGGTGGTTTTCTCCTTGGCTGGAGTCAGCCAGGTCCCAGGGATTCTGCTGTCTCCATCCTGCACCCCAAACCTGGGATTCCGGGTTGGCACATCTAGCTTTGATATATATGTGTATATATACGGCATATTTATCATCTAGCTAGCTATCCATGCATCATCTATCTATCATCTTTCTGTCTGTCTGTCTGCCTGTCTGTCTATCTATCTATCTATCTATCCATCTATCCATCTTTCTGTTTTAGGCATAACTATTCTATGTATACCAGAAGCCAACTGCTGGATCATAGGACATCTCAGAATTAATTTCCTTAATATTAACTCCCCAATACTAATATACTGCTCTCTAGACCCACTGGAGTAGTTTATTTGGTCTCTTTTGGGAACCTATCCGTGTCTGTTCTCACCTCTTACCCAGCAGGTATTGTCTAGTATTCTAAATTTACCATGTTAATGAGTGGCATAGAATCCTATTGATGTTGAAATACATCTTTTTTTTTTTTTGGTAGTAGTGTTGGGCTTTTATTCATACAAGTGCCATACAACTAGACTTCACCTATGGATATTCATTTTTGTGATTGCTTTTCCATGATTTTCATGTCAGTTGGCAGGTTTTCTTGGTCTCCTGGCAGATAAATGCCAGTTACTAAGTTCTGGCTTCAGATACTGCGAATATATTCTCCTGTCTGTTAACTTTCCTACACCATTGATTAGATAAAACCCATGCAACTTTGCTATTGTGACTTAAAGACTTTGCTTCAAACTCTATGTTCAGGCGGCTACTGGTACCGAGTACCTTCCCCAAGAAGCTCAAACAACACAACATCTGAGATGCTAGCAGCATTAACCCTTTTTCTGCTGCCCCCTTTTTT